>NC_091993.1:9931997-10531997 GCF_044704955.1 Pristiophorus japonicus | reverse complement strand
AGTTCATGAATGGTGTTGGTGACAATCCTTCATGGGATCCTAATCGACTGACAGTCAAGTGTTCGCCATAATGAGGACTGTCTGCAAAGGCCTGGGGACAAAGAACAGTATTTATGAAGTAATCACACTAATTGAATATAATTACACGTTACTTTCTGGACTAACAGTCTTATTTCCTGCACTGTGAAAAAAAATCTTAAATCAGAATTGCAGGCTTCAATTTTGCCGCAAATTCGCTGCTTAAAATATTAACATTTGTATTCAAAGATTTTCCATTGATCATTCACAGTAACTCAACATTCAAAGGCATTTTTATTTTGATTCTCATGTATTATTTCTAATAAACAATTGAATTATTATAGCAAAACAGGATAGAGCGTGCTAACATATTTTTGGTCTGTTATAGTTAAGCTAAAATACACATATGAAAACCCTTGCTTAAGGTTTCAATGCAACAAAGTGTGCGCCTGAGCACAATCAAGTCATGCTAACCCAAATCTTGTTATCTGTCCATAGCAAAACGCTGCTCAAAAGGTGCCACACATCTAGGGGGTAATCAAAATTGAGGGCCTCAAAATAAATCCTTAAATTAACCATGAGCTCAAATATCTAATGTCTCAAATATCCAATGGACTAAATGAACCAGTCGAAAACTGATCCATATCTAAGCAGGTAGCAAAAGCTACTAAATCAACAAGTACCCACCACAAATCAAATGGATATCCACACCGCCCCCCCTCCCCCCGCAAATCTAGCACTTGCGAACCAACAAGTACCAATTTCTTGAAAGGCTTCACCACAAAGTCCTGGAGGGTTTAGAGATGCCAAAGTCAGGATTACCAGAGAAATGAAGACAATTGGAATTTCATTGCACACTGACTCAGAGCTGTGAAGACAGTGGATCATTTTTCAGGTTTGCAATGGGCTGCACTGCAGAAAACAGGGATTTGAAGAAGCAATCCAGCCATGCTGTCACTGGGAAAATTGCTGACTCAGATCAGCAGCTTAACTGCTGGAGTGTGGAGCAGGAAACATCTGCTCTAGCAGCTGGACAACAGCGAATATAGGAATAAACTCCAGGAACTGGTCATGCTGTCATCATTTTGTTCCCAGACAGGCAGAGGGGAAGAAAGGCACACAAAGTTGAACAGAGGAAAAAGAGAGAGTCCTATACTGAACATTATTTTTCTTGCAATTATTCCCACCTAGTCATCACGTTCTACAGTTACAGTCCAGGCACTCTCATCCAAGCGAATTCATTATCTACACATCACATTAAATTTGGTAGAGGGGGTAAACCCTTAGATGAAAAACTCACAAAACACCTGCAGTACCTGTTACCCCTGTAGGTGGCACTGTAATGAGTATTTTCATATTGGGACACTATTTTATTGTGAGCATGTATCAATCACCCTGTGATTGCACAATCTGACCACTGGATCACAAATAATTTTTTTCCCCATCCAGCATTTTTACTCAGTAACTGAAATCTCAGCTGTCCAAACAAGGGTATAAACAACATTTTAAAAATGCATATTTCACAATAACATGATTCAATTTATGTATGGAGTCGTCTTTTGTATCTTTTAATGACTTTATTAATGTTCTTAAACTTGGAAGCTTGCATCCTCTCACAAAAGCCAAGGCTTGGACTTGATATTTTTGCCCAGAGTTGAGTTGAATGTGGATTGTTCTGTGATAAATGTGAAAAAAAGTATATTATACTGAGGAGGGAGGGGAAGAGGGGGAAGAGTGTTACTTTAATTCTCAAAAATAAACGAATTTTGAAGCCAACTTATTTCTAGGGGTGATAAAAGTTCATGGACCTGAAATCGCGGCCTTTCCGGATGCGTAGGTGTGCACGCGCTCCGCAAGTTCCAGGTTTATGCCTGTACTTCGTATGCGCCTAAACCCGCAACTTGCGATTTGTCAATTTCTTTTGACAGTTCCAACATATCCTCTGGAGAAAGGCCTTCGCGTGCGGTGATTTGGGCTATTTACCCAACGCCTGCCCAGCAAATGTCCTTCAAACTCTTACGCAGCGCAAGGCCTGCTTTTTACCAGCGCAAGAGTTTTAAAAGATTAAAAAATAAAATGTTATCAATAATTTGTGTATTAAAAACGCAGTCCATCAAGGCAAGTTTATTTTTTTACCCCTATTAAAACATATTGGGGCTAAAATTCCGGGTGTGTACGGAATCCTTACGCAATGTGCATGCGCCAAAAATCGGCTTTTCAGATGTGTCAAGATTTCTCTTGACAGATCCTCCGCATCCCCACAGCAAGGACATTCGCGTGGGCGAGATTGGGCCATTTCCCCATTTCTTGCCCAACGAATGTCCTTAAAACTTTTAAGTCTGGTAAAAGCCGGTGCATAGCCTACTTTTACTAGCATAAGAGTTTTAAAACACACAAAAATAAAATGTAAACACACATTTTTAGAGTGGGGGCCCTGTCCATTAAGGCAAGTTTATTTTGGACCCTATTAAAAGACACAAAAAAATATATATTTGAGATTTCTTTTTTAAAACATTTGATTAACTTTAATTTCAACTGGTTTTGGAATTGAGATGTTTTTTGTGTTTGTGGTGTTGTGTTTGGGTGCTTTTTCTTATTGCTAGAAATATTTCTTTTGTCTAAAATAATTAATTCAATTCAATTAATTTTAAATGTGAAGTGTTTTTCTTATTTATTTTAAATGTGTGTGTTTTGGGGGGCTATCCCCATTCATAGAAATGGCGCTCTCCGTACAAACGAAATTCACCATTACTGTGAATGGGGTACAACATTTTCATTGGTTGGTCCAGCCCATGTGATCACAGGATGCACATCCACTTCTAGAATACGTGGGCCTCTGTGCTGGGCTGCGCAGGAGGCCTCGGAGTAGAAGTCTTCGTTCCTCTGGGACCATCAGGTACATTCATAAATAGGGCCAATGTTAATGGCTTACATGTACAAGATAGAGATTGTAATTTCTCAGAGAGAGAATGAGATCGAGAGAAAGGCAGACTTTCCTCAGTCTAGTTTGATTTATTTTTATTCAAACACAAGCTGAACTTCAAAATTAGATAAGTCTCTATGGAAAATAGGTAGGGATGGGGGTGGGGGGGTGGTGGAGAGAGATGAGAAAAGGGAGGAGGGGAACAGGTTCAGGGTGAGGGGGCCTTTGGCCTCTTGCACCTCACCCATGAAGGGAGCAAGTGGGAACTGGGGAGTGAATGAAGGTTTAAAGATGACATGTGGAGGAAGTGCATCCAGGAGGGCGCTGAACACCGAGTCTCGTCGTCAAGAGCATGCAAAAATCATGTGCAAGCAGCAGAAAGAGCGTGCGGCAAACCAGTCCCACCCACCCCTTTCCCTCAACGACTATCTGTCCCACCTGTGACAGAGACTGTGGTTCTCGTATTGGACTGATCAGCCACCTAAAAACTCATGTTTAGAGTGAAAACAAGTCTTCCTCGATTCCGAGGGACTGCCTACGATGAAAGGTGACATGAGTGGGGATGGCATAAGGGGAGGGGAGGATATATGGGTTGAGCAAGTAGTTCAAAGGAGGACAGGTAAGAGCACTGATAGGAGGGAGTAATTAAATGGCAAATGGGTGACGGAAGCTTGAAGTGGTAGTAGCCCCAATGAAAGCAAGAGTCTGTGGGAAGCATAGGTAAAAGGAGGAGATAGGAAGGGAGCTACCAAGGACCACATTTTCCCACCTCCAAATAAGCATGTGGCTTATTTTCATAGGAATATAGGAAGAGGATTAGGCCATTTAGCACCTTGAGCCTGTTCCGCCTCAAGCCTGTTATACCATTCAATGAGATCCTGGCTCATCTGTGACCTAACCCCCATATAACTACCTTTGCCCCATAACCTGAATACCTTTGGTTAACAAAAATCTATCAATCTCAGATTTAAAATGATTAATCTCGCATCAATTGCCACTTGCAGACGAGTTCCAAACTTGTACCACCCTTGGCGTGTAGAAGTGTTTCCGAACTTCACTCCACTACAGTATGCCATACAGCCCATCACCCATAAGGAAATAAAACAGAGACACAGAGAGGCAAAGCACAAAGGGGAAAGGAGCAAAAGACAGCAGAGAAGGTAAGTGAGTGACCACATTCCGACTTCCCATGTGCGGTGCTGTGGGAGATTGATTAGCATGTTAAACTTCTTGAGACTGCGCACTTCATGTGTTACGATTTTGTTATGTATATGACACGAGGCCTTCCAACAATTAGTAAATTTGACTTCGATTACTTCAGATGAGGAACATTAATGCCTGCTTAAAACATTCTTTCTCCTTATTTATCAGTCAGTCCTCAACAATCATTGCCTGGGTCTGACTGCCATTTTCTTCGCCGTCTGATACATCCTGCCGTGCATGTTTTATTGTGAAACGAACTGGTGAATCTCCTGCGGTCTTGCTCACGGGAGGTAATGTGGTGCTTTAGCATTGCCTGTTATCGAAGAGAGTACAACTACCAGCTCAATGGTTTAATCCAGAGCACTCTCAGATTAAGCCAAGAGGAGACAAAGTTTCATACGACCGATTTTTAATTATGATTTGTAATCTAAGACCATCTACTCTGACAGTAGAATTGCTGTTGAGCAAATCTTACACAGGAGTAACAAAAAGCAGTGCCAATTTGTTTAAGATACTGGACTCTAAAGCCAGTAACAAAAAGCAAGAGAGATATAATTTCTTTAAACTGCAAAGTAATTTTTGTGCATCCATACAACCTTTATTTTGAAGCAGAGATTTTTTGCTAACACAATTATTTTTTGAAGGAATCTCAGCCATAATGTAACACGATAAAAATCAATGGATTTCAAAAGCACTAAAATAATGCAAACATAAAATAATAGAATACAGCAAAAATTGTTTATAAGTTAAAGATGAAGGCAGCATTTCACTAAAAAATTAATTTTAGCTGGCCAAATTTTCGATATAACTAAGAATGTTGCATTTGTGTGTGCTCTATAGTGTCACATCTCTGTAAAGCACTACATTTGAAAGTATAGCCTGAAAAGAAGATGCCTCAAAAAGGCTTGGTAAAATGGTAGGTGAATCATATTACATGTTGCTGCAGTAAATTTGCTGTATTAGTGATGTGTGAATGCCTGCCCTGTTTAGGCTGCAATGGGACCACAGTAAACGTCAGAAACTGCATTCCAGTTCCCATACTGTGCACAATGCAAAAGGAGATCCATTAATACTAATAATCAATTGCCAAGGTATGAAATAAAATGAAAATTGTGTGTGTTCTCGTTGGTAGAAGTGAAGTTAAAACAAAACCGGATATTTTTCTGATGGTTTGAATTCTAAATTATTCACACATTTTTAAAAAAAAGTAGTTGTCTAAACTGTAAACTTACCAAAAGGCACAAGTCAATTTTACTTTTCATAATTGATGATCTTAAGTTTGTAAAAACTCACCTACTTAATTGGAGGGACAACATACTAAAGAAACAATATTTCAAGAGGATAAGGAATGTCTCCTACACTGCTTTTCATTGATTCCAATCCCAAATGACAACAGGATGAGCAAGGACAGCAAGTGCAACAAAATAATACGTGGTCTTGATAGAATATACAGAATTAGAGGCCATGGGGCAGAATGAAGGGCACTGGAATACACAAAAAATCAGCTCAGGACCACTTCAGCAGCCTGCAACCCAGAATCCTCTGGGACGATTAGATCAGCAGTCACTGAACATTCATCATTTCCCAGACTGCAGGCTAACTTTCAAGACAGCATTAATGGGGTCAAAACATGGCACACTATCTGTGCTATCGGTTCAACCAAAGGGCTAGTAACTGCTGGCTAAATAACTCTCAAATCACTAACTGCTTACGGATGCATGTCACAGCTTCTTCTGCTATACTGCCTCAAAGTAATCTTTTGAGAGTCAGAAGTCCCACGTGAATGCTTGCTTCAGTTTAACTACTTCAGAATCAATGATACACAAGTGATAGACATGAGGAAAGCATTCTCGGTGACATTTACAGTTCAGTGTGACCACAGGGATGTCCTCCGGCAAACACTGCTGCCACCCAGACTGTCAGAAAGCAGGTCTCAGCAGTGGCTGCCCTGAAAAATGAAAGGCCTACAGCCAAGGTCAACATCACATGGCTGTTTGTGTTAAAATGAAAGGGAACAAAATTAAAGAAACACCAAAAGAGACAGCAGTCGGATTTACTGCAAGGCAAGCCGTCAATAGCACCACAGGTTACGTGCAAATGACTAACTGTCTAATCAACAGGGCAGAGATTTGAAACCCCAACAGCATATTTACAATTAATGAATGTCTGCATTTCCAGCCTAAAAAGATTTTCAAGGGGAATAGCAAACCAAGCGTATACTGCTTCCCACAATAATTATTCTAATTCTATTCCAACCCTTCTGCTTTAGTCATTTATGCTCCACTATTGGCAATTCAACTTCCAAGTCAGTCCAAAGACCACCAAATTTGATTAAATGTATGTGCAATTAAAAGCAAATCAGCATAAAAAAAAAGAACACTACAACATGAAAGCTAATGTGATTTACAGATATCCATATAATGCAACCTGCAACAAGGCAGACCCAAGTTATACTACTTGCCTGCTTCTCACGGTGGGTTGTACTGAATTCAGTGACTAAAGGTGCATTTGGATGTGTGCAGAAAGCTGTGCCCCCCAAGCAGCTAGTTTTTAAATGTTGCAGGAGAAAACGTATTTATTTTCTATAATAAAAACATTAAGGTTTATTAAGTTCCTGGAGATTGAACTAACTTTTAAAAAAGTGACTTTATACCAGAGTGTGGTTATCCCAACTCAGTATGAATCACAAGTTGTGTCAGGTTAACTACCACAGGTGATCACACAGTACTCGAATTATAGTACACGGCATGTAAACAAAAACCATAGTATTAATAGAGACTCAATTTCAGAATACATAGCACATTTAAGCTGTATAATAGACTGGCGGCCAGATACTGCAATTTTCACATCACATCAACACGCAAGTTGCCAATGGGCTTCACACGACTTGCCGTATGTATAACTGTAGGCCTAATCATCACCTTAAACAGTTTATTTTTAAAGATCCAGCAGACTGCCATAACCTGCTTAATGTTAGTAAAAATCCAATAAAACGGTCAACCCTTGAACAACATTTCACCAGCATTCCCAAGACCGATGGGCAGGTCTGCAGCTCCATGCAAGTACAAAGGCTCTCCTTTGCCTGAACAAAACTGCAGTACCAAAACTTAGTGCCATTGCCTCCCATTGCTCTAAACTAGCTACAAGTGTCAAATCTGCCATATAAATAAACAATGAAACTATTTGTACTGCACTTTGACAGACAGGTGACAAGCCCCCCTACCCGCGCCCCCCCTCCCCCCGTTTTCAGAATTTGAATAGACAGTTTTTAATCACAGTGTCAGCCGGGCTCAGTGGGTAGCACACTCGCTCAGAAAGTTGTGGGTTCAAGTCCCACTCCTGTGATTTGAGTACAAAAATCTAGGCCGACATTCCAGTGCAGTACTGAGGAAGTGTTGCGCTGTCAGAGGTGCACTGTCTTTCGGATGAGACATGAAACTGAAGCCCCATCTGTTCGCTCAGGTGGATGTAAAAAAAATCCCATGTAGTATTTTGAAGAACAGGGAGTTATTCCCAGTGCCCTGGCCAATATTTATCCCTCAATCAACATCACTTAAAAACAACAGATTATCTGATCATCATCACATTACTGTTTGTGGGAGCTTGCCGAGAGTAAATTTGCTGCTGCGTTTCCTACATCACAACAGTGACTGCACTGCAAAAACGTTCTTCTTTGGCTGCAAAGCGCTTTGGGATGCCCTGAGGTAACGAAAGGTGCGATATAAATGCAAGCCTCTTTCTTTTATTTTATCTCCAAGTTTGCAGATGACACCAATTTAGTAGGCACAGTACATTTTGTAGATTGGAGAACAAAATTAGAAAAGGACAGAGACAGACCAAGTGAGTGGGTAAAACTATGGCAGATGGAGCTCAATGCAGGGATGTGTGAAATGACCCACTTTGGATCAAAGAAAGACAAATCGGAATATTAATGGTGTGAGAGACTGGAAGGGATTTAGTGTCCATGTATACAAATCATTGAAAGCTAGCGCACAGGTATAAAAAGTAATCAAAAAGGTTAATGGAATGTTGGCCTTTATCTCAAGGAACATGGAATTCAAAAGTGAGGAAACTATGCTTCACTTGTACAGAATCTTGGTCAGACTCCATCTAGGGTACTGCGGACCTCAGGAAAGCCAATAGCCTTGGAGAAGGTACAGCGCAGATTCACCAGAATGATACCAGGGCTTAAAGGGCTAAATTAAGAGATTGCATCAACGTGACTTGTATTCCCTCAAGTTTAGACGTTTCTGGGGAGATCTAATCAAGGTGTTTAAACTAATAAAAGGAAATTGATAGCATAGATACACAATTCATCTGGTGGGAGAATCCAGAACAAGAGAGCATAATCTTAAAATTCGAGCTAGGCCATTTCAGAGTGAAATCAAGAACATAGGAACAGGAATAGATCATTCAGCCCCTCGAGCCTGTTCCACCATTCAATTAGATCATGATTGATCTGTATATTAACTCCGTTTATTTGTGGCTGTGTGTGTATTGCATTATACAATTATGTCCATTCTCCATTTTCATTTTATAACAGGACTAAATATTTCTCTTCACAACAGCTTGAGACGAGGAGCAAAATACAAGGACCAATTGCAGTGCAATAGATAGCCAGTACAACCAAAATGGCAATGAATGAAATTGTATTGCTTGTACCAAAATGAAGAGTAGTCCTTAATTTGTGCTATTAAGCTCTACTCTGCAGAAAATTACATTTTACAACACACTTCCTTGGCCAATAGGGCTAATGTATAAACTATTAATTCAGAGTTGCTTAATTCACATTAACAAAATAAATTGAAAGCACTAAAATTTCATTTTGCTGATTTATTTTGGCAAATTCAAATTATTGAAGTTTAGTTTTAGTTTAAGAATATAAGAATTATTCACAGGAGTAAGCCATATGGGCCCCTCGAGCTTGCTCCACCATTCAATATCATGGCTGATTTCAGGCCTAAATTCCACTTTCCCGCCCGATCCCCATATCCCTTGATTCCCTTACTGAGTCCAAATATCTAGCGATCTTAGCTTTGAATATACTCAATAACTCAGCATCCACAGCCCTTTGGGGTGGAGAACTCCAACGATTTATTTTAGTGCAATTTGAATTATCCGGTGAAGACTGTATCTGCAAGGTCATGGAGAGCTGCTGACAGGAACCGAGAGACCTGGTCCTTCTTCGAACGGTTGACGCTTTAGCATGGGTTCAATTAGATAAGAGCCATTCTTTGTACATTAATATTCCTAGTCATTAATTGTAGAAGCTGGAACGGAGTTTGATGGTAACATATTTAATGTGCTTAATTGCAATTCTAAGTTAATTGGATAAATGTTTATATGGTTTTAGCTTAAAAACTCCAACTCCAAGAGGGATTAAATTGGTCAGTGCCGAAAACACAGTTTTTCATCTTGATAAGCTAAGAAATGTTTGTCAGGATTTTTTAAGTTAGCATCAAGATGCTTTCATTCAGAAAGAATGAACCCTAAAGATTTGTGCAAATGGGCATGTTAGTTAGGCTTGGTGAAAAATACGAAGATCGATCTCGTTCGCCTTCCACCATCCTCGTAGTCACATGATACAACAATAATGGAGTTGTTGAATAATCACTGCAATCAGTTTGCATCAATTAGTCAACAACAGACCCAGACATGAGGCAAGGAAAAGCCCAGTGGGGTTATATTCTTTATATTAACAATGGCTATGACCAATAAAGTAAACGGGAGGTAAGCATTCTTTGGACAGAATTATAGGGGTTTAAAAAGCTGAGCTTGAGGTCGAATAGGATGCCAAGACTGCTTAACATCTAGTTCAGCCTGACAGTGGTCAGGGAGGGGATGGAATTGGGTGACAAACAGTATAGAATTCGTGGTGGGGGAGGGGTGTCAAAAATGATGGCTTCAGTCTTCCCAATGTTTAACTAAATGGCAGTCAGGTGTTTCCTATCCCTACATAGTTGCTCGGATATAAAACTGGGAGACAAGAGCCCCTCAATTACTCCACTTCAGTCCCAGAAGTTACTGAAATATAACTGCCATTTGTAGTTGTGCTACAGGTTGAGCGTTCAAAATCCGGAGTTCCGAAATTCGAATGTTCCGAAATCCGGACATCGCGCCGATCCGTGGAGGGGCGTCCGAAATCCGAAAAATGTTCCGAAATCAGGACATTTAAAAAAAAATACCGTGAATCACTCCGCTGCGAGTTAGGCCTGGGGGGGGGGGGAAACAACACCCCCCCCCAAAAAATTCCAAAAAACAAAAACTTCACAACATTCACAAAACCCTTACCTACTAAATCGCTGAAAAAGAATTTAAAAAATAAAAACTTTAACTTTCCTTTTTTGCAGGTCTTCCAACGCAGGTTTTTTCCCGGCCACCGACGCTGCCAAACCCGGACCCCGCAGCACACTGCTGCCGCCCCCGGATCCTCCACCGCCCCACCCTTACCTCAGCCCAGGCGTTTCCAGATGTGGGACGTCGAAAAGATGTTTCGAAATCCGGAAATACACAAAATCCTGAATGGCCTCAGTCCTGAGGTTTCCGGATTTCGGTCGCTCTACCTGTAAGTTCTCGCGTGCGAGGTGTCCTGGCTCAGAAAAATGTTTGTTGAAGTGCAGAGTACAATTCATATGAGTAGCGTATTAAAGGAACAATCCAGAAAAGGCTCACATGCTCAATCTGCAAAGTTACACCACCTTCGTGATGAAACTTGTACTTTCTTTCCCAGAGGTTGCCCCATGTACCAAACATCTCAGTCAACAGGTTCAAAGATGATGAGGGATGGCAGGAACAGTGCTTGCTTCTACTTTGTCAATGTTGCTGCACCTTGTGCTCAGCGAATACATAATCTAATCAAGTACCTGCCATGCATCTCGCCAGCAGCCTGGTTACAACATTTCAGAAGATGGTATTTCAAACAATGAGTGCAAAATTACAATAGATGAGTTTAAGATCAACATGTTTCTCATACGTGTTCTTTGAATCTGTTTCCCAGTTATGCACTCTGTTTACTCAAGGATACTTGAAAAAGTATCCTGTCTTCCCATTTTGTGACACTCTCAAACAAGCATTTTCACAAAATATTTTACGCAAAACTGCAGTACTTGGGCACTACACTTGGTTTTATTCATTGAGAAGATGGGGGCGTCGCTGGCAATTATTTGGGTCAAAGTTTCACAAAGCATTTATTGCCAATCCGTAATTGCCCTTGAGATGGCGGTGGTGAGCCTCTCTTTCTTGAACTGCTGCAGTCCGTGTGGTGAAGGTACCCCAATAGTGCTGTTCGGGAGGGAGTTTCAGGATTTTGACCCAGCATATGGCAAGTGTACAAAATGTGCAGTATTTGTCACAGGATGTTGCATCATGCCAAAACATTTGCCCTACTCATGGGCATTTTTGGCTCAAACGGCAGTTAAACAAGTCAATAAACCCTCAGCAGTACAAAAGCAAATTACTGTGAATGCTGGAAAACTGAAATAAAATGCTGGAAATACTTGGGTAAGGCAGCATCTGTGGCGAGATAGTGTGTTAACGTTTCAGGTCGCTGACCATTTGAAAGAAGTTCTGACGAAAGGTCATTGACCTGAAATATAACTCTGTTCCTCTCATACAATAGTATTGCAGTGCTAACTATATCTATGAAGCTTGACCTCAAAGGCAGCCTCTAGAGCTGAACAATCACGAGACTCACAGTCATTGACAAAAACTAACTACTTCTGGTTGAAATTGAGGTTTTATGGTTAAACATTAGACTCCACACATACCATTCCATTTTACTTCCATAACACTAACATTCACGATGGAACACTCGCATCAACAATACAATGGGTTAAAATTTCACAAAGCATCAGTTTGCAATAAACAGGCAAGCAGGTAATTTAAAGCAAATTGGCACCACTGTATTTATAATCACAAAGCTAATTTTTCAGATGGTGGGAAAGTTACTCTTCAATTTTCTCCCAGCTCCAAAGTTAAGTGGACTACTTTTGGGAAACTGTAAGTACCACTTCACCACTAGGAGGTGCATGGCAACAGTCCCATGATATCCTTCCCTACAACAACACAATTGAAATGAATCTTGTGTCCCAGCTGCCAAAGAAGAGAGTTCATTAAATGCCTTGAAAAATTCAGCATTAGAAATTAGTGATCAAACTATTAGCTGAAAAGCCAGATTAGCCCATTTAGCTCCAGGGGAAGTGTTTGGGATCGAGTGAAGGTTTAAGGTAGCAAATAAAATCAGATAAGCAGGAATTGGAACAAGCATTGAAATAACAGACAAGATCAGAGAAATGATACAACATCAACAGCTGAAGACATCACAAATAATTTCATTTTTAACATTAAATACACATTTAGGTCACCCTTAGTTATTACTTATTGAAACTGAACCAAACTCTGACATTACGTGGTGCACTGCATCCTACAACGAACAGCCGATAAACTGAACCAAGACAAACAGCTGAGACACACAAAATAAGCATAGAAAATGCTTGCCTATGAGAAATAGCACAACTTTCAGTGCTTCAATAAATCATGAGATTTCAAGTCCTCATTGCAAGAAGGGCCATAACCCATTGTTAAAGTTGAGAGTGTCATAAAATAAGAGTTAGCTGTTGATGTATTGCAAACAGACTATTAAACTGAGTGGTAATGCACGACAAGGGATTCCATAGAAGACTAGTTTCCTCCCCTGGATGGTGTTGCTCTGCATTATTTTTTTTTTAGCCATTTGGCACTTTTACAAGATTAATGTTACCAGATTTTACTGACAACTCAGCTGAAAAGTTTAATGCAAAAGGTCAAAACACGTTCTGAGGAGTATGATTTCTCCAGTTTTCCTTACCAGTGGATCACCCATTTCATTGCTCGTGATAAGTGAGTTAAACAGTTTCTGAACAGAAACGGTGCTAAATCAGGCGTGTCCTTTCAGGCCACATAGTCTGACTGCTGTGAAGACAACATCCTGAGGTGAATTGCAGGTTAACAGTTATTAGTGAGAAAAGTCTGGAGCTTCATAGAAGCTTGTAACTTTACAGGATATGGGGCAGTTGGTGTCTGGAGGTAGAAAGTATATTTCGGGTAGTATTTAATTTGCAGCTGTTGCTGACTGCCCAGTTTTGATTCATGACTTTGTGATTTGTGGTTTTGAATCCTGTTTGCAAGCTGCTGACTGGTATGTTCCCTACCTGTTCAATTCTGGTTTATTACGGTTTGATTCAAATTTCATACAAAATACTGCAGATGCTGGAAATCTGAAAGAAAAACAAAAAATGTTGGAAATACTCAGCCGGTCGGGCAGCATCTGTGGAGAGAGAAACAGAGTTAACGTTTCATGTCAAGGACCCTTTGTCAGAACTGGAAAAGGGTAGAAAAGCAACAGATTTTTAAGCAAGTGCAGGGCCAGGGAAAGGGGGGAGAAGATAGCACAAAAGGGAAGGTTTGTGATAGAGTGGAAGATAGGAGAGTTTAAAATACATCAAAAGTTCAACAATTTTCAGACTATAACCTCGGCCCCTTTTTTTTTCCACATGGCAGCTGTTAATGTTTCTGCCATTCCAGTTTACACCTCTTCTAGACTCATCTTTTCTTTAAATAACTTCTCCCATTACCATCTCCTTTTGCCTTGCACCATCATCCCATTGGTCTTTTAATCGTTCCGACATAAGAACATAAGAAATAAGAGCAGGAGAAGGCCATACGGCCCCTCGAGCCTGCTCCGTCATTTAATACGATCATGGCTGATCTCATCATGGACTCAGGTCCACTGCTCTCTGCCTGCTCTCCATAACCCCTTATCGTTTAAGAAACTGTCTATTTCTGTCTTAAATGTATTCAATGTCCCAGCTTCCACAGCTCTCCAAGGCAGCGAATTTCACAGATCCACAACCCTCAGAAGAAATTTTTCCTCATCTCAGTTTTAAATGGGCGGCCCCTTATTCTAAGATTATGCTCACCAGTTCTCGTCACCCCTATCAGCGGAAACATCCTCTCTGCATCCACCTGGTCAAGCCCCCTCATAATCTTATAGGTTTCGATAAGATTACCCCTCATTCTTCTGAATGCCAATGAGTAGAGGCCCAACCTACTCAACCTTTCCTCATAAGTCAACCCCCTCATCTCTGGAATCAACCTTGTGAACCTTCTCTGAACTGCCTCCAAAGCAAGTGTATCTTTTCATAAATATGGAAAGCAAAACTGCACACAGTATTCCAGGTGTGGCCTTACCAATACCTTACATAGCTGTAGCAAAACTTCCCCGCATTTATACTCTATCGCCTTTGCAATAAAGACCAAGATTCCATTGGCCTTCCTGATCACTTGCTGTACCTGTATACTATTCTTTTGTGTTTCATGCACAAGTACCCCCAGGTTCCGCTGTACTGCGGCACTTTGCAACCTTTCTCCATTTAAATAATAATTTGCTCTTTGATTTTTTCTGCCAACTTTCCAACTTTCACACTTTCCAACATTATACTCCATCTGCCAAATGTTTGCAATTCCATGCTAGTTTACTTTCAGAGTCTATCTTCCCTTTCTTAATCATTTTTTGAGTCATTCTTTGTTGGATTTTAAAAACTTCCCAGTCTTCTGTCCTCCCACTAGTTTTGGCCACATTGTATGCCCTTGTTTTTAATTGGATACCATATTTTATTTCTTTAGTTCGCCACGGATGGCTCTCCTTTTCTCTTACACCCTTTCCTCCTCACTGGAATATATTTTTCTTGAGTTATGAAATATCTCCTTAAATGTACACCACTGTTCATCAACCATCCTACACTTGAATCTATTTTCCCAGTCCACTTTAGCCAACTCTGCCCTCATACCTTCATAGTCTCCTTTATTTAAGCTTAGTACGCTGGTTAGAGATCCAACTTTCTCACCCTCCATCTGAACTTGAAATTCAATCATGCTATGATCACTCATTCCGAGGGGATCCTTTACTAGGAGATTGTTTATTAATCCTGTCTCATTACACAGGGCCAGATCTAAGATAGCATGCCCCCTATCACAGACCTTCTCTTTTGTTCTTTCCTCTCCTCCCCTTTCTTACAAATCTGTTCCAGCTCTAACTTTTTCCAGATCTGACAAAGGGTCATCGACCTGAAATGTCAACTCGGTTTCCTTCTCCACAGATGCTGCCTGACTTGCTCAGTATTTCCAGCATTTTCTGTTCTGATTCAAGTGTTTTATTGGGGAAAGAGCAGGGGAGTGGGACTAATTGGTTAGCTCTTTAAAAGAGCCAGCACAGGCATGACAGACCAAATGGCCTCCTTCTGTGCTGTAAGATTTATGATGATTGAAGTGACAGCATGACAAAACATGAGCTATAAAAAATGCCATTCAAGAGGCACTCTGATGAGGAATTCAGTATGAACGCTATGATTGCAAGCAGCCATCTAGCTCAAATGATCTTGAAAAGTTTGGTTTGAAATTTGAGCTGGAGGGGGTGAAAACTTGTTCTCAATGAAAGTAAAGCCGTTTGCTATGATCACGTATACTACATACATGCATTTGCATGTTGCAACAGTCAACATCCTTAATGATCACAAAAGTGTAAAGACTCCTTCTCAAAGGGCTGATCTTTCTTTTGCCACCTGGAATTATATTTTCTTGTGTTACAAGTGCAAAAATAAATTTTTCCTTTCTCACAAAAGTATTTGTGTCCTTGCGTTACGAAAAACATACGGAATGGTGAAGGACTATCACCTGAAGTTCATAATTAATAAGCAGGTTGAAGAACTAATAGTCCTGGGCACAACTGAGGTCCAGTGTATGCTCTGACCATTGATCGGGACATGCTTGCACTGGAAATTGGAATGTGCTCACCTAACCTTGTCTGGGCAAAGATGCTCTTTATGGGGAGTCTAGGCCTTGTCTTGGGAGAGTAATTACTGCCTTCAGAAGCAGTGTACGACTGAGCGTCATGTGATCTTCACGACTCCAGGTATGGCTCTGGATGGCCTCCTGGAAAGGTTTTCAGGACTGCCCATGCTCCTTACGGTTGTGACTGGATCAGATCAATCTTGGAAGCTTCAAAATTGGTGCAAGTTCCCCCAACAGCAGTGCTGCCAGCTTTCTATTTGAGGTTCACCAATTACATGGCATCAGCATAAGGTTCAATAGGGCAAATTAAAGATGAAATAGCAGCGCATTTGGAAAGCAGTGACAGGATCGGTCCAAGTCAGCATGGATTTATGAAGGGGAAATCATGCTTGACAAATCTTATAGAATTTTTTGAGGATGTAACTAGTAGAGTGGACAAGGGAGAACCAGTGGATGTGGTGTATTTGGACTTTCAAAAGGTTTTTGACAAGGTCCCACACAAGAGATTGGTGTGCAAAATTAAAGCACATGGTATTGGGAGTAATGTATTGACGTGGATAGAGAACTGGTTGGTAGACAGGAAGCAGAGAGTTGGGATAAACGGGTCCTTTTTAGAGTGGCAGGCAGTGACTAGTGGGGTGTCGCAGGGCTCAGTGCTGGGACCCCGGCTCTTTAGAATATACATTAATGATTTAGATGAAGGAATTGAGTGTAATATCTCCAAGTTTGCAGATGACACTAAACTGGGTGGCGGTGTGAGCTGTGAGCAAGACGCTAAAAGGCTGCAGGGTGACTGGGACAGGTTAAGTGAGTGGGCAAATGCATGGCAGATGCCGTATAATGTGGATAAATGTGAGGTTATCCACTTTGGGAACAAAAACACGAATGCAGATTATCTGAATTGTGGCAGATTAGAAAAAGGGGAGGTGCAACAAGACCTGGGTGTCATGGTTCATCAGTCATTGAAAGTCGGCATGCAGGTACAGCAGGCGGTGAAGGCAGCAAATGGTATGTTGGCCTTCATAGCAAGGGGATTTGAGTATAGGAGCAGGGAGGTCTTACTGTAGTTGTACAGGGCCTTGGTGAGGCCTCACCTGGAATAGTGTGTTCAGTTTTGGTCTCCTAATCTGAGGAAGGACGTTCTTGCTATTGAGGGAGTGCAGCGAAGGTTCACCAGACTGATTCCCAGGATGGCAGGACTGATATATGAGGAGAGACTGGATCAACTGGGCCTTTATACGCTGGAGTTTTGAAGGACGAGAGGGAATCTCATAGAAACTTACAAGATTCTGACGGGACTGACAGGTTAGATGTGGGAAGAATGGTTCCGATGATGGGGAAGTCCAGAACCAGGGGACACAGTCTTAAGATAAGGGGTAGGCCATTTAGGACTGAGATGAGGAGAAACTTCTTCACTCAAGAGTTGTTAACCTGTGGAATTCCCTACCGCAGAGAGTTGTTCATGCCAGGTCATTGGATCTATTCAAGGAGGAATGAGATATGGCCCTTACGGCTATAGGGATCAAGGGGTATGGAGAATGTGATATCTTCACAGAGCACAATACACACAGCTCCTAACATGACAGGCAGCTCGCTCGGAAGCCTCCGGAAATCTGCCTGGTTCTGTTTATTATTAACCCTGCACTTGCAGTACACAATATGTCCACAGCCACAGTGTGGAGCTACAAACCTTACAAGCTTACAGACATTACACTTCTCCCTCCTTAATGAAGAAGCCATCATAACAAACATCATACATAACTGTCATGTTTACACATAACACAGGATATAAACTTACTTTTTTTTCAATATTTACAAATTTAACTTTACCACGTTTTCTGTTTTGAAGAGGATACCTTCGCTCTCGAACAGAACCTTCCAAACATGGTGTCGAATCTAAACTCATTCGAGGCTCATCCTGAGATACATTTTCCTCCACGGAATTTCCTTGATTTTCATTTGAACTCACTAACTTCAGGCTCTTTGTTTTTCTGATTCGGACTCAGACTTTCATTCTGATTCTCTCCTGGATTTGTTTCCAGTACATTGGATTTAGTATTTGCTACTGGTGTATCAAAACTATCTGATGAGTCAGAAATAATTGAATTATTCCCACCTTCAACTCCTTCCATGTAGGTAAAATATGATCAATATGAACAAACCTAACCTGTCCATTATCAAACATCTTTACCAAATATGTGCAAGGACCACATATCTTCATTCTTCCTGGTAACCACTTTAACCATTTATGGTGATGGTTCTTCACTCTCACCTTCTGGTTTAATTTCACACTTCTCTCTTTTACTCTACCTCTATCATGATTCGCTTTCTGTCTTAATTGTGTCTCTTCTACGGACTGTGCCAAATTTGGTTTTAACAACGAGAATCTGGTTTGTGGCTGTCGTTTGAAAAACAACTCTGCTGGTGTTCTACCAGTAGTTGTATGAGGAGTATTTCGATATGTAATCAAAAAATTAGCCAATTTGTTATCCAATGACAACTGTCATTTCGTTGGATTTGGGTCTAACATTTGTTTTGAGGGCACATTTTACAATTTGTACAGTGCGCTCTGCTGCACTATTCGAAGCAGGATGGTATGGTGGAACCTTGGTATGTTTCACACCATTTTTACTCGTGAATTGTGCAAATTCTTCTGAACGAAATTGTGGTCCATTATTTGAAACAATCTCTTCAGGGAGGCCAAATGAAGAAAATAATTTTCGTAAAATGTCCAATGTTTTACTTGTTGTTATTTTCCACATTGGAAACACCTCAACCTACTTCGAATGGCTATCACAATGAACAATTGTTGTCCTTCTAACTCAGCAAAATCAATATGTAGCCTTTGCCACACTCTGGGAGGCCATTTCCATGGCTGTAATGGTGGTGGTTACTTGCTTACCGATTAACATGTCGTACACTGACTCACGATGTACTCTATATCTTTATCAAGGCCTGACCACCATAAATAACTGCGTGCAAAACTCTTGGTCAAGCACATTCCCATGTGCTGGTCATGGAGGTCTCCTAATAATCTGGACCTGAATTCATTTAGTATAACCACTCTTGCACCCCACACGATATCAGTCGATAAAGATTGTAATTCATTCCTACGAATTAAGAATGGATGTGTATCTTTGTCTGTTACCTGGTTTGGCCATCCATTTGCAGTATACTCATACACCCTTTGACATCACTGGGTCACGTTTGGTTGCTCTAACAATCTCTTCAGCTGTGACTGGCAGTTCATCAATGTATGAAAAATAAAATACTTCTTCCCTATCGGGTGTAACTTGTGATGGGGAAGGCAATATGGACATTGCATCAGCATTACTGTGATCAACTGATCGTCTGTATTCAATATCATATGTATATGTTGACAAAATCAAAGCTCATCTCTGCATTCGGGCTGCAGTTAATGTTGGAACTGGGGACTTTGGATGGAGGATTGCTGTCAGGGGCTTATGGTCCGTAACGGTGGTAAACTTACGACCATACAAGTATTTGTGAAACTTCTTGACCCCAAAAATTAATGCCAAAGCTTCCCTCTCAATTTGCGCATAATTACTCTCACTGGCACTGAGAGTGCGTGAAGCAAAAGCAATTGGTCTCTCCTCCCCACTACGTGATACATGAGAGATCACTGCCCCAACTCCATACGGAGAGGCATCACATGCTAGCTTAATCTCCTTAGATATGTCATAGTGAACTAATATGGTGCTCTCTACCAATTTGATTTTACACTCCTTGAATGCTGTATCGCATTCTTTTGACCACTTCCAATGGACCAGTTTTTTCAAAAGTTCATTCAGTGGATGTAATACTGTAGCCAAATTTGGTAGGAACTTCCCATAATAGTTCAAAAGACCCAAGAATGAACGAAGTTCAGTGACATTCCTGGGAGTGGGTGCATTTCTAATTGCATCCAATTTTTCCATGGTTGGATGTAAACCATCTTTGTCCACTCTGTACCCTAAGTACTCCACTGAGTTTTTAAAATAACTCATACTTACGAGCAGACACTCGTACTCTGTGCTTCTCTAGCCGTTTGAGGAGTTCATTCAATATGTTATGATGAATTTGCCTATTTGGTGCTGAAATTAGGATGCCATCCAAATAACATACTACCCCTTCAATACCTTGCAAAATCTGGTTCATTACCCCTTGGAATATGGCAGGGGCGGAAGACACTCCAAATGGTAGCCTATTAAATTGATATAGGCCTAGATGAGTTTTTATAGTCAAACATGACTTGGACTCCTCATCGAGTTCAAGCTCTAAGTCGGCATTCGTAAGATCAAGTTTTGAGAAGATCTGACCAACCTGTCAGTGTTGCGAACAAATCTTCTATATTCGGCAATGTATTGGGGACATTACTCTCTAAAACCTGGTTTACGGTTACTTTATAATCACCACATAACCTTACCTTACCATCGGACTTATGTACAACAACAATGGGTGCGGCCCAATTACATCGATCTATCTTTCAAATAATGTTTTCAGTCTCTAGTCTTTTGAGTTCTTGCTCAACGTTCTACTTCAGTGCGTATGGTACGGACCGTGGCTTGTAGTAAATCTATCTAGCGTCCTTCTGTACCCTGACACTCGCCTTGAAGCCTTGGATCGGACTGCCCGTTTCGCAGAACACCTTCGGATACTTCTTGATATCATCCGTTGATGAAAATCTCGCTTCCACACAGAAAATCTTACTCCAATCCAGCTTCAGTGAGCTCAACCAATTTCTTCCTAGTAAGGCAGGCTTGTCTCCTTTCACCACTATTAGAGGCAAGTTCTGAAATTGATCTTTATATTTCACCGGTACGGTGATACGACCTACCACAGGAATTTTCTCTCCCGAGTAGCCTCGCAGCTCTATCTTGTATTTCTCCAGTTGGAAATCACGCAATTTGTCGAGGTACAGTGACTCCGGTACTACACTCACGGATGCACCGTGTCAATTTCCATTGGTATCTTGAATCCCGCAACACCTATGTGGATTTTGATGCTTTCCGAATCGCTGTCCGTTAAACTCGTGCTCCTGATGACATGTAACTCTAACATCTCCTCGTCCGGTGGTTGTTCTTCCATGCTATGTAGTCTCTTGGGATTTCTACTCATAGCTTTGAACGCTGGACTCATAGCTTTGGAAGCTGGTTTACCTTTCAGTTGGCATGCCTTCGCAAAATGCCCATACTTCCTGCAGAAGAAACACTCTATCTTCACGTAAGGACAACTTTGAGCAATGTGTTGTTCCAGGCACCTATAGCACGACTTCGACGCTCTGTTAGAATTTCCAGTTTTTGAGACTTTGGGCCCCCACCGTCTTTTACCTTGAACCTGCAGGTGATTTACCTCGGTTGACTGACGACCGTAATTAATATTTAATTCTCGGGAATATTGTTCGACCATGCTCATCGACCTCGCTGTCTGACAAGCAATCTCAAAAGTCAAGTCATCCGTCATCAATAACTTGCTTCTGATCGCATAATTTTTCACCCCACAAACAAAACAATCCTGTAATGCGCGGTTTTGAAAGTTTCACAATTACAGTGCATCGATTGCTTTTTTAATGCTACGATGTAATCACTGATACTACCATTAGCCTTTTGATTCCAAATCCCGAAATGATAGCTTTCAGCAATTTCTAACGGTTTGGGGTTATAGTGCTGCTCCAGCTTCGTTAAAATCTCTTTAAGTGTTGTGTCCTTTGGCTCGTCAGGCACAAGCAGATTTACAAGGGTTTCGTATAATGTCGGACCCGCCTCCGATAAGATCATCGCTTTCTTACGTTCCAACACAGCCCGGTTCTGGACTGCATTGTCTGGAACTTCGATTATGTTATTTGTAGTGAAATACATTTCTAGCCTATTCAAACACGCTTTAAAATGTTCCCAGTCGTGTCTATATTCCCCCAAATGTCCAATTACACCTGCCATTTTAATCTCTAGCTGTTCACACCGTGTGCTGTATTTTGCCCCGGATTTTGTAGCTTTTTTCCAAAGACAGAAACTTCCAAAGTCTCTCTGTCGGCTGGCTGAATCCTTCACCAACAAAATTTAAGCTTTAAATCATCCGAAAGATCCCATCTCAATCACCAAATGTGATATCTTCACAAAGCACAACACACACAGCTCCCAACATGGCAGGCAGCTCTCTCGGAAGCCTCCAGAAGTCTGCCTGGTTCTCTTTATTATTAACCCGGCACTTGCAGTGCACAATACATTCACATCCACAGTGTGGAGCTACAAACCTTACAAGCTTACAGACATTACAGAGAGAAAGCAGGAAAGGGGTACTGAGGGAATGACCAGCCATGATCTTATTGAATGGTGGTGCAGGCTCGAGGGGCCGAATAGCCTACTCCTGCACCTATTTTTTTATGTTTCTATCACACATCTGTGAATAGCTTTCCATGTCCTTTGATTTACAATTGCAGCATTCTACGTTGCTGGGCAACTACTGACCAGTTTCCTACTTTGTTAAGGGGGGGCAACTCCTTACCTATCTTGCAGAAAATACTGTCGAGTCAGAGTGGCTGATGCCATCTGTGCTATAAGTAACCGGGCAAGGCATTCAGCGGCAAGAGGGATGTTGCCCACCACAAAACCTGGCAGTAGGTCTGTGTGACTGCCAATATAGAGGACTCGACACCAGATCATGTGACCTATTCCCTTACCTCTGCAGCTGAAATCAAATAAGATGAAACCAGAGTCTCAGCCAACCCACCAAGTAGCACCCTTTTAAAGGTAAAAGCAAAGGGTTTGTCAATCAGTACTTGATGCCTCTGCAGACTGATTAAGAGCTGCTGCACATTAAAATACACCATGTTATGGGATCAGGAGGATCCTAAGAGGAGAAAGGGTGTTGGGGGGAGCAGGGGTGGGGTGGTGAGGGAATTCAGCAAAGGGAGACTCCAACATACAGCAATTCTACCTCCCCCCCCGCCGCCACCACACACATATCCTATGGTTGTCACACCATAAAGCCTTATAATGGGCAAGAGTGCTGCACCAAATAATGCATGATGTTATTGTGCTAAAATTGAGCTGTATCCATTAACAGCAGTAGCGTCCAAGCTTGAGGGGCTGCTTAGTTGTGCACGGTGGCACCACCTGGGGAATAAAAGTTTAGAATCATTGATCTTATTTATTTGCATATATCTTTCACTCCAGATAACAGATTTAAGTGTTCTGATTCAGGATTTGTCCAATGACCCTTTCCAAATCTCCAGGCTAATAAAATTTGAACAGAGCAAAGCAGAGAAACAAATAGAAGTGGACTTTGAGAGCTGGACTGCCAGAACTCAAGGACCAAAAATAGCTCCTGGGATGTAGCTTTGGATATCCATGGTGCTAAGCAACAAAGTCTAATTGTTCAGTAAAAACAAGGTCAGGTCATTCAATGCAATTGGTCTTTTTTGGTCAGGAAATTTTTTGAAATTATAAAGTGCTTTGGCTCAGAAGCACCAAGCATCAAGTAACTCGCGTTTCTATCTCCTTTATTTTCAAAAGATTCCTTTGCATCTGTAACAGATTTTAACATCTGGAATACACTGATACGCCTATTTTAATTCATTCTTAGTGGATCTCCTGTGGTGTTATTCACCACGAGTGAGAGGACATGCTGTTTTCATAATAGCGTGTATGCCATGTAATGCACAGTGCATCACCAGAGTCACTGACTTAGTGACTGAACAAGTCAAATTCCATTTTTATTACAAGGTTTTCTTGATTGCATTCTACAATGCTTCTGAGCCAAAGCACTTTATAATTTCAAAAAATTCTCTGACCAAAAAAGACCAATTGAATTGAATGACCTGACCTTGTTTTTACTGAACAATTAGACTTTGTTGCTTAGCACCATGGATAGCCAAAGCTACATCCCATTAGCTATTTTTGGTCCTTGAGTTCTGGCAGTCCAGCTCTCAAAGTTTCAGGATTTCAGTCTACAATTATGTTCATCTGTGCATGAAAACGACACCAGAGACTTTGCAAAGTAAATGTTCCTTTACTTATCTTAGCTTTTCATCATGTTATTGCAAAATATGTTTATTACAAACCTCACAGTGGATAGGCTTCAGTGTAGGGGAATAAGGGCAATTGGCATTTTCACAAAGTATTTTAAGCAATTTAATTGACTCACCCACTCCTTTCTTTTACTGCCAAGTTCTCTTGACAGAATTGGAACTTTTCGTGAGCCAGTAGTTTCTAATTGGTAGTTTTCTGGACATTTTGATCAACATTCCCAAATTCATCACTTTTTGTTGCTGTTTTACTTTCAGCCAAAATATCCTTTGGCTGTACGCTGCTTTTAAAAGTCAGCAACATTATACTATGTAAAGTATAGATGCGCATCCCTTTAACGGTTGTAAGTCTAATCACTTGCGCAAACAGTGGGTCCATGCAGAGGGTCAATTAAGAGACTGCTTCTATTAAATAAGCATTAGGTGGCATTATAAAGATGCCAATTAAGAGACAAAACATCCTGGATCTTGCACACCTGGAAAGCTCCTGTGTTTCTTTATAATTTTCTTTTAAGTGCGACACAGAAAGTTCAGCATGACAGACAAAAAATACACAAGAGACATATATAGATCATATTTTGGAATACTTGAATATAAATTGGTGCACACATACCTTTTATGTTTAACTTAAGTACAGTTTATCAAAGTTTGAAGTTCCCCCTGCTCCCCAGACATCATGCTTATGACACAATGCAGCCAGAGGATATAATTTTCTCCCAGCGAAGCCTGTTTTAATCTTGAACATTTTTATCGGTTTCTTCAATTATGCTATTCTGCCACTGTAGTTTCCACCTAATCCTTACCTGGGGAATGCCACACTACCCCCTTGGCAGAAGGATAGGAAATCTTCTCCATCCCCTATAGTGTTTGCCTCGCTGTGAAAACAGAGTAGGTCTTTGGGATTATAATCAATACAGCTAAGCTAAGTGGCAGTTGCAGAGAGCTCCAGCTGCAACAGCAGGGAAAGAATGTAAAATGAGTCTCATGTCTTGGCTTAGACTTGTAATAATGCTGCGAGACGAACAACACTCAAAATGTCAAGTGACTATTTAACTCTCTCCATTTTTGATTAGTTTGTGACTATTTTAAAATTCAGACAGCTGCTGTGGTTATGCAGTTTATGAACATTATATTGTACAAATAAGCATTCAACCAGAAACCAAAATGGTGACCTGTGATTGCACCACAAGGTGTAGAAACTGCACCTTCTATTACCTAATTAAGCAGGATTGCTCTGGAGACTTCAGGAATTGAAGATTGCGCTCCTGGACACTGCTATGAATAACTCAAGAAATAAATCATAGGAGCATTAAAAAAGTGTTTCCTCTCCAATTTCTTTGAACACTTTTGCTCTTCAGTTATGAAAATATTGGAGATGGGGGGGAAAAAAAAGACTGTTTGAATGGGCAGAGCAGTTGGAGGCAGGAGGTCATGTGATGAAACATCCAGGGATACATCTAACCAGAGTTGCCAACCCTATCAATGAGGCAAAGACTATCAGTTGCAGGATTTTTTCTCCATTTAACTCTAGTGTTATTTTTAGCACTATAATGTTGATACAATGTATGAATTCACAGGAAGATTAATCAGTATTCATTTTAGAGAAACTATTTGGCTGGTTCCCAGAAGTTTACAATGAAAACTTATCAAAATATTGTTTCACAAATCAGGTTAAATAGCAAATATTTGCATAAAGAAGTTTCTCCTTACCGAATGATAAAAATCTTTCACGGCTCCTTCCCCTCCTGCCCACTAAATTAAATTACATGCTTCACTTAAAACATCTCCCAAAGTCATGAGGCTGAAAGAAACTTACTTTCCATGCTGAATTATGTAATAATTTGCTGTAAGTTTATACTTTCACATTCTTAATTCCAATGCATTTAAACATCTGTACTCTTCAATTTCCTCACAATTGCAATAAAAGACATACACACACAATTGTAATACAGGTATTACAAATCATTGTTAGGCATATTTCAAATTTGACCTTTAAAGTTCAAAATCAAGCATATATTTTGAACTTTTAAATTTGAAATTCATTACCAACAACCTGATACAGGTACACAAGTTCCACTGATAATAACACAACTTAATTTATGCTGAAGAATTCAAATACTGTATTATTCTTCTGGATGTACAATTTTAAAAGTCTTGCTTATGCATGTACTTCCTGTAAATGTCAATGACTTGCCTTCATACTTGGCTGTTATGCCGATTTGTCACAAAATTTCCATCAAAATTAAACTTACCTCTGATTCAACTCTCCAAGCTTGCTTTTCAAGGAAGTGGTGCTGATGCTTACGAACAGGAGGGCTCTCAATTGTCTCTCCAGAATACATGGTGCTCCTGTCCTTGGCCCCACCCGTCTCGGAGCAGCTAAAATCAGGCCCAATGCTGACTTCCCCCATTTGCAGCTGTTGTCTATCTCTCTTCTCTCCTCTTCCTCCGCAACTGGCCTCTCGACCAATGCTGCCTGCCATAGGAATTTTTTTTTTTGAAAGAGTATTGATTTTAAATAATGCAGCTTACCATTACTTATAATGCAAGAAACCGGCACTATTTAAAATAAATATTCCAACTGCTTTTGGCCGAGGTTATCTCAGTCACTGCTGTGAAAATCCTTTGAAGAAATCCATTTGCAGTCCTTATTCCACACCCCAGCACATCAAATCTCCAAAACCAGCCCCATCACACCCGAAGCATTACATCTCCCTCCACCTCCTGTTGTCTCCCGAGCACCCATGTCTACCTCTCCATTGCCAACCTTTCCCCAATAAAACCTCACCGTTGTGCTTTAGCAGCAGCATCCCACTATCCCTTCCCAATATATTTACTTGCAGCACCCACACTCCATCACCATAGAAACATAGAAACATAGAAACATAGAAAATAGGTGCAGGAGCAGGCCATTCAGCCCTTCTAGCCTGCACTGCCATTCAATGAGTTCATGGCTGAACATGAAACTTCAGTACCCCATTCCTGCTTTCTCGCCATACCCCTTGATCCCCCTAGTAGTAAGGACTTCATCTAACTCCCTTTTGAATATATTTAGTGAATTGGCCCCAACCACTTTCTGTGGCAGAGAATTCCACAGGTTCGCCACTCTCTGGGTGAAGAAGTCTCCCCTCATCTCGGTCCTAAATGGCTTCCCCCTTATCCTTAGACTGTGACCCCTGGTTCTGGACTTCCCCAACATTGGGAACATTCTTCCTGCATCGAACCTGTCTAAACCCGTCAGAATTTTAAACGTTTCAATGAGATCCCCTCTCATTCTTCTGAACTCCAGTGAATACAAGCCCAGTTGATCCAGTCTTTCTTGATAGGTCAGTCCCACCATCCCGGGAATCAGCCTGGTGAACCTTCGCTGCACTCCCTCAATAGCAAGAATGTCCTTCCTCAAGTTAGGAGACCAAAATTGTACACAATACTCCAGGTGTGGCCTCACCAAGGCCCTGTACAACTGTAGCAACACCTCCCTGCCCCTGTACTCAAATTCCCTCGCTATGAAGGCCAACATGCCATTTGCTTTCTTAACCATCCACATGTCTACCCTCCCACTACTACACAAAGCAACCTCTTCCACACCACAAGACTTCTCTCCCACCCAGTCATGATTCCACTTCCACTGGACCCCAGTACCCACTTCCCAGCACTTTCAAATACTACAATCACCCTTCTCTATAACCCCACATCCTGCAACTCCCTCCTCAGTTCTTCCAAACCCTCGCTCTCATGCATCATGACTCCCCATTCGTAATTGCTAGCATTAGCTTCACAATCCAAATAACCCCAACTCCCCACAACCGCTACATGCAAGTACTTCCAACCCAACTGACTACCTACAGCCTGGAACATCCACCCCATCATATACCTCTGCACCCTTTAAAAAAAAGTTAAAATTAACTACATAGTTAAACTAACTTTTAGTAGTAATGGAGGCCACCAATTTAGCTTCCATAAAATATACATAATCTTTGAATTCAAGCCAAAAAATCTCAAACACACCGACAATACTCTCATAAAATGCCAAATTATCGTACTCTATTTTTTTTAAGCAGTCACCCCAATACAATGTTTTATGCTTGTAGCTTATGTCCTCCAATTCACTGTCAGTAACACCACAGGGTATCACTAAATTATCTTTTACCCAACTGAACTAACTTAGGAATTCAATTGCAATTGACTTTTTCTGAATAATTCTCAACAGAAGATTGTGAAGCTAATGCTAGCAATTACGAATGGGGAGTCATGATGCATGAGAGCGAGGGTTTGGAAGAACTGAGGAGGGAGTTGCAGGATGTGGGGTTATAGAGAAGGGTGATTGTAGTATTTGAAAGTGCTGGGAAGTGGGTACTGGGGTCCAGTGGAAGTGGAATCATGACTGGGTGGGAGAGAAGTCTTGTGGTGTGGGAGAAGTTGCTTTGGTGTAGTAGTGGGAGGGTAGACGTGTGGATGGTTAAGAAAGCAAATGGCATGTTGGCCTTCATAGCGAGGGAATTTGAGTACAGGGGCAGGGAGGTGTTGCTACAGTTGTACAGGGCCATTTTATCCTAAATAAATCCTTACTGGTCGAAGTATGACGGTCAGGTTTACTATATCTAATGTTGGATACTAGTTACCAATATTTTCCAACGTGCCCTTCATGAAACAATAATTTCTTACTTCTTGCAGATGTTCAATAGCTTTTTAAAAAATAAAACCAAGAAGAGCTTCATACATTGTAATTGTAAACTCTGACAAAGGTGATGCAGCATAGCAATTAAAATAATCCTTTTTACAATTAAAAATGGAAGCACTACAAAGCTTAAGTGACGGATCATAAAGCTATGTACGGTTATTTGGCTGGTAGAACGCAAGAGTGGGAAATGGCTTTAAATGATCTGTTTTTAAAAAAAAGAAGTGAATTTACTAAAATGGATAAAGACCATCTACTCTCCAATGAATTCACTTGGAAAAACTGCTGAAAGATGCAATGTGTCTGAAACTGTATTTTGAACAGAGATGTCAACTCAAGAGACATTAAATAACAAGACATTTCAAATACACAGGATGCAGCCTGAGTGGCCAACATCCAACAGGAATTTCAATGTGAAAAGATAGGAAATAAACATGTGCTTAATGCTTCGAAAAATCCCACAAAACCTTTTGAAATCGAAGTTGTGCTTAAAAACAAAATGGGATTTTTGTCGAGCAAAGCAGATTCACTTTGCAAACTATTTGACTGTGGCAATTTGCATTCGGTACGGCAATAGAACGACACATTTTTGGTATAATAGATATTGATATAATTTAGAACTATGGAATTTTATGAGACCTTGTTGAAGTTAGTGAAGACAATTAAGTGTTTGCATATGAACAGACAGACACCACAATAGGTTTTCCCTCTCCAACCTGGCCATCTCCCTCCTTCAGTCTTCCGGTCTTACCCATCACGCAACACACACAACCTTAGCAAGAAACTAAGAAGAAAAAAGGCTTTAAAAGCAACAGGATTCAGGCATCATCTAGGATGTTTTTCCTGATGCAGATTTCCTCATTGATCAGAGAGCAACTGTGTTGAACTCCCTTCCCCCACACCGCCTGCTGTGACACTCGGTCACACAGTCTCAGGACTGGGAGTACAATAGAAGAGAAATCTCAGTTGGCAATTGTTTTGAGAAATACAAGGGTAAGGGGCTCCCCATTTTCACATTCCTTAAAAATAACCTGGTAAGAACACCAATTAAGGATACATTCACAGGCTGGACAATTGCACTCGATCAATTTTTATTGTTTTTAAACAATATTGATTTTTTTTTTAAACCACTAGAACTAGATAGTGTAAAAGAATGTAAAAAGCAGGTGAAAATCAATTAGACTGCCAACATTTTATATAGCCATTAAAATTACATACAGTGCACAAAATTATTTACTACTGGTTTGGAAGTTATTTCGAATATTAGAATTGAAGCAGACTTACCCTCGAGGATTCATACGACGGACTTGATTGGTCAGCTGATCCCCAAGAAGTTGTACCAGTTCTTTCTTCCATTACTATCGAAAGAAAAAGCCATATTGTTACTTAGACTGAAGAGAAGTCTCATAAGGTGTTTGTATCATTTTAGCCTTTGTTTATTACTTTATCCACACTACATAAAGTTAGTTTTTCCTTTCTTGAAAGTTTGCAGTTAGGTAAAATGTCGCCGTCAGATTCCACAAAATCATTTTCTATAATCTTATAAAACCTAATACTACCCACCAAATAATTTTCTTGGAGAGTTATAGCATGAACCACTGCTGTGCCCCAGTAATTAACATTAATTTCATTTCCAGTTTTTACTGAACATTTGTGCTCAGGGCAACAGGATGCAAACATGAGGAAATGAGCCACTTTTCCATGTTGGACCATTGCCAGCACCAAGCATTTTTAAGTCACTGCAAAGCTATGAAGTAAAGTTCCCTCGAGCTCTGTTCCGACCACACATCTTAGCCCCAACCACAAAAAATATCCCGACTGTGCCAGTGATATTTTCCATACAAACCATCCCTGGAGCCCCAAATTACAGGTTGAACCTCCCTTATCCAGAACTCCCTTATCCACAACCATCCCTCATCCAGAACCATTCCCGGCCACCGGGTGGCGCATGCGCAGAACTCCAACATGAACAAATTGAAGTTCTTCCACGCTGTTGACTCCTGCAATCGCTGGCCTGACCCAGCGATCCACCTCCCCTCTCCTCCCCCTCCCCCCCCGCCCCCCACAATGATCTCTCTGCCGCACTCGCAGCCCCAAGCCACCCGATATCCTCTTGCTCAGTACCTGCACCATCCAATTTAATGTGACCACCCCTTGTCTGGAAAAATCCCTTACCTAGAACAGGCCAGGTTCCGAGGGTTCCGGATAAGGGAGGTTCAACCAGAAGTACCATATTAGAGGCAGGTTTGCACTTCCCACCAGGAATATTTTTGATGCTGCCCAAACCCATGTAACTCAGACGCTTAAAAGCGATTAGAGGGGAGATTTTCATCAGTTTCGGCTGGATTCAAATCTAGATCTCAGAATTGAATCAGTGTTCTGCAGTCACCCAGTGCACTGACAAAAGCATTACATGTCCAGTATGAAAACTTTCCCATAAAAGTGTGCTGAACTTGACTTCAGCACCAACTCCCATTCATTAAAATGCCAATTCTAACTGCTCTTCACTGAATTTAAAAACCCTGGAAGAAATGTAGAAAAACACAAGAATAAAATTCTAAACACATCTTTTCCCCCAATATTTCTGATATTCTCTCGACACCCTTCTTTTCCCAAAGACTGCAAAAATCCTGGTTTATGGATCCACAGGTAACAGCTCTCCATTACTTCACCCATTCTGGTCTTGAGCCCAACAGTGGGTAATTCAATCACAAGTGCTTTCAGACCCAAGCCCAAATCTATTCTGATCTGTTTATTGTTGCCAACGGTCCACAAACTTCCAGTAGTTGTTAGGTCACGTTCATTTTACTCTCCTTCAGTCAGTAGCACCATTACCATCCCATTTTGACCAAATCTCGACACAGACCAGACAATGTAGGACTCTGTCACATGAGGCAGTGTATACTCATTTATTGATTTATTGAGGGGTTCAGAGGGAATATCACACTCCGACTTCCAAACTCACAAAAAACAAGCTGAAGTCAATGCCCAAGTAGCAATATTAGTTGTTTTACTTTAAGCAAAAGGATGTGAAACATTTGAGCATTTTACTACCAGCTGAGTGGCTACATCTCCAGAGGAAACGAGAACAAGCAAATCAGAGCTCAAATCTCTTATGCCACTTGCATCTCATGGGGAGGGGGAAAACAAGGAGAGAGAAGTATTATGACCACAACACTCTGGCGACAAACAGGGATAAGGACAGCACTCCAATATCTCACACACACAATTCTTGGGGAAAATCAAGCAGCAATGGCGGCTCAAACTGCATTCCAGAGTGCTGGATAATGCTACCTCATTTACATCAAGAATAGAAAGTGGGCATAGTCCAAAGGTATCGTAGGTAGAACAGTAACAACTTGTACTAATGTAGCACCTTTAACGTAGTAAAACATCCCAAAGCGCCCCACAGGAGTATGACTAAAAAAACTTGCAGATGCTTCAAGATTGCCTCAAGTTTTAAGACATTGGTAAAGGAAACATTAATTTTTTTTTTTAGCATCGATGCAAAGCTGGGAAGATGTGGCTAACAACAGGCCACACTGGAGGGCTGCATCAGGGAGACAGAGGCTGAAGAGAGGTGGTTGAGAGAGGAAATAGAAGACAGCAAAGTGGAAAGCACGAGTTAATCTGTGCAGCCTTCAACATCTGGCCGTGATTTACACCTGCACCATCTGGGACAAGGACTGTCACTCAAGAACTGGGTGTTTCAATCACTCACAATGTTGCAGCAGGGTAAAGTAACAAACTACTTTGGCGCTTACACTAATATCTTTCAAGACAGACAGCTGCCATGTGATAGATTTAGATCATAAAAACATAGAAAGTAGGTGCAGGAGTAGGCCATTCAGCCCTTCGAGCTTGCACCACCATTCAATATCATGGCGATCATTCCCTCAGTACACCTTTCCTGCTTTCTCTCCATACCCCTTGATTCCCTTAGCCGTAAGGGCCATATCTAACTCCCTCTTGAATATATCCAATGAATTGGCCTCAACAACTCTCTGCGGCAGGGAATTCCACAGGTTAACAATTCTGAGTGAAGAAGTTTCTTCTCATCTCAGTCCTAAATGGTCTACCCCTTATCCTAAGATTATGTCCCCTGGTTCTGGACTTCCCCAACATCAGGAACATTCTTCCTGCATCTAACCTGTCCAATCCCGTCAGAATCTTATACGTTTCTATGAGATCCCCTCTCATCCTTCTAAACTCCAGTGAATAAAGGCCCAGTTGATCCAATCTCTCCTCATATGACAGTCCAGCTATCCCTGGAATCAGTCTGATGAACCTTCGCTGCACTCCCTCAATAGCAAGAACGTCCTTCCTCAGATTAGGAGACCAAAACTGAACACAATATTCCAGGTGAGGCCTCACTAAGGCCCTGTACAACTGCAGTAAGACTTCCCTGCTCCGATACTCAAATCCCCGAGCTATGAAGGCCAACATACCATTTGCCTTCTTCACCACCTGCTGTACCTGCATGCCCACTTTCAGTGACTGATGAACCATGACACCCAGGTCTCGTTGCACCTCCCCTTTTCCTAATCTGCCGCCAAGTGATAACATGGATGCAGTGAGATCCTTTTCTTTTTTAAAAAATTTCAGTATTTTACAATTATTAAAAATACTAGCAGTGGATGATCATGCTCAAGAACAGTTTTCCAAAACAGTACCGTGTCAAGCAGCATCCCGTTAGCCAGCTAGCTCTCCACGATCAGGAAACATGTCCACTATTGATAAACACCATCGGCTATTACGTTTAAAAGAAAAATCCTGCGATTAAAAAAATAACAGCACTTTAAAAATCAACGATGGGGCGACAGTAGTTGCGAATACTCCTTGTACTTAGACTACTTGTAAATCCTTGTATTTAGATTAGGAACTAAATGATGGGATTCCATCATCATAGGCAGTCCCTCGGAGTCGAGGATGACTTGCTTTCACAATCGCAATGAGTTTTTAGGTGACTGAAGAGTCCAATGCGGGACCTACAGTCTCTGTCACAGGTGGGGCAGTCGGTGGTTGGAGGAACGGGTGGGTGGGGGGCCTGGGTTGCCGTGTGTTCCTTCCGCTGTCGACGCTTGGCTTCAGCTTGCTCTCAGCTTGTTCAGCGCCTTCCCGGATGATTTTCCTCCACTTTGGGCGGTCTTGGGCCAGGGATTCCCAGGCGTCGGTGGGGAGGTTACATTTTTTTCAATGAGGCTTGGAGGGTGTCCTTGAAGCATTTCCTCAGCCCACCTGGGGCTCGCTTGCCGTGTCGGAACTCCGAGTAGAGCGCTCGTTTTGGGAGTCTCGAGTCAGGCATGTGGGCGATGTGGCCCATCCAGCAGAGCTGATCGAGCATGGTCAAGTGCTTCGGTGCTGGGGATATTGGCGTGAGTGAGAACACTGACATTGATGCGTCTATCCTGCCAATGGATTTGCAGGATCTTGCGGAGACAGCATTGGTGGTACGTCTCCAGTGTTTTGAGATGCCTGCTGTGTCTGAGTCATATAGGAGGGAGAGTATCACCACTGCTCTGTAGACCATGAACTTGGTGCCGGGTTCGAGGTCCTAGTCTTCACTCTCTTCCTTAGATGACTGGAGGCTGCACTGGCACACTGATGGGGATGTTGGACCTTGTCATCGATGTGTAAGGGGGTAAAAAGTACACTTCAGAAGCATAAGGAAATTCGGAGGTTCTGAGGAATCGGGAGTTCCTCTGTCTTACGGTATGGATTGTAATATTGACCGATTATGTAAAATTCGTTTATGTAAAGCACGCTTATACACTCGCTTGCATTGGGTTAAGAAGAGGGAGGCAACAATGCCTGATGGTTAATGAACCATCGTAAATAGCCAACACTGCATTGACCCTTAGCACAGAAAATAGATGAAAACATACACAGTACTGAACAACAAAGGCAATGGAGAATCAACAGCCTAGAAAGATAACATACCCTGGGAAACAAGGTCAATCAACACATCATGAGAAACTAAGGCAAAGTTGAGCACATTCCAGAAGGGTGACACCGTGGCAGATGGACAGGTGGGGGAAGAGCCACTCAGAGCCAGTCTGAGCAGTAGGCCAATCGGTGGTTTTGTAAGAGGGTGGCACAAATCGAAAAATCGTATAACTGTGCTTGTAGAACTCTTGTATTCTGAAGTGTTCATCGGAACATTTCCCGAACATGTTCAAATAAAACCGGTTAACCGAGGTTTCATCTGCGTGATTCCATGGTTGCTATACAATACGGGCGGCTGTCGATTCCTTATATCAGGGAGTCCACCTTGAGGAACAGAAATCTTCTTTTTTCCCCAACAGATGTCTGCCCTTGTTGACAGTAGGCTCCCGAGGTATGGAAAATGGTCCATGTCGTCCAAGGCCTCGTCGTGGATTTTGATAACCGGGGGGCAGTGCTGTAAGGAGGAGGCAGGTTGGTAGAGGACCTTTGTCTTACGGATGTTTAGTGTAAGGCCCATGCTCTCGTACGCCTCGGTGAAGGTGTTGACGATGGCTTGGAGTTCAAACTCCGAGTGTACGCAGGCGTCATCTGCTTACTGTAGTTCGATGGCAGAGGATGGGATGACCTTTGATTGGGCCTGGAGGTTGAACAGATTCTCATTTGTCCTGTAATTTAGTTCCACTCCAGATGGGAGCTTGCTGAGGGCAAGATGGAACATTGCAGCAAGGAAGATCGAGCAGAGCATTGGTGCGATGACACAGCCTTGCTTGACCCCGGTCTGAACGTGGAATGGGTCTGTGGTAGATCTGGTGGTCAGGAGCACGGCTTGCGTGTCATCGTGGTGCAGGCGGAGAATGATGACAAACTTTTGAGGGCAGCCAAATCGGAGGAGGACACTCCATAATCCCTCACGGTTGACAGTGTCGAAGGTTTTGTGAGGTTGAAGGCGGCCATGTACAGGGGTTGGTGCTGTGCCCTGCATTTTTCTTGTATCTGCTGCACGGTGAAGATCATGTCCATTGTGCCCCTTCATGGGCGGAATCCGCATTGCGACTTTGAGGGGAGTTCTTGAGCAACAGGAAGGCAGCGATCCAGGAGGGTTCTTGTGATGACTTTCCCGATGGTCGACAGAAGGGAGATTCCTCTGTAGTTACCGCAGTCGGACTGGTCATCTTTCTTGAAGATGGTTATGATTACAGTGTCTCAAATCTACTGGCATGATCTCCTCCTTCCAGATAAAAGAGAGGTAAGGTCATGGATCTGTGCCAGTCGTGCTTCTGCCATGTTTTAGTGCTTCGGCTCCTGATGATTTGTTCTTCAGTTGTCGAATGGCCTTTTCAACCTCGTGAGAGCTGGGGTTGTGCTGAGATGGTGGCGGGTGGCATGCTGTGGGATGGAGTCGAGGACACTCACACCGAAGGCAGAGTCTCAGTTGAGGAGATCCTCGAAGTGTTCCTTCCACCGGGCACTGACTGCCTCTCTGTCCTTGATGAGCGCCTCTCCGTTCTTGGCCAGTAGTGGGGTAGGACCTTGGGTCTTGGGTCTTGGGTCATGGGTCGTCTTGACTGCGCTGAAGAATCCTCGCACTTCGTGGTTGTCGGCTAGCTGCTGGATTTCTTGAGTTTTCTCCACCCACCATCTGTTCTTTAGGTCATGGGTTTTCTGTTGGACCTCGGCCTTCAGACGTCTGTAGAGCTGCTTTCTTGCCCTCGAGTTGTGTTGCTGCTTCCAGTCCAAGAATGCCTTGCGCCATACTAGCTCCTGGATCTCCTGGTCATTCTCATCGAACCAGTCTTGGTGTTTCCTGGTCGAGTGACCAAGCGTCTCTTCGCAGATGCTGATTATGGAAGCCTTGAGGGTTGACCAGGCTCTGTGGATACTCTGCGTCTCTGGGTCACTGGGAGTCGTCGGGTTGGTAGCGAGACGCTGGCTGAATAGGGCTTTCTGAGCAGGATCTTTGAGTGCACCGGCGTTTGATTTTCCTGCAGCATTGTTTGTTGCCGTCGCTGTTGATCGTGATGGCAGAGCAAATTAGGCAGTGGTCCGTCCAGTAGTCGTCAGCTCCCGTCATGGCGCGAGTGATGCACACATCTTTGCAGTCCCTCGCTCGAATGATGATGTAGTCTAACAGAGGCCAGTGCTTGGAGCGAGGGTGTTGCCATGAAGCTTTATATTTGTCCTTCTGACGGAACAGGGTATTGGTTATGACGAGGCCGTGTTCTAAGCATTTTGTCAGGAGGAGGATGCCATTGGAGTGGCTTTCCCGACCCCCTCTCTGCCGATCACACCTTCCCAGAGATCAGTGTCCTTTCCGACTCTGACTTTAAAGTCGCCAAGGGGTGGGGGTGGGGGGGGTTAGCATGTCGCTCATTGGGACTTAGGACAGGGATTGTTCGAGGCTGGAGTAGAATTCCTCATTGGTCTCGAGAGTCATGATGCACAGCAGGGGGAGTCTCAGACGGCGTTTATTACGGTGAAGCCAACCCCATGGAGGCAGCGTCTGCTTCTGGTTTGCCTTTCCACAAGGAGGTGCAGCCACCACCTTGTTCTTTAAGCTGGCCTTCCCCTGCCCGCCGGGTCTCGCTTAGGGCGGAGATGTCAATGTCGAAGCGGCCGAGTTCCCAGGCAACGATAGCGGTGCGGCGTTCCGGTCTGTTGCTGTTAGGGTTGTCCATGAGGATCCTGATGTTCCAGGTCCCGAACTTCATCTTAAAGTGTGGAAATTGCCTGTGCACGAATTCTTTTAACGTGGGGTGGCCATTGCACACCAGCTGCCACACGGGCTTGACAGAGCAAGGTCTTGGTCCAGTGGCAAGGGAATCCAAAGCTACTGGAGACCAGGCTCTGCTTTATAGGCCTAGTTCATACACATACAGACACGCATACTTCGACTGTCTTCCTTCCCACAGGGCCTCTATCCCTGGGTTTCATAGGACGCAATGGCAGTCTCACGAACTCGCTGTTGGCCCATGATGCACCGCTGCAGGGCCACGAGACCGTTGCATGGGATTCCATACTGGGAGTGTGGCTCTTCCTCTAACCTCACTGCAAAAAGAATAACGTTTCACCAGTCACTGGTTTCAGTCTCCCATTACCTTGTATTTTTATTAAATTTAAAAACATAACTGATAATGGAATGAAATGGCACTGACCAACTGCAAGGGGATTTTATTGAATTGTTTCGCAAATATACTGTATTTTCTTGTGTACTATGCATATGGCGAGGCAATGACCGCTCACTCCATGAATGGGAATACAAACTGTAGAGCTTGGATTTTCAAACGCACTCATTTGTACTCTTCAATTCAGCTGTGGGCAACAGGACTTCAAACAGCTTTAATAGACAGTACTTGAATTGTCTCTTACAGACTTGGTTTACTTTGCTCAGTCCATAGCTCATTGTTACTGAAGTTCAATATAGTAGCACATGTTTGGCCTTGCTAGTAAACATGGACATTCCCTCCACTACAGTTCCGCGTTCGACAAGTTGGAAGGAGCCTGTTAAATACAGAACCGAAAGTACAAGCATCTGTCCCCAGTGCTTATCAGGAGAGCAAAGATTTAACAATAACCTTGCATCTTGATGGCATTTTGTATGGAATAATCAAGCAGCTGATAAGGAATTTAACCCACAAATAATTCATAAGCACAAGAAATGACTCCAATCGGTCCCATTCATAAATGTAGGATTCTTTCTAAATGCCACCTACTGTGCAGTATGTGACATAACACAATTTAAAATTTATTTTAATCTGGGCTATAGTAAACATGGAGGACACCTTTAAACCTATTTAGTCGCTTTAACCTTTGTGGGATTGTGTCCACCATATTGAGAACTACATTGGTGAAGTTACGTGTAGGTGCAGAACAAACCACCTGTAACTTATTGTGGAGCCCATTTAAATTTCTCACTCCGACTGGAACTGTACATCTCAATCTAAACATCAATGGCAACATGCAGCCTCATTACCAGCCGTCAGCCACAAACTTTAAAAAAAAATATTAGTTCCCGGGTTGCGGACGTCGCTGACAAGGCCAGCATTTATTGCCCATCCTTAATTGCCCTTGTGAAGGTTGTGGTGGTGAGCCGCCGCCTTGAACCGCTGCAGTCCGTGCAGTGAACGTACTCATAGGGCTGCTAGGCAGGGAGTTCCAGGATTTTGACCCAGTGACGATGAAGGAATGGCGATATATTTCCAAGTCAGGATATAGTGGGAGACTTGGGAGGGGAACTTGCAGTTGATAGTGTTCCCAAACGCCTGCTGCCCTTGTGCTTCTTGGTGGTAGAGGTCGCGGGGTTAGGAGATGCTGTCGAAGAAGCCTTGGCACGGTGCTGCAGTGCATCTTGTAGATGGCACACACTGCAGCCACAGTGCACTTGAGCCATAGTATTTATGTGGCTGGTCCAGTTAAGTTTCTGGTCAATGGTGACCCCCAGGATGTTGATGGTGGGGGTTCGGCGATGGTAATGCCATTTAATATCAAGGGGCGGTGATTAGACTCGCTTGTTAGAGATAGTCATTGCCTGGCACTTGTGTGATGCAAATGTTACTTGCCACTTATCAGCACAAGCCTGAATATTGTCCAGGTCTTGCTGTATGCAGGCATGGACTGTTCATTATCTGAGGAGTTGGGAATGGAACTGAACACTGCAATCATCAGTGAAAATCCCCACTTCTGACCTTAGAGTGGAGAGAAGGCCATTAATTAAGCAACTGAAGATAGTTGGGCCTAGGACACTGCCCTGAGGAACTCCTGCAGCGATGTCCTAGGGCTGGGATGATTGACCTCCAACAAGCACAACTACCTTCCTTTGTGCTAGGTATGACTCCAACCAATGGAGAGTTTTCCCGCTGATTCCCAATGACTTGAATTTTACGAGGGTTCCTTTATGTTCCACTCGGTCAAATGCTGCCTTGATGTCAAGGGCAGTCACTCACCTCACCCCTAAATTCAGATCCTTTGTCCACGTTTGGACCAAGGCTGTAATGGGGTCTGGAGCCGAGTGGTCCTGGCAGAACATCGGCGAGCAGGTTATTGCCGAGTGTCTCTTGATAGCACTGTCGACAACCCCTTTCAGCACTTTGTCGATGCTTGAGAGTAGACTGATGGGGGTAATTGGCCGGATTGGATTTGTCCTGTTATTTGTGGACAGGATATACCTGGGCAATTTTCCACTTTGTCAGGTAGATGCCAGTGTTGTCGTTGTACTGGAACAGCTTGGCGAGAGGCGCCGCTAGTTCTGGGGTGCAAGTCTTCTTCACTGCAGCTGTGGTCCATAGCCTTTGCTGTATCCAGTGCACACAGCAGTTTCTTGGCATCACATGGAGTGAATCGAATTGGCTGAAAACTGGCTGCTGTGGACCTCAGGAGGAGGCCGATATGGATCATCCACTCCGTAATTCTGGCTGAAGATGGTTGTAAATGTTTCAGCCTTGTCTTTTGCACTCGCGTGCTGGGCTCCACCATCACAGAGGATGGGGATATTCATGGAGCCTCCTCTTCCTGATAGTTCTTTAATTGTCCGCCACCATTCACGATTTGATGTGGCAGAACTTTAATCTGATCTATTGGTTGTGGGACCGCTTAACTCTGTCTTTCGCAGGGATGGGCAATTATTTGAGCTGGAGGGCCATTTATCAAGTTTTGGTGAGCTGTTGAGGGCCACCCAGCAACGTTGCACCAATCGCACGGTCCTGCGCAGGCCGCTCTGCGGATCTTGCTGCTGTAAGAGATACTGCGCATACGCAGCTGCTTAGGTGGTTGGCGGCATAGCAAATTTAAAGGGACAGTACGTGGAAAAAAAAAATCAGAGGAAACATTGCATAAACATAAATTCAGAGAATAGTCAGATGCTATCTTACATACACAGCATGTATTCGATAACTGCTTAGAAATGAGATAAAAGTTGAAAATATTGTGGTATCTTCTGGTCTGTGTAAATCAGTGCTGCAAAAAAAAACTGCACTCTCTTTAGCATCAACTTCCCACCTCAGTCATCCTTATATCCCTCTGGAAAGATTACTAATGCCGTCCCAATTGGTGCCAGATGAGAAATCTCCTGCTATCTTACTCTGGATACCGGGAGAGGACAGATGCAGTGCCACTTTCTTCGGTAAAAGAGTTTTGGAGATGAGCAGCCCTGATTCCACTCTAAATTGGATAGGGCCTATTCGAGTACGAAATGAATTCTGGGCACAGACGTCCGGCATTGGGTCACAGAATTATGGAGCGGATCCTTTTAAGATCGGGCCAGGGAGAATCGCTTGTGTGAATTATTAATTTGAATGAAGTATTACTATGCCTTTTCCTTGGTTGCAGTTCGGGTCTGTCTCCGACCAATGAGAAGTGAAAGTGGATCGGCGAATGTGTAGCTCGAGTTTTGGCTTGCGTTCTATTTCTATCCCATCCAATGGACCGAATAGAATGACTTGGCAGGCCGGAGATGGCCCGCGGGCCGTATTTTGCCCATCACTGGTCTATAGCATGCTGTTTCCACTGTTTAGTATGCATGTAGTCCTGTGTTATGTCAGGAGCCTATCAACAAGAGCAGACATCGACGACGAGATCCAACACCACCTCCAGTGTACCAGTGCAGCCTTCGGTCACCTGAGGAAAAGAGTGTTTGAAGACCAGGCCCTCCAAACTGCCACCAAGCTCATGGTCTACAGGGCTATAGTAATACCTGCCCTCCTGTATGGCTCAGAGACACAGACCATGTACAGTAGACATCTCACGTTGCTGGAGAAGTATCACCAATGATGTCTCCGCAAGATCCTACAAATCCCCTGGGAGGACAGGCACACCAACATCAGCGTCCTCATTCAGGCTAACATCCCCAGCATTGAAGCACTGACCACACTCGATCAGCTCCGCTGGGCAGGCCACATAGTCTGCATGCCAGACACGAGACTCCCAAAGCAAGTGCTCTACTCGGAGTTCCTTCATGGCAAACGAGCCAAAGATGGGCAGCGGAAACGCTACAAGGGCATCCTCAAAGCCTCCCTGATAAAGTGCAACATCCCCACCGACACCTGGGAGTCCCTGGCCCACCCTAAGTGGAGGAAGTGTATCCGAGAGGGCGCTGAGCACCTAGAGTCTCGTCACTGAGAGCATGCAGAAATCAAGCGCAGGCAGCGGAAAGAGCATGTGGCAAACCAGTCCCACCCCTTCCCTCAACGACTATCTATCCCACCTGTGACAGGGTCTGTGGCTCTGGTATTGGAGTGTTCAGCCATCAAAGAACTCACTTCAGGAGTGGAAGCAAGTCTTCCTCGATTCCTAGGGATGACCTATGATGATGATGAGTCCTGTGTTGTAGCTTCCCCTGGTTGGCATCTCATTTTTAGCTATGCCTGGTGCTGCTCCTGGCATGCTCTTGGTTCCCTGGCTTGATGGTAATGGCCAGGCCAGGAGGTTACAGATTGTGAATGGAATACAATTCTGCTGCTGCTGATGGCCTACAGCACTTCATGGATATCCAGTTTTGAGCCAATAGATCTGTTCTGAATCTATCCTATTTAGCACGGTGGTAGTGCCATACAACACAATGGAGGGTGTTCTCAGTTGTGAAGACGGGAGTTTATCTCCACAAGGACTGTGCGGTGGTCATTGCTACCAATGTCATGGACAGACGCATTTGCAACTGGTAGATTGGGGAGGACTAGGTCAAGTAGCTTTTCCCCTTGTGTTGTTTCTCTCACTACCTGCTGCAAGCCCAGTCTGGCAGCTATGTCCTTCAGGACTCAAACAGCGGTGGTGCGAATGAGCCACTCTTGGTGATGCACATTGAAGTCCCCCATCCAGAGTGCATTCTGTGTCCTTGCTACCCTCAGTGCTTCTTCACAACATGGACTAGTACGGATTCATCAGCTATGGGGGGGGGGGGGTGCAGTAGGTGGTAATCAGCAGGAGCTTTCCTTGCCCATGCTTGACCTGAAGCTGTGAGACTTCATGGGGTCTAGAGTCAATGTTGAGAACTCCCAGGGCCACTCCCCCTCCCAACAGTATACCACTGAGCCAGCACCTCGGGAAGGTCTGCCCTGCCGTGGGACAAGACATACCCAGGGATGGTGATGGAGGAGTCTGGGATATTGGCTGAAAGGTATGATTCTGTGAGTACGACTGCGTCAGACTGTTGCTTGACCTGTCCATGGGACAGCTCTCCCAATTTTGGCCTGTCCCCAGATGTTATTCAGGAGAACTTTGCAGGGTCGACTAGACTGGGTGTACCATTGTGTCCGAAGCCGGTGTCTAGGTCGATGCTGGGTGGTCTGTCTGGTTTTATTCTTATTGTTTTCCGTAGCGATTTTGTCCAACTGAGTGCTTGCTAGTCCATTTCAGAGGGAAGTTAAGAGTCAACCACATTGCTGTGGATCTGGAGTCACATATAGGCCAGACCAGGTAAGGACAGCAGATGTCCTGCCCTAAGGTACATTAGTGAACCAGATGGGTTTTTATGGCAATCTGATACTTTTATGGTCATCATTACTGTTACTCGCTTTTTATTCCAGATCTTGTTTAATTAACTGAATTCAAATTCCCTAGCTGTCGTGGTGTGATTTGAACTCACGTCTCTGGATCATTTGTCCAGTCCTCTGGATTACAGTCACAAAACCACTATGCTACCGTACACGATTCCTCGCTACAATTCCTTCCCAAACTGACAATTTTAACAACATTTGCATTTACTGTGCCAATGACTCAAAAAAATTTGTACAAACACGATGGCAAATTGTTGAAATACTATTTTTGGAGCGTTCGCTTGTCCAACAGGAAATTAGACCATCTAAATATTGTGCATGTTAAATTATGCACATATTCACCCCAAAGCCCCTCACCCATCCTAAAAAATATTTTTATTCGTTCTGGGATGTGGGCGTCGCTGGCAAGACCAGCATGTATTGCCTTTATTAGTGCAATGTAAAACATTTAAAAAATCATCCTATCGAGGTTAATCAAAATTTAATTTAGCTAAGGTAGCCTATCTCCAAAAATACAAGTCACAATGAATTTCACAACTCCTCTGGGTTAGGCACAGTAGGAGACGATGTAGGTTGTGTGTCCACTGCAGGGTTAGATTGCAGGCAGCTGGGAACACACAGCTGCAGCTCACTGAACTACACAGCGTCAAAATTGCAGTCCTAGTAAAGATCCAAGCAAACATGATGCAACAATATTATTGAAGTTCAAAAGTAACTGGCAATAGTGCTGTGGGTTAACAATTCAACCATTAACACACGATACAATCGTACAGCACAGAGAATTCTGGTCACAGAGGTATGTATGTATGTATGTATGTATGTATGTATGTATGTATGTGCGTATGTAAGTATGTAAGGATAAGGGGTAAGCCATTTAGGACCGAGAGGAGGAGAAACTGCTTCACTCAGAGAATTGTGAACCTGTGGAATTCTCTACCACAGAATGTTGTTGGGGCCAGTTCGTTAGATATATTCAAAAGGGAGTTAGATGTGGCCCTTATAGCTAAAAGGGATCAAGGGGTATGGAGAGAAAGCAGGAATGGGGTACTGAAGTTGCATGGTCAGCCATGATCATATTGAATGGTGGTGCAGGCTCGAAGGGCTGAATGGTCTACTCCTGCACCTATTTACTATGTTTCTATATTTCGATGAATTGGGAGAGTGTGAAAGTGGCAGGTATAATTAATTTGGGAATCCTACTTTATGTCCTATTGCATTGGAAATCCGATAAACAAAAATCATTCCACAAAGTAATAGCAGGCCCCTTACTAAAGATATGGGGGGAAAAATTCAGTCGTGGAACATTCATCAGCAGGGCCCGGAGTTTGGAGCGAAGCGCTAAGGCAGGCATTGCACATCTCTTTTTAAGGCGCTTGGCCGGCTGAAGCTAAGTAAAAATCCCAAGCTATACATCTGACCTCGGGGGAAGAAAAAGGACCCGATAAAGAAAACCACCAAAAAAATTTTCCCAATATATAACTCATGCCACCAAACATAAATTGTAAAAAAAAACACAATCACACTTAACCGAGGTCGACATTACTGACCTCACTGTGGCCACTTCTACAGCTTCCACAGGTATTCCCATCAGGGCGCTTTACCGAGCACTACGGGTCGGGCGGCAGCCAAAAATCGAACTGGTGTCACAACCAGAGGCGTTGCACACTGGCTCGCTATTTGCGGGCAGTAATGGTCCGAGCCCACAAGCACGTTTAGTGAGTTGGTCTTACCGCAGGTAAAGGGTCCACAGCCAGATAGGGAATGGAAGACCAACAGGAAGAGCAATGCAGGGAAGGTAGTGCAGGGGTCCCCTGCGGTCATCCCCCTGCAAAACAGATACACCGCTTTGGGTACTGTTGAGGGTGATGACTCATCAGGGGAGAGCAGCAGCAGCCAAGTTCATGGCACCGTGGCTGGCTCTGCTGCACAGGAGGGCAGGAAAAAAAATGGGAGCGCGATAGTGCTAGGGGATTCAATTGTAAGGGGAATCGATAGGCGTTTCTGTGGCCGCAACAGAGACTCCAGGATGGTATGTTGCCTCCCTGGTGCAAGGGTCAAGGATGTCTCGGAGCGGGTGCAGGACATTCTGAAAAGGGAGGGAGAACAGCCAGTTGTCGTGATGCATATAGGTACCAACGATATAGGTAAAAAACGGGATGAGGTCCTACAAGACGAATTTAGGGAGCTAGGAGTTAAATTAAAAAGTAGGACCTCAAAAGTAGTAATCTCAGGATTGCTACCAGTGCCACGTGCTAGTCAGAGTAGGAATCGCAGGATAGCTCAGATGAATACGTGGCTTGAGAAGTGGTGCAGAAGGGAGGGATTCAAATTCCTGGGACATTGGAACCAGTTCTGGGGGAGGTGGGACCAGTACAAACCGGACGGTCTGCACCTGGGCAGGATCGGAACCAAGGGGAGTGTTTGCTGGTGCTGTTGGGGAGGTGTTAAACTAATATGGCAGGGGGATGGAAACCTATGCAGGGAGACAGAGGGAAATAGAAGGGGGGGGGGGGGGGTAGAAGCAAAAGATAGAAAGGAGAATAGTAAAAGTGGAGGGTAGAGAAACCCAAGGCAAAAAGCAAAAAGGGCCACATTACAGCAAGATTCAAAAGGGGCCAAGTGTGTTAAAAAGACAAGCCTGAAGGCTCTGTGCCTCAATGCGAGGAGTATTCGGAATAAGGTGGATGAATTAACTGTTCAGATAGCAGTTAATGGATACGATGTGATTGGCATCACGGAGACATGGCTCCAGGATGACCAAGGTTGGGAACTCAACATCCAAGGTATTCAGCATTTAGGAAGGATAGACAGAAAGGAAAAGGAGGCAGGATGGTGCTGCTGGTTAAAGAGGAAATCATTGCAATTGTAAGGAAGGACATTACCCTGGATGATGTGGAATCAGTATGGGTGGAGCTGCAGAATTCCAAAGGGCAGAAAACGCTAGTGGGAGTTGTGTATAGACCACCAAATAGTAATAGTGAGGTTGGGGACAGCATCAAACAAGAGATAAGGGATGTGTGCAATAAAGGTACAGCAGTAATCATGGGCGACTTTAATCTACATATAGATTGGGCTAACCTAACTGGCAGCAATGTGGTGGAGGAGGATTTCCTGGAGTGTGTTAGGGATGGTTTTCTAGACCAATATGTCGAGGAACCAACCAGGGAGCTGGCCATCTTAGACTGGGTGATGTGTAATGAGAAGAGATTAATTAGCAATCTTGTTGTGCGAGGCCCTTTGGGGAAAAGTGACCATAATATGGTAGAAGTCCTTATTAAGATGGAGAGTGACAAAGTTAATTCGGAAACTAGGGTCCTGAACTTAAGGAAAGGTAACTTCGACGGTATGAGGTGTGAATTGGCTAGAATAGACTGGCAGGGAATACTTAAAGGGTTGACGGTGGATAAGCAATGGCAAACATTTAAAGATCACATGGATGAACTTCAGCAATTGTACATCCCTGACTGGAGTAAAAATAAAACTGGGAAGGTGGCTCAACCGTGGCTAACAAGGGAAAATAAGGATAGTGTTAAAACCAAGGAAGAGGCATATAAATTGGCTAGAAAAAGCAGCAAACCTGAGGACTGGGAGAAATTTAGAATTCAACAGAGGAAGACTAAATGTTTAATTAAGAGGGGGAAAATAGAGTACGAGAGGAAGCTTGCAGGGAACATAAAAACTGACTGCAAAAGCTTCTATAAATATGTGAAAAGAAAAAGATTAGTAAAGACAAACGTAGGTCCCTTGCAATTGGATTCAGGTGAATTTATAATGGGGAACAAAGAAATGGCAGACCAATTGAACCAATACTTCGGTTCTGTCTTCACAAAGGAAGATACAAATAACCTTCTGAATGTACTAGGGGACAGTGGGTCTAGTGAGAATGAGGAACTGAAAGATATCCTTATTAGGTGGGAAATTGTGTTAGGGAAATTGATGGGATTAAAGGCCGATAAATCCCGGGTCCTTATAGTCTGCATCCCAGAGTACTTAAGGAAGTGGCCCTAGAAATAGTGGATGCATTGGTGATCATTTTCCAACAATCTATCGATTCTGGATCAGTTCCTATGGACTGGAGGGTAGCTAATGTAACGCCACTTTTTAAAAAAGGAGGGAGAGAGAAAGCGGGTGATTATAGACCGGTTAGCCTGACATCAGTTGTGGGGAAAATGTTGGAATCAATCATTAAGGATGAAATAGCAGCACATTTGGAAAGCAGTGACAGGATCAGACCGAGTCAGCATGGATTTATGAAAGGGAAATCATGCTTGACGAATCTTCTGGAATTTTTTGAGGATGTAACTTGCAGAGTGGACAAGGGAGAACCAGTGGATGTGATGTATTTGGACTTTCAAAAGGCTTTTGACAAGGTCCCGCACAAGAGATTGGTGTACAAAATCAAAGCACATGGTATTGGGGGTAATGTACTGGCGTGGTTGGAGAACTGGTTGGCAGACAGGAAGCAGAGAGGCGGGATAAACGGGTCCTTTTCCGAATAACAAACAATTACTAGTGGGGTGCCGCAGGGCTCAGTGCTGGGACCCCAGCTCTTTACAATATATATTAATGATTTGGATGAAGGAATAGAGTGTAATATCTCCAAGTTTGCGGATGACACTAAACTGGGTGGCGGTGTGATCTGTGATGAGGATGCGAAGAGGCTGCAGGATGACTTGGACAGATTAGGTGAGTGGGCAAATGCATGGCAGATGCAGTATAATGTGGATAAATGTGAGGTTATCCATTTTGGGGGCAAAAACACAAAGGCAGAATATTATCTGAATGGCGGCAGACTAGAAAAGGGGGAGGTGCAACGAGACCTAGCTGTCATGGTTCATCAGTCACTGAAAGTGGGCACGCAGGTGGTAAAGAAGGCAAATGGTATGTTGGCCTTCATAGCGAGGGGATTTGAGTATAGGAGCAGAGAGGTCTTACTGCAGTTGTACAGGGCCTTAGTGAGGCCCCACCTGGAATATTGTGTTCAGTTTTGGTCTCCTAATCTGAGGAAGGACGTTCTTGCTATTGAGGGAGTGCAGCGAAGGTTCACCAGACTGATTCCAGGGATGGCTGGGCTGTCATATGACAAGAGGCTGGATCAACTGAGCCTTTATTCACTGGTGTTTAGAAGGATGAGAGGGGATCTCATAGAAACATATAAAATTCTGACAGGACAGGTTAGATGCTGGAAGAATGTTCTCGATGTTGGGGAAGTCCAGAACCAGGGGACATAATCTTAGGATAAGGGGTAGACTATTTAGGACTGAGATGAGGAGAAACTTCTTCACTCAGAGTTGTTGACCTGTGGAATTCCCTGCCGCAGTGTTGGTGATGCCAGTTCATTGGATATATTCAAGAGGGAGTTCGATATGGCCCTTACGGTTAAGGGGATCAAGGGGTATGGAGAGAAAGCAGGAAAGGGGTACTGAGGGAATGATCAGCCATGATCTTATTGAATGGCGGTGCAGGCTCGAAGGGCCGAATGGCCTACTCCTGCACCTATTTTCTATGTTTCTATGAAACCGGCATCGAAGGTCCCAGCGGGCCAATGGAAGCTGGCCACCGTCATTGGCGCTGCTCAAGGATGCTAACAGGAGTGACAGTAGATCGAAAATCCAGCCCATGGTCTTAATGTTTTCATCCCAGATGTGATACTCAAATATCCAAATATTTTTTCTTGTATTAGATTTGGCCACCGATGGACAGCATCTACTCAGCTGTCAACTTCAAGGTTTGTGAATTATTTCACCATTACTTCAATCACATGTAGGTGAAATATTGCACTGAATTATAATCATGTATCTGTGTGATCTGTGCAGAACTTGAATCCAAACACATGCAATGTTCTTGAAACCGAACATTTTTTGAAGGAGCCACTGCAAGAGTTTCTAGTTGGCTGAACTAAACGGAAGATAACCTGCTATTTGAAATTACATGGATTTAATTCCCAGCTCTTTCCCTCTGTAAATAGCTCAATGACAAAACATATACAACAAATGTACTGGGCAAACTTTTAATTTAGAAACTTGAAGATCTTCTTTTCCAGTTGATAAAAGTTGGAATTAGAAACAAAAATCATTCGTAGCATGATTGTCAAAACTATCAACAAGTCATGTCATTAATAATTCAGTTTAAGATGAAAAAACACAAATGAAACCAATAGCACATTTATTCTCAAAGCAAAACTAAAATCTATGTGCAGGCTTGCCATCTGTCTTGGTTGATCAAATCATAGATTTTACCAGTAAAATTAGATTTCTGATAGCCACACTTATTCCTGCTATTTGTTTCTATCATGTATTGCCAGTTTCTAACTTCATTTTAACTCTAATGATGTTCCTAAAAATATAGTTTCTTGCTTAAACCAAATAACACTTTTTCTCATTAGATTTTCTATTTTCCATGAACATGCGGCACTAAAATAGTCCCGAGGTTTCAGTAAACTACACAACTCCATTCAAATTACTCTTTCATCTCACAGTCCTGTTCAATTATTACAGCATTCTTATCTTTAACCCGCAAACAATCCCTTTCATTTCCTGAAATGTGGTTTGAGCCACATAAAATTCCCCCGACAATAAAAATACAATCTTGCTGTACAGTAAACCGTTGGGAGAATTAAGGCTTTAGAGAAATCGGTGTCTCATTTTTTATACATTTCTGAATTTGTCTCGCACAGATAGTTCTCTCTTCATTCTATCCATACGGCCACCCTCGCTCACTGCTTGTCTAACTATTACCATTCTACCTGTTAGCAAATCAGCTTGCAGAATGATCTGAACCCAACAGGGAAGAATCTGAGCCCAGAGTGACATGCCCTTTCAGATTCCAGACAGACTGGTCAATCAATAGCATGTTTGGCTCTGTATTACTTCAATCCCGGTCATGGACTCGATTTCAATATCTCATCACCAAACAGGTCATTGCAGAGTTCACTTGACCCTTAGGAGATCTAGTTACCTCCACTCCATCTCCAAGAGGATTGTCACTAGTTGGTCAAAATACAGAGCTTGTCTTTAAGTCCTCAAAAAACAGAAAGGGAGCACCAGAACCAACACCAGTCACCCTGCTGTTCTTGATGTACAAGTCCAATGGGAAGAATCATCGATTAGCTTGGCTCACTTTTGAATGAGAAGGTTGTGGGTTCAAATCCAATTCGAGAATATGAGTTCAGAATCCAAGTTAGCAGTTCAGTGCAATGCTTTTTCTTCTTCATCTTAAACTGAATAACTAATGAAGTAGCATTGTATTGTTAGAGATACCATTCTTTGGACTTTCTTTCTTCAAACAGCTAAAACAGATACTGGTCGTTCACCTTGCTGTTTGTGAGGTCTTGCTGTACACAAATTGGCATCATGCATAAAAGTGGCTGCGTTTTAAAAGTAATTTGTGAAAAGTGCTTTGAAACATTTCTCAAACATGAGGCAGCACTATATAAATGCATTTTTTTCATTGTCATATACTAGGCTTACTATTCATCAACTACCTAATCCAGGTGCAAGGATTTGGGGAAAAAGGCATGCTATGAGGCTGACTGTCACTCCAGGACACAGAGTGACAGATCAGTGCAAGCTGGGTCACACTCTCACCACTGCCATTTCCGTTTTTGCCACAGATCCTCAACTTGATTCTGGATCTCACACAGGAGCTGAGGATCTCTGAACTACAAACAAAAATTGCTTCAACTCAAATCTTATGTACCACAAGCTTAACTTGCATTGGGACTTGTTCTTTCTCATCTTGCTTCAATGGCAGCAGAGTGCTCTTCTCCCTTGGGAGGACAGACGCACCAACATTAGCGTCCTCGACCAGGCCAACATCCCCAGCATTGAAGCACTGACCACACTTGATCAGCTCCGCTGGGCGGGCCACATTGTCCGCATGCCAGATAGGAGACTCCCAAAGCAAGCGCTCTACTCGGAGCTCCTTCATGGCAAACAAGCGAAAGGTAGACAGAGGAAACGTTACAAGGACACCCTCAAAGCCTCCCTGATAAAGTGCAACATCCCCACCTGGGAGACTCTGGCCAAAGACCGTCCGAAGTGGAGGAAGTGTATCCAGGAGGGCGCCGAGCTCCTCGAGTGCATGCAGAAATCAAGCGCAGGCAGCGGAAAGAACGTGCGGCAAACCTGTCTCACCCTCCCTTACCCTCAATTACTGTCTGTCCCACCTGTGGCAGGGACTGTGGCTCTCGTATTGGACTGTTCAGCCACCTAAGGACTCATTCTAAGAGTGGAAGCAAGTCTTCCTCGATTCTGAGGGACTGCCTATGATTCTGGTGCAGAAGAGCCATGTTCAAGTTGAAGCTGGAATCCATGACAATCTCAGTTGTTGATATGAGTCAGCAATTTCAAGATCCCTTGAGTGATAATATTCCCAGGAGTTTAACGAGAACCCTCTTCTAGTGGATAGAAATCACATTCATTCAAGCACCATAATGACTTGCATTCCATTGCCTAGATCAGCTTTTAGGGATTTGGCAGCAATGGTGTGCATACCTGATTGCTTACCAATAGGCAATGTACAGGAAACTGGCTCATTAAAGCCTTGCATTTATGAAACACACTTAACTGGCTTTTTCAATCTCCAAGCAGCATAAAAGTAAAATGTCAAATTACACATGACAGTTGTGGCAAGGATCAATTATATGAATAAGGTTCTATCATATGCTAGACACTAAATCTCAATTAAAATGATTTTTCTCCGGTAACAAGGTGGTGCCTAAAACCAAACATCTGGAGTCTGCTAATGTAGCCTTTTCTATTAATATGGAGTAAATGTAACAGGCGGAAAGGATTGAGATTTTTTACTTAAAAAGGTGTAGCAAATACAAGAAACATCAAAGATAACAGACTTTCAAAGTTTCTTCAGGCATTTCAGGTCATATACTGAAGCCCTGTACAAGAGATTCATAGCAAAATATTGTGTTTGTTTAAATTTTCATACAGTAATGTTTAATTTATAGTGTGAACCAACTAGTGTCACCTTTATAAGTAATGTTACTACATAAAACAAAATACTTCATGCAACTCACTGAGCAGAGGGAAAAAGGAAAATGATCAGTCGTAAGAAAGAAAGAAGAGCTTGAGTCTTTCATGTCTTTGGATGTTCCAAAGTGGGTTGCTTTTGATATGTAGTCACTGTTAAGTGGGCAGCAAACACAGCAGCCAATTTTCACACCGCAAGATCCCACAAACAACAAATAAATGATAAATGGCCAGTTAGTCTGTTTTGGTGATGTTGTTTGCGGGATGAATGTTAGCTAGATCAGCACGGGAACTCTCTGCTCCAGTCCACTCCACTCCAAGTGTCAGCTGTGCCTCAGTGGGCAGCACACCCACCTCTGAGTCAGAAGGTCATGGATTCAAGTCCCACTCCAGGGACTTGAGCACATAAATCTCGGCCGACACTCCAGTGCAGTGCTGAGGAAGTGCTGCACTGTCGGAGGTGCCGTCTTTCAGATGAGAAGTTAAACCGAGGCCCCACCTGCCTTCTCAGGTGGACATAAAAGATCCCATAGCACTATTTTGAAGAAGAGCAGGGGAGTTATCCCTGGTGTCCTGGCCAATATTTATCCCTCAATCGACAGAACAAAAACAGATTATCTGGTCATCATCACATTGCTGTTTGTGGAGCTTGCTATGTGTAAATTGGCTGCCGCATTTCCCACATTACAACAGTGACTACACTCCAAAAGTACTTCATTGGCTGTAAAGCGCTTCGAGATGTTTGGTGATCGTGAAAAGCGCTATATAAATGCAAGTCTTTCTTTACTTCAAATGGTGGCATGTGATCTTCCTTATCCAACTAAACCAGCAGAGCCTTGGTTTAAAATCTCACTTAAGAGACAGAAATCGTCCAATACCTTATTGAAGAGATAGCCTAGTTTGTGCGTGCAAGTCCTGGCGTATAGGTTGAACCCAGAACCTTCAGACTCAGAGGCGAGGTTGCTATCACTGATTTAAGCAGACACGCTTGACCAAAGAAAGCAGGTAGTGGTAGTGATAAGCAAATCCACTAATGATGGATTGTTGAAACATGATCATTCTTGAAATACATACCAAGCAAAACAGCAATGTGGAATAATCATTTAGCAGATATAGATAAATTTCAAGATAGTGAATTCTAGAAGCTCTGTTTAACCATTTTAGTGACAACTTTTCCTGTGGTTACTTCTGTTATGACTCAGCTGCTTTATGTAACCAGATAGTAAATCACTGACACGAATGTCAAAAGCCGTCAGGCCAAGAGCACAAACTGTAGACTCGTGGGCGACAGCTATAATTACCACTACCTGGAACTGTCATGTTTTAAAGTCAGTGTTCAAGATAAACTGACCAAACTAAATCTTCAGATAGCTGTACATATATAGATCACACGGCTTCTAGTAAGACGCAACATTAAAGCAGTCCATCTCCACACGGGTAAAGTTCCAAAACATTTATTGCTGGATCACAGCAGACTTGCATCTCCACTCATCATACAGAACTAATGCCATTGCCCTAGTAACCACTAGGCTGCAATGAGCCATTACCCCAAATCTGCCCTGTTCCCAGACAAGACTTTTTGCCATTAGCTTATCCTCAAACTGTAAGCATTACGCCAAGACCAGCTTTAACAACAGTCTCCCACCTCACCCAAAGCCAAGAAGTCAACCAAGGTAAATAGAAACATAGAAAATAGGTGCAGGAGTAGGCCATTCAGCCCTTCGTGCGTGCACCATTCAATAAGATCATGGCTGATCATTCACCTCAGTACCCCTTTCCTGCTTTCTCTCCATACCCCTTGATCCCTTTAGCCATAAGGGCCATGCCTAACTCCCTCTTGAATATATCCAATGAACTGGCATCAACAACTCTCTGGGATAGGGAATTCCACAGGTCAACAACTCAGTGAATAAGTTTCTCCTCATCTCAGTCCTAAATGGCTTACTCCTTATCCTAAGATTATGTCCCCTGGTTCTGGACTTGCCCAACATCGGGAACATTCTTCCTGCATCTAACCTGTCCAGTCCCGTCAGAATTTTATATGTTTCTGTGAGATCCCCTCTCATCCTTCTAAACTCCAGTGAATACAGGTCCAGTCGGTCCAGTCTCTCCTCATAGGTCAGTCCTGCCATCCCGGGAATCAGTCTGGTGACCTTCGCTGCACTCCCTCAATAGCAAGAACGCCCTTCCTCAGATTAGGAGACCAAAACTGAACACAATATTCCAGCTGAGGCCTCACTAAGGCTCTAAACTCCAGTAAGAACTCCCTGCTCCTATACTCAAATCCCCTCGCTATGAAGGCCAACATACCATTTGCCTTCTTCACCGCCTGCTGTACCTGCATGTCAACTTTCAATGACTGATGTACCATGACACCCAGGTCTCGTTGCACCTCCCCTTTTCCTAATCTTCCACCATTCAGATAATATTCTGCCTTCGTTTTTTTGCCACCAAAGTGGATAACCTCACATTTGTCCACATTATATTGCATCTGCCATGCATTTGCCCACTCACCTCAACTGTCGAAATCACCCTGCAGCCTCTTAGCATCCTCCTCACAGCTTACACCGCCACCCAGCTTAGTGTCATCTGCAAACTTGGAGATATTGCACTCAATCCCCTCATCCAAATCATTAATGTATACTGCAAATAGCTGGGGTCCCAGCACTGAGCCCTGCGGCACCCCACTAGGCACTGCCTGCCATTTTGAAAATGACTCGTTTATCCAGACTCTCTGCTTCCTGTCTGCCAACCAATTCTCTATCCACGTTCGTACATTATCCCCAATACCATGTGCTTTAATTTTGCACACCAATCTCTTTTGTGGGACCTTGTCAAAAGCCTTTTGAAAGTCCAAATAAATCACATCCACTCTACTAGTTACATTCTCAAAAAATTCTAGAAGATTTGTCAAGCAGGATTTCCCTTTCATAAATCCATGCTGACTTGGATCAATCCCATCACTGCTTTCCAAATGTGCTGCTATTTCATCTTTAATAATTGATTCCAACATTTTCCCCACTACTGATGTCAGGTTAACCGGTCTATAATTACCTGTTTTCTCTCTCCCTCCTTTCTTAAAAAGTGGTGTTACATTAGCTACCCTCCAGTCCATAGGAACCGATCCAGAGTCGATATAACTGTTGGAAAATGATCACCAATGCATCCACTATTTCTAGGGCTACTTCCTTAAGTCCTCTGGGATGCAGACCATCAGGCCCCAGGGATTTATTGGCCTTCAATCCCATCAATTTCCCTAATACTGGAAGGTTATTTGTGTCTTTCTTCGTGAAGACAGAACCAAAGTATTTGTTTAACTGGTCCGCCATTTCTTTGTTCCCCATTATAAATTCACCTGAATCTGACTGCAAGGGACCTACGTTTGTCTTCACTAATCTTTTTCTCTTCACATATCTATAGAAGCTTTTGCAGTCAGTTTTTATGTTCCCAGCAAGCTTCCTCTCATACTCTATTTTCCCCTTCTTAATTAAACCCTTTATCCTCCTCTGCTGTATCAGAAAAGTCTCCCAGTCCTCAGGTTTGCTGCTTTTTCTGACCAATTTATATGCATCTTCCTTGGATTTAACACTATCCTTAATTTCCCTTGTTAGCCACGGTTGAGCCACCTTCCCCGTTTTATTTTTACTCCAGACAGGGATGTACAATTGTTGAAGTTCATCCATGTGATCTTTAAATGTTTGCCATTGCCTACCCACCGTCAACCCTTTAAGTATCATTTGCCAGTCTATTCTAGCCAATTCACGTCTCATACCATCAAAGTTACCTTTCCTTAAGTTCAGGACCCTAGTCTCTGAATTAACTGTGTCACTCTCCATCTTAATAAAGAATTCTACCATATTATGGTCACTCTTCCCCAAGGGGCCTCGCACAACAAGATTCTTAATTAGTCCTTTCTCATTACACATCACCCAGTCTAGGATGGCCAGCCCTCCAGTTGGTTCCTCAACATATTGGTCTTGGAAACCATCCCCAATACACTCCAGGAAATCTTCCTCCACCGCATTGCTACCAGTTTGGTTAGCCCAATCAATATGTAGATTAAAGTTGCCCATGGTAACTGCTGCACCTTTATTGCACGCATCCCTAATTTCTTGTCTGATGCTGTTCCCAACCTCACTACGACTGTTTGGTGGCCTGTACACAACTCCCACAAGCATTTTTTGCCCTTTGGTATTCCGTAGCTCCACCCATACAGATTCCACATCATCTAAGCCAATGTCCTTCCTTACTATTGCATTAATTTCCTCTTTAACCAGCAACGCCACTCCTTTTCCTTTCTGTCTATCCTTCCTAAATGTTGAATACCCTTGGATGTTGAGTTCCAAGCTTTGGTCACCCTGGAGCCATGTCTCCGTGATGCCAATTACATCATATCCGTTAACTGCTATCTGCGCAGTTAATTCATCCACCTTATTCCGAATACTCCTCGCATTGAGGCAGAACCTTCAGGCTTGTCTTTTTTACACCCTTTGCCCCTATAGAATTTTGCTGTAATGTGGCCCTTTTTGCTTTTTGCCTTGGGTTTCCTCTGTCCTCCACTTTTACTTTCCTTCTTTCTGTCTTTTGCTTCTGCCCCCATTCTACTTCCCTCTGTCCCCCTGCATAGGCTCCCATCCCCCTGCCATATTAGTTTAAACCCTCCCCAACAGAACTAGCAAACACTCCCCCTAGGACATTGGTTCCGGTCCTGCCCAGCTGCAGACCGTCCAGTTTGGACTGGTCCCACCTCCCCCAGAACCGGTTCCAATGTCCCAGGAATTTGAATCCCTCCCTTCTGCACCAATCCTCAAGCCACATATTCATCTGAGCTTTCCTGCGATTCCTACTCCAACTAGCACGTGGCACTGGTAGCAATCCTGAGATTACTACTTTTGAGGTCCTACTTTTTAAATTTAGCTCCTAGCTCCCTAAATTCGTCTTGTAGGACCTCATCCCATTTTTTACCTATATCGTTGGTACCTATATGCACCACGACAACTGGCTATTCACCCTCCCTCCTCAGTGTCCTGCACCCGCTCCTTGACCCTTGCACCAGGGAGGCAACATACCATCCTGGAGTCTCGGTTGCGGGTGCAGAAACGTCTATCTATTCCCCTTACAATAGAATCCCCTACCATTATAGCTCTCCCACTCTTTTTCCTGTCCTCCTGAGCGGCAGAACCACCCACAGTGCCATGAACTTGGCTGCTGCTGCTCTCCCCTGTTGAGTCATCCCCCTCAACAGTACCCAAAGTGGTGTATCTGTTTTGCAGGGGGATGACCGCAGGGGACCCCTGCATTACCTTCCTTCCAGTGCTCTTCCGGTTGGTCACCCATTCGCTATCTGGCTGTGTACCCTTTACCTGCGGTGTGACCAACTCACTAAACGTGCTATTCACGACATCCTCAGCATCGCGGATGCTCCAGAGTAAATCCACCCACAGCTCCAGTGCCGCAATGCAGTCTGTCAGGTGCTGCAGGTGGACGCACTTCCTGCAAGTGTAGTCGTCAAATATGCCTCGTACTGGTGGGGTCAGAATCCCCCATCCAGCTTAGCCCCTAACCAAGCTGTCTCACCTCTAATCTCCAACAGCTCGCTGCAGGTGCATCAGATACACCTGCAAGGATAAGATCAATAGTATCACCACCTTGACCTCCACAAAGGAACACTGAAGATTCCAGTCAGCACCATCACCCAACATCAGCTGTGTGAACTTAAGTCAATGATTCCTACATATAATGTTTCAGTGCTAATAAAGCTTTCAGTTGTCAGAAGCAGATGGCCTGTAAATTTGAAGTTCCACACAGGACAGGCAGATAGATAATCCTAATTATATAAACACACAAAATTTACAGTCCAATATTACTAAAAGCAAATGTTAGTGTTGCAAACAATAGAACATTTCAAAATGGCAAATGGCCTCTACAGAAACAGAATCAAAGAAAACACTTGTAATGACAAAAAGTGTCAGGGAACAAGATAGTAATCAGCCATTTACCAATGCATGGTGTGCGCCAGTTTGAGAGAACTTCTATGACAGCTTACCAAGTAAGATTAAGTCAGGAAAGTTGGAGGTGTATAGTACAGGCATTGATCTTTCAACCCTGGGAACGGTATTCAAATCCAGGTCATTTTTAAAAGGGACAAAAATCTCCAATGGCTTCTGGCTGTAACAGTCCTGTGTGAAATGGGTTTGAAATGTGTCAACTTAGTTTCAAGTGGACAAACCTGCATTATTTTAGCAGCAATATAAAGTCAATTAAAATCACTGGCAATTTTATTCAAAAATGTTGCACCAATAAGCATGGTATAAAGATGAAATAGCAGTGCACTTGGAAAGCAGTGACAGGATCGGTCCAAGTCAGCATGGATTTATGAAAGGGAAATCATGCTTGACAAATCTTCTGGAATTTTGAGAATGTAACTAGTAGAGTGGACAAGGGAGAACCAGTGGATGTGGTGTATTTGGACTTTCAAAAGGCTTTTGACAGGTCCCACACAAGAGATTAGTGTGCTAAATCAAAGCACATGGTATTGGGGGTAATGTACTGACGCGGATAGAGAACTGTTGGCAGACAGGAAGCAGAGAGTCGAAATAAATGGGTCCTGTTCAGACTGGCAGCTAGTGACCAGTGGGGTGCCGCAGGTTTCAGTGCTGGGACCCCAACTATTTACAATATACATCAATGATTTAGATGAAGGAATTGAGTGTAATATCTCCAAGTTTGCAGATGACACTAAGCTGGGTGGCGGTGTGAGCTGTGAGGGGGATGCCAAGAGACTGCAGGGTGACTTGGACAGGTTAGGTGAACAGGCAAATGCATGGCAGATGCAGTATAATGTGGATATGCAGCAGAATTGCTCAAAGGTTGAAGAGGAGAAAGGTTTGCATTACATTTGATGTTATACCCGACTTGGATATGATCCTGGCATTGGGGGAAAAAATCTCAGTCTCATATTCCCCAACTTCCTTCACCTTGAACGAACACAATATTAACAAAAAAGCCAAAATAAAAACAAAAAGCATCTTTTTCCAGATATCAGCACACTGGGTATTCAAGCACATCCTCACAGATTAAAATCGTTCCAATTTCTCAACTGATTCACAAAGGATATTCCACGTTTTGTAGAAACAAATTTTAATCACTGGTAAAAAAAAATTTGCTTCGCTTAGGCCCATTACGAGAAAGAACACTAGTTTGGATAACTAAGCAATCTTGGTCATCAAATGAGTTGCTAACTGTATTTACCAGCTGGAAGGCTAGGGCACCGCGGGATAATTTAACACACCTAGGTCAGGTCCCAGCATTCCTCAATAGTCACATTTCAAAAAGCGGGCAGACATTTTTACAGCTCACTATATGGTGGCCTCCTATCAGAGCTACCAAATTTGCCAAGTGCTGAAACAAGTGGAGAATACATTAGCGTAGTAGTTATGTTACTGGACTATAAATCCAGAAACCTGGGCTAATTAGTCAGAGAATGCAAGTTAAAAATTACACCATGCAGTTTGAGAATTTGAACTCAATTTTAAAAAGCTGGAAATAAAAATCAATTTTACACACTGCAATATCCAGACTGACCCATAATTTCTGTTAAAAATCACATTTTGATTATAGTATTTTTGGAAACACTTGAAAATGCTGTTACAGTGGGATCTCCCATAGTTTCTCGATGAGTCCTCTGTTTTGCTCGCTCTTTTAATCATCATCCTCTGCCTCAATCCCGTCACACGCCATTCACCAAACACTGCTAACACCACAAATTGTTACTACATTCATTATCATGTTGATTTCCACACCTCCCCAGACCTTATTTCCTATTATCTATCTAGAACGTAAAATTTTCCAGTTCTGACAAAAGGTCACAGACCTGAAACATTAACTCTATTTCTCTCTCCACAGATGTTGCCTGACCTGCTGAGTGTTTGCAGCATCTTCTGTTTATATTTCAGATTTAAGAACATAAGAAATAGGAACAGGAGTAGGCCATACGGCCCCTCGAGGCTGCTCCGGCATTCAATAAGATCATGGCTGATCTGATCATGGACTTAGCTCCACTTCCCTGCCCACTCCCCATAACCCCTTATCGCTTAAGAAACTGTCTATTTCTGTCTTAAATTTATTCAATGTCCCAGTTTCCACAGCTCTCCGAGGCAGCAAAGTCCACAGATTTACAACCCTCAGAAGAAAGTCCTCCTCATCTATTTTAAATGGGCGGCCCCTTATTCTAAGATCATGCCCTCTAGTTCTAGTCTTCCCAATCAGTGGAAACATCCTCTCTGCATCTACCTTGTCAAGTCCCCTCATAATCATATACGTTTCGATAAGATCACCTCTCATTCTTCTGAATTCCAATGAGTAGAGGCCCAACCTACTCAACCTTTCCTCATAAGTCAACCCCCTCATCCCCAGAATCAACCTAGTGAACCTTCTCTGAACTGCCTCCAAAGCAAGTATATCCTTTCGTAAATATGGAAACCAAAACTGCACGCAATATTCCAGGTGTGGCCTCACCAATACCTTATATAGCTGTAGCAAAACTTCCCTGCTTTTATACTCCATCCTCTTTGCAATAAAGACCAAAATACCATTGGCTTTCCTAATCACTTGCTATACCTGCATACTATTTGTTATGTATGCCACCCTATGTAACCAGTATTATACTGTCACCAGCGGGCGTACCTGTTGGAGTCCCAAGGGATCCCAGCATCCCTTGGGAGCACTGTATGTAAGCAGGCCTCCCATGCTGTACCAGCACTCGAGTTAAAATAAAGGAACTAAGGTCACACTTACTCACGTCTACAGTACTTAGTTACATTACTTTATGAACATAACACTATCCTTGTGTTTCATGCACAAGTACCCCCAGGTCCCACTGTACTGCGGCACTTTGCAATCTTTCTCCATCTTCGAGCATCCGCAGTATTTCGCCTTTTGTCTTAAGTGTTTAATTCACTGCCACTTCTCTTCCAGAAATGCCCACTTTGAAGTTGTCTCTGACGGGATTTTCCTTTGTCTCTTTTACCTTGTTTACCTTTTTTGCTTTCGGTTTCCCTTCTTGTGTTTGGTCATGTCTGTGCTTGGTCAAAATCTGTTACATCGCCAACATTTTCCAGTTCTGACGAAAGGTTAGACCTGAAACGTTAAATCGGTTTCTCTCTCCACGGATGCTGCCTACCCGAGTATTTTCAGCATCTTCTTTTTATACTGCATTTACTTTGTTCGACTACCACTGATGCCAGCCGCACTTTGCGTGGCAGCACAGTAAAAGAAAGGAAAGGACTTGCATCAATATAATGCCATTTCACAATCTCAGGATGTCCAAAGTGTTTTACAGAGAGGTGGCTTTGCTGCCTCTGGGACCTGCAGGACGAATAAAAACATAGGAGGATATCCACAGGCGTCTCGAAGTGGTCAAATATGCCAGACAGCAACGTAAACACACAGGAAATTGCCGTCAGGAAATGGGCTTGCTGGCCACTGGCAGGCAAACTGGCTCAGACCACCTGAACAGGCTAACAAACCAATTGTACACACTCGTCCGTGCAGGCCAGCACTTTTTCTCTTTCTCTCCCTGAGTCGCTAAGAAAAGGTAGAGCAGCGAGAATCAAAGCCATGAATCAAGAGTTTAAAGCACATGTGCAATCGTTTTGTGGTATTTGAATTGTTGCACAATCCAATCCACAATACAAATGCAATGGTTTCCATGGTGCCAGAACCTAGGGGCGCTACTGTAGAATTGTTTAGAGCAGCAGTTCTGCAATATGTATGCACATTAGTTGCTGAGAGGATGGCAGGGAGAAAAGGAGTCTCCATTTTGCCTCACAAGCGCATTACTCATAATTGGCAACATCACAGATTTGATAAAGAAAACATTTGCCAAAACACTACTAATGAAAATCGTGGCTCTTTAAAAATGGAAAATAATTTTCCTGGCTCAAGCCCTTGTTTTGAGCATCTGAAATACAAAACACAGCATTAAAGTATATAAAAAAGGAGACACGTAGATTGTGGAAAAGCTATGTGGGTCACACTCAGGACAATTAGGAGGTAGTTAGTTCTCCCTCTCACTCTTGAAGGTCTTCAGACATACACTGGGTGTTTTTTGCATCGCAAAAGGAGAAACCGCTGATGCTACTGAAAGAGCAGTGAGATTTCGAGTAAGCTTAACCCGCCCCCCTCCTTTTTTGGTTTGCAAAATACAAAGAAATGTGCAAGATTCAAATGGGCTCAATTTTGCCCAAGCCTGTTTTTCTGTTGCATTGCCAGAGTTACACCCGTTTTTCTAGGCCAGAAATATTTTGCCAAATTTTCCCCGATGTATAATTCAAATTTGGTGCCTCGCAGCGTGTCCAGTCACCTCGGAGGGTGGAGCCTACTGTCTGCGCCGGAAAAAACCGGTGCTGCACCTTCTGCGAATGCGCGACCAAAAAAAAAAGACGTTTTGACGTTATATCAATGGACGCGCATGTGCAGTACCGCTCCGGCTTGGCAATTAGTCATTTTTAAAGAGCCAGTTGTGTGAGGGGGAGTGCTGTGTGAGAGCATTGGAAAAATCAGATCTGCAGCAATACAAGATGCAACGCAGTGCAAGGACCAAGAATGTCTTACAGGATGAAGTGGAGGCACGAGTTGCTGTGATTGAGACCAGATGGCAGGAGCTGGACACCAGCAGAGGTCACATAAAAGTTCCACCCAAAGTGTTATGTCTTGAATACTGCAAGCTCAAAGTAAAGTGTGACCATACTCCTTTATTACAGATCTCAGAGTGCCTCTCCAGCCTGTGAGGCTCCTTATATACAGGTGCTCCCAAGGGATTGTGGGATCCCTTGGGACTCCAGGGGATAAGCCCTCTGGTGGTTAGACATGGTATTTATAGGTTTACATACATAACACAAAGAAATGAAGAAACACTGGAACCAAGTTGCAGAAGATTACTGTACAATGATGACCACCACGAGATCTGGAGGCCAGTGTAAAAAGTGGCAGGACCTTAGTTAAGTAGTTAGTGTAAGTAATATTTTAATTTATTCAATGGAATTTGCAATTGCAAATGTGACCAGCTATATATGTCCCACCCAGCAGAAAGACACTCTCTCTTAAAAGTTACATTTTCATCTTTGCAGAGGAAGGTGACACATAATTAAAAGGGAAAGTACTCCAACAGGAGGAGGCCCGGCAAATCTGCAGCCACCGTCACCCTTGGAAGAGAAGGTCGCTGCTTTGATGGGTCCTGCCTGGAGAAAAGCAACCAGCACTGCCCACACTCAAGAGGGCAAGTCCTGCAAATTCCAGTCTGGCTTTGCTAAAAGTGAAGTACTGCTTGGGCTAGCCATGCTTTGGTTCCTGGGGATGTCTTTGTCAGCTACGCTTCAGTTGATGCAATGTGCTATCATTCATTGTGGTCCTACAAATCAGCTTGCTGCTTGCGCTGTGTGAGCCTACTCATGCCACCAATGCCCCTTCCTCTGCTGCTAACCATCTGTCTGTGTTCTGTTATATTTTGCAGAACTTGAGACCAACCCGGACGATGCAGAAAATTCAGACGAGAATGAGCATGAAGAGGAGAACACCTTCCAATCCCACTCTCCAGATCAAGAGCATGGGGATGAGGGGGAAGGATGGAGATGGATGAAGCCCCCACTGTTTTACTGACTTTGACGGAGGTGCAGATGCCGCCCAATGAGGTGCCAGCCTCTTCCGTGACTAGTGGTTTGAGCGTTGGTGGGACATTCCATGGTTTCCTAACGTTCGAGGCTGCAGGTCCCAGTGGTGTAGTGCAGCGAGGCACACCCAGGACCTCACTTGCCAAGGCTGTGGGCTCCAGTGGTGGGGTGTGAGCCACACCTGTGGGGAGGAAGGGAAGGAGAGCTCGACTGCGCTCTCCTGAGGTGCAGGATCCAACAGATGTGGTTCAGATGATGGCAATGAGTGGGGAGAGCATTGACCTTATGCGATCACTCCTGGACACCATCAGTGGGGTGGGTGATCAGGTAGCGGGACTGTCGGGAGAACTGACAGCAATCTCACGAGAAATGGTAACGATGTCCGGGACCATGAGTGAGGGAATATCTCAGTCAGCTGAAACCATGTCAGTGACCATAAGGGAGGGAATGTCACAGGTAGCTGATGCGCTGTCAGTGAACATCAGGGAGAGAATGTCAGAGATGGTGCAAACACTATCACTGAACATGTGGGAGGGAATGTCACAGGTAGTTGAGACAGTTTTGCTCAACATGAGGGAGGGAATGTTGCAGGTCATTGAGACACTGTCAGGGCGCATGAGGGAAGGCATGTCGGAGTTAGCTGCTGCAATAAGGGAACACGCCCAGACCCCGCGCCCATTGAATCAACCGCCACTCCTACTCCAATCCCCACACCAGCCCCTGAAGAGCTCCCAAGCCGGGCCCACCCCACCCCCCAGTCCCTCAACAGGTGCGCACTACCCGAGATCTTAGAAAGAATAAGCTTGGTACCAACCGCAGAAACACTGCACCATCGCCTGCGGGCAGGGATGGTGGAGTCACCAAGAACAAGTGCGGCAGGCTGTCTTAGAATAAAATGTGGAGGTGAGATGGGTGCAGCCTTTCTTTGCTGCTGCTGTTATTATTATTGTTACTGTTGTTCTCAAATTAAAAGATTTTAGTAAGTTATGTAAATTTACAAGTTTAAAAGTGATCGTAACTGAAAACTTTCAAGTTTGATACAAGAATAATTTTATTAAAGTGAAGTACAAAGAACTGTTTGTTAAACTTTTGATTAAAATATATTTTACATTAATTCTGAATAATTTCCATTATTTGTTCAATTATTAACACAACTTTTGAAGTAAACAAGAATAATTTCCCTCATTTGTTCCATTAACACGACACAACATTACGGAACTGGTCCAAACAGTAAACATGGTCCATGTGGAATAGTTGTCGCCGAGTCTTCAGGCAGCAAAGTGTTCACGGATGAGCTGCTGGTGCAAGGCTCGAGCAATCATTAAACGGGCACGATGGCCCGCCTTCCTGCTTCAGGTTCAGGTCCTTGCATGGCTTCCTCGTCCTCCTGCTCGTCATCTGCATCTTCATCATTATCATCAGCCACTCTCACCGCAGCTGGGTTTTCTACCAGCTGCTGCTGCCTCATGATGGCTAATTTTTGCAGCATGCAGCACACAACAGTGAACTGACTGACAATCTCAGGGGAGTATAGCAAGTAGCCTCTGGAATGGTCCAGGCATCGGAAATGCTGTTTCAAGATGCCAATGGTCCTCTCTATGATGCTGCGCGTCGCAATGTGCGACATGTTGTATTCCTGGTCAGCTTCTGTCCGGGTTACGCGTAGGGGCATCATGAGCCAGGTGGCGAGGCCGTACCCTTTGTCTCCCAGCAGCCAGCTCTGCCCTTCTGGTTGCTGCTGAAACATGGCAGATATAGTGCTCTCGTGTAGGATGAACACATCATGGGTGCTCCCAGGGTATCTTGCAAAGACTGACATGATGCGATGCATGTCGTCACACAGGAGCTGTACATTAATGGAGTGGAAGCCTTTTCTGTTGCTGTACATCTTAGAATCCTCCAAAAGGTGCTCGCAAGGCGATGTGGGTACAATCAATGCAGCCCTGTACCTTTGGGAAGCCAGCAAACCTGGAGAAGCCCACAGCCCTGTCACGCACTGCCTGGGTGGTCATGGGGAACTTTATATCATTCCTCTGGGCATATACTGCAGCTGTCACCTGCTGAATACAGATGTGTTGCATGTTGAGATATGGCGCGCACATCCCCAGTTGCAACTTGAAATGATCTGGAGGCATTGAATGAAAGTGCAGCTGAAACCTTCACTTCAACTGACAAAGCAGTCCTCCTGATGCTTCCAGGTTGCAGGTCTACTTTCACCAACTCTCAGATCTCAGTTACAACTTCTTTGCGGAAACGCAGCCTTCTCACACAGTCTGCATCACTCAGGTGCAGGTATGAACGCTTGTCTCCATATACCCGACGTGGGTAAGGCCTCCTGCCCAACACCCTATGGGCTCTGATGTTCCTCATGCGATGACGTCAAATCCATTGTCTCCTATGTAGCACCATCATGCAGAAGGCTCGCACAAGGTATGGCATTGTCAGTATTGCTCCCATAGTTAAATTTTACCTGTGCAAGAAGCTCAAAACAGCAGACAGGACAGGTTCTTTGTTCTCTTTCCCCAAGGTCTGTATAGATGGACCGCACCCAGGTCTTGTGACTTCTCCTCCCTCTTCGCCCCACCCATCCTCTGCCCCGCCCCCCCCCCCCCGCAACTAATTGCAGTCTTATGACTTCTCCCCTTCTCCCCACCCACCCAGCTCACCCCAACTCATTGCATTCTTGAACTCCCCTTCCCCAACTCATTGCGGTCTTGTGCTTAGTGCAGAAGCCTTCTGATCGCCACCTCCCTCCCTGGGCTCAGTGCAGCAGCCTTGCGATCGGTGCCAACCCCCGAGCCCGGGGCCGATTCTGACGGCCGACACTACAGCCACCCAGCCGCACTTGAAGACATTCGGTGGTGGAGTGAGTAAAAAAAAAAAAAAAATTAAAACTTTCACAAATCCAAGAAACTTCCACGTACTCCACTGAAAAGTGAAAAAGAGTTGAACTTTATTACGGAAGTGTTAGAAACTCCCTCCAAAAACTTGGATGAAAAACAATGGCGTCTTTCAGTGCCGATTTTTCAATGTGTGCTGCTTTCTGTTAACTCACCAGAAGGTTTTTCTGGAGCGGCCAGATAAGTCGACCTCGGATTAAAAAAAATTTGGGCAAACTGTGAAAAATGCTGAAAACTGGCGCAGACATGAGGGAACATCAAAATGACGGCAAAAAAAACCCAACGCAGAAAAATCGTAATTAAAGCAGTTTCGCCGGCGCAGATTCCTGGGGGAAACATTGAATTAAATAATTACATTAGAAAAAAAACGGCACAAATGACCCGGGAAAACTGAACCCAATATGTTGTACTCCATGTTCCAAGTTGCACGAACTGAACGCCTACAGCACAACTGCCTGGTTTCATTTTGCATACAAGTTACAAATAAACCTTTACTATAAACTCATAAAAATCACAATTATGAAAGCACCGATGTTTCCCAATATTGTTTTGGCGTGTGTAGATTGGAAAGTCTACTTGATGCAAAATCAAGCATGCTCAGGGAAATATGGAAATGGTTAGCTGGAGATGAATAGTTCCATGTAAGCAAACATGAATCATGGCCCCAAAGCATCCCTTTGTGTTTGGAGGTTTAAATATACTATTTTTCTTTCGACTTACTGTTCAGGATGACAGAGTAAAACGGATATCAGTAGGCTTGCACTAGAAAAACACAATTTGTTGCCTTTAAACCAGGAAATTAGGTTTTTAAGTGTTTATCAATAAACAATGCCAACACCTCATTTGCATGCAACATGCATCAGACACTGTGTTTATATAGCGATTTGTTGCTTTAAACCCGGTGTTCGGTTTTCTCCTGCACCATTTTCTGCTCATGTTTGGCAAAATCCAGAGACACTCTTTACTTTTACACTGTTTCATAGCAATGCAAAAAAGGCCGAGTCTAGACTTTAAACTTAATATCCTACACAAACAAGATTTTTGCTGCAAGAATTTCCATTTCAAAATACAGTTTGTGAATCGCAAAACATCATATGAACCTGAATGCTGTGAGCTATTGCTAATCTTCCAACATACTGCACTGATTTGCGTACACACCATTTGCATTCTAATGCACTGGGTAATACTACAGGTTCGCAAGAAAAATTATATATGGAGTTGGCTATGCAGAGTATTTGACTGAAGTCAACCACAAAACTAGCAGCAGAGTCCGGCTTTATATTTGATACATTAAACCCCAATGTGTATATTGCACTCAGAATTTTCGCAAATCAATCAAGAAAAACCTTTGACAAATTAAAATATAATATTTATAGTGAAAACATCCCTCAAAAACAATGCCATGGTCCCTTTTGATGGCACACTTGAATTCCGTATTGCCTCTGAAAATATGCGCAGCTACCTCACAAAAGGAAATTTTACTCATCCCACTTAATTTTTTTAAATTATTGTCTGATAGCATTATAAAAGGAAAGCTGTTTAAATTTATAGTATTGCTAAAATACATGTATTTCAATATAGTTTGCAGAAGAGTACTGAATGCACAAAATACTGAAGAGTTTATAACTTTATGCATAAGATTTGTCATGTCTCTTAAAACAATTCGAGCAATTCACTCTGATCATTTTCCTGACTACATAAGCACAGTTAGTTAGAATTAGAACATGTTGAAGATGGCAGACAATGACACTGATGGATACAGGCTCATGCTGCACTTGGCTCAATTCCAGTTCAGAGCACCTTCAAAAAAGGTGGCAAACAGAGGCAATAATGTTCTTTCCCTTTCTCCCCTCTTCCCCACCATACCAATAGCAGAAAGGGCATTCACTCCTGGACAGACCAGAACACCACCCAGCAGCTGGTCAGAATCACAGGCTGTGTACCCACTCCTTCAACTGCAAAGCACCAGGCCAAATGTGCAACATGGGGGACGGAAGAGAAAAATACAGCTTAGCTATCTTGATAGCCACATGAAAAAATAAACATGTTCAGCAAGACTGTGCTCAGCACAACAATATCATTTCAGAAAAAAAGGTACCAATTCACTCCTATCCCACTCACCCAAAATACACTTTACTCAAGTTAATATATCAAACATTTAAGATACAAATGTTGAAAAATTGATGAACAAAAGTAAACCATGGTGATGAATTAACTGACAAAGGTGTGTTCAGATTTGTGGAAATTTTGAGAGAGAAACAATTGGTTCTTTCCGTTAAAAATGAGCCAACTGTTATTACTTTAGTTACAGTCCCAGGTTTTCAGGTTATTAAATAAGGTGATGGTGTGCTAGATTTTATATTAGAAAATATTCCAGTTAAATTGGGGCCTGAAAGATTGAAAGACATAGAAAGACAACATTTAAGGTGACTTAAGGATAGCTGAAGGAACCCAACATCAATGCAAGTAACATCTGTGGAAACTGCAGTTTAAAAAAAAAATCTAATCATTACACATTCCAGAATTTTTCCCACTTGGAAAGCAGGCCATGAACAAATAGAAACAGAAAAAAAAAGTACAAAAGGAAGCTTTATATTGTGCTTCCAGTTTAGGAAGTGACCAAACCTAGGTTCTGCATTAATTGTAAATGCATGGTCTCTTTTGCTATCAAGACATTTGACATGGTCATTTGACATTTAGCTTTAGGAATGTATAGTAAGCACATTCTGTCCGAAAGCAAGGAAGAAAAACACCAGCCAGACAAGTTCAGACAGAGCTAGACTAAGTTTGCTATTTTTTTTTAAACACCATGTTCAACTGCAGCCTGGTTAACTCATGGAAACACCATCACATCTGGTGCAGCCTTTAAAAGTAACATTCCATCAAACTAGAAGACGTTAAAATTTTTCAGTAGATTTATTTAGTATACTCCAAAATCAATTAAAGCCAATACACTTCAATGTGTCTCTCCTGCAATACTCTGATTTAACCAAATCACTAGCGTTATATATTTCAAAATACATACCCACCGCTTATAGCATAAGAACATAATAGGAGCAGGAGTAGGCCATACGGCACCTCGAGCCTGCTCCGCCACTAAATACGATCATGACTGATCTGATCATGGACTCAGGTCCACTTACCTGCCCGCTTTCCATAACCCCTTATCGTTTAAGAAACTGCCTATTTCTGTCTTAAATTTATTCAATGTCCCAGCTTCCACAGATCTCTGAGGCAGCGAATTCCACAGATCCACAACCCTCAGAAGAAATCTTTCCTCATCTCAGTTTTAAATGGGCAGCCCTTTATTCTAAGATCATGCCCTCTAGTTCTAGTCTCCCCCATCAGTGGAAACATCCTCTCTGCATCCACCTTGTCAAGCCCCCTCATAATCTTATACGTTTTGATAAGATCACCTCATTCTTCTGAATTTCAATGAGTAGAGCTCCAACCTACTCAACCTTTCCTCATAAGTCAACCCCCTCATCTCCGGAATCAACCTTGTGAACCTTCTCTGAACTGCCTCCAAAGCAAGTATATCCTTTCGTAAATATGGAAAGTAAAACTGCACACAGTATTCCAGGTGTGACCTCACCAATAGCCTGTACAACTGTAGCAAGACTTCCCTGCTTTTATACTCCATCCCCTTTGCAATAAAGGCCAAGATTCCAGTGGCCTTCCTGATCACTTACTGTACCTGCATACTATCCTTTTGTGTTTCATGCACAAGTACCCCCAGGTCTCACTGGACTGCAGCACTTTGCAATCTTTCTCCATTTAAATAACTTGCTCTTTGATGTTTTTCTGCCAAAGTGCATGACCTCACACTTTCCAACATTATACTCCATCTGCCAAATTTTTGCCCACTCACTTAGCCTGTCCATGTCCTTTTGCAGATTTTGTGTTCTCCTCACATATTGCTTTTCCTCCCATCTTTGTATCGTTGGCAAACTTGGCTACATTACACTTGGTCCCTTCCTCCAAGTCGTTAATATATATTGTAAATAGTTGGGATCCCTGCAGCACCCCAATGGTTACTGATTGCCAACCCGAGAATGAACCATTTATTCCTGCTCTCTGGCTAACTAACAGAAACAAATCATCTATCCCTAACCCCAGGGATAGCAAAGGATATACTGCACAGAAACAGGCCATTTGGCCCAACCAGTTTGTGCACCACTCGAGCCTCCTCCCATCTTTCCTCATCTAAATCTATCAGCATAACCCTCTATTCCCTTCTCCTTCATATGCTTGTCTAGCCTCCCCTTCAATGCATCTACACTATTCGCTTCAACCACTCCCTGTGGGAGCGAATTCCACATTCTCACCACTCTTTGTGCATATTGGTGTTAACGCGATATACACGGTAGACGGTAAAACCAATCTCCAATGCGTTATACCACAGCTGGTGTCTCATGTTTCAGACCAACAAACCAAGCAAACTTCAAACTCAAATGAATTTTCATCCAATTTCATGCACCCTATTATGGCCAAAACAAGTAACCTCAGGATATGTGCACCATGGACAGTCAGGACTTTGTAATACGCAAATTTCTATTGATTCTTTTACATATTTTAATCCCTGATATATTTATTTCTGTGACCATACAACTGCGGTTTAACTTGGTACAGTCAGTCACAAAAATCCCCAGTGTATAAAAAATAAACATCACATTGATAGAGGGATGTTGTGAAGCAGTGTGTAAATGGGTTAAGTACAGGGATTAACGCAGGAAGGAAAGGAGAAAACAAGCAGCAAAATTGGCTAAGAAAAGTCCCCTCAGCTAAAATGGAGAGAAGAGGGGGGATACAACAGAACTGCACACAGAATCATAGAATAGCAAGAAATAAAGACATGCATTTGTATAACACCTTTCACGACCACCGGACGTCTCAAAAGCACTTTACAGCCAATGAAGTACTTCGGCGTGTAGTCGCTGTTGTACAGCACAAAAGGAGGCCATTCGGCCCATCGAGTCTGTGTCAACTCTTCGAAGAGCAATCCAGTTAGTCCCGCTCTTTCCCCATATCCCTGCAATTTTTACTCCTTCAAGTATTTATCTGTTCCTTTTGAAGGCTACCATTGAATGTGTTCCACTACCCCATCAGGCACTGCATTCCAAATCCTAACCATTTATTTCATTAAAAAAGTTTTACATTCTGTACATTTGTAACTTTGTGCTATTTATCCACTCAAAATCAAACCATTCATTAAGAAATTATAATTCATACACTTGCAGGTAGTCAACTCAATTATGGCCCTGGCAAAGCTGAGTAAGTGATTATTTATTCACCTCTGCCTTTTGGAATGGTTTTGAGAGGAAGGGGTTAAAAAAAACAGTGGTGGTGGTGGAGGTTTAAGTTATGGTTTGAAAATGGTTGCTGACTTTCAACATTGAGATATTACTGTAAATAAATTTGTTTTTTTAGGGTTGGCAACTTAGACTTCACGTTTGCCAGAACAAAGTTATTTTATTTTATGTATTTTTACATGTCAAAATAAGGCAACCAGTTTAATTATTTGCTGCCATCAACCTATACTTGTCCAATAGGTGAATGATAGTAAAGGTAGTCATATACAAATAGTTTAGATATTCAATAGCACAACAAAAAGAATTGCACTCTTCAACAATTCTTAAGCAGGTGGTTTGTGCTCCACTGACGTTGAAAGATATATAAAGTTTACAACTGTAACTTTGCTGCTGTGTGAAGAAATACAGGTTGAGCCTCCCTTATCCAGAATCCTCGGGACCTGGCCTGTTCTGGATAAGGGATTTTTCCGGACGCGGGGTGGTCACGTTAAATGAGATGGTACAGGAACTGAGCAAAGGAATATCGGGGCTGGCTGGCTTGGGTCACGAGATCATGGAGGAAGGGGGGGGGCGGCGGTGGATCGCGGGGTCAGGCCAGCGATTGCGGGATTCGGTAGCGAGGAAGGATTTCAATTTGCTCATGTCGGAGTTCTGCGCAAGCGCCACCCGGTGGCCAGGAATGGTTCTGGACGATGGGTGGTTCTGGATAAGGGAGCTCTGGATAAGGGAGGTTCAATCTGTAGTGGGTCAGATATGACAACATGCTCAGCTAAAACTAACGAGACAACTATATCGAGTCGCTAAATTTGAAGTGGCAAGAGAAAAGCACACACTGCATAACTTGCCTTTATCTTCTAGTTTCTTCAGTCATGCTAGTGAGCATATTAACGTTTCTTTAAAATAGTTTGCCCAGGGTAAGAGTGCTCCATCACAGCCATTTTCCTTCAAATTTAACTTCTTACATCAACAAAATCTAAAAACAAATTTTAGATAGATGTAGATTTAAACACTGGCAGGATCATCCAAGAGAAAATATATTTTGGCTTCAGTATATGCTGCCTGCAACTTGAGATCTAATTTTATATCCAATATCTTCTGCACACCCTAGAAACAACAAACACTAAGCCTCCGTTGTTGTTTGCAAACCAAAATTACTCAACGGTTAAATCCCAAGATACAGAATATCTCCAAATTATGTTGCTTTGGAAAACAAATCAACAATACTTTGTGTTAAATACTTTATTTTCCAATTTTAAGAGATCAACTGCTGCAAATTTCACTTCTGGGACTTGTAGTTCTATGCAGCAACTTATTGTAATACAACCAGTGGATCTCATTTGGCACAGCATAAAAACACGGCCCAGAAATTCCGACCTCCCCGGGTTGGTTCAGAGTGCGGATGGATCAGAGAAGGCATCGCAAGCCGGTTTTCAGTGCAAAATGCGCATGCGCTGAAAACTAGCTTTTCCGATCTTTCAAGCTCCTCCGCATATCGGGAGCCAGGACATTTGCACGGGCAAGATTGCGGTATTTACCCATAGCTTACCCAGCAAATGTCCTGAAAACTCTTGCGCCTGATAAAAGCAGGCGCATGGCCTACTTTTACATGCGTAAGAGTTTTAAAACACACAAAAACATAAATTTAAATTTAAAAAAAAACACATTTGATGTTTAAAAACCCTGCCCACTACGTTAAATTTGTTTAAACCATAATTATAAAAAAGTTTTAAAAACTCAGAAAAACATTTTTCTCCAAGATATTTATTAACTTTAATTTCAATTAATTTTAATTATGTGAGATGTGTTTTATTATTTTGTGTTACTGTGTTTGGGTGTTTTTTCTCAATAGCAATGAGAACTCGTAGATACGGAGCTCCCATTGCGATTGAGAATACTTTACCCGAGTGGTTGGGCAGTCTCACGTGACTACACCTTCTGCGTGGGAACCTGGAGGACGGGCGCGCGCTTTGCAGCGCGGGAAGAGAAGGCCTCCCCAACGGAATTCGACGCTCCTCCAGGATCACGTTCAGAAACATTCTTTGGTCGGAGGTGTTCATCCGAAAGAAGCCTCTGACCAGAATTTCAGGGCCAAAACATGAAAAGATGACGTTTGTTTCTGAAGCTACCTTGCCCTTTACACATCATGCATTGAATTTTAAATACTTTGCTTTCTTCAAATCAGAATATTTTTGAGTGCAGGACAGGTAAACATTTACTCTGTTCAAATTTATTTCTTAGAAGTGCATAATGAGTAGGTGAATCCAAACTGCACTGGTCTCTACTAACTGGAATAACATAAAAATATAAAATTGAGAAGCAAGTGACGGATCAATCCGGGGCGGGGGGGGGGGGGAAGAGGAGGTCTCATGCTAATGATTATCCTCACCCGCCCCCTGAAGAAGGATTATACAAGTGTAAGAATATTTTCAGTTTAGGAAACAAACAACTTCGACTTGTTTGCACTGGCATGTTGCATTCTAGATGCATTGATGCAAACTGCAATTAACACGGGCACTAAACAAACTCCAAGGAAAGAAAGGACCAGGCCGGCAGCTTAAGTAGAGCGCAGACTTCCAAATGGGTATGTTTGCAACCCGCAGCTTCTCGTCACATGAATTCATCTGTCTCAGCGTGGAGCACCCGACTGAAGAATCTCCATATTTTCTAAACTGTAACAATGCTCTTTTTCTCCTCCTTTCTCCCTCCCCCAAAACCCACACTCCATCAGCAAGATATTTTAAGAAACAACTTGTTAAATTGGAGATTGATGCCTTTCTTAATAGAATAAAAACTAATGGTAAATCCAAAATCAGCTTCCAGATTCTTATGGTATCAAATCTGCCTCCTCTAACTCTGTTCAATCTTGGGGATTATGCGTGATTAAGGAATTTACACAGGCCACATCACAAACTGTAGCAGAGGAGGATATGAACCATTATCTTAGTTGCAATTTCCAGCTTTAAAGAACTTTTTCCCCTCTCTTCACGGTTTTAGAACAATTTCCGCAAGTCATCTTTGCAGCCCATGTTTGAGAAGCTGCAATATTTTTAGGCAAACAGCTATTGTTGGCTTGCATGTCTGATTGTTATGGTGTATTCATTCAAACACTGGAGGAACTAGGAGTTATACCATGGATAATTCTATCATTTGTAACAACCAATGACTTGTTCTGCAAATAAATAAATCAGCGCTCATCAAAACTTACGCAACATTTTGGAACAATAGTAGTTCAGGAATAAAGAGAGGTTTACATATAATTTCTGTGGATCTATGAATTCTGAATGTACAATTATTAACAACCATGGTAGGGTACGTAGGCTTTGCTTGGCTCTCGGCCCGTGTATGTTTGAACTGAATCAAAAATTCAATATCCGTCTGTGTAGTTCAATTCTACTAGTCATGTGACCTCAAGGTTGCTTTTTATAGCCTAGCTGGACCTATACAATGAATCTACTTCATTCTCCAAGATGGGAAAAATAGTTTGAGTATGTGATTGTGGGCTGTGATAAACAATGCTATTCCAAAGAAAGCTTTGCTTTTGCATGAGAGAGGAAAACACCTTCCTTGATTATACCAGAAATGATGCAGCCTGCAAAAAAAAAAAGTTACAAAAGCCTTAGTTGATCTTAAAGAATCAAAGTCTTGCATTTATACAGCACCTTTCACAACCACCAGACATCCCAAAGTGTTTACAGCCAATGAAATACTTTTTGAAGTGTAGGCACTGTTGTAACGCAAGAAACACGGCAGCCAAATTGCACATGTCAAACTCCCATAAACAGCAATGTGATAATGACGAGATAGTCTGTTTTAGATGTTGATTGAGGGATAAATATTGGCCAGGACACCAGGGATAAGTCCTCAAAATAGTGCCATGGGATCTTGAAAACAGAAGGGGCCTTGGTTTAACGTCTCATCTGAAAGACGGCACCTCCGACAGCACAGCACTCCCTCAGTACTCCACTGGAGTGTAAGTCTAGAATTTTGTGCTCAAGTCTCTGGAATGGGACTTGAACCCACAACCTTCTGACTCAGAGTTGAGAATGCTACCCACTGAGCCAGAGCCGACACTTTTCACTCCCAAGCAAAATAGAACTCAAATTAATGCTATTTCCCCGAGTTGAGCAACACAAGAAAGAATCTGGAGATGCTTGTTTCCACATGCTCATGTTGAAAAGCACCAAAAAGCAATTTTACTGATGAAGACTGTGTCCTCAACAGATCGGATATTGAGCCACTGAGCCCTGGGAAAACAGTGCGCCTTTAATGAGCCATTCGAACTGGCCAGAACGCTTCAGGGGATTGCAACCAATTTCGTGCCCGGGGAAGCCATTGAAATGAATAGCACAAGTGGGTTCAAGGGGCAACTAGATGCATTTCTTGAGAGATGATCAGGAGGGATTCGGTGCCAATCGAAACTGGATGAGATTTGAGCTTACAATAGGGCAGGCCTATTGGGTTCAATGGGCTTTCCTTACTAAAAAAAATTCTCATTACTTAGCAATAAATGTAGTGTCAGAAAGATGCCAACGTTTTGGTGTTGGATAGGAATCCTTGCTCAAAATCACAATTCTTGTTTTTTTAGCCCATAATCGGGATGCAGACATCACTGGCATTTATTGCCTATCTCCAGGAAAGTATTTGTGTGTGTAAAGTTTTTATACAAAATTGTGTTTAATTTAGTTTACAGTACAGTAAAGCTATTCCCCCATGTCTGAATAGTTTCAACGCAAGATTAGTGTGTCTTTCAGCATCACAATGCCTACATCAATCCAGAGACAAACATTTTCTGGAATGTGCCAGCAGACTACGGGTTAAGCAAATTAAGCAGTCCGTGGTCTACCTTTTGTGCTCAAGATGAAGTAGATTAGTAATTGGACCTCCGCGATTTTTTTTCAACTTTTTGCATTTAATGTGAGTATCAAGTACTCCAAGGTCAAGTGCAGTTTGCATTAGATTCAGGATCATGTTCCTGCTCCATTACCGTCACCAATGTTCCTCAAAGCTCAACATCTTTATCTTATAAACCAGTCATCCTTGCACCCTCTGTGGTTGCCAATTTGTGTCAAGTTATGGAGACTTTGGTGGATTGAAAGTACTCAAACTAATTTCACTCATGGCCCTTGCATCTAGCAAGATCAAAGACTCCTTTACCACTTTGGCTGGAATTGATCCCAAAATTAAAAAGGTTTGCTAACCCCACTGTATCACTCAGTTCCCATTATAAAAAGTGATATATTATCCTAATTTAAAAGTAATGTTGAGACACAAACATGGACTAAATAAAGGCCATTTGGTTGAACTATGCATAAAAACAAAGTACATTTTACTTTGTTGTAAAAATACTTTAAACACAAATTTTGTATATGATTTGCATTCAAAATGAAACATGACAGAGTCTCCAGCCAAGAGCAGAGTACAACTTAGCACTGGCACTCCCCAAGGCCATCCGCAAACCAAGCCACACTACACGACGCTCTCCAACATGTGCCAGTTATTTCCTCACTGGATCTGTGTTCCAACGGCTTTAATGTACAGCTTTAAAGTACTTGCTGACTTCAGCTGGAAGTGATCAGCTAAAAAAACAACTTGCATTTGCATTTATATAGCACCTTTCATGTCCTCAGGATGTTCAAAGCGCTCAGCCAATTAAGTATTTTTGAAGTGTAGACACTGTTGCAATTTAGGTTACTGCACAATACAGAGTTAACGTTTTCAAAGATATCTCAGAAAAATAAAAAATTATGTTAAACTCTAATAATGCCTTGCCTTCCCCTTAGAGTTTCACCTGCATTAACTTTCTACTGATACATAGGAGTGTAGCGGGGGCAAAGTTTACAATAATCAGGGAAGTTCTGGTGTCTGGGCCAACTTTTATCCTTCACACAACTAAAAACAGACCATCATTTATCCCATTTGCAGGATCTTACTGAGCACAAACTGGCTGCCTATGTAACAATGACTACTTTTAAAATACTTAATTTGCCGTTAAGAATTTTGGATGTCCTGAAGATGTGAAAGGTACTGCAGGTACAACATCCGAAATCCGGAATCCTCAGGACCGAGTCCGTGCCGGATTTCGGACCTCGCCATCCGATCGCCGAAATGTTCGGTTTCTGGAGTTCCAGATTCGGGACGTTGCACTTGTATATAACTGCAAGTCTTTATCTCTCTCTGTGTGATCCATGCCTACAACCAACCTATCCACATCATGTTGATGGAGTTTAAACTGACAATATAGCCATTTATTGTGCGACATTGGACAGCAAGGCAGGGCTTACAAAGTGTAAATTACAAGGCACTCAATGGCCAAACTTGCAGCCAACAAACTTCTGGTGTTTCACCAACAACCAGATTTTATGACTGAACAACAAAAGTAAAACCTCCCCCCACCACCAAGATAACTGTTACTCGACTGATGCTAGTTTGAGGATTTTCATGAGCGGGACTTAAAGCTGAGGCAGGTTCTTATTGCATCTAGTTATCTGTCTAATCTAGCAGGCTGTCATTTTATTTATTTATTTATTTAGTCGTTTTTGACTGGGCCAGGAATAATGGTTAAAGAGGAATGTTTGTTTGTCATAGTGTTAATGTTTTTGACATCAAAAAGCATGAAAATAAAATGTAATTACAAACCTTGTTAGATGACCTAAGTTTTCGAAGATGTACTTATTAGTGTCATCAGGCTGTCTGTAATTAGAGATCCGAGGCAATGGAGTAAGGGTTTTATTTGAAATCTATTACACGTGTTGCTGTTTTAGCAGCCCTACTGTTTAAAACTGTTAAAATAAAATACCTCAGCCATTCTTCAGTGCTATATTTGCCATATGCAAAAACAGCAAACACCCAGTTCAGCACTGATCCTGCTTTGATTGTTTACTTTTGAAGACCATGGACTTAGCAATTCTACAGCTGAGTTAAAAGAGCCTTCTGTTCATTGATAATGAATTTATGATGATGATTTCCAAATTCTCACTATGCATTTTTAATTTTCATGGAGCTGCCATTGTACCGATCAAGTTGAAGCTTATTCCACAAATTACTGGTTACTTTGGGACCTCAAAACTTTGTTCAATCATATGAATGACACGCTGTCACTTTATACAAGAGTAAGCACTAAGTGATGCAATGCTGTGCTGGAAGACTGCCAATTATAATACATTGGGATTGACTATTGGAGTAAATAGAAGGCAAGAAACTAAGTGAAAATGCAGTTACATATTATATAGAGTGCATTTTAACAGAAAAAAAACAGAAGCACAACCAAGTTATAGTTCTCTTCAATGAGGGAGATTCAAATTTTAGAAATACGGTCCCTACCTCTTATAGCGGGCACGTTGGTGCTAATGCGATTTGCCCACTGCACATGTTGGATAGTTTAAATGAAGCTATATTGTTTGTTAACCCTGGGAGGACAGATGCACAAACATTAGCGTCCTCGTCCAGGCCAACATCCCCAGCATTGAAGCACTGACCACACTTGATCAGCTCCGCTGGGCAGGCCACATAGTCCGCATGCCAGACACGAGACTCCCAAAGCAAGCGCTCTACTCGGAACTCGCCCACGGCAAACGAGCCAAAGGCGAAGAGGAAATGTTACAAGGACACCCTCAAAGCCTCCCTGATAAAGTGCGACATCCCCACTGACACCTGGGAGTCCCTGGCCATAGACCGCCCAAAGTGGAGGAAGTGCATTCGGGAGGGTGCTGAGCTCCTCGAGTATCGTCGCCGAGAGCATGCAGAAGCCAAGCGCAGGCAGCGGAAGGAGCGTGCGGCAAACCAGGTTCCCTGCCCACTCTTTCCCTCAACGACTATCTGTCCCACCTGTGACAGAGACTGTGGTTCTCGTATTGGACTGTACAGCCACCCAAGAACTCATGCTAAGAGTGGAAGCAAGTCCTCCTCGATTCCGAGGGACTGCCTATGATGATGGTACAGATGAATCATTTCCTCACTTTTGTTTGTTATGGCGCATAATAAAACTGAACGCCAAGCTAAAATGACTTGCACAAGATTCATTTGTCGAAACATTCCGACAAAACGTCATCGACCTGAAACATTAATTCTGATCCTCTCTTGACAGATGCTGCCTGACCTGCTCAGCATTTCAATTTTAATTTTGCTTTTGTGTTGACCTGTTTCTGAGAGAGTAAATAAGGCCAACTAAAGAAGTAGCTTCAACTGCAAACAGTAGAATTATTTCAATCAGGATGTACTGAAAGTGAGCGTGGCTTTTGGATATCACCTTAGCATGCGAAAGCATCTATTGGCAACTAATTTTTTTTAAATCGGAGGCTTGAAAGCTTCCCCTGTTCGCCCATTTATCAATCACTGTGTTCGTAATTTCTTCAAACACCTTCAGTATTAGCTGACAACACGTAGAGGTTTATTAGATAATTGCATGTTAAGATGTGAACTACTCACCAATAGCCAGCAGCAACTCTAACTGATAATAATGGTAACAACAAAAGGTTTATGCCATTGCCCGATTTAAATGCGAGCAGTTAAATGGTGAGGACTAATTTCTATTCCCATTTTAAATCTACAATACATAATGCAATGTTTATTTTACAAAAGTGGAGCATGAACTACAAGCATGAGACAGCAAAAGCTCCTGAATAGAAGCTTATCGCCATGTAATCACAAACTTAATTCTCCACAGAAATTCTTCACGTGCCATCTCACACAGAACTCGAGCGAATGGCTGAAGTGAAGAGAAACATAGAAACATAGAAAATAGGTGCAGGAGTAGGCCATTCAGCCCTTCTAGCCTGCACCGCCATTCAATGAGTTCATGGCTGAACATGCACTTCAGTACCCCCTTCCTGCTTTCTCGCCATAACCCTTGATCCCCCGAGTAGTAAGGACTTCATCTAACTCCCTTTTGAATATATTTAGTGAATTGGCCTCAACTACTTTCTGTGGTAGAGAATTCCACAGGTTCACCACTCTCTGGGTGAAGAAGTTTCTCCTCATCTCGGTCCTAAATGGCTTACCCCTTATCCTTAGACTGTGACCCCTGGTTCTGGACTTCCCCAACATTGGGAACATTCTTCCTGCATCTAACCTGTCTAAACCCGTCAGAATTTTAAACGTTTCTATGAGGTTCCCTCTCATTCTTCTGAACTCCAGTGAATACAAGCCCAGTTGATCCAGTCTTTCTTGATAGGTCAGTCCCGCCATCCCGGGAATCAGTCTGGTGAATCTTCGCTGCACTCCCTCAATAACAAGAATGTCCTTCCTCAAGTTAGGAGACCAAAACTGTACACAATACTCCAGGTGTGGCCTCACCAAGGCCCTGTACAACTATAGCAACACCTCCCTGCCCCTGTATTCAAATCCCCTCGCTATGAAGGCCAACATGCCATTTGCTTTCTTAACCGCCTGCTGTACCTGCATGCTAACCTTCAATGACTGATGTACCATGACACCCAGGTCTCGTTGCACCTTCCCTTTTCCTAATCTGTCACCATTCAGATAATAGTCTGTCTCTCTGTTTTTACCACCAAAGTGGATAACCTCACATTTATCCACATTATACTTCATCTGCCATGCATTTGCCCACTCACCTAACCTATCCAAGTCACTCTGCAGCCTAATAGCATCCTCCTCGCAGCTCACACTGCCACCCAACTTAGTGTCATCCGCAAATTTGGAGATACTGCATTTAATCCCCTCGTCTAAATCATTAATGTACAATGTAAACAGCTGGGGCCCCAGCACAGAACCTTGCGGCACCCCACTAGTCACTGCCTGCCATTCTGAAAAGTTTATATTGGTACAGTGGGGGGGGGGGGGGGGGGGGTGTGTTCAGAGATTAAGGATGGCAGACTGTTAAATGAAATGGAGATTTACTCTGCATCAAGCTGTGTTACACCTGACCTATTAAGTGCCAAAAAGATTGTTCCATTCACCACCATGACCATCCCAACTTGAGGAGTACTAGTATTTGTTGTGTATGGAGAAAGAGTCAGACTGAACTCTGAGCTCAAAGTATGGTGTGACCTTAAGTCTTTTATTGCAGGTCTCCAGAGTGCCTCTCCAACCTGTGAAGCCTCGTTAAATACCTGTACAGAGTAAATACAAGTATACATATGTAACAGTATTCATTAAGCTTGCCATTGGTTGCATCACACACATCTCAATGTATTCTGCAACATGGGCTACTCTTCACCTTCCCCAGGTCGAATGTATGAAATATTTTTCTTGCTAATCATAAATTTGTTACAAAAGCCCAACCCCAATAAGCCAATGTGTCACACCAGACAAAGTACTTTTAGGTGTTATTGAAATATATGCAAACTTCCATGGAAACAAATCATATTGACCAAAAACAGGTTTGTGTCTTTGCACAAAGTCCACAATGACTGAGTTCATGCAAAATAGAGATTAAATTCCACTCATTAAGATTAAGTCAATATTAGTTAGAATTAAATCAACACAATCGTACTGTACATTGAATATTAATCTGTTTTTGTTAAGCTGTTCTCCAAGAAGCCCCCTCCGTTTTCTATTTTTGACTCCTGTTAAAATAAACATCACGGGCTTAAGTTTCGCTGCCCTTTTTTAAATAAAAGACTTCACAGTCAGCAACTCTAACGGAGCGCACCAACACCAGGATAGGAAATACTGTATCAACACGGACAGCAAGCTATCACAGAAAATGGGCAATAATCCATCCAAGAACACAAGCATCAGCCTTGGCTCAGCAATAGCACTCTCCCAGAGTCAGATGACCGTGGGTTCAAGCCTCACTCCAGGAAACTTGAGCACATAATCCAGGCTGACATTTCAGTGCAGTAATGATGGAGTGCTTCATTGTTGGCGATGCCATCCTCTCAGGTGAAATGCGAAACTAAGGCCCCTTCTGCTCTTTCAGGTTGATTAAAAGGTCCCACAAGCAAGTGTTCCCGGTGTCCTGGCCAAGATTTTTCCCTCAACCAGCACCATCAAATATAGACAATCTATCCATTTATCACATTGCTATTTGTGGAACATTGCTGTGTGCAAATTGGCTGCCATGTTTCCCTACATTATAAAGTACTTCATTGACTGAAGTACACTGGGACATCCTGAGCCTGTGAAAGGCACAATATAATCAATCATTCATTCTTTCTAGATACAGTGGGATCATCTTAAAAACAAAATTATGCAGTACTCAAAGAAGTAATGTGGATTACAACCTCAGCAGTGCTGAGCGAATGCTGCAATGTCAGATAAGACACCTAACTAAGGCAGGCTTCCGATCAGGTGGACAAGAGAGATCCCTGGCACTGTCCTGGCTAATATGCCCCCTTAATCACCAACCAGAAGTAGCTGCGCATGCGCAGTGCCAGTGCTTTTTTTTTTTAAAAAGACGGCAAAGTTAAGTGTGCACCCTGCTTAGGTGATAGGAAAGATCTTTTTTTTTTTTTAAAAAGACAAAAGAAGCATATTAAACTTGATAAAGTTGAGCCTCGATTGCCAATAGGAAAATTATGCACGTTTTAAATGTTATTTGCATTTCCTTATAATAAAATTATTTCCAAGGGAAAAACCGCTATTACACCTTTAAATAACAAGGATGTTTATCGAGCCAATCCAACGGGAATGTTTTAATATTCATTTCTCTGTATTTCTTGCCTCAAATCAGAGACTCCACAGAACTACAAACCTTAACTGTAAAGATGGAAAATATTACAAATAATAAAACAGATTTTGATCATCAAAAGCAAATAGGAGTTGGCATTTACACAGTCTGTTGGGAATGTTATTTTTTTTTTTAATTGGGGCCTTCCCGTTTGCCCACATTTACTTGCATAACGAGTGACTGCACTTCTAAAATATTTCACTGATTGTTAAGTGCTTTAGGAGGTCCTGAGGACATGATATAATCCATCGATTATAAAGTGCTTTGAGGATATACGGCAAGATAAATACAAAATGCAAGTTCTTTTTCTTTCTTTACTTTGGCATTGCGACTCAACTATAAATTAATTGTAGTTATTCAATCACTTAAAATCAGAAGGCAAACTGCTTTTATCACATCATGCAGTATGTATCAGCATAACTTTTATAGCGAGGACTATTTAAACACAAGACCTACATTCACAGAAAATTGGCTCTAGAGCAGTTGCTTGAATTGCACAACACATGAAATTACACAAGTAAATTCAAAAGAACTCGACACCGCTGCACTTACAAAGAATAACTCAGTTTGTTTTCCAAGAAATAAGGTATGTCAAACAGTCCAACATCTTGTCCTAAATGTTTCTTGGCACTTCTTCAGCAATGTCACAGCCCATAAAAGGACAGTAGTGAACAAAAATATTAACTTTAATCTCTTGAGCACCTCAAGGGCAAGACATATAGGGGGCGAAATCCCCCAGTGCCCTATTTGGGGGCAGTAACCCAGTCAGGGAGGAACTTCCTGCACCCAGCGCGGAAGTCCTGCCCTGGCCACGAAATGGGGAAATGGGAGTGCAATGTCGCACACTCCACTTCCTGTTGGGGCGGTATCCGGGGAGCTACTCGGGCGGGATTTGCAGCACTATGCGGCTTCTCCGCGTAGCGCTGACTCGTTTCAATTCCCCTCCCTTTCCGTTAAAGGGGAGGGCCACTGTGCATTCTTCAGGGTGTCTGATGGCCTCTACTGGGCCACCAGGGCGGCGTGGTCCCAAACAGAGTGCCGGGCTGCACGATGGCTGCCTGGACTACACCACGGAGTCTCAAGGCAGGCCGACCGGTGAGTTGGCCAAAAGGACAACCGCCCCTTTAAATTCCTCTCCATCGCAGATGTCAGCCCAGTTCGCGACCCGTGAGGCTGGCGTGGACAATGCTCGCGGCAGCCTTTCAGGGTGCTAGCCAATTTCTGCCGTGGGGCGGAAAGGGGTTGCTGCTGGGCACTAAAGCATCACCGTGCATGGCGATGCCGTCATTGCCTGCTGTGCGGCAGCCCAGAGCGCTACAAGCGTGGCTCAGAACTACTGTGTCAGTGCTTCCACTAAATGCCGCGCATACCAGGAAAATAACTCACAACAGCAGAGTGCGTGTTCAACGCAGTGGAAGGCAACTAAAGCTCTTATTAGAACAGCAAAATAATGACACTGGAGAAGGTGATAGTGGATTGGTATATTAGTAATAGCTAAGTTTTTTCCAGCAATGTTAGGAGTCATGAAGGACAATATAAGGCCATTGAAGGATTCAACAGGACAGATTTGGTATAGCCTCAGAAAAGGTCAGGTTTTTTTTATGGCTACTCGACATCATTCTTCACTAAAGATGATGATGTGTGTTATCAATAATTCAATGATAGGGTGCTGTATGTGTCTAAGTACATGCGGATATAGTCCTGGCCAGATATGAAAATAGATCGGGCTGCTCGTCCTGAAGCCATTAACCCAAGTATACTTAATGAAATGGGAGCTGTGTTCTGCAAGCCTCTTGTTCAGATATTTCGTAGCTAACCAGGATATTGGGCCTCTCTCCAATCCATGGGAATAATCCATTGTACCAATATACAGGCCCATTACTTCAATTTCAGTTATAGGCTAGTTGCTGGAAGAGATTAGAGATGCATTGTATAACTACTTGGAAAGAGAAGACATTATTAAGGAATCTCAGCATGACTTCTGGAAAACAAGGTTCAATCTCACCAACTTAGTTTAATTGTTTGAGGAAGTTACAAAATTGATAATATTAGAAGCCCAGGTGACATTGTGAATCGACTTGCAAAAAGCCTGTGTCCGAGACTACTAAGCAAGGTTGAGTCTTGTGGATTGACTATGACAGATTTTGGGCTGAGTAAAGAACTGGTTGCATTCTCAGACAGAAAGTAGTTATTAATGGTGGTGGTTGTGTGTGCGCTGCAGGAGGGCGACGGTTGATTGCAGTGCAGGCAGGAACAGCAGGAGTGGCGAGGCCGGGACGAAGGAGCGGCAAGAGTTCATAGAGGGATGTGATCAGAGCGCAGGAGAGGCGCAAGAGTTTGGGGCCCAGGGGCAGCAGGGGCCAGCCCACACTGCGATTTGTGCGCGCACTAGGTCCGTGCAGCAGAGCTGGTCTCCAGTCGTCTTGGTTAATCCTTGCCACTAGACCAAGACCCAGCTCTGTCAAGCCCATGAGGTGGTTGGTGTGCAACGGCCACCACACATTAAAAAAATCTACACACATGCATCTTCCACCCTTCAACATGTAGTTCAGGATCTGGAATATTAGGTCCTTCATTGAAACACCTGTGAACTCATCCCTTTTCGGCGTGGAAGCAAGTCATCCTCGTTTCGAGGGCCTGCATATGATGATGATGATGATGGTTTAGTCACAAGTGGAATGGTGTTCGAGTTATGGCTCTATATTTTTAGCAACAATCTGAATGAAGGCATTACAAGAATTATCAGCAAGTTTGCACATGACAAAAAGATATGTGCAGATACAAGGGCCTTAGAAGAGAAAAAAAGATTGCAGGAAGTTCTAGATACAATGGAGCAGTGAGCATCGAGAAAATTTATTTTAATATAGACAATGTAGTGTAATGCACTTCTGTAGATGCAACTCCAAGTATCTTATCGACCTTTCAGAGTTGAGTGCTCAAGGCTGCTAAGCAGAAGGACCTGGGGATTATAGTGCATGAGTCACTGAATGTCGGTGCCAAGTGCAAAAGCAAATAGGGTGTTATTTTATGTTTAACTTTCTTGGCAATATATCCGAAGAAATAGCATCCTTGGTCAGGCTACATCTAGAATATTGAGCCCTATTTTGCTCCCCTCACAGCAGCAGTTGTAGAAGCCCTGGAAAAGGGTCAGCGGCGCTACAAGATTGATACCTAATTTACAGGTCCTTGGTTTTCAGTATACACAGAAAGCTGTGGCTTTTTACTTTAGAATAGATAGGCTTGGGAGATATTCGAATGAGATGTATAAAATAATGAAAGAATCTATGTAAAATTAGACTCAGTCCAAGTGGATACACTATTCAAGCTAGATAGGCTATGGAGGACAACGAGACTCGAGTATAAATTTCAAGAGCCAAGAACTAGATTAGAAGCAAGGAAGTACTTCTTTTCGGAGGGAGTCATCAATCTCTGGAATAAGCTACTGGCACATGCAGCAAGTGCAGATTCACTACAAGCATTCAAAAAGGATCTGGACAACTTCCTGAGAGTCCAACATATATACATATAGAATGGGTGTCAGGATGGTGACACCCGTAGTCTCCTGGAGCTTTTATGTTACAAAAAAGAACTTCCGAGGGTCAGAGTGAATTCCCAGGCTTTTCGCCGAAAGTTGTTATTTTGTTTTATGACCTTCGCAGGAGATTGGATGGCTGTGTTGGAAGGGGGAAAAGGAATGGGGTGACAGTATGCAGAAGTTGCACCATTCCAAGATGGGGCAGGCTCAATGAACAGCTGGTCTTTACCTTTTTTTTTAAACATTTGATTGTATTTCTCTCTCCCCACCCCCACCAGCTAGCGAGACATATATAAAAGGATCAACTTAATGTTGCCGTAAGGGTAACGGCGTCATCAGCTTCTCACTGTTCTGTCGGTCTTTGCTACTCCTTGATGCAATATTAGGGTTGCAACTCTTTGCCTTCCTCCACTCCACTGTTCAGGGTGTGTTGTTTTGTTTTGGAATGGTCTCTGGAGGCAAGATCCCACGAATCGGCAAACCTCTTAATAGCATGCAGCACTCTGCATCTTCCGTACAGAGAACACCTGAAGAAAAATCAGAAGTTGGGGTAGGCAAGGGAAAAGAAGGGGGGATACAAACAGGAGGTGGACTAGGTCACATTATGTCCTGCACACGAATGCAAGAAATTCCACATTCAACAATTTACCTGCATGTAAACCGTTTCTACTGTAATTTTATTCCAGTAATAATAAAATCAAATTTTATTTTAGCTCAGCTCATTATGAATGCAGAAGACACTGTCGTTCATTCTGAAATCACACTGCTTTAGATTAAAGTTACAATTATGGGCCACAATACATTTTCTTTGTGGGGTGGGGAGGGGAGTTCTAAGTTTAAAGTGAGGGCATTAGAAATAGGTACAGGAAATGTTTCACAAATGAACACTTATCGGCAGAAAATCTTTTCTTTTTAAAAACACCCAAGTTTGCTCAGGAAATAAGCCAGTTGACCAGGTTAGGGGTTCTGACACAGTAAGGTGTAATGTTGAAATGTATTGTAGAAAACATGAATTATATTTACACAAATACTATATTTGTGAACTACTGCAATATTCAGAACTACTGCAATTCAATTTTTGTTACTGCCTTAATGTATTAGTTTTAGTATTGCAGAAGTAATTTATAGACGAGAATGAATGAACAGGATAGCACAGAAATTCAAGGTTAAAGACCTCAAATTAATTTTGCTTAATATTGATGTTCTCTGGAAACAATAAGGTACAGCCGTTTCCTCCAAAGCATTTTATTCTCTCAAAGCTTAGAATGTAACCAAAAAAAGACATCCTAAAAATGATCTGCATCAATTTTCCAAAACTGCCTTAGATGCAGAATTTGTCTCAATTGGCAATTCACCTATTACTGCAGACTCAGCATAATCTTCCTTTGTGTGTGCTGAAAACACCACTAAAGTAGCATCTTTCCTTATTGCAAAATGTCCAAATGCACTCCAAAGCCAATTTTAAAACCAAGTAAATCTTAAACAATTGCAGTGAACTCTTCTCTAAACACCACCTGCACAAATCAAGTGTTGTAAGGGGAAAAACGTGATCTGGTTCACATTTTCACAGGCTAGCACTTTTACTACTACTTTGAGCAATTCCATTTTTGTTCATAATTGCTATAGCTACCCTTAGTACCAACCCTCCTTTCCACCGGTTATGACCTAACCTCTGACCCAAGTTTTTTTTTAAAAAGAGGTTACAAGAGACATATACAAAAATTTACAGCAGCAAAAAAGTACAGTATTCCAATCCATATGGACACAAGGTAAAAATCTATTTAAAGTTGAAGGTCTATTTCCATTGTAAAATTGTAATCTTTTAAATTTAACCAGACTATTTTTGAAATAAAAGAGACTAAAAGATTCAGCAACTTCCTCAGGCACCACTCGCTTTCAACAGATCACAATTGCTATGGAAACATCATGTTCCTCAGTAACAAAGTCTGAAATGATCTATGACACATGAATGAAAGATGTCCAAACTCTGACTGAATCATCCCTGCAGCACCAGGCACACTGTCATTTAAAAGACACCAATTTTCAGTTGTGGATTATAAAGCATAAAAGCAGACTTTTCCCACTGGCTAAAAGGTCAGGTAGATACCCCAAAATAACCAGCTGCTTCCAGTTAAATACAATACTTCAGACACCATAAAGCAGGTGCTGAAACCTTGTGTTCAATCCTGTGTTGTGGGTTAATTAAAACACTGAAACTAAGATTTTGCAAAAGTAGAAAATAATTTAATTATAGCAATTTAGAAAATACCACCAAAGCCTAAAGGAAGCAAGTTTATCCCACATTTTGCTCGGTTAGTCAGGAACTATTATGTAATATTACAGAATACTCATTTGTTAGACTACATTAAGATTTTAGAAAATGCAATCATCCCTTCAAGCTCATTTTATAATAGAAATGTTGTGCTGGTATAATCAAGACAGCCTCGTCATTCCCCCAGTTCACAGAGCCTTCGCAAGTGCTAAATGAAATGTGTCATCCAGGTGCACATTCAAGATATCAGTATATGTTGCGGTGTGTTTTGTATCACAATGAGCTTCATTAGGAATAAAAATAACCCTCTCCCCAGAAGGTCCACATTCAGCATTTGACAAATGTGTGCAGAGTTTAATATAAATCAAACAACAAATAAACTCTCGTCTAAATCCCCAAAATGCAATTCAGAGGGTACAATTCAAAATACACAAATTTAGTTCCAATTATAGAACCTCAGAAGTATTACGAGCATCAGGATGCTGGTTAAGTGTCCATAATACAAGCGGCATCTGTCAAAAAATTAGAAGTGCCTTGATTTTTCTGTTGCCTGAAAATGCAACGAAAATCACAATGGCACAGTCTCCACCTTACTTTTCAGTTGGAGTAGGATGGATTGTAACCAGTTTGCTCGTTAAGATATTTAAAACACCAGCTTTCATTGTATAATTGATAAGCAAAGCAAGAAGTGATTTATAGCACATCTAAATACTGTATAGGAACAACAGGGCGGGGAGGAAGAAACATCAGTTTCTCACATTTCTGTTAACTCAAAAATAATCTCAGAGTGGTTACTAATTATGGTATACAAGGCTAGACGTTTCACCCCACTTCCTCTTTTTCCCTACTCCCTCAAGGTCCTAATTTACAGTTGCATGGGTGATTTTGAAATTTAAAGGCAGAAATTGTTAAAATATAGACATTTCTAAATGCATTCTTTTCAGATAAACTTGCCATGCACCCAAACATAACAAAACTCAACAAAATCGCAAAGATGAAGTAGCAAATAGATGAAAGCAGGTTGAGGTTTTGAAAAGCTTGCAGAAAGGCAAAGCCTTCACGCCAAGGAATTTCACAATTTTGAAGGTCTTGGTGATGAATGATCAATGAGCCAGGAACCACACCATCATTCACAAACAAGACTGAGACCAAAATAAACTATTCAATCAAATATGCAAGAAATCCCTGCTGCAGTTCTGAGGTTCAAAAACCCAAATGCATCGCAGTCCTCGGGCCTGTCATCAGCCTTTGTACTCTGCTGCCACATAAAAGCTGAACTCAGGAGAGACAGGATTAAAAGAATGCACCTGCATTTATAAAACACTTCTACATCCAAAGCACTTCACAGCCAATTAATTACTTTTTGTTTTGACATGCAGTCACTTGTTATACAGGCAAGTGCAGCAGCCAATATGTGCACAGCAAGGTCCAACAAACACAATCAGATAACGGCCAGTTAATCTATTTTTTGTTGGTGTTGGCTGAAGGATAAATGTTAGTCATGACACCAGGAGAATTTTCCTGTTGTTCTTCAAATAGTGCCGTGGGCGCTTGTATGTTCACCTGAACAGGAAGACCATGACTCAGTTCAATGTCTCATCCAAAAGACAGCAGCTCTGACAATGCTGCATTCCCTCACTACTGCACTGAACTGTCAGTCTTGATAATATGCTCAATCCTGGAGTAAGGCTTGAATCCATGACACTCTGATCGACTGAGCCAAGCTAACATGATCCAATCCACAATTTCTTAGCTCTTTCCATCACTCGATTGACATGGCCACTTCTCAGTGTGAAAATAAGTCATTAAGACCTGCAAGTCCCCAAGCTCTATCCCCTGCCTGTACTGATTTAACTGATCTCAATCAGGGTGGCAGCAGGTGCACTCGAATTGGCCTGAGATCTTTACTAAGGGGAGGGGAGAAGTTATCACAAGTTTATATTCCTGATCATTACCCAACAGTCTGCAAGATAATAGATGTGCACAGCCAATGAGAAAGGACAGGATTGGATCTGGTTGAATATCTCACCAATACTCATTGACTAGGTTCCCATATGAAAAAGAGCCACATTAGAGGGATATCGGGGTCAAGACAGCGCCCTTGGAACCAGATCCCAGCAGCAGTCAGCACCTTGAACAAAGGGGGAGACAGATGCAATTACAGATTGCCATGGGAAGAATGTACAGATGTAAGAAGTCAGAGATGCAGGGGAAATTTGTTCTGTTCAATCCTTGCTTGAACCCAATGAGACAGTAGACCTCAATGCACTGCTGCAATAATCACAACACTAAGTGGCAGTGCTACAAATTTTTTTTTTTAAAAAAGAGATTTTACCAGAGACAAAAAAAGATGGATTTAGGAGCAGGATCTTTTTAGTCTCTGAACATTGGAGCTATCTACTCTAATTCCATTACCATACATTATCCATGTCTATCAACATCTTTCTGCCAAGTATTCATTCAATTGTCCCCTAAATATAGTGACTGACGCAGTTTCAAAACTCACTTATAATAGACTAGTACAGCACAGGAGGCCATTCGGCCCATCGAGTCTGTGCCAGCTCCTTCGAAAAGCAATCCAGTTTGTCCCACTCCCCCGCCCTTTCCCCATATGCCTGCAATTTTTTCTCCTTCAAGTATTTATCCAATTCCCTTTTGAAGGCGACTAATAAATCTGCATCCATCATCCCATCAGGCAGTGCATTCCAAATCCTAACCAATCATTGTGTAAAAAAGGTTTTCCTCATGTCGCCTCTGGTTCTGTTGCCAATCACCTTAAATCTGTGCCCTCTGGTCATTGACCTTCAGCCATTGGAAACAGTTTTGCTTTCTTTATTCTATCTAAACGCTTCCTGATTTTAAACACCTCCATCAAATCTCCTCTTAGCCTTCTCTGCTCCAAGGAGAACAACCCCAGCTTCTCCAGTCTATCCACACAACTGTAATCCCTCAACCCTGGAACTATTCTAATAAATCTCTTCGGTACCCTCCCCCAATGATTTAACACCCTTCCTAAAGTGTGGTATCCAGAAATGGACACAATACTCCATCTGAGGACGAACCAGTGTTTTATATAACTTTTTGGCTTTTGTACACAATGCATTCCATATACAAATAACCCTTTGGGTGGAAAAATTTCCACTAACCTCCCCTTTTATACTCTAAAGCACAAAGTCTTAAATTAATGTCCTCATTGACCAGTCAAAATAAAATTTTCACTGTTTACCCTCTCAAAAGTTGCAACACTAGTAGATTTACTTTCAACTTTCTAGTGAACACCACACACGCCAAGCATTCATGTTGCACAATTAGTGTTTCAGTCAGTGTCTTGCATGTCCAAGTTTAGAGACAGAGATCAGCGCCACTCTTGGCTCCTGGCTGATGCCCAGTGAGAAATCCTCTCACAAATTCCTGCTAGTAGTGTTTGATCTCCTGGAGCAGCAGCAGGAGAGGGCATTCAGGAAAGGTAGAGTGGCTGCCAGTACAAACTGAGATGGGTGGAATCTGCTTTATTACATAAATGAATATTTAGTGTTTCAGTGCAACATAAAACACAGGATTTGCACAGTAAATTAAATCCCAAGTCAGCTATATCAAAGAATTAAGTTCCAAAAGTTACTTTCTTGATGGCTTACCAGCTTTAGTGTGTAGGTGAAACATGTGGGCCAGGGAGGTCCCACATTCAATCCCCAATCATAGAAAATAGGTGCAGGAGTAGGTCATTCAGCCCTTCGAGTGTGCAACACCATTGAATAAGATCATGGCTGATCATTCCCTCAGTACCCCTTTCCTGCTTTCTCTCCATACCCCTTGATCTCTTTAGCCATATCTAACTCCCTCTTGAATATATCCAATAAACTGACATCAACAGCTCTCTGCAGCAGGGAATTCCACAGGTTAACAACTCTGAGTGAAGAAGTTTCTCTTCATCTCGGTCCTAAATGACCTACCCCTTATCCTTAGACTGTGTCCCCTGGTTCTGGACTTCCCCAACATCGGGAACATTCTTCCCGCATGTAACCTGTCCAGTCCCGTCAGAATTTTATACGTTTCTATGAGATCCCCTCTCATCCTTCTAAACTCCAGTGAATAAAGGCCCAGTTGATCCCATCTCTCCTCATATGTCAGTCCAGCCATCCCTGGAATCAGTCTGGTGAACCTTCGCTGCACTCCCTCAATAGCAAGAACGTCCTTCCTCAGATTAGGAGACCAAAACTGAACACAATATTCCAGGTGAGGCCTCACCAAGGCTCTTTACAACTGCAGTAAGACTTTCCTGCTCCTATACTCAAATCCCCCAGCTATAAAGACCAACATGCCATTTGCCTTCTTCACCACCTGTTGTACCTGCATGCCAACTTTCAATAACTGATGAATCATGACACTCAAGTCGCATTGCACCTCCCCTTTTCCTAATCTGCCATCATTCAGATAATATTCTGCATTCGTGTTTTTGCCACCAAAGTGGATAACCTCACATTTATCCACATTATATCGCAGCTGCAATGCATTTGCCCACTCTCCTAACCTATCCAAATCACCCTACAGCCTCTTAGCGTCCTCCTCACAGCTCACACCGCCAGCCAGTTTAGTGTCATCTGCAAACTTGGAGATATTACACTCAATTCCTTCATCTAAATCATTAATGTATATTGTAAAGAGCTGGGGTCCCAGCACTGAGCCCTGCGGTACTCCACTAGTCACTACCTCCCATTCCGAAAAAGGACCCGTTTATCCCGACTCTCTGCTTCCTGTCTGGCAACCAATTCTCTATCCACGTCAGTACATTACCCCCAATACCATGTGCTTTGATTTTGCACACCAATCTCTTGTGGAACCTTGTTAAAGGCCTTTTGAAAGTCCAAATACACCACATTCACTGATTCTCCCTTGTCCACTCTACTAGTTACATCCTCAAAAATTCAAGAAGATTTGTCAAGCATGATTTCCCTTTCATAAATCCATGCTGACTTGGACCGATCCTGTCACTGCTTTCCAAATGCGCCGCTATTTCATCCTTAATGATTGATTCCAACATTTTCCCCACTACTGATGTCAGGCTAACCGGTCTATAATTACCCGTTTTCTCTCTCCCTCCTTTTTTTTAAAAAAGTGGTGTTACATTAGCTACCTTCCAGTCCATAGGAACTGATCCAGAGTCGATAGACTGTTGGAAAATGATCACCAATGCATCCACTATTTCTAGGGCCACTTCCTTAAGTATTCTGGGATGCAGACTATCAGGCCCCGGGGATTTATCGGCCTTCAATCCCATCAATCAATCAGTGCTAAGTCCGCCAAGTCAGTAGAGGTGGCACATTTCAATGTCATTCTTAGACTTGATTGACTCAAATATTATATTCATGAAACAACACATCCCAATTGAACAGATGAGAAATGTATCAAACACAACAGGAAATCCAAGAACAAAATCTACCAACAAGGAATGCCGAAAGGTGTATGAACACTAAAAATCAAGAATGAGCAGTTGGCATTGTCCACCAATAAAGGAAGTGGAACCAATGGAATTGCTTTAAATATTTTTTTGAAAATCCTTTCGGCTGCCATCTTGGTTTCCTCGCTCAATTAAGGTTCAGGGACATGACTTTGTAGGGAACACACATACCTCATTCCCATGACTACACTGTTTATAGTTTAAGAATAAGGGGTCGCCCATTTAGAATCGAGATGAGGAGAAATTTCTTCTGAGGGTCGTAAAACTGTTGAATTCTCTGCCCCAGAGAGCTGTGGAGACTGGGGCATTGAATATACTTAAGGTGGAGATAGACATATTTTTGAACGATAAGGGAGTGAAGGGTTATGGGGAGCGGGCAGGGAAGTGGAGCTGAATCCAAGATCAGATCAGCCATGATAGTAAATGGCAGAGCAAGCTCAAGAACTCCTATTTTTTATGCTCTATGTTCTTATCAAAATCTCTAGCCAATCTACATGCAGAGAATCTCAATTCAAATCAGAAATCTATACTAATCTACTGTTCCAAATGGCAATATAAATATAAAACAATTACTGCACAGCACCTATATTACCCAAAAAACATGAGAACTTAATTAAATATCTGTGATGCTTTTTTGTTTCTCTCTGCACCATTTCCAACAAAAGGTTAAGTAGGCAATCTTTAACCAGATCTCTGCCAAAGATATCCTCGAGCTATGTAGATATGCAATCAGGTGTGCAAATACATGCTCACCAATTTCCTCACCATCTCTATGGCAATGGAGGGGATAATAAAAGGAAAAATAAGTGGCCTGAAGATACTATCCTCATCCCAAATCTCAACCATCAGGAGCACTGACTTTGGACAAAAATATGCAGCTGCAGAATCATTCACACACAAAAATCAGCATGGAAAAATTAAATTAGCAAAACTGTGGTGCTGTCCCTGTGTATCTGTAGGTAACATAGAGTTAATTGTTAAAATCAATGGACAATACTGGAAAAAAAATCTGCACTCGAAAACAAAGCGCCTTTCTCCCTTGACATCAGCTAAGTGTGCTTTCTGTACTTCAATTATTGGAATTTCAAGCTTACAGAAGAGTAAATAAAAGCCACTTTGCATGAAAGAAAGCCACTATTCAGAATACCACTAATTGCCTCTATTGATAGGATGACATCAAATCTACCAAAAGTAATAGGTCTTCAAGGGTAGTTAGAAATATTCCATTAACTGATTGTGCACAAATTCTCTGATGTCATCTTAGATAATACAATATGTTGTCAAAATCTAAATACATTAGCTGGGAGCTGCTGCACCATTTTGAATGATTTTCCCATCCCAAAAAACAAAACAGCAGGTATAAACAGCATTATTCTGAATTTTCAACCGCCATGTGCTTGTCACATCCATTAAAAAAAAGAATTTTCTGAAACTGAAAACGACTTTCACTGTCCAAGTGGTTGAAAGGTTTTTCCTATAACTAAACACAGCCATTATTAAAATCTATGCTCGCAACTCTCTGGTGACATTGGTCACCAGGTAATCTTGGGTTGGAGCGCAGTTGTGCTGTTTAGCTGCAAACCTGGCCTGTACCTTAGAGGCCACGGCTGTAAAAAGACAAATCCATGGAGGTCAGGAGAAATTTGTAAATGCTTATACTGCTTATACATTCAGGCTCCAGATCAATGACTTGCTTATTTTTAAAAACACTAGCTATTCTCCAATGGCAATGATCACTAAGCTGTGTGATTCACTATTTTATAAGCATTTTACTATGTAAAGCACAATATGCCAAGGTGAAGCTGTGTCACACTGTGGAAAATATTTTAACTGACAACAATCAGAATATCTTTAAGAATAAAACTCTAGCCTCACCCAAAGTTAACCATAATTAGACGTTGTGGCCTTAAGGGGCCACAGATTCACCTTGGCAGCAGAACACATTGGTATTACAATAATACATTGTGCATTACACAGCATAATACAGCTGTCTTTATAAAGACATGTATTGTCCAAATTGTTGTAAGCAGTGCCACAGGAGATCTGCGAAAGCAACAACTAGTGTGCACTCTCAGTCACATACCCCATGCACCAATCACTTGATCCAGGCTGCTCCTTACCAGTGTTTTTCAGTCTAGAGTTTCCTTTCCAAACAATGAAAGCATGAAAGACTATTTTGATTTCCTGCTTTTAAAAAGTCCAAATCACTTTAGTAAAAAATAAATTGTGCACAACATGGTTTAATCATGAGCAGAAAACTACTCATAAGATGCAACGCCATGAGAGATCTCCAAGTTGTGCTGAACACACTTTCATCACATTCCTGTTTCATAACTGGTCTTTTAATAATAAGTCAGACAATTTCAGGCATTTCATTCAGCAGTGTACGATTTACAAGCAGCTACAACTACCTGGATTCCCACACAGGGTGCTCAAACACTGGCCTTAAGAGGGACAGGCCAGGTTTGCAGCCAAAATCACAGATTAAGGGAAGAGAAAAATTACTACTTCAGTATCATTTATCAAATATCTAACTTAAAATCTGACATTCAAATGCAACTAGGCTGCAGATATGATACTCAAAGTACACAGAAAAAGTATTCCATCAGCAATGTTGAACCCTGGATTAATTTCTAATCCTTCAAAAGGTTAGCTTGATACAATCACAATATTAGTACATACAAAACAATGTGGATTCTCTTTCTTCACCACCCACCCAATACCAATTTATTTCCATAGCAGAGATTTCATGGCTTTCATTTCTTTGTGGCGCCACTGAACCAAAGACTGCAGTAACATCTACTGATATCATAGAATCATAGAATAGCACAGCACCGGAGGAGGCCATTCAGCCCATTGAGTCTGCATTAGCTCTTTCGAAGAGCAATCCAGTTAGTCCCACTCTTTCCCCATATCCCTACAATTTTTTTCCCTTTGAGTATTTATCCAATTCCCTTTTGAAGGCTACTAATGAATCTGTATCCACCACCCTATCTGGCAGTGCATTCCAAATCCTAACTACTCGTTGCTTAAAAATGTTTTTCCTTATGTCACTTCTGGTTCTTCTGTCAATTATCTTAAATCTGTGCCCTATGGTCATCGATCCTATAGCCACTGAAATTGGGTAAATAAATATAAACTATCTGAAACCTTAATGATTTTAAACATCTCAAACAACCCCAGCTTCTACAGTCTATCAAGGCAACTGTAATCCTTCATACTTGGAACTGATGACTGAATTATTCATTGAATCACACTAAATACTGCACAATTCAAAAAATTTCACTTGCTTAAATAAAAATGATACAATTTGGAGGCTATGCTATTAACTGCAGTCATCAGCATTAATTGGTTGATTTTCCTCTGCAAGGGGTCCCCAAAATACCAATCATGTTTGAAAAGACTCGTAAGAAATTTACTGGTTACATTGGTTGGAGCATTCATCATAACCAAAAAACATGTATTCTTTTGCAATTAAGTGCTGTGAAGATGAACGTAACCATGAACAATAGATTTAATGTTAAGATTGCCAATATACCATTCCCCACTCTCAAAGTCATTGCTATGTACCTATGGAATGACAAGCAGCCACTTACCAAACAAGAACTTCACCAAAACTTAAACATTGAACCATCCCAAAAAGTTAGCTTTTTTAGACATCACAAATAAAGTAATGGCTGTTTGAATGACCCTTCCTAAAAATCCTTCATTTCTGCTGTAATCAGTTGTTTATGACTTTCTTCACTAAGCAATTGCCATGTCAAAGCACTCAATTGTTTTTTCTCTGCACCGACAAAGAAAATTACAACTCTATTACATACCATAATATTGAACATTTTTTAAATCCAATATCTTGCACTCCTTGTACCCACCTCTAAATCAAAAGACTTATGCAGGAACAAGAAAAGGACATTAGACCCAACAAGCCTTTCCCTTTTGATCAATTTATAATGGCAATTATCTCACCGTACGTACAATCCATTACCTTAAAAAATGCATCTAGTTGTCCCTTTTTCACTTTTATGGTGTTCTCTGGTTACTTATTGCATAAATCTTCCTAGTATTTCAACCCTTCGACACGGTGAGCAATTTGCTTGGACCAACTGTGCCCACCCCTTCAGAATCTTGAAAACGAATTAGTTCACCTAAAAGTCTCATTTAGGATGAGCAAGTTCAACTTCTCAAGTATTTCTTTATAACCGATTTCCTGATAAAAGAACTATGGTTGCTAGTCTGTTGTCTCCCAAAAAGGTAATAACATCCATCCTATGATTTAATGACCATACTGCACACTGGGATCTGACCAAATCCTTACACAGCAACAAACTTCTTGATTTGTTTCCCACTCTAGTTGTTGTTGAAATCCAAGATTTTATTTGCTATTCCTGTCAGCCAAGATTTGTGGCAGATATTTGTCGTCTTATCCACAATATCTACTAAATCTATTTCCTAATGAACATGTTGAATGATTGCTCCGTTTAGCGCACACACCTGTTGGCATCTCCCCAGGCTAATTACTGTACTGTGACTCACAGTGAACTATATTGGCCACCCATTGGCCCAATTACCCAACACATCCAAATCCTCTGAACCTGGTTACATTGCATCTCTTTATTGGCACTGTTGTCCATTGGAGATTCCTCCTAACACGATCAGCCAAGAAATTTATATCTTTATAGCAACATTTTTAATCTTATATATGTCAATCAATTTCTCTACACCTCATTGGTTAAATGTCTGCATTTTGTTCAAATTAGTATTTGTCGACCATTTCTCCCCACATTCCATCCGAAAAATTCCACATTGCAACAAAAACAAAATTTATCCATTATACCACCACCATAACAGATCTCCACCCATCCTGCGATGCACCCCTAAAATTAAAGTTGATAATGTAATTTTTTTTAAATCAACCATTTAAAAAAAAGACTAACCATTCCATCTTCGAATCCAATTCCCTCTTCTGCTCATAACTACCTCTAATCTTCAGTACATCTTTCCCTAAATTTCATGGCCCTTCCTATCCAACTTTCTCAGCAAAACACCCATACAATTCCCATGAACAGTGGCACAAACCAGCCTTTAAATCGCTGCATGTGCGGAGTATCATTTCCGACGTGAGGCCAATAAACAAATCACCTGACTAAAAGTCCCAAAAGCGATCATACAGACCTAGCCATTAAACGTCCTAATTCCCATAGCCCAACCATCCCAAATGCAACACTTCACCATGACCTCCCTGTCTGAATCCTGACCACTGACCCAGTGTTTCCTGCACCCAAACCCACTCCCCCTACCCTACATTTGTAAGCCTTAATCAGTTTCTGCTGCCTTTATGAGTCCCACTCACATGGCTTTCCCACTGACGCTGGTGAACAATGGTTCAAATTTTGCTGCTCGACTCCACATTGGAACTCCAGCATGTATCACTTGCTTCTTTCCAAGCCAAGATTCCAACATCGCAATTGCTATCCAATGGTTTCCTGTTGCACGTTAACATGTCGACAGTAGTTGATAGAATCGGGTTCTTTCCTCTTTAATCAGAGACAGCATTCACAGCAGAAGCGCAGTGGGTTGACGCAGAGCTCTCGCCTCCAGCAGTTCTGCTTACCCCTTCAATCAGCACCTGCAGTTGGTAAATTGCTACGGCAGTGTTTTTATTCCCTGCTAGCAGATCAGCTGCTTCAAGAACTAAGTTTTTCTTCAACCAGGAGCATTTAAAGCCACCCAGTGTTAAGTGGATACCCCAGTTATAGAGTCCTGCCCCATCTCTACAATATTGTAGTAGACTCTTGCATGGAATAGGTCATCCTCATCCAGCCCACTGGTTTTAAAGGTGTTAGGCTGCATCAAATCCAGAGCAGAAGATGGTTTTCTCTGCAACACGGCAAGGTTATATTTTATTCATGGATTGTAGATTTTGCACAACACAGATGTTGCCAACTGTGACAAGCAGTGCAAAACTTCCTTGAAATTTCTAGATTTTCCCAATCGTTCTTACCAGCCATTTCCTGCAACAGTGCTCCAATACGATTACCAAAGCAAAGATAGATTATTCACATCATAGACTGGAAAAGCAAAGCAGGACTTGTACCAACACTCACATTTGGCTTGTACTGTTCTGTAAAAAGCAGTAATCGCCAGTATCTTAGTTCAACTTGGTTAACTGGACAGCAGATTCCTCAATGGCCAAGTAGGTTTTTTCTGTGTCCACTAAACTTGGGACATACAAAGCTAGGATTTTGCGAGTATTGCAAGCTTCAGAAAACAATGTTTTGCTGACAAGTAAAAAGCCTTCAGTCTGAACTGCATATATTTGCACAGAATGGATTCCACTATCTGATAAATGCAGATTGAGGCATTTACTGGAAGAATGTCTGTATTTAGAACATTCATCATCAGCCACATTTTGAAGATTTTTACTTCTGCAAAAAAACAATTTTTTTAGGTCCTTGCTATGTTGTTCCTTAGCCAGTGATTTTTTGCGATTGCAGCAAGTCATCAACTTCATTGCATGTTAACTCGGTATAAATTCTATGATTACATGCTCAAGTGTGGAGCATGCAAGAGACTTCAGGACTTCAATGTTAGAAGCAACTTCCATTTCTATAGCTAATTTACAATGTTCAATTGCTCACTGGCTTACACATACACCCCAATGTGTATAAACAAGTTCTGCGAGCAACTGGAAACACACATGATCTTCAGATTCTTTTTGTTCATATTTACATAAAATACCTCACATTTTTATGTGGCATTGACCTTTACAAACATCTTCCAGAAGCCCAGTCCTCCAAATGTGACTTATAAAGCTCAAATTTCACTTTTGTAAGTTTGAAAGTTGCCCTTTAAATGCCTGATTGTATGCTTGTGTTGTACGAGATGCATTAGGAATAAAAGTACTAATGTCATCATGCATTCACAATGTTCTAATGCAACTTACCTGCCAAGTTCACGAATTACAAGATGCACAAAACATGTTGATTCTATCCACCTGCTGACCCATCTAACTTGTATGTTTGTCATAAATGTGTTGGACAATGAAATACTCTCTCAAAATGTCCATTGTAATATTACAGGCGATGTCTCAGAGCTTACCCTGCTGGAATGAAACATCCCATTGGGTACTGCTTTACACAATCTGCAGCTGATTTATTTTCTAATTTTAAAAAAATGTCCAAAAAGATCCATGACTGGTGACAATAGTGCTCGGACACGACCTGGGTGGACTGTTCACCTGAAGCATTACACATCATGCCCATGCTTCACGGTGTGGGATGTCACCTAGACCACCCCTCTAACGCTAGTAAGCAAAACCTAATACGTAACCCCTATAGTGTGATTTTATTAACGTGAACACAGCTTACATTTCAGATACATACAGATTTCAGTTTTCTCAACACCGACGAGTTCCAGTCCATGGAAAATATTCCCATAATCTCAGCAGTAGAAGAACCATAATTTTCCATGGAGTAGCTGATCATTTATAGCTTAACTTTATTGCAACCCTCATTGCCAGCTCCCTGTGTCTCAGGTGAGGATGTGAACTGCATGGTGTAGTATCAACCCTCGCAGAAAAGGAATGATTTTCATTTCTACAGTACCTTATTGTGTGGTCAGGATGTTCCAAAGCACATCATATGAATTCAATATTTTTTTCAAGTGTAGTCACTATTATGTAGGCAATTGTGGCAGTAAATATGCACACAGCCATGACCCACATGCAGCAAATTAAATGAATAACCTGTTAACCTGCTTTGGATTGTGTTGGTTAAAGGAAGAATGTCCTTATGCTGATAGGGTTAGAAGAAGTAGGATGGGAAGATGCTCATGTGGAGCATAAATACCGGCATAGACCAGTTGGGCCAAATGGCCTGTTTCTCTGCTGTAAATTCTATGCAATTTCAGCAAGAACATTGGTAGAACTCCCTGCTCTTCTTCAAATAGTGCCGTGTGATCAATAACAGCCAGATCGAGCCTTGCTTTACAATCTCATTCAAAAGATATTTCCAACTGAAGTGTTAGCCTGAATTATGCGATCAAGTCCTGGAGGGACTTGAATCCACAACCTGACGCAGGTATGAATGCTACCAACTGAGCCAAGTTTACACTTGTGAACCTCTCAGGTTTGACCACTGATCTCAAGATAAAGCAGCAAAGGGGCACAATTGGCCAGCCCAATCTTTCAGGGTTGTTACAGAAGATCGCTTCCTAATATTATTATTGAAATGGCTTCCTGTTAAGAGTATCACTGGAAGAAAAAAAAAATTAAATTAAAATAATGTATGAAACTGTTATTTCAAGGAAAACTACTCCATCTTTAAGGCTGTCTTTCAGTTTAAAATCAAAAGTGCTCTAGCCCTGAAGAACAGTCAACGCACAGCAATTCACCCCATAAGGAGGAAAAGCATACATATTAAGTGTAAAAGGCAGCAGGGTGTCCTACAGATGTTTGAAATTTATCAAAAATCTCTCAGCCTTTTATTAGAAGTACAATGGTAAAAATCCCTCCCATAGTTTAGTCGTAACAAAAATTTTAAATTCCAAAATATGAGAAGACAGTGGAAAAAAAAAACAATCGATACAGTTATGTTACTGCAAATTTAATATCCTATCATTGACCAAAATACATACATATTGAAAGATACTAAATTAACAATTTAATCCAGCAGAAGCATTCAATCTCAGATCTAAACATCCCAGCCAGTTGAACTATATAATTAGATAATATTTGTCATCCAATCAGATAATGTTAAGTGGCTTAGGATACATCTTAAATAACAGTACTGGCAAAAATGTATTTGATTTTGAACATGCTGCATTCAGCTCACACATGATAAATGTTATTTTTAAAACTGATCCCATTTCTTTTCCTTAAAATGAATGTCGAGTTCGTCAGCTGGAGACTAGTTAATGAAAGTTTATTTTGATCTTGTGCATAAATTAGACTTTATTTTAAATGGTTGTGAACAACTATTTTAATGCAGCCCTAGGTCTACAATGAGGCAGAACAGCATCTCTTGGCTTGCAGTTAACACAGTATTACACCAGCTAAGATTCCATACAACATGTATTTACTCGCTTATAATCATTTTATGAGCTACATCTCGAATTATATCTTAGTCTCGAGATATTCAGGTGGTGTGTGCGCAAATGTCAAATTAGTAGTATTGCTTTTCTCACAATGGAAAGTCTCATCTTCAAAGAAAATGTGAGTTTTATGAACTGGGACTTTCTGTAGTTCAGGAGTACAAGAGCTCATCTGCAAAATACTCCAAGAAACTCAAGTTTGTGCAAATGATCACTACAGCTTAAAAAAAAATTATCGCCTAAAGAATTCATGAACGGTGAAAAAAAGCTGGGATGTTTAATTGTAGCTACAGAAGTATATGCATTCTAAAAGTACTGTGTCTTATGCTATGTGGTATATAGCCTTGCTCTGATCCATAATCATTTAATTTCTACAAAAACACAGCAACTTTAGCCAATATATAAAGTCTGGTGTGACCTGCAGCACTTACATGTTCAAATTGATAGGAATTACGGGAATTCTACATAAATTCTAGTGCGGTGTTACTGAAACATAGGGTAACTGCGTAACTTATGCAACCCAAGACATACACTCTCACATTACAAAGGGCATCGCTTCCTCACAGGGAGTCTGCTACAACTGTTGAAAGAGAAAAAGCTGTTTAATAACCCAAAATACAATCGATATCTCAGTAACTAGTACTAAACACACAAATCAGATACAAATTTTGTGGTGGGGAAGGATGATAAGATTCTATGTAAACACTCAAAAGCACAATCTTATGCCTCAAACAGATTCATTCAGCATTAGCATACAGGCCTGTGAAAAGGTTGCTCATGTGGAGAATGCTTCTGAGCTTTTATTGAGCAGTATCTAATCAAGTTTAGATGTCATACGCAAATAAAGTGAAGCTCCAGACATTTAAACAGCTAAACTGCAAGAATTAAATTGCTCTCTTATACACAAATATCCACTATTTTACATATTTATAATTTCTGTTTTATATTGCAGGTCATTTCTACATTATATTGAAGGTAAAGGTTTTGTTGATAATTTTCAATTTTCTCCACTTCCATCATACATAATGACGTGTAAACCAAAGGATTAACTCATGGAACATTACCCTCGAATTAATTGAAAGATAAATCTATAATTTACTAGTTTATTACAAGCAGAATAAAAATGCAAAACATTCCCTTAAATAACTGTGGTTAATAATCCTATTTAAGTTTTGTCAAAACTAATGTAAGTATCTAAATAAGCAGCAATACTATCTGATGTATCATGGAAAAAGTTTCTTCAGTCAGAATGAAACATGTAATAAGAAAGCTGACAAATTAAAAAGCCTTTAAGGTCAATATATATGTCCCTAACTACCAAACATGCACAGATCTGTGCAACTAGTCTTTTCAACTAACTTTAAATAGTGCGCAGAAAACAGTCACCAAGGATGTGCATTCTATTGAATAAAATGGAAGCAAATGTAAATATACATACAATAAGAGTAAATTCCTGATGGACATAATTTACCTAGTCTAAAACTACCCTGGGTTTTTCCATGTTACACTCATTTACATTATAACTTAAGTCTGGTTGGAAGTAACTTTTTATTGATGCAAATTCACTACCTAAAAGTAGCATTACGATTCTGACCTAACAAGAAGTTCCTCCCAAAAACCCAGGTCATAAAAACGGCAAAATAACTGCCAAGTATCAGAAATAGGCTTAATTTAAAATATTGAGCTTTAGATCTAGATTATAGTTAAGTAATTCTAATGCTTTATTATGAGATGCAAGTTGACTGCACAGCCTCTTCTATTAGTATGGTCACAAAGTGGAACACTCAATACCACCTTACTTCTGTAGAAAATACAGCAAGTTACTACAAACTAATTAGTAACCATTATTACTGTTGTTACTCCTTACAAGTTATAACACAAAATGCTACAAATTAAGTAACGCTGTACAAAACTGTAAATTATTCAGTCATTTCTTAAATGGATCAACCAAACTAAATGTTTGACAAATTAAACCCAACTTGAAATACCACTACCCCCAGATCTAGAATTCAATACTTAATTTATAAAAAACAAAATTAAGCCTTTTAAACTGTTTTCTTATCACAATTGTCAACAAAAACCCTTTACAGGATTCTATTTCAAAACACATCACTTACAGTCTCTACACTAATCCTTAGAACCTCCAAATTAAGATTCTAGTGCTACCCGCAAGAGGTTTAATATGTCCTAGTCATCCCAAACATTTGCTGGCACGACAACATGCAAACAAGAAAATTAGCACTTTTCAGTCAGCACATCTGATGCTCGCATTCAGAACATTCCTACACTAAATGGACAAATAAATCCTCCAAGTTTGATACATATCTGTTGTACAATTAGAAAACAATTTGCGTATTATTAATAAAACCATCAAAAAATGTCAATCGCAGCACTTCAGATCGTATTTTAGCCTTACCTGAGCCACCAAATTGACTGCTTGCAAGTGTGGTTGGTCCGTTCTTTCCACTATTAACAGGAGGAGAAAACATCTAAAAAAAAGGAATGTATCAAGATTAATGATTAATCTATAAGTGTTAGACCATGATATTCAGCACATCTGAACCTATTTAATGGCAGACTCTACTGATAATAGAATATGTATCCTTTCTGATGTAGTCAAAAAATATAGGCTCAGTGTGTCACACGTGAGAACGCTTTACTTTTTAAATATTTATAACACCAATTCAAAACAATATTGTAAACAGATAATTGAATGTACTTTATTATAGCCTTTACTGATTGTCTAGACTGTAAGTTGAGTAATTATCAAAATGAGTCATTTCTATTAAAATACTGGACGATTTATAATAATTATATATACTTGCCACTACCATTTATCTGACAACACTAATCAGTAGAAAACTGAAGCTAGTCAGAATATCCACGGGTAACTTCAGGCGATACACGAATTCTGAAATAATTCAATGCTGACATGAAAATTAAGCTCGTGCTATACGCCGCATTACTTCAAACGGTTGTCAGTAATTTCCCAGTGAACCTGCCCCCTAAAAACTACTGGACTTAAGTCTAGACACATCAAACTTCAGGTGTCTCCTTTTGATTAAGCTAGGCGCAGGCAACGCCACACGCTTTTTACAGTGATGGGCAACCCGTATTAATAATAAAGCCTCCAAGCATCATACCGCACTAAAATCCAGCAGATCGCTCAATTCCTTGTCCGTTCCTATAGCGGCCATCCGCTGCTGTGGATTCATCTTGATTTACTCTCCCTAAACCCAAGAACAAAACATAGTAATACTCATTACTCAAAAAAAAACACAGTTGATTGAAGGATTTAACAAAAGAAAAGGGAAATCAAAGTGTGCTGAGGGGGTGGCTGGAAATTATATCCAAGGAAGGCTCCGACTCACTAATAAAAGACTCGAGAAAAACTTGACGTGCAAGTAAAAGTCTGCAGCAGGCACCAAAAATACCCTGCCGCAGGCAGAGAGCGCGCGTCCCTCACCGAGACACACAAGTACAGCAGTTACTGTACAAGAAGTGACAAGCATGCTATACGTTAACATCAGTCCACATAAAGACCTCAGCAAGGTAAATAAAAACAACCCAGCATTACGTTTTTTTTTAAAAAGGGGGGAGGGGGGCAGTCCCCTTTCATGTAAAAATAAATCCTTTGCTATGTTTTTTGGGAGTTTAAAGGCGGCTGCAGCGAGGTTGTGTGGAGACGGGGGAGCCCCCCCCCTAACCGGGGAGCCCCCCCCAAGGCCCAAGCCCCAAGCCCGAAGCCCGCTAGCAGCAGCTCCCCTAACACTACACTCGCAGCCTAACTTTAGGCAATGTGTGCCGAGCCCGGCCCAGCCCTCGCCCTGTTTCTCACTCACTCACTCACCTCGCTCTCCCCCTCCACCAAACATCCAACCTCCGCCAGCGGGTAGCGCCTCAGGCCGGGAGGGGAGGGGGCGAGGTGTAATTTTTTTTCTCCCCCTTTTAAAATCTTCCCCTCCCCACTTTCCCCAGCCTGCTTCCTCCTCCTCCTCCCCGCCGAGCACTGACTGAGTGTGACAGGCAGGCGGGCGGTCGCGCCTCTCTCTCTCTCTCTCTCTCTCTCTTGCGCCCTCCGCAGCCCCGCGGCTCCTTCAAGCGGACATGTTTTTGGGGGTTGGGGGGGGGGGCGCGTCACCACGCTGAACCAAGACGCGGTATCCCTCCGACCCGTGCACAGGAGGAGGAGGAGGAGGAGGGAAAAAAAGCTACAAATATTGACGCTGAAGAACCCCCTCCTCTCTCTCTCTCTCTCTCTCCCCAATGTCTGAAGGTGGGAATTTTCTGTGCAATGTGCAATTTGATCTTTAAAGTCGTTTTTGGTCTTGCATCTTGGAGATTGCAAGAAATGAACGACAATGGGTTAAAGAGGATCCTTTGTTTGTGCGGCGGTGAGGCGGTCTATGCTTTGCCCTGTCTTTGATTGACAGCAGATTAGTTGATGGGGTCGAATAACACCCATGACCAATCAGATGTTATCTTTCTCCAGTGTCGAGGCATATATATATTCATCCTCGGGGCAATGTTTGCTGAATATATAACGTTTCAGAATAACTGACACAAATGAAATAGAAAAGAACCATGTCTCCAAATAAATAGCAATCATACTTACTAATGCGGTTATTTAAAAACTAAGCAACTCTCATCAAATGGTGATAAAGGACCATGTCTTGTAGGTCATACGTACATAGTTTTAAAACTTGCAATAATTAAAAATGTCATTCTTAAATTGTGTATCGTTGCAAGATCAAATTGTGGTTTGCTATGTGAAACTATTTAATTGTCATAAAGAGCTGTGCACAGGAAGATCAAAATTACTCATCTAAAATGAAACGAAATCTAATATTTAGAATTTGATTTATGGCATGGGAAAGGAAATAAGTTTATTTTACCAGCAACTATAAAACAAATCTATTTATGCACAAGACAAAATAAATTGCACTTTCAAATTAATGTGATACTGAAATACAGCATCTGTGTTAGCACCATTACAACCAATACACGTATGACACTCTTAAAAGTTATTTGGTTGAAACAATTTCTGCACAAATGTGTGTTGCCAAAAAGGGAGCGAGTTAATATAAATGCTAAATGTAGAAACTAGCGCCAATGTTTTGAGTGCGAATTTTCCTGATTGTTGTCAGTAATCTGTTTTTAATCCAGGTTATTTCTTTTTAAAGAGGGTTTTACTCGTTTGCTTGTCCAGGCTTTCTTTTTAAAATGTTTATTTGTGTATTACCGGACGCAGCAATCCCCACGCGATTGTAAGGCAGCGGAAGAGGAGGCGATCGATCGGAATGAAGTTCGAAAGATTTATGGAGGTTCATTACATCTAATGTGAAACTCAACATGTAACATTTGGAGAAACAGCCAACTGCCCAGATTGTTTAGTTGACCCAGCGAAGGTTAAAACGTTACAAAAATCGGACAAATGCCTTCTTGAAGTATTTGAACATTGCTCTTTTCTTTATTATTCCACTGCACCACATTTGTATTGAAACAGTGGCAAACAGGGGGATAAACGGAAGTTAGAGCACCATTCAGTCCATCCCAAGATCCCCTGCTCTTTAAACCTACAAAAGAGCTTTGGAGTGACAGCGAGAGCGAGTGCTGCACCGCAGTGGTCCCGACCCCGAAGGCAGCAGCGCCGCATTCCGCCGCTTAATCGGTGTTGGCAACTTTGCTTTCTGTGAGAGTGGGTCTCGACACAGAGCTCCCGTTTCAAGCGGCACGGCGGAATAAAAAGCAACTCGTTCTGCTCATCAATAAGACAGTCGTTGAAACCACGGTCTCTATGCTAGCTATTTCATGTTAAACAATAAAGCAATTTTTTTAAATCAATGACTATTTTTTTAAAGTAGACGAGCTTTTTAAAAAGAAAAAGGCAATTTCCCTTCACATGAACCCCCACACCCCAGCTCCAGCTTTAAGAAATGTCTACAGAGGCTAGTTAGCTTACTCAGCAAATTAAATCTTTGCAGATTTCAACCATTGAAGTAAGTAAATACAAATATATCAGCCTGTGACAGATAACGATCATTTCCACTGGACTCATGCTGGAATGGGCTGAAAGACATGTACAGGTTTGCTGTAGTGTCGTTTTACAGACGAATGGCAAGGAGTTGCCAAATTATGAACAGCCGCGGATGGATGGTCCCTCTATGCAATGCAGTAGCTTCACGCGATTATTGTCAGTTACACTACAACAACAAATAGTTGATCTAAAGTGCTCCCTTTCATATGTCGCCCCAAATCACATCTAACAATAATAAAAAAGCCCGATCACAAATATTCCATTGGCTGCGAAGCCTTTGGGACAGACTGGGGTCGTAAAAGTTGCTATATAAACGCACGTTTTTTCCTGCCTGGAAGAGGTTTGTATACTAAATAGAAGACATTTTATGTAGATGTCTGTAATAAGTGGCATCTTTAACTTGTTTAAATTAGCCCTAATTGAAAAGCATCCCATATTATAGCGTCTACGTAGAATTATAGAGCCATGCAGCACAGAAAAAAGCCATTCGGTCCATCATGCAAGTATTTCTAAATTCTGTGTAAATAATAAGTTCACCAGTAAATTGTTTGCATGCACACAGTTTTAACGCTTGATTTCAACACCGATGTAAGAAGAGACTTTAAACGATTCGGAAAATTGTAAATCACTGTGATGCACTTTGATATGGCGCGATAAGGCATTATCTGAAGGCAAGTTTTATTTATTACTACATTTAACAGAAGAAAGAGAATCCGCCATAGATTGCCTCAAGAACGTAAAGGACTTCTTGCATCGTTTCGGTGCACTCGTTTAGCGCATGTATCTCGCAAACAGAGTAACGCCAGTATCATATGCAGATGGACAACTTGGGAGCTCCAGGTTAGGCACAAGGCGTCTGCATACATAACATCTTTCAGTTTTTTATCTTGCATCTCGAATTTTATGTTTCAGAAGTACCACGGAGATTGCCTGTTGCTAAATAACTGAATAGGCAGTGTACAAACATGGCATTTATTCACCCATTTAATCCATAATTTGCCCATCGATTGTGGATTTTTTTTTTGCGACACAAGAGTTAGAATTTGAAGCTTTTATTTCATTAAAAATTACAAAAAAATGGCTATTAAGTCTAGTTTAGTTATTCCGACAAGTTTGTCAAGAAATGTGTACTTCAATAATGAGTCATACCAGCTCACATCTCGAAGAAATTTTGTAATGCAAATTAAGAAATCCAATTTGCAGAGGTTTGTACTACATTACATTTACTTATCCATTTATTCTAAACAAAGATAAATATAAAATATGTATTTTACGTAAAAAGTGATTAGAGTTCTAAAATGTGCTGTTGCCTCTAGGTGCCATTTGTTCGTGAATTGACTATACGCTTTGCATTAAAATCTGATAATTGAACGTCATTTTCTGCTTGGATTTCAACTTTCAGGTGAAATGTATCCCACGGTGTATACTGTCATAGTAAACAAACAGTCAATCTCACTTAGTGTACTCGAACCTGATATCAATACAAGCAAACCGGTGGCGCAATCCTCATGCATGCATTCACATGTTTGTGTGTCTTACTAAACGTTAATTTGCTATTGCTATAGCCTGGTTATTAGAAGCATCTTTTGGGGTTTCTGCTGGTCTATTTCATGTCATGGGATTCCACGGTAAAACTGTATTCATTCATCACATCTGCTTTACACCAGAGAGGCAACATACCAGGACAGTCCCGTTATACCCAGATTTAATTAGTGGGTTGGAACTGGTTCCACGCTGGTGTATTTATGTGAGCCTGCAGGATCACAAAATAAGCAGGAAACATTAACATTTTTCATTTGTACTCGAAACGAACACTGCAGTCAGCAGATTTACAACGTCAGTGTTTGTGGACTCGACTAAAACATTGTAGCCTTTTTCATGCTGCACAATATCAGAGTTTTCCGTATTTAAAACAATCTGGTTGACGTTATTTAAAAATAAATCACAATCCTACCGTTTGCATACCGTTAGATCATTGCGTGGGGCTTGATAACATACGTTTACAGTAATATATAACTCAAGCTGGCCGTGCTGCTAAAAGTTGATGCCTGGCATCCGTTGCCTTTTCATGGATGAAAAGACACAATAACTACAGCAGCAACATTACAGATGGAAAGTCACGCACGTACCTCGGTATGCAGAGTAATTACTGCAGCGTCAGGAGGAACACTTTGTAAAGTTGTGTATGGCCGTTATGGAAGACGATCTCTGCCACCAGCATCTAGTGTCACTGTATTGTTGGCTGAACAAAGGTGCTCGCAGCTCATAGAGGGCGAGGAGACAGAAGTGATCTGCAGGGAATCCATGCAAAATACCACACTGAAAAATGGCTGATAAGTGAAACAGGGATGCAGGATGATTAAATATATATATAACGGTATAAGTCTATTTTAAACACGTATACTTAAGACATTACCTTTATAACTGAGCAACTCAAGTAACCAGTCGCTTATCACTGCAGCAGGGATGTGAAGGTTAATTGCAGAATGCAGGAGTGATTTTGGTCCATACATGATTTTATTGCAAAAGACGAAAGCTGTGGTTTGTTTTATTGCCTTACAAGTTATCCGCAGATTGGGAGATTTGTCCAGGATAACTCTTTTAGAAATTCAATAACATTCTGCTCACATCTGTGGGAGGTAGACCAATATTGTGCTTCAGAATTGTTATCAGGGTGTAATTCGGTTTGCTTCTGTTCAATCGCCACAGATTTGAAATCATGCAATTAGCGTCACCTGTTGGCAGTGAAGAAAGTGGAATTTGTTGAATCAGCTCGGACCTGTGTCGTCTTTGATCCATCTCCAGTTACCAGGTCTTTTTAGAATAGGTGTTCAATTCTTCTGCACTCTTCTAAAGAGCGGTAACTTTCGTAGGTTTCAATTCAGCTTTTTGGTGTATTTGAACTTTTCTAAGTCCTGAGGAACTTGTTTTCCAGTTGAATGAAAAGTTCAAACAACTTGTACACTGTTTCATAGTTTTGAAAGAAAAAAAGAAAGGATGGCTTGCATTTACGCCTTTCACGACCTCAGGACTTGCCAATGCGTTTTGCAACCCATGAAGTACTTATGAATTGTACTCACTTTTGCAATGCAGGAAATGCGGAAGCCAATTTACGCACAGTAAGATCCCACCAACAGCAATGAGGAGATCAGTGCTTTAGCCTAATCTCTTGGAGTCTTGTAATTTACGCGTCCCAATGGAACATTTGGCATAGAAATCGCAGCTGAAATCAGCCTCAAACGATCTCCTCGCCCCATCTGTGTTTCAATCCACCGACTCAGCTTTTCTACCTGCCAGCATGGCTTAAAATTCTAACCACAAATCAACTCGGTACGAACGCCCCCAGAGTTCCTGAATTTCTCAACATTGCTGGTTGAGTAAGATACTGGTGGACGAGAGAGATCATTATGTCACAACCAGAGCTGACCGCGAACCCCCTAATCTACGAGCCTACTTCATATTAATCAGCTGTGAGCACTGAAGAATGAATTAAAGTAAAAGCAATTGGTGGGTCCAACTGTCATCCACCACTGACCAGGACCAGCCCAATCATATAAAGTATCCAAGAAAGTAAGAGCCGGAATGTGATACTGGACCATTCTAACCCACTTTAAACACTGACTGTTGTTTGCTGAGCCAACATACAACTAATGTGGATAGAGCCCAAGCGAAGCCAAGAAGCCAGGTGCAGATGGGAGAGACCCTGCATCTGAGAGTGTTACTAACTAGGGTTATACTGGTTGATTTCCAGTCTTTCATTTATCTTTTAATGAAAACAAAACTTCCCCATTAAGATTTTACTGTATTTAAAAATACATCAATTTCATTCTTCCCTGGATGTTCTTTATACAGCATTTGTGATGCGGTTGCTCCAACAGACCAATGGGCATCAGTAGTGATGTGTGGAGTGCCATATACATAGCCAATTGGGACACGTGTCCACAGAAGCTCTGTGCCACCACATAGTCCGGCCTCTGAAAACAATTACTCCAAAAATAACTACAGCAAAGGAGACCTTTTGACACAAATGCAGGCGCAGCAGTGCAATGTTCATTTCAAACACACCCAGCATGTACAAAGCAAAACCTGCTTTATGCTGAGCCGTCATTGTGACTCAACCACAACAAAATGTCTTTCTACACATAAGGTTCATTTTACAAGTTTGCACTTTCAGAAGAGAGCTTTGCACAAGGGGAGTGCACATCAGGAATTTGGGTACAGGAAATTCAGGACGGAAAATCATGTAGGCCACAATTTGGTTGCGCTGACCTCCATGCCAGAATTCTTGACGTGCAAAGCTCTTTGCCAGGAGCTCATAACATTTACCTGCTTGTGATCTTTCTGAGCAAGATTGCAAATTAAATGCTGAATTGTGTCTGGTTTGTGTCAATTCTCTGTTATTGACACAGACTGAGTCAGGTGCGCTGTCATTAATGGTTTAAAGATATTTTGGTTGTACTTCCTTTGCTATATTAATTACATAGTCTCTATTTCCTTGTATTGGCACAGTGTACAAGTTCTGTATGTGCTGTCATCCAAATCATAGTCACTCCAAAGTACAAGTCTGGATTAATGGGAGACCCACATTCCACCTATCTAATAAACCAAAGGATGCCTCTAGATTTCAGCACCTGGACCCAGGTAATTGATCTGCTCTTCCAATAAGACATCAAGAGGGGTTCTGATTGGCACAGCCCCACTGTGCCAGGCAGAAAATAATTACTTTATTTGTAGGTCATGAACAACGGTACTTCTGAAGCTGAAGAAGCAATGCAAAATGCACCTGCACAAGTCTTTTATGACCATAGGGACCCTTTAAGTTGCCTTCTAAAGGTTAACGGCCCTATTATTAAACGTAAGGGAGATGGTTATGCAGTGAGACATGTTATTGCATAGAGACTAAAACTATTTTCTATTTTTTTAAAGTTGTTTCAACTTATAATTAGGAATAAGTACAATATCACGCTATAGTTCAGCTCGAGTGGGAAAGATTTCAACTGTCCATTGAAACTCATCATGTGGGAGAGCACAGAGGGTAATCCATGTTCCAAAACTCTGCTGTGTCACCCAGTAGTTAATGATGCACTATGGCACTGAGTCAGTTATTTGTGGCAGTTTAGTTCAATGTTTAACAGAAATGTACTGTGAACATTGAGAAATATTGAATATTAAACTTTAAAGCAATCCTGCAAATATTGTCGTTGCATTTGATTTAATTTTTTTTTAAATCTTGGCTTCTGACGCTTGATAGAGTATTTGCACATTATCAGTCAAATGTACAATGGATGCTCCATCTCACCCTCAATAAGCTCCCTGCTGGAGTGGAGCTAATCTACAGAACAAACAGGAAATTGTTCAACCTATTGCCTCCAGTCCAGATCCAAGGTTGTCCCATCCTCTGTCAATGAATTACAGTATGCAGATTATGTTTGCGTTTGCGCATACTTGGAGGTCAAACTTCAAACCATCATCAACACCTTCACCAAAACGTATGAGAGTATGGGCCTTACACTAAACATCCATAAGACAAAGGTCCTCTACCAACCTTCCCTGCCACACAGTATTGCCCCCCAATTATCAAGATCCATGACGAGGCCTTGGACAACGTGGACCATTTTCCATACCTCAGGAGCCTACTGTCAACAAGGGCAGACATCAATGACGAAGTCCAACACCATCTTTAGTGTGCCAGTGCAGCTTTCAGTCACCTGAAGAAGAGAGTGTTTGCAGACCAGGACCTTAGACCAGGCACCAAGCTCATGGTCTACAGAGCAGTAGTGCTACCCACCCTCCAGAGACATGGACTATGTACAGCAGGCATCTCAAAGCACTGGAGAAATACCACCAATGCCACCTCTGCAAGATCCTGCAAATCCATTGGCAAGATAGGCGCACCAACGTCAGTGTTGTCGCTCAGGCCAACATCCCCAGCATCAAAGCATTGACCATGCTCGATCAGCTCCGATGGACAGGCCACATTGTCCACATGCCTGACACAAGACTCCCAAAACAAGCGCTCTACTCTAGAGAAGCGACATGGCAAGCGAGTCCCAGGTGGCCCGAGGAAACGCTTCAGGGGCCCTCAAAGCCTCCTTGAAAAAGTGAAACATCCCCACCGACACCTGGGAATCCCTGGCCCAAGACCACTCAAAGTGGAGGAGAAGCATCTGTGAAGGTGCCGAACACCTCGAGTCTCTTCGCCGGGAGCACGCGGAAGCCAAGCGCAGACTGCGGAAGGAGCGTACGACAACTCAAGCACCCCACCCACCCGTCCCTTCAAACACCGTCTGCCCCACCTGTGACAGAGACTGTAGGTCCCGATTTGGACTCATCACTTACCTGAGAACTCATATTAGTGTGAAGCAAGTCACCCTCGACTCCGAGGGACTGCTTAAGAAGGATATTATCAAAAATGATAAAGGCTGGCATTTGTGACAAAATAGAAATTTATAGTTTTATTTTACTTCTTTTAATGTGGTTAATTGTAAGGTTTAAAATTAAGGCTGCATGGAGGCTTCACTAGAAAAGAAATGCAAGGTAGAGGCACTCATCTTAAAGGAACCAAATAGCTGATAAAAATCTCTTTGATGTCTTGATTAAAGTGCTAATGTATGCAACATGACAGACTGATGCAAATCATGTTGTGCTTCTCGCATGAATACTGCCTAGTTTTCAAAAAAGCATTCTTGGGAAGTAGGCTGAAATTTATCCAATTGCCCTTAAGAAGAAGGTGGTGGGCCGCCTTCTTGAACCACTGCAGTCCTCCCACAATGCTGTTAGGTAGGGAGTTCCAGCATTTTGACCCAACAACGATTAAGAAAAGGTGACATATGTCTATGTCAGGATGGTGTGTGACTTGGAGGGGAGCTGGGAGGGGAAGAGGTTCCCACGGACCTACTGCCATTTTCCTTCTGGGTGGTGGAGCTTCTGCCGAAGATGTGTTGGTGAGCTGCTGCAGAGCATCCTGTAGATAGTAGGCAGTGCAGCCATGCTACGCCGGGCTGAATGTTTAGGCTAGTGGGTGAAGTGCCGATCAAGTGGACCATTTTGTTCTGAAGGGTTTTAAGCTTCTTGAGCTTTGTTGCAACTTCAAAGGGAAAAAAACCCTTATAACACAACAACATTTTTAGTGTTCTTCATTAGACAGGAATGAATAAAAGTCTGCAAACAAAGAGAAGAAAGAACATGGATTTATTATAGCGCCTTTCATGACCTCAGGATGCACAAAACATTTCACAGGTTCTCAAGTATCAATGCCATCTGCTGTGAGATGTATAACTTTACTCTGTAAAGAGGCCTCATCATGCAGCAAGAATAGTGGAATCATGAAACCATGCCAAAGCAGGATGTGACAGCAACAATGAGAAATTAGTTAGTGAAATATCAGTGCAGACTGGAAGATTGATGCATCCAGTCCAGACCAGGCGCTGTTGTGCATTATTCTAAGCAATTATACATTAATACTCAACACAAGGTTTAAATCAAGCACACTGAATTAATTTCATCCACTGTGTGGTGTGAATGTTGTCAGTCTGATTTGCCATGTTCTTTCCCCTTGGTGTTTCTGATATGTTTTCAATGTGCAACGCTAACTCACTACATTTTCTACACAATTTCTCTTGTGGAAGGACTAAATGTAAAAGCTGGCTGCAGGGTTTCACCGACAGCCTGGTAGTCCAAGAGCTCCTTGTGGCATACAATATGGTAACCCCACATCCAAATCACCCACATCCACTCCTCTTGTGGGTGGCTATTTTTGCTCACTTTCTGGCACGCCAACTGTTACTTGAGCAGGGATGCTTGATGAGCTGGATATGCATCACCTTGAGAGACAGCTATCTGATTTATTCTTACCACAGTCATGCCACTGCTCCTGGTTACTCCATTATCATGTTCACTGATCTGTGTGAGAGCAGAACTTTAGGCTATAATTTCAGCCCAAGGACTCTGTAGAAAGTAGTGTGAGCATTCATGGGAGATGCTCTCAATGACCTCCGCCCTTGAGAGCTCTATTGCAGATGCCACAGGATTTGCCACATGCTCCATTGTGGACCAAAGGGCAGATAACGGTTTCCCCATGACTGCACAGATCCAGCTACTTTTTGCCAGACCTTACGGTATATTCTGCATGGACACAAGTGGGTCTTAGACAACCCTGCATAAATAACAATTTCTAATTGTGAGCAGACCCTTGATTCTCATACCAACAATCTCTAGGTTAAAGTGGCATGACAAGATGCAGCCAGAGACAAATAAATAAGTGTAGGTATGACTCTGTTGGTTGCTTGGAGCAGAGAACAACTGGAAGAAATTGTACTGGCAGACAAGTCATTTTCAATCGTCTAATCAATGATACAACAATGTTGAATAGGCACGACAGTAGTTAGCATTGCATATCTATTGAATCCCCATGAGGGTACTGGCAATGGAGGGAGCTAGCTTTACAGTAGGTATCTATCGATTGCTGTAGTGTGTGCTTGAGGAGGAAACTAGTTAGCTTCATGGCAGCTGTGCATCCCTTCAATCAAACAGAATTTTGGTAGATTGTAAACTCGTCTTGCACACAAAATATTATTCATTCTTACACTGTTTGAGGATAAGAAAATAAACCAACCAAGAGTGATATATGATGAGGTATATGAGGAAAGGAAAATAGCAGGGAATTTAAGGTAGAAAATATGAGAGAGAGAGAGATAGTACAAGAGATAAAGAATGGGATGAGAGAATTATATGGGAGCGGTAAGTTCAAGTAATTTTCTCACACTAAGGATAAAGCAATAATATACATTTTACTTACAAGGTGTAGCTGAGTTTCTATGAGTGAACAAAAATTCATTTCTATTATAACAGGCATTTTTTTTTAAACTGGAAAACCCATGATCTTTTTTTAAATGAGTATACGTCTTGAGCTTGAGTGCGTTCTGGAGCTGCTTGATCTCTGAGGGGAAGGTATTTCTCGTTACCTGGAAAATAAGTAACATATGCATTTCATACAAGAAGATAACTTGTATGTCTTTAGAGACCATATAAAATACATTTGTTTTTTTTTGCAATCTGTAATTAAGAGTTTTATAATAGAGTGCAATATCTGTTCGTGCAAGAACATAACAGTTAAGATTATTCAGCCAAATGAAGCTCCCCCTTAGGACCCTAACATTCCAAGCCTCAGAGCCACAACTGCATTTTGAATGGTCCTAATGTATTTGTCTCTATGACCTTTACTGACAGTTTGTTCCATACATTTAGCATCCTTTTGAGTCAATAAGTTCTTCCTAGTACAGTATTTCATTTTCACTAACTTAATTTTATGTCCCTTGATCCTATAACCCTGAATATACTGAAGTAATATTCTGGATTTAACAATACTATTTAAGATTTTAAATATTAACCATAACACATTTTCTCTAGGCTGCAGAGTTCCAGCTTCTCTAATATTTTCTCCTGGCTCATTCTCCTTCAGACTTGGGATTGATCCCGTTGTTCTTCTCTGCAACCTCTCCAATACATTTTCATCTTTTTCATTGCTTAGTGACCAGAAATGAACAAGTGTCATCCAACCAATGCATTGCAAAACCTCAACATAACCTTTACATGCTTGTAATCTACTGTTTTGGCTAAACACTCATTTTTACATGGTATCGGTTTGCTTTGTCACATTATACAGATGTGGAAAGTGACAAATCTATTATAACTCCCAGATCCTTAACAAAGTCTCCCTGTCCCAATTCTATTCCATTCTTTGTATACTTATACCTCCTATATTTCCTCCCAATATGTAGCTGTCTATTAAATTTAATTTGATATTTGTCATACCAATTGCCTAACTGGCCTAAGTGCTTGTGCCTATGCCTTTTTCTGCTACTCTCCTCAATTTAGTGTGTCTGCAAATTTGATAATCTTACAATTGGTTTGGGAATTCAAGCCCTTTATGTAGATTCAAAGCTACAGAGGTCAAGCACTGAACCCTACAGAACTCCACTCAAGACCTTGACCCAGTCTGACATTACATCCTACATTTTCCAAAAGACATTATTTTAACACTGGCAGTCCACATTAGCGTTAAAACACTGCTAGGATACTGACAGCAGAGTTCCAGATGAGCTCGAATTTATGAAGGGTGGAAGATAGCCAATTTCTTATGTAATTCCATTTTACACCCTGGCTTATAGTTTAATTTAAAATTTTTCATGTGGAACTTAGACAAACAGAAACACCATATGAAAATCCACGCAAACCATATCATAGGGAGCTCCAATCATTACTTTATTTATAATGTTCTTCAAAAAGTACAGAAGATGTCATTTATATGCTTCCCCTTCTGAATCCATGCAAGCTGTTTCTCATCAAGCTATCGTGATACACGTGTTACTCCACTCTACTCCTTAGAATAGTTATCAGTATTTTATCTGTTCTTGATGTTGGACTAATGGACCTATAGTTAACTGTGTCAGATTTGTCACATAGAAACATAGAAACATAGAAAATAGGTGCAGGAGTAGGCCATTCGGCCCTTCGAGCCTGCACTGCCATTCAATAAGATCATGGCTGATCATTCCTTCAGTACCCCTTTCCTGCCTTCTCCCCATACCCCTTAATCCCCTTAACCGTAAGGGCCATATCTAACTCTCTCTTGAATATATCCAATGAACTGGCATCAACAACTCTCTGCAGCAGGGAATTCCACAGGTTAACAACTCTCTGAGTGAAGAAGTTTCTCCTCATCTCAGTCCTAAATGGCCTACCCCTTATCCTAAGACTATGTCCCCTGGTTCTGGACTTCCCCATTTTTAAATATAGGTACTGCCTTTGCTTGCTTTCAATACTGTGCTTCCTTCCTTCACACATTTTCTGCTTAATCTCCTTCAGCAACCTAGGATATATGAAATCTAACCCACAGATTGTGTTAGGTCTGAGTCCCTTTAATCTGTCAAGTATCACTGCCACATTGACTTCAGACTACAAGAGATGGATAGTGTATAATTTTGAAAACCTCAATTTCCACTTCAAAACAGAAAATAAATTTCTTTATAAACAACCAAATTAGAAGGCAGCTATACTTTACAAATATCATGGAGGTAACGGCCCATTCTCTTTATGTTCCTCAGTGTAATTTAATTTAGTTATGAAGTTAGGTGGTCTACGGTTCTCTCCACCTTCATGGAAAAACAAACTGCATCTTTTACATGGAGCTCACGTTGTACAACAGCAGATGCTCCAAGTGTATGACTGTGCATGATGCGACACCAGGTATTTACCGTTAAAAAAACCCTGCAGTTTAAGTCTTCTCAAATCTCTCCATCAGAACTTATTCTCTACAGTTTCTCCTTTTTTCTCTTGAAGGTGGCCATTCTTCATGTGTGATGATAGGGAATATGTACAGGCTGATTATTCAAATGCTGGGGTGGGGTAGCTAATCCAGCTGAGCTCAATTCTGTTCTCACACAACATCCACATATACACATTTCCCAGCAATAATCACCAGATAGCAATCAGAAGGAAGATTCCTGGCTGATTCCTTCACTTCTATTGGCCAAAGACTCAATCACCAATTGTAGTGCTCCAAATGGCCACCCCAACAGAGATCGGAAGATAAGAACATAAGAACTAGGAGCAGGAGGAGGCCGTACGGCCCCTCGCGCCTGCTCCGCCATTCAATGATCTCAACTCTACTTTCCCACCCGATCCCCATATCCCTTGATTCCCTTAGAGTCCAAAAATGTATCTACCTCAGCCTTGAGTATACTTAGCAAAAATAATTACTTATGAGAAGGCCATTCGCTCACCTTAACTCATCCATTTCGAATGACACTAAAGACTCCCTATTGTAGCATTCAATTGTTAAAATGATTCAGGTCTTTTGCTTCCATTGCTCTCTCTCGAAGTCCATTCCATATATTGATCACTCTGTGAAGAAGAAATTCCTGATATCAATCCTAAATTTGCCTTTTACCAGTTTGAACCAATAACACTTTGTCCTACACTTGCATTTAAATTTAAAAGTGGTTTTCTTGATTTACCTTTTCCATATAATTTGCACCAGTTGTATACTTCTGTAGGGTCACCACTCAGGCAGCTTCCTTCAAGGCTTAAGAGTCTGAGGAGGTTAAATTGGATAACCCTCGAAAATGGGTGCAGGGATCGTGATGCATGATTAACCCATGCCTGGTCACTGCGATGCAGGCAGCGTCAAATTCCTCTTAAAGGGAGGTGCATTGTGGCTGGAATAGGTGCTGGGAGTTATTTCAGAAGTTAATCTGTCCTGTGAAAGAGCGAAGAATGGCTGACCATGTTGGACAGTGTGCACCAAGGTTTTCTGATAATGCGCTGGAGTCCTTGGTGGAAGAGGTGGAATGGAGGAGAGATGTCCTGTATCCTAAGGGAGGCAGGAGGCCCTCCAGACATATGCTCAGCAGGCAGCAGGAAGAAATAATGGTGAGTGTGTTGCTCCTCAAACATAGATGGAGTGCAGGAAGAAGTTCAATGACATGAGTTATCAAGGTGAGTGAGTTCATCTTCAAATGGCACATCCTACCAACTGTACCACGAGCCTCATCCACTGCTCAATTCGTGACACTCCCATCACCCATCTACCAACAATGTCCATCAATCAGGACTCAACCCTAACATTCATTTTACCTCACCCTCACATACTTAGCACTGTTGCAAGCCTAACAACCATAACTAACAGTTTGCACACACTGGCAATTATCCAACCATGACAGCCAATATTACCAAAACGTTTTGCAGGACACTCACTGACACACTTCCCTCTCTCTTGCAGGAGAAGGTGGCACTCAACAGGATGCAGCAGGAAGAAGCAGGACAAGCACGCCTGCATGTTTTAACCCCCATGGAGGAGACCGTGTGGCTACCATGAGAAGGGGCATCGCTGACAATGAAGCTGTGGCCACTGGCAGTGCTGAAGCAATTGATGATGAAGTAATCTAATCCTCATATAACTAATCCTCCTTCTCTCCTCCCACTTCTCCCACATCCCTCAATCTCTTCTGACTTAGGAACTACAGATGGTGTAAGCATGCACTTCTCACTTCCTCCTCTCCCTTCACCACAACCCAACCCTTGTCCCTTTTTTATTTCAGATACCCACGAACTGGAGCCTACCCAGTCAGTGGAGGAAGAGGAAGAAGGGAGTGAAGATGAACAGACACCGTCAGTCGATCTCACAGCCACAGCCACCTGTTCAGATAATGACACTGTGTATATTTTAGAGGCTAGGATAGAGGAAGGATCTGCATGTGGTGAGACACTGGGCATGTGCGCAGGAGTAAGGATAGTGCAGGTGCCAGCTCGCCGGAGGGCAAGGTTGCACACCAGTTCTGCTGCATAGGACTCCGATGAGGACTTCAATGGGCCAGACTACAGAAGAAAGCTGATGGGTGTACACACCCAAATTCTTGGTGCACTGGAAAGCCTGCCAGAATACCTGCGCACAATGTCAGGGAACATGGAGGAGTCTAGCACCAACTTGGCACTGGACTTTGCTCAGAGATTGGAGCCCATCCTTCCCAACATGGTGGTCACCTCCGTCAACACACGTGCGGAACCCAGTCTGATGGCTGATGTCTCAGCTTCCATTACAGCACAAGCAACTTCCACTGAAGGTGTGCGTGCTGCAGTGAAAGCTAAGACTGCTGCCATGGAAGCTCAGGCTGCTGCTATCATGGTTCTGGATACCAGTTTTCAAATGGACTTCCAGGGTGTCACAGCAGTCCATCAATCTGTTCCCTAACAGATTACTAGGAATGCTGAGTCGTCGCCCCAGGAGAGTAGTAATGGCTCCATGGAATTCGAACCTGCAGTCCTTTCTCGGGATGATAGCATTCGTGCTCCCACCTCTGCCACCCCTTCCACTACTTTGCCAGTACCCTTGCTGTTGCCCATCAAGCTAGTCAGCCCCACCTGCGTAACCCAGGCATGGATGGTGCAATCAGAAGCTGGGACTTCTAGGCCCAAAGCTGCTCGAGCTCATCCTTCCAAGGCCATCTGCAGTCTCCTCAATTAAAGATCAGTAGCCTTCCATCATTCATGCTGCAGCCACTTGAGAAGCATCTCCGTAGGAGCACTAGAAAGAAAGACTTGGATTTATATAGCACCTTTCACGACCACTGGACATCACAAAGCGCTTTACAGCCAATAAAGTACTTTTGGAGTGTAGTCACTGTTGTAATGCAGGAAACACGGCAGCCAACTTGCGCACAGCAAGCTCAGCAATGTGATAATGATCAGATAATAATTTTTTTTGTTATGTTGATTGAGGGATAAATATTGGCCTGAACACCAGGGATAACTACTCTGCTCTTCTTTGAAATGGTGCCATGGGATCTTGAGAGAGCAGACGGGGCCTCGGTTTAACGTCTCATCCAAAAGACTGCACATCCCTCAACACTGCACTGGAGTGTCAGCCTAGATTTTTTTTGTACTCAAATTCCTGGAGTGGGTACTTGAACCCACAACCTTCTGACTCAGAAGCAACAGTGCTACCAACTGAGCCACAGCAGTAAAGGCACATGGAAGAGGCACTAAGGGAATGCACAAGGGTGATTAGTATATTTTTGTACGCATTATGTCATGATATAATTTATAAATTTGGATTGGAATGCACATTTTATGTCAGTTTTTATTTTTGATTTGTTGGAAAGATAATGATGTGATGGTCAGTGATAAAGGAAAGGTAAGGAGAACACAAATAGGAGCAGCAGTAAGCCATCTATCATCCAGACTATCGTGTCTGGTTTGCATGTCTATGAAACTTGTGAACACAATAAAATATGGTCAAACACCCAGCAATAAAAAATGTTATTGTTGAGCCTGGACTGCAGCCTGAATCTCAACATTAACAAGCTAATAAACTCTACAAAGAGCTATCGGGCATGAAATTGTGCTCGCCTTTAACGTAGTGAAATGTCTGAAGGCGCTACACATGAGTATTATGAGATAAAAAATTTGACACAGCCGCAAAAGGAGAAATTAGAGCAGGTTACCAAAAGTTTGGTTAAAGAGGCAGGTTTTAAGGAGCATCTTGAAGGAGGAAAGAGAGGTAGAGAGACGGAGAGGTTTAGGCAGGAAATTCCAGAACAGGGCCTAGGCAGCAGAAGACACGGTCACCAATGGTTGAGTGATTATAATCAGGGATGCTCAAGAGGGCAGAATTAGAGCGCAGACCAATTGGGGGGTTGTGGGGCTGGAAGAGATTACAGAGAGAGGGAGGGGCGAGGGCCATGGAGGGATTTGAAAACAAGGATGAGAATTTTGAAATCTCGGCGTTGCTTCACCGGGAACCAATGTAGGTCAGCGAGCACAGGGGTGATGGGTGAGTGGGACTTGGTGCGAGTTGGATCGCCTCTAGTTTACGTGGGGTAGAATGTGGGAGGCCAGCCAGGAGTGCATTGGAATAGTCAAGTCTAGTGGTAACGAAGGCATGGATGACGGTGTCAGCAGCGGATGAGCTGAGGCAAGGGCGGATACGGGCAATGTTACGAACATGGAAATAGGCGGTCTTAGTTATGCTGTGGATATGTGATCGAAAGCTTATTTCAGGATCAAATATGACACCAACGTTGCAATCTCAGCCTCAGACAGAAGTTGGGGAGAGGGATGGAGTCAGTGACTAGCAAAGGGAGTTTGTGGTGGGGACTGAAAACAATGGCTTCGGTTTTCCCAATATTCAATTGGAGAAAATTTCTGCTCATCCAGAACTGATCAGGGACCAAAATAGCTTCTGATGCGCGCATGCGCACTTCCGCCACGGATCATGCTGGATGCCATCTTGGTGAGGGGGTTAGCGTGCAAGCGACCAACGTCTGTTGGAAATATACGGAGCAGGCAGATCATGATGTCAATCAGTGTGCAACACTATGGCGTCATTTTGGTGCTCAACATTCCAGCCAATGCCTTCTCTTAACCTCGCACAGCTGAACATGCATTAGGCAGCAGGAAAGACCCCCACCTGCATTATTTAAAAGGATCATCAAACGACTTACAGAATAGTTGCTGGTTGATTTCTTCTGGCTGTTGCTGCAATTGTACAAGTGTTTGGTGTTTTCCATAGTTCTCTCAAGTTGCAAAAGCCTACAGGGAGGGTGTGACAGGTGCTGAAAGACTTTTTACTGACTCTAAAGCTTCTGCACAAACCAGTCGCTCCAGACATGGATAGCCTAGTAGGGATTCCTCTTGGCATTGAGCATGACTGGGAGAATGAACAGAGGCCATGCAGAGCAGAAGAAACTGCTAAAAGAGTGAGGATGAGGAAGGGGAGAAGGTCTCTCAGTAGGAGGCCATATCTGCAGAAAGTCTTTAGGGAGCAGACCTGTTGGAGAACAGATAGCAGGAGTGCTGTGATACCTTGGGATCCCCTTTGCACACTGGTATCCAGAGCCATGATGGGTGGATGCTGCTCGCGTGCTGCAATGGAAGCAGAAACATCGGCCATCACACACTGCATCATGGTTGGTTTCACCAATGTGCTCATAGAGTTGGTTGTCCTTCACATGCTAGAAAGGAGGGGCTCCAAGCTATGCGCAAAGCCCTGTGCCAAGTTGGTGCTTCATGCTCCTTGACATTGCACACAAGTTTTCAGACACGCTTCCCAATGCACCGAGCATTTCGTTGTGTATGCCCATCAGCCGCCTTGTATTGTCTTCACCATCGAAGTCTTCCTCTGTGTCCTCTACAGCAGAACTCGTGTGCAATCTCACTCTCCAGCAAGCTGGCTCCTTACCCCCTCCCCTGGCTGTAGCACACTCGTGCCCAGTATCTCACCAATTGCAGATCCCGCCTCTATGCTATCCTCTAAGATATGCACAGTCTCAGTATCTGAGCTGGTGGCTGCGAGTGTGAAGTCAAGTGATAGTGCGCCTTCACTGTCTTCTTTGTGTTCCTCCACTGCCTGGCCAGGTTGGAGTTCTTGGATATGAAATTTTAAAAAGCACAAGGGTAATGTTGCACTAAACGGAGATGGGGGGTGGAAAGTAAGAGGTGCACGCCCACACCATCTGCATCTTGTAAATCAGAAGCGATTGTAGAATAAGGGGCACTGGGGTGTGAGAAGGAGGTTTAGTCATGAGAACACCGTCATCTTCAATGGTTTCAGCCGCACCACTGGCCATGGCCTCAGCAATGGTTGTTCCAATCATGGCCAGCATGTCTCCTCCATGGGGGGTTACGACATGCGGACATGCCTATACCCCTCTGGTTAGTTCCTGCTGTTTCCAGTTGTGCACCACCTTGTCATGCAAGAGAGAGGGAAGTTTTGTGGAATTGGTTTAGGTGATGTGCCTGTCATGACTGATTAGCTGGCAGTGTGCAAATTGTGAGATGTGAGGCTCGCAGCAGTGCTAAGTGCGTGAAGGTGCAATGGAGCATATGAATGTTAGGTATGAGTTCTGATTGACAGAAATTGTTGGTAGATGAGTGATGGGGGTATGGTGAATTGAAGAGTGGCTGAGGCTAGTGGCGCACTTGGTAGGATATGGCATTTGAAGATGCATTCACTGACTATGACCACTCCTGTGAGGTAACTGAACTTCTTGCGCCATTGCATCCAGGTCCTCGGGGTTAAACCCCTGGCATTGACCTCCACGGTTATCTGCTACCACTGCCTTCTCATCAAATGTCTGGAGGATCTCCTGGCCCTCTGTGTGTACAGGACATCGCTCCTCCTTTCCACATTCTTCACCAAGACCTCCAGTGCAGCGTTGGAAAAGTTTGCAGCCCTCTCTCTCCATGTTGTGCCATTCTTCACTGTTTCCCAGATCAAATTCACTTCCTGCACAACTCCAGCACCTGCTCCAGCCACAAAGTGCTTTCCCTTTAAGAGGTGCAGGCTAGCTTTAAGCAGTGCAGGCTAACTTCAAAAGTGCTAGGAAGTTACGACTTCAGGCCCCCTGTTGATGCGTGCAGCCAATGAACAGTGCTGGCTGCACATGGAAATCATTTTAATGAGCAGGCAGCACGAAGTTGGCGGCTGCCTGCATTTCAGTCAACGTGCATGGGTTAATCACGCATCACGATCCCCGTGTCTGATTTTCAGGGTTATCCAATTCAGTTCCCATCATGTCTAATGGAAGCTGTAGCTAAAAGGGGAAATGTTCATACTGGCAGAAGAGGAGTCCAAACCACTTGACTGCAGTTTGAACCTGGCAGTAGAAATCGACCAGTAAATTGTTAAATAATGGACACAAATAATAAATATCTGCCACAATGAACTAAATTGCCACAATAAACTAACTGGAACCCTTAACTGTTATACTGCTATATGTCTGTTACTAGGGTCTTAAAAAGCACTACAGTAATTTCACAAATAATTAGAAATGCAATTTAATTATATCAATCTCACAAATTGTGAGTTTAAAATGTTGCTGGGAAGAGAACTTAACATGTGCAAGATATTTAAGAAATTGTTGCTTTTTGGTGTTTTCATTATGTAAAGCATAATTTGTAGTATTAGTGCACATATTTTAATTGGTTTTATTGAAATTAATAGATGCACATTAATTCACAATTTGTCAATAACAATGTAGTTAAAATGTGCAACTTTAATAATGGATTCCAAACAAAGAGATTGCAACAACCTTGAACAGCTTCTCAAAATGTGGTTAATGGGTACCCTGTACAAAGAAAAAGCTGTTTAGTAGACTACTCCAAATGTATATTAGACGGAGAGGCTGAGTACCTCTGCTGGGACAGAAATGATTATATTTGGACAGTAGAACAGCTGCTGTCTGTAAAAAGCTGGAAATCAGTATCATGTTACTGATACAGGATATCTTACGGAGCGCAAAATGCAATTCAGATGAGTGACTTAAAAGAAGACAAACAGAATCAGTGAATTAGAACAATCACAATAGCAAAAGAAAACAGCAATGATATCATTCTGTTCCAAAAAGATTTACTAGAATGATATTGGAATTGAGATGTTATATCCATCAGGTAAGATTGAACAGGCTGGGGCTCTTTCTCTAGAAAAGAGAAGACTGAGGGGTGACCTGATAGAGGTCTTTAAGATTATGAAAGGGTAGACGTAGAGAAGATGTTTCCAGTTGCGGGCAAGACCAGAACTAGGGCCTATAAATATAACATAGTCACGAATAAATCCAACAGGGAATTCAGGAGAAAATTCTTTACCCAGAGAATGGTTAGAATGTGGAACTCGCTACCACAGGGAGCAGTTGAGGCGAACAGTATAGATGCATTTAAGGGGCAGCATGGGCCAGCCCACACTGCGATATGTGCGCGCTAGGGTCCGTGCAGGTCTCTAGTTGTCCTGGTTAACCCTTGCCACTGGATGAAGACCTAGCTCTATCAAGCCCATGTGGTGGCTGGTGTGCAACAGTCACCACATATCAAAAAAAATTCATGCACAGGCATCTTCCACCCCCTCAATTGGAGTTCAGGACGAGAACATCGGGTCCTTCATCGAAACACCTGTGAACTCGTGGAAGCAAGTCATCCTCGTTCGAGGGACTGCCTATGATGAGATAAGCACATGAGGGAGAAAGGAGTAGAAGGATATGTTGATTGGGTTAGGTGAAGAAGGTAGGAGGCTTGTGCGGAGCATAAGCACTGGCATAGACCTGTTGGGCCGAATGGCCTGTTTCTGTGCGTAAATAATTTGTAATCCTTTGTAAAGCACCAAAAATGGGAGTACTGTACTTGCAGTTCTGCTGATTCTTATTTCTCTCATACTGCGCGTACATAAAGGCACACATGAAAAATGATTCCACCTAAAATATTTTGGAAAAGTGAAAAACAAAACTCTATTGCTTCAAAAAATGAAAACTCAATATTTTTGTATCTAGGTCTTCTAGAAAAGCAACTTCTAAGAGCCTCAGTGGGAACACGCACGGCATAAAGTGCAGCTGAACCATACAGCCCAAAATATCTCAGGTTCGACATTTGGTCTGTGCTTAGCTAACTGATCTCAGCTGGCAGCAGTTGGGTGTAACAATTGGCCTTAGTGCCTGTCTGACACCAGAAGGAAAAAGAGAAAAAAATCAGCTCTTCATTACTACCCAGTCACCTCCCCCACTAAGATCGTGCCTGTATGTATATCAGGATCAGGCCGAGCTGCGGTGGTCAAATAGTTTCCTAACATTCACTGTACCAGAATGTTTCGGGGTTTGTGAAACTGTACCCCAGTGTCTTCAGGAGAGGGAAAGGGAGAAAGTTGTGGGGGAAAAGGAAGAGAAAGACATCTGACATTTCAACTCAAGAGTGTGGTTTATTTTTGATATAATTGCAATATGTGTCAGGCAAAGTATTACTTTTAAAACAAGTGTCCAAATCACTTTATGAAGTATATTCTTCAATCGCTTCTCGGCCTTTTGGCTAAGATCATGCGTAACTGACCTGACAGGGGAGTAACCATGACCCCAACGTGGTTCTCCCTGGATCAGGAAGGTGGTTCTCCTATGCTTTTTGGAAATAGGAGGTGGGTGGGGTGGCTTGACCCATCCACCTCCACGGAGGTGTGTGGGGTTGCTGACCCATCCACCTCCATGGCACGAACCTGGTATTGCAGTACTTCCAGGAACGGTGCTTGGGCTCTAGGCCTTTTGGTTAAGAGCATTAGCGCAGGGTGATCCTTGATGTGTGCAAGGTGACCTCTGGCGTTTGTGATCTGACAAAGAATTGGAAAGATTGGCTACGATTAAAATAAAATAAAAAAATATTCTTCAATGCAAGAAGGCTTTTCCAACACAAATTTATCTTGCCTGGATTTTATGGTACAGATATTTTACTCCTCCGAAGCACTCAAGTCATTTTGACAGTAAATCAGCCAATCTGTTCCCAAAATGCCAACTTGGTATTCTCTATTTGTAGAAATTGTGATTAATCCTCTAGCTGCAAATTTATTTGTTGAGTCAAAAACAAGTTACTACAATGCAAATTAATCACTGTATTTATGCAGAAATTGGTGATCTGTCACTTGTAAATTAATCTACCACCATTTCTGCCGTGGATGCTAGGAATGGTAGGGTAAATAGGTAACACTTCAGAGCAGCTGAAAATAATCCTTCAGTCCACAACTCTTTTGAAAACAAAATTAAACATTTAAGTCAAGTGCCCTCAGATCTGGGGGACATTCCAAGCACTTTTCACATGCCCTTTTTTTTTTGTTTTTTTTTGTGATTTTTGTGGGGGGTTTTTTTGGGCAGTAAAACCAGAGATATATATACAAGTGCCCCCTATAAAAGGGAAGGGGGACACTAAACCTTCAGTCCACAAAGTTTTCAAAGTACTCAGAGGTGTATTTTGCAGATATAAACTTGCTTGCTCTTCAATCAAGCATCGTGTAGCTTTGGCAGAAAGTTTCCATAGTATCAATGCAGGACATTCTGAAAAGGGAGGGTGAACAGCCAGTTGTCGTGGTGCACATTGGTACCAACGATATAGGTAAAAAATGGGATGAGTTCCTACAAGACGAATTTAAGGAGCTAGGAGCTAAATTAAAAAGTAGGACCTCAAAAGTAGTAATCTCAGGATTGCTACCAGTGCCACGTGTTAGTCAGAGTAGGAATCGCAGGATAGCTCAGATGAATACGTGGCTTGAGCAGTGGTGCAGCAGGGAGGGATTCAAATTCCTGGGGCATTGGAACCGGTTCTGGGGGAGGTGGGACCAGTACAAACCGGACGGTCTGCACCTAGGCAGGACCGGAACCAATGTCCTAGGAGGAGTGTTTGTTAGTGCTGTTGGGGAGGAGTTAAACTAATATGGCAGGGGAATGGGAACCAATGCAGGGAGACAGAGGGAAACAAAATAGAGACAGAAGCAAAAGACAGAAAGGAGATGAGTAAAAGTGGAGGGCAGAAAAACACAAGGCAAAAAACAAAAAGGGCCACCTTGCAGCAAAATTCTAAAGAGTCAAACTGTGTTAAAAAGGCAAGCCTGAAGGCTCTGTGCCTCAAAGCGAGGAGTATTCAGAATAAGGTGGACGAGTTAACAGTGCAGATAGCAGTTAATGGATACGATGTGGTTGGCATCATGGAGACATGGCTCCAGGGTGACCAAGGCTGGGAACTCAACATCCAAGGGTATTCAACATTTAGGAAGGATAGACAGAAAGGAAAAGGAGGCGGGGTGGCGTTGCTGGTTAAAGAGGAAATTAATGCAATTGTAAGGAAAGACATTCGCTTTGATGATGTGGAATCGGTATGGGTGGTGCTACGGAATACCAAAGGGCAGAAAACGCTAGTGGGAGTTGTGTACAGACCTCCAAACAGTAGTGGTGATGTTGGGGAGGGCATCAAACAGGAAATTAGGGGTGCATGCAATAAAGGTTCAGCAGTTATCATGGGTGACTTTAATATGTATTTAGATTGGGCTAACCAAACTGGAAATAATACGGTGGAGGAGGATTTCCTGGAGTGTATGGTTTTCTCGACCAATATGTCGAGGAACCAACTAGGGGGGAGGCCATCTTAGACTGGGTGTTGTGTAATGAGAGAGGATTAATTAGCAATCTCGTTGTGCGAGGCCCCTTGGGGAAGAGTGACCATAAAATGGTGGAATTCTACATTAGGATGGAGAATGAAACAGTTAATTCAGAGACCATGGTCCAGAACTTAAAGAAGGGTAACTTTGAAGGTATGAGGCGTGAATTGGCTAGGATAGATTGGCGAATGATACTTAAGGGGTTGACAGTGGATGGGCAATGGCAGACATTTAGAGACCGCATGGATGAACTACAACAATTGTACATTCCTGTCTGGCGTAAAAATAAAAAAGGGAAGGTGGCTCAACCATGGCTATCAAGGGAAATCAGGGATAGTATTAAAGCCAAGGAAGTGGCATACAAATTGGCCAGAAATAGCAGCGAACCTGGGGACTGGGAGAAATTTAGAACTCAGCAGAGGGGGACAAAGGGTTTGATTAGGGCAGGGAAAATAGAGTACGAGAGGAAGCTTGCAGGGAACATTAAAGTGGACTGCAAAAGCTTCTATAGATATGTAAAGAGAAAAAGGTTAGTAAAGACAAATGTAGGTCCCCTGCAGTCAGAATCAGGGGAAGTCATAACTGGGAACAAAGAAATGGCAGACCAATTGAACAAGTATTTGGTTTGGTATTCACTAAGGAGGACACAAACAACCTTCCGGATATAAAAGGGGTCAGAGGGTCTAGTAAGAAGGAGGAACTGAGGGAAATCCTTATTAGTCGGGAAATTGTGTTGGGGAAATTGATGGGATTGAAGGCTGATAAATCCCCAGGGCCTGATGGTCTGCATCCCAGAGTACTAAAGGAGGTGGCCTTGGAAATAGCGGATGCATTGACAGTCATTTTCCAACATTCCATAGACTCTGGATCAGTTGTACAGGGCCTTGGTGAGGCCACACCTGGAGTATTGTGTACAGTTTTGGTCTCCAAACGTGAGGAAAGACATTCTTGCTATTGAGGGAATGCAGCGAAGGTTCACCAGATTGATTCCCAGGATGGCGGGACTGACATATCAAGAAAGACTGGATCAACTGGGCTTGTATAAACTGGAGTTCAGAAGAATGAGAGGGGATCTCATCGAAACGTTTAAAATTCTGACGGGGTTAGACAGGTTAGATGCAGGAAGAATGTTCCCAATGTTGGGGAAGTCCGGAACCAGGGGTTACAGTCTAAGGATAAGGGGTAAGCCATTTAGGACCGAGATGAGGAGAAACTTCTTCACCTAGAGAGTGGTGAACCTGTGGAATTCTCTACCACAGCAAGTTGTTGAGGCCAATTCACTAAATATATTCAAAAAGGAGTGAGATGTAGTCCTTACTACTCGGGGGATCAAGGGGTATGGCGAGAAAGCAGGAATGGGATACTGAAGTTGCATGTTCAGCCATGAACTCATTGAATGGCGGTGCAGGCTCGAAGGGCCGAATGGCCTACTCCTGCACCTATTTTCTATGTTTCTATGTTTCTATGTCTCCTCCACCAAAAATGGAATAGAGGACAAAATCATCAAAAGAATAAAATGTGGGCTGCCAGAGAAGTGAATGGGAAAAGAGTGACATAAAATTGTGAGCTGCTGCTGGAGGGGAGGGGAAGGGAGAGGAAGATGGGATGGGACATGACATCAGTTTGGGATCACACCTGTGTAATATCAGTGACATAGAACATAAGGAAATATAGACCAAGAAAAGACCATTTAACCCTTCAAGCCTGTTTATTCCGAGACCTTGAGCAGCTTACCTGTTCTTGGACATGTGGGTATGTTAGTCTAATAGTTATGGTACTGGACTAGCAATTCATAGTTTAAATTCTGCCATAGCAATGTGTCACATTGAATTCAATAAACCTGGTCATTTGTGGAAGCACCAGAAAGTGACCATTAAAACATACAGGATTATCATAAAAACTCAACTGAGAGGGTGAAATTCCATAACGTTGAAAAATGGGCATGGCCACCACAATGTGCGATATGCCTGCGCCCGTTTAAGTAGCTCAAGCAACACGTCAAATTTGTGCTGCCTGCTAATTATAATGATTGTACCATACAACCCAGCAGTGAACATGCTGCTGACAGGCTGTGCGCTCAAAAGGGGCTCAAGTTCTCGAGATTTGTGCAGGGTATGAACACTGGAAGAGAGGTCCTCTACCCCCAAGGGGCCAGAAGCCCTCCAGAAAAAAGTATGTGCGACCAGATCGCCAAGCTGGTCACTGCCAGTAGTGTCACCCCCGGACCTGGCTCCAGTGCCCAAGAAGTTTCATGACCTTAGACAAATGGTCAAGGTCAGTGAATGCATCTTCAAAAGCAGTCTCCTGCCAACTGCACCACTAGCCAAACGCACTGCTCAATGCACAACTCACTCACTTACCAAATCTCGACCAAACACGAGGCATACCTCACATTCCTAGCTTCAACTCACCCCCTTGGAGGAGACGGTGCTGGCCATTCTTAGCAGGAACATGGCTGAGCTCTTGGCCAGTGGTGGGGCTGAAAGAATGCAAGATGCCAGTATCCTCATTCTTTATCCTCCTTCTCACATTCCACTTTCCACTCATCTCACAATATCTGCTGATTTACAAGCTGCACATGATGTAAGCATGCACCTCTTGCTTTACCCCCTCTCCTCCCCTCAGCACAACCCTAGCCTTCCTCATTTCAGACACCCAAAAAATCCAACCTGCCCAGCCAATGGTTGACCAAGAAGAGGGAGAAGAGAATGAAGAAAAAGAAAAACATTCACTCGATTTCACTCTCCCAGCCACCAACTTCTTGAGGTCGTTGTGCAAGACCGGCTGCAGTCTCCCCCGCTGAAAGTCACCATCCGTCATGCTGCAGCCACTGGGGTAGCACTGCGTAAGAGCACTAGGATAGGCAAAACCACATGCAAGATACTAAGAGAATGCAGAAGGATGACTAGTTGAATTTTTGATGTAGTATTGGATGCAAATATGGATAAAGTTGGATTGGAAAGTTTGCTTTGTGGTGGGCTTTTATTTCAGCATTGTGACCAAGAGGACGCTGTGATGGTCAGTAACAGAGGGGAGGTGGATGATGACAGCCTTCTCATGGCTCACCCTATAATTAATGTCGTCTCAAAGGACACCGAACTTGTCGATAAATTGAACTCCAGTAGCAAACCAAGTAAATCGAACATTCCGCTCCAGGACCAAAGAAAACTGCATGTAGGGCCAACTATCCGAATATGCCAACTTAGCATCGAAGGCAACTCTCGTTCAAAATGTGAATATCTCGAAAGATTACTCAAGAAACACAGTGTTGTTGTCCAGGTTCTTGAAGAAACACACATCGAACACATCCACCAATTCGACACAAGAGGAAGTATAATAGGTTTTGACTGAATTGCTTGCAGTAACCATCCCAAATATGGCCTGGTGTGCTATGTCAAACAAGGCATCAAAGGCTGCACCGAACTCAAGCATACCAGTATTGCCAGAATTTTCACTACAGCAGTATGTGTCGGAGAGCTAACAATCTCCAATGTCTACAAACCATCACTCATAGAGTGGTCTGACCCACCACACCCTCCTAGCCGACATCCATCCATCCATCTCAGAGACTTTAGCAGCCACCACACAATGTGGGGTGATGCAGATGTCAATTATAATGAAGAAGCAATTGTACAGTGGGCTTCACTAGAGAATAAATTCCTCCTTTTTGATGCCAAAGATTGAGGTATGTTTCATTTGTCAAGGTGGCAGAGAGAATATAACCCAGACATATGTTTCCTCTCTGAAGACAGCAAAGGAAACCCAATCATCACCTCCAGAACTGTTCTTAATGACTTCCCCAAGAGTCAACACAGACCCTTAATCATCAATGCTGGCATCGAAATTTCTGTCATTACATCAACACCGCAACCACGATGGAACTTCAAAAAAGCAGATTGGGAAACCTTCCAAAGGTCAGTTGACACCAATATCAGGTGGATTCCGTCAAACACCAATGCCTTCAACAGATTTATAGTAATTATTAAAGTTGCCACAAAATGCAGTATACCTCGGGGGTTTAGAAAGACATATGTTTCTTGTTGGATGGAAGAAAGCGAGGCTCTCTATCAGGAGTATTCGCTGAACAAGATCCCAGCCACAGCCACCTCAATGCTAGAGTCCTTGAACTCGGCGAGACATGAAAGGTGGAGGAGCCTTGTGGAGAAGACTAACTTCACTCACTCCAACAGGAAAGCATGGGCCCTGCTCCGTCAACTTGGCAGGGAAAACCCCACCTATAAACACAGGACGACCATCATTGCATCCCACTTGATACAAACATCAAAGGGTCTGGTGGACAAAGAATTTCGATACCAGGTGTAGCAGCAACATACGAAAAACTTGATGACAGCATCAAGATCGTCAACTATGTCTGATCCATTCACCTTGGACAAATTAAATGCAGCCCTGTTGACAACCAAATCTGGAAAAGCTGCTGGTCCAGATAGGGTTTATCCAGAATTTTTAAAAGCCCTGGGACCCAAAGCTAAGAGATGGTTGACCTCCTTCTTCTCTGAGGTACTAGCAACCGGTATTTGGAGGGAGACTAAAATAATTGCCCTCCTAAAGCAAGGGAAGAATGCTTGTGGAGCCTCCAGTTACTACCCTATCTCCTTACTTTCCACTTGTTATAAAGTACTGGAGAGACTGCTCCACTGACTAGCACCCATTATCGAGCCAACCAAGAGAGAAAGCAGGAAACTTTCGACCAGTTAGCCTAACATCTGTTGTTGGGAAAATGCTGGAGTCCATTATTAAGGAAGCAGTAGCAGGACATTTGGAAAAGCATAATTCAGTCAAGCAGAGTCAGCATGGTTTTATGAAAGGGAAATCATGTTTGACAAATTTGCTGGAGTTCTTTGAAGATGTAACGTGCAGGGTGGATAAGGGGGAACCAGTAGATGTAGTGTATTTAGATTTCCAGAAGGCATTCGATAAGGTCCCACATAAAAGGTTATTGCACAAGATAGAGGATTGGCTAACTAACAGAAAACAGTGTGTCGGGATAAATGGGTCATTTTCTGGTTGGCAAACAGTAACTAGTGGGGAGCCACCAGGGATCGGCGCTGAGACCTCAACCATTTATAATCTATATTAATGACTTGGATGAAGGGACTTAGTGTAATGAAGCCAAGTTTGCTCATGATACAAAGATGGATGGGAAAGCAAGTTGTGAGGAGGAAAAAAAAAATCTGCAAAGGGATATAGACAGGCTAAGTGAGTGGGCAAAAAATTGGCAGATGGAGTATAATGTGGGAAAGTGTGAGGTTATCCACTTTGGCAGGGGAAAAAAGCAAATTATTTAAATGGAGAAAAATTACAAAATGCTGCATAGAGTGGCACCTGGGGATTCTTGTATAAGAAACAAAATAATTAGTATGCAGGTACAGCAAGTAATCAGGAAAGCAAATGGAATGTTGGCCTTTATTGCAACTTTTATCTTGTGCAGTAACCTTTTATGTGGCACCTTATCGAATGCCTTCTGGAAAACCAAATACACCACATCCACTGGTTCCCCCTTATCCACCCTGCACGTTACATCGTTTTCTCACTATAGCGCAGACATTGCCATGTTATCAAAATTCTGGAATTATCTTTGGTTTCTGCCTCCCAGCACAACTTCTGTTTGGCGAGTTCCACTGACGGGTCCCACCCATCCCTTTTCATTTTAAAAATAGTTTCTTGTGCTTATCTGCAAAAAATCTTGCCAACGATCCCTCCGGACCCAATTCATCAGACATTGCATCAGTAGCAGACATTCTACCCAAACCATATTCTTACCCAAATTTACTTGTTTTGATCTTTAACAGACACTTTATTTGCTCAAATACCCCATTTGACTCACACTTAATGCAACGGATTACATCGGATTGAGAGTGGTAATTAAAATACTCACGTAGTGATGGTCCATCACGATCGGTGTCTTGTCTTCCGGTGGTATCCTGCCGACTACGCCAATTGATGCATAGATTAAAATAATTAACCTCGACACAGTCTGTTAGGATTCAAAGACAAGTAGTTTATTTTACTTGCAAGGGAGAGTTGAGTCTGTAGTCAGCCTCCTGCTGAGCTGTCCACACTTGCTCTCTTCGAACAAAGAATACACACGATTTTTATACAGTTACTCAGCCCATCAAGGCCGGACATTTCAATACATGTGACATACATTCATTGGTTCGAATAGTCAAAAGCCCTTGTCACTCAAAGCAAAGATATGATTTCGACCCCGCCTATATGGCCTCATATCAATTCTCAGTGTTTTTCACGATTTGACCTTTGCTCATGCTGGGTACTATTTTCGCTGATGTGTCAGTTTGAGTCATACCATCCTCCACTTATCTCTCTTGTGAGGACAAGAGATACTGAAATGCAACCTTGGGACAAAGTACAGATGTACACTTCTCAACCTAATCCTTGTCTTTACGTGTTTAGTTTGTAATGGTGATGGCTGCCCTGGTTTCTGCACGTTTTTACCCCTTTACCCACGTCTACCAAGTTGTCCCCCTTAGCTATCAAGTCCACGTCAAATTCATTGTTGTCCAGCTGAATTCTACTGAGAGAATTATCACCGGTATGCTTTTATCGACACCAACACCTTCGCTGCCTGTGCTTGCAAACATCGCACCACCACACCTACGCTGCGAATATGCAGTCTCCAGAGAATACAACCGCTACACCAGCAAAGGCATGCCGATCCAGGCTACTTGAACAACCTACCACCAGCCTGTCTCAAATCTAGAAGGCCATTTTAGACCGTCGCTGAAGCCCTTCAGTGATCTCCCCTCAGCCTTGATGACCAATGGTGAAATGCTTGGACATATGGAATGGATTCCTTGTAGAGGACCCCACAGTACAATCTGAAGGATCAAACCTTCCTCGCAAACAGTGGACAAACGTCAACCACCTCATAACCGGTCATGGTCGATGCTGCCACCTTCTCCATGGATGGAAGATGAAAGCATCCCTATCAAGCGACTATGGAGCGCATAATCAGACCCTGGAGCACATCATCGAGCACTGCCCTCAGAGGAAATTCGCAGACAGCCTACAAGATATCCATGCTGTTATATCAGAAAATTTGGCCTGGATATCTGACTTTGATATTGACATTTGATTTGCTTTGCTACTACCAAATGAAAGAAGAGGGAAGGTAAGATGTGAGACAAATGTTGAAAGAGGAATTGGGGCTGTGTTCACTGGTATCGCAGGCAGATAATTCTATCCCAGATATCCTGGCCAGTAGAGGGCTGTCTGGGTTGCCTCCTTGCTTCCGCTTCCTCCTCTTCTGCTTCCCCCTCTTTTGCTTCCACCTCTTCTGCTTCTTCCACTTCTTCCTCCTCTTCCTCCTCCTCCTCCTTCCTCCGTGAGCAGCTTGTCCCCATTGCTGCCTCTGCTCCATATCCATATCATGCTGCAGCTGAAGGGGGACTGCACCTAGAACTCCCAGGACTGGGAACAACTGGTATTGTCAGAGGCCTTCCTTTAAGAGCCAAAGCCTTGCAAGCATCCAGCAGCACTCCCTGCACGCCATTCACACTTTAACAACTTTTTAAAATGTCTTACACCAAACCACTACTTTAATAAAATGTAAAGAAACCAGTACAATAGCAAAAATCTAAACATACCTGAAAGTGTCCCTTTAAGGTAGGGGGATGGGCGTCCGTCGTACAGCTCGATGCACGTTCAACTCTGCGTGCTTTGGAGAAAGCATCCAAAATAGCAGGTTGTGTGTTAATTTAGCGTCGCACACAGATTGGCGCCACGATCTGACTAATTTCCATATTTGCAGCCTCTGTGTTCCATGTCAGAATTGTGCGGAAGCAAGCCGACTGCCAGTTTTTTCACCAAAACCCTCCTTATCAGCTGGCGCTAACGGGCTGAATTTCACGGCCAGAATGTCCTTCAGGGATGGGAACCTGCCATCCCCAACAGGTCTAGAGCCATACCATGTGGTTAACTCAAAATCACCAGGGATGGGCAATAAATATGGTCTTGCCAGTGTCACTCACATCCCAAGGACAAATTAAAAAGAATAATCTCCTGAGGAGAAGCTCTGCCATATTTCTCCTTAAGTGAACCTCCAGAATATTTATCTAACCTTATGCAACCTAAGTTATTCAAGCCTGATTAGTTGCTTTTCCCAGAAGTCATTACCATGGTTGCGGGCAGGAGTACAAGGTCCATTGTGTTCCACTGACTATTTGATCTCACTGTCTATATTTATTTTTAACCTTCAATCTTGTTGTAAATTTAATATTTATTCAGCTCTTTTCTGAAAAAAAAAGTTAATCAGCATGGTGTTAACTGCTGTTATTGGGACTCTTGTGCCACAGACATTACACTATAGGAATAGAAATTCGAATCTTATGTCTCTTGAAGCTTGCTAATTTTGTACTCATGTCCTCTAGTTCTGTGCTCACAGGTCCATAATAAATTAGCTGTTCAAAGCTATATTATCCATGCCTCTCAACATAGTTAAAATCTAGATCACATCCCCTCTTCATTTTTTTCTTTAATACAAACAAATTCAGTTCTGCAAGTCACTAAGCTACAGAATTATCCTTGAAATTCAAGGTCCTTTTGAAATTATATTGTTCACAACTGTACACAACATTTCAAGTGTGGCCTCACCAATGATCTATACAAGGTTACAATAGTTTGATTCACCTAATTATCAAATGCCTCTGAGATATATCCTGGAACGTGATTAGTCTTGATAACAATGCCTTCACAATAACTAGTTGATAAATTATTTTCCTTTCCAAATTTTTTATTGGTAACTCCTTTGTTGTGACAATTTTAATTTCATTTGTTACTTTAACTAAAATTTAAAATCAGCTTGGGTAGGCCAACCCCTTCCAATGAATTTATACATGGCCTTCTTTGACCTCACAAAGGCTTTTGACACTGTTAACCTCGAAGGACCATGGAGCGTCCTCCTCCGTTTCGGCTGCCCCCAAAAGTTTGTCGCCATCCTCCGCCTGCCCCACAACGACATGCAAGCTGTGATCCTGACCAACGGATCCACCACAGACCCAATCCATGTCCGGACCGGGGTCAAGCAGGGCTGCGTTATCGCGCCAACCCTCTTCTCGATCTTCCTCACACTCAACAAGCTCCCCGCTGGAGTGGAACTAAACTATAGAACCAGTGGGAACCTGTTCAAGCTTCGTCGCCTCCGGGCCAGATCCAAGACCGTCCCATCCTCTGTCACCGAACCACAGGACGCGGATGATGCTTGTGTCTGCACCCATTCAGAGGCTGAACTCCAAGCCTTCGTCAACACCTTCACTGAGGCGTACGAAGGCATGGGCCTTACACTAAACAGTCGTAAGACAAAGGTCCTCCGCCAACCTGACCCCGCCACACAGTAGTGCACCGGTCATCAAAATCTACGGCGCGGCCTTGGACAATGTGGACCACATTCCATACCTCGGGAGCCTACTATCAGCAAGGGCAGACATCGACGATGAGGTCCAACACTGCTTCCAGTGCACCAGCGCAGTCTTCGGTCGCCTGAGGAAGAGAGTGTTCGAAGACCAGGACCTCAAATCAGGCACCAAGCTTATGGTCTACAGGGCTGTAATGATACCAACCCTCCTATATGGCTCAGAGACATGGACCACATGCAGTAGACACCTCAAATCGCTGGAGAAATATCACCAACGCTGTCTCCGCAAGATCCTGCAAATTCCTGGGGAGGATAGACGCACCAACGGCAGTGTTCTCGATCGGCCAACAACCCCAGCATTGAAGCACTGACCACACTCAACCAGCTCCATTGGGCAGGCCACATCATCCGCATGCCCGACACAAGACTCCCAAAGCAAGCGCTCTACTCGGAACTCCTACGCGGCAAGCGATCCCCAGGTGGGCAGAGGAAACATTTCAAGGACACCCTCAAAGCCTCCTTGATAAAGTGCAACATCCCCACCGACACCTGGGAATCCCTGGCTAAAGACCGCCCGAATTGGAAGAGGAGCAGCCGGGAGGACGCTGAGCACCATGAGTCTCATCACCAAGAGCATGCAGAAAACAAGCGCAGGCAGCAGAAGGAGCGTGTGGCAAACCAGACTCCCCACCCACCCTTTCCTTCAACGACTGTCTGCCCCGCCTGTGACACAGACTGTAATGCCTGTATGGGACTGAATAGTCACCGGAGAACTCTCTTCCAGAGTGGAAGCAAGTCTTCCTTGATTTCGAGGGACTGCCTATGATGATGATGATGACGAATTTTAGTTGGGTCATTCTTAAAGGAAAATTTGATGGACTATAGCCCTTCCCCATGCTTTGAATGGTGCTCCCCTTTTAAAGGAAGGCAATTGATATATCCCCACAGGTTAGGTTTCACCCAATGCCACAATTGGCTACCTGACACAGGACACCTTCATTGTGAAGTTTTGTGAAGGGTGATCCCTGAAGCTCAACATCTCATTGCAGAAACATCACATCCAAATTCCTGTCCAGGTCATACACCATCCTGACTTGGACATATACCATTATTCCTTCATTGTTGCTTGGTCAATATCCAACAGGTCCCTATCTAACACCCTCATGGAGTTTAATCAGCACACAAGGGACTGCAGTAGTTCCAGAAGACCCACCGTCACCTTATTAGGGTAACTCAGGAAGGGCAATAAATGTGACCTTGCCAGTGTTACCCACATCCTGAGAACACAAGAAAAAATGCCATCCATGACTTTTGGACATTGCATGGAACTTTTCTGGTGATTATTGCCAACATTACTGGGTTAATATAATTTTATGTTAGTTATTTATTCTTAAACAAAAACTGAAAGTTGATTATTCCCAGTATGTTCAGCTAACAGAATACCATGATTCTCATCAGCCTACTTTAAAATAGGGCCCATCATTGTGCTTTAGTTTAAAATCAGTTCAAGTGGGCCATACCTGCCTGAAACTTTATTAGTGTTGCCATCTTTCGGGTGAGACATTAAACCGAGGACCTGTCTGTGCTCTCAGATGGATGTAAAATATTCCATGTCACTATTTCGAAGAAGAGCAGGGGAGTTATCCCTGATGTTCTGACCAATATTTATCCCTCAATCACCATCATAAAACAGATTATCTGGTTATCATCACATTTATGCTTGTGGGAGCTTGCTGTGCATAAATTGGCTGCTGTGTTGCTTACATTACAACAGTGACAACACTTCAAAAGTACTTCATTGGCTGTAAAGTGCTTTGGGGTGCCCTGAGTTTGTGAAAGGCGCTATATAAATGCAAGTCTTTCTTTAAATGGACAAAGTTTACATCAATGAGTTTGGGTTTAGTCCAATTGCACAATTCCCAATGGCCAATCATAAAAAGGGGCTCCTTCTCTCTGCTGTCTGTGTATTTGAATTAAATATCACAATTCCACTGCACTGTCCAAAATGGGACCCTTGGTGATACATCCTAATCGGGTTGAGTTTTGTCTAACCCTGCAATCCAAGAGCTATCGCTCTTTGTGCTTTTAGTGAGCAATGGGCAACATATGGCACCGTTGTTTTGGCTCCTTCTGATTTTATTGTTTGGACGTGATTTTGAAATTGTGGTTAGTTTTATTGATTTTATTAAAAGTCTGTTTCAGTGGGACAACCCTCCAGGAGTATTTAGTGGTGTCTCAATCCCAGATTTACCTTAAACTAGGACTTGTTTATTGTTCATCAGGTTCCTGTTCTAATGTGAATAAAAATGCATTTTTCCACATTAAAATCCATTAAGCATTACTTTGCTCTTCTATTTTGTTTATATGCATTCATTTAAATATTATTCGTCTTCCCTACACCAGTCACTTAATGTCATTAATAATTTTTTATATATACTACAAGTACAGACCTCTGTTATATATGAAGAGTGTAAATAGCAGTAAGCTCAGAACAGATCCAGGAACTGTTCATAGATCAGTCTTGTCCATTTATCAGAACTTTCTGCTTTCCAACCTAACGCTAATTTGTCATTAATTCGTTACACCATTATCTTCTTCTAAAGCCTCGGGTATGGAATGTACATGTTGCTGCTGTTTGACAATGTGGGGATAGGCTCTTCCACCCTGTAACAATATTTGCATAATACTCAGATTAGAGTCAACAAACACCTGGGATCATTACGTTTTGTGCAGCTTCTGGAGTTCAAGAAGTCACCACATGAATTAGTTCAGCACACAACTGGATTGAACCAGTTCTCAAGACACTGCATTGAGACTGCGGTGTTCTGTGAAGCAGAAATAAAGAAGCCACTGGGTAGAAATGCAGAAGACATCATTACATGCCTCTTACATGCCACAGAATTGCCTGCCTAATGTTTTGCTATCACATGTGTGAAAGATCTTCGGGCAGCACTCTCAAATAGCAGAGAACTCCCTCAACAAACATTATCTGGAAAATAAATGATGTCTGGTAGTATAGCACAAGGAAGTAACACAGTCAATAGTTTTAATTATATTATACAAGAGAGCAAAACTTGGGCAGTTTACAGTTCATCATGTTCTTGGGCTGTGTTATTGCCTTAAACAGTCAGATATTGTTTATCTTAAGAACATGTGCAGTTGGTATAACAGGCCTAAACTGGTTATACTTGCTAGCAATTGGTCCAATCTAAACTTTGGTTATAGTCAAATGTTATGCTTTTATCACAAATATTGATTTGATAAAAAATACTATCTCCACGCCAATTGAATAATTGTAGTGGTGCATTCTGCAGCATTAATGTTATTTACCAGGCATAAACAAAGTGTTATATTTTAATCCTCTTTAATGGCATTGCAGAATTTCTGCAATGTGTCATGAGTGAGGAGTAGGGACAGGCAAATTCCTGTTAATACAGTGTGGCAAGTGCCAGCAATAACATTTTTAGATGTTTTTGATAGTGCCAGGCCAAAGCTGGTGCACTATTGATAATTTATATTATATTTTATTATTACAAAGATTTTAATTATGAGCTTTTATCCCTAAAGAACTGGGTATCCAGGTGGCCTTTTGCCAGTTGAGGATATTGAAAAAATTATATATTTTCTGGTTTGTGCATTTGGTGCGATTAGACACTTTAACCTGGCACAGCAAGTGGCCTTTCCTTTAGACTGATCCAACAAAAATCTGAATGCATCGTGGAAGACAGGAACTGGACCAAGACTGCTTAAACTGATCTTGATTAGGATTCATACAATAGGCTGGACCATACGTCCCCATTTACTGGGGACAGTCTCCAGAGTAGTTGCGTCCCCAGGCAAACCATGTTGCTGGAAGAGTGCCGGTTCAGAAAACTCGTCCCTGTATAAAGTGTTTTTTTAAAAACCCCGGGGGTCGGGGGAGAGATTCTTGGCTGTTCTCACCCAGTTTGAGCTCAGAAATGGATTCCAGGAGCCAGTTGAATGGAGGCGATGATGGCAGCCCCATCTTCCCACAATACAGCGCAGCGGAAAAAAGGCCCCATCGATAGCACGGGCCGCACTAAGCCGGATTGAGTCACCTGACCCCGTCCTTTGGCCAATATTGACTGGCAGGAGGGCGGAGTGAGAGCTGGTGCGTAAGTGGATTTACTTTACCTCAGATTAGTATGGTGCATGGTGGATTTTTTTAAACCGAAAACGCAAGCTCTAAATTCTCCCACCGGGAAGAGGTTTCTGAAATCTTCTGAGACAGAAGGTGCTTCACTTTATATATGAAAAATATCAGTCTGTTTGGAACTGATATAAAATTGACAAATTAAAAGTTAGGATATTCAGGGACAAGTATAAATGGTACAGCACTACTGCCAGAACACATGCAAGATTCGAGATTTGGTGTAAAGTGAAAATGGCACTGTCTCTGTGCGTATTCCACTAGCAGAAGCAACAAAGACATTATGCCCATTTTCTTGAATCGTGGCCTGTCTACTTTGCTGTGCTCCCACCCTGTGTGTCCGTGGATTTAATTTAGAAAATATGGTTACCCTACTTTAGTCCTGGCGGCAGTTTGGATTGTGTTCAAGCTAAGCTCCTGGAGTGGGGGGGTTGGGATGGGGCAGGGAGGTGAAAGGATTGTGTAGAATCCCACTGAAATACTTAGTCAACAGAAATGGGACTGCGTAAGACTGCATAAGAATCTTGTTTGGAAATGGGAAATTTGATTTTATGATTATAATTATTCTGTAGGCCAGTTGCTATCTGTATATAAAGTAATCAGGTTGTTTTTAACATGCAGAACTAAGATTCCATTTGAAATGACAAAACAAACTGCATAATATTATGTATCAATATTGATTAGCTTACACACTGATTAGCATAGAAATACAGTTATTGTGGGATCCAGCAATCCTTAAACTTGATCTCATTTCCATAACAGCAATTGGGAGGAGCACAAATCTAATAAAATAAAAGCCCATTCTAATTTTTAAAAGTTTTAGACATGTGGTTTCATTAGTCAAACTCAAAATACAAAGAATTCTAATACTGACCTAAAGAAGAACACACAATGCTTGGTTATGTTTTGATTCATACAAAAGATGTTCAAGGATTTTAATATCTGTGGGAAGTTAAAAAAAAAATGAATCACAGAATTAAATTGGCCAGAAAACAATTTAATTCTAACACTTCTGTGGAGTCGGGAGGAGCAGGTGTGCTCCGTAAAAATTCCCCTGGCATCTGCCAGCTCGGCACCCCTCCTCCGCTTTGCCTCTCTCTCTAGGGACACGGTCGGAATTGGTCAAGCCCTGTCTGGAGAGCTGTATTGGCGTCCGCAACTCACCTGTTTAATACTAAAAAGTTCGCCGTTTTGGAGCGTGGACAGTAACATTGGCGGGGCCCAGGTACAGAGGAGTGGGAAGGTTGGGGCAGATGAGCGGCGAGAGATCATGGTGGAGGAGCAGTGTGAGATCGCAGCGGAGGTGCGGTGAATGTTTGGCAGAAGAGTGGTGAGAGACGGTGGCGGGGGTGCGGTAAATAAGGGAACGGGGCTCAGAAGAGCCGAGGGCCCAGGGACAACATGGGCCAGCCCACACTGCGATATGTGTGCGCACTAGGTCCGTGCAGCAGAGCAGGTCTCCAGTCGTACTGGTTAACCCTTGCCACTGGACCAAAACCTGGCTCTATCAAGCCCATGTGGTGGCTGGTGTGCAATGGTCATCACACGTTAAAAAAAATCCACGTACAGGCATCTTCCACCCCTTCAACTGGAGTTCAGGACTGGAAGGAACATCAGGTCCTTCAGTGAAACACCTGTGAACTCATGTGGAAACAAGTCATCCTCGTTTGAGGGACTGCCTATGATGATGACTAAAAAGGACCCAAGGCCCAGCTTTGAGGTGACTCCGACGGCCAAGGATCGGGGCGCAAAGCAGTCGCTTCGCGGTCCAGCCACTGGGCGCAAGTCCACTTTCTCAGCCAATATCTGCAAGATCAATTAAGTTGCGGTCAGCAAATGATTAAAGGAGATCACGGATGCTTTGTTCAACAGGGCAAGCACCTTGATCACTTTCTCCATGGAAAAGTCACAGCAGAATGAGAGGGCACTTAAATTCTTACAGTTGGCCACACCGCAGGTAAAGGCTACACAGCCAGATAAGGGAAGGGTGACCAACAGGAAGAGCAGTGGAAGGAAGGTAGTGCAGGGGTCCCCTGCAAAACAGATACACCGCTTTGGGTACTGTTGAGGGGGATGACTCATCAGAGGAGAGCAGCAGCAGCCAAGTTCATGGCACCGTGGGTGGCTCTGCTGCACAGGAGGAAAGGAAAAAGAGTGGGAGATCTAGAGTGATAGGGGATTCGATTATAAGGGGAATAGATAGACGTTTCTGTGGCCACAATTGAGACTCAGGGTGGTATGTTGCCTCCCTGGTGCAAGGGTCAAGGATGTCTCAGAGCGGGTGCAGGACATTTTGAAGAGGGAGGTTGAACAGCCAGTTGTCGTGGTGCATATAGGTATCAACGATATAGGTAAAAAATGGGATGAGGTCGTACAAGACGAATTTAGGGAGCTAGGAGCTAAATTCAAAAGTAGGACCTCAAAAGTAGTAATCTCAGGATTGCTACCAGTGCCACGTGCTAGTCAGAGTAGGAATCGCAGGATAGCTCAGATGAACATGTGGCTTGAGGAGTGGTGCAGAAGGGAGGGATTCAAATTTCTGGGACATTGGAACCGGCTCTGGGGGAGGTGGGACCAGTACAAACAGGATGGTCTACACCTGGACAGGACCGGTACCAATGTCCTAGGAGGAGTGTTTGCTAGTGCTGTTGGGGAGGAGTTAAACTAATATGGCAGGGGGATGGGAACCAATGCAGGGAGATGGAGGGAAGTAGAATGGGGACAGAAGCAAAAGATAGAAAGAAGAAAAGTAAAAGTGGAGGGCAGAGACACCCAAGGCAAAAAACAAAAAGGGCCAAATTACAGCAACATTCTAAAGGTGCAAAGTGTGTTAAAAAAGACAAGCCTGAGGGGTCTGTGCCTCAATGCGAGGAGTATTTGGAATAAAGTGGACAAATTAATTGCGCAGATAGCAGTTAACAGATATGATGTAATTGGCATCACGGAGACATGGCTCCAGGGTGACCAAGGCTGTGAACTCAACATCCAAGGGTATTCAACATTTAGAAAGGATAGACAGAAAGGAAAAGGAGGTGGGCTGGCGTTGCTGGTTAAAGAGGAAATTAATGCAATAGTAATGAAGGACATTGGCTTGGATGATGTGGAATCAGTATGGGTGGAGCTACGGAATACCAAAGGGCAGAAAACAGGAGTGGGAGTTGTGTACAGACCACCAAACAGTAGTAGTGAGGTTGGGGACAGCATCAAACAAGAAATTATGGATGCGTGCAATAAAGGTACAGCAGTTATCAAGGACGACTTTAATCTACATATTGATTGGGCTAACCAAACTGGTAGCAATGCAGTGGAGGAGGATTTCCTGAAAGTGTATTAGGGATGGTTTTCTCGACCAATATGTCGAGGAACCAACTAGAGGGCTGGCCATCCTAGACTGGGTGATGTGTAATGAGAAAGGACTAATTAGCAATCTTGTTGTGCAAGACCCCTTGGGGAAGAGTGACCATATTATGGTAGAATTCTTTATTAAGATGGAGAGTGACACAGTTAATTCAGAGACTAGAGTCCTGAACTTAAGGAAAGGTAACTTTGATGGTATGAGACGTGAATTGACTAGAATAGACTGGCGAGTGATACTTAAAGGGTTGACGGTGGATAGGCAATGGCAAACATTTCAAGATCACATGGACGAACTTCAACAATTGTACAACGCTGTCTGGAGTAAAAAATAAAATGGGGAAGGTGGCTCAACCATGACTAACAAGGGAAATTAAGGATAGTGTTAAATCCAAGGAAGAGGCAGAAAATTGGCCAGTAAAAAGCAGCAAACCTGAGGACTGGGAGAATTTTGTAATACAGCAGAGGAGGACAAAGGGTTTAATTAGGAGGGGGAAAATAGAGTATGAGAGGAAGCTTGCTGGGAACATAAAAACTGATATGTGAAAAGTAAAAGATTTGTGAAAACAAATGTTGGACCCTTGCAGTCAGATTCAGGTGAATTTATAATGGGGAACAAAGAAATGGCGGACCAGTTAAACAAGTACTTTGGTTCTGACTTCATGAATGAAAACACAAATAACCTTTTGGAAATACTAGGGGACCGAGGGTCTAGTGAGAAGAAGGAACTGAAGGAAATCCTTATTAGGCGGGAAATGATGTTAGGGAAATTGATGGGATTGAAGGCCGATAAATCCCCGGGGCCTGATAGTCTGCATCCCCGAGTACTTAAGGAAGTAACCCTAGAAATAGTGGATGCATTGGTGATTATTTTCCAACAGTCTATCAACTCTGGACCAGTTCCTATGGACTGGAGTGTAGCTAATGTAACACCACTTTTTAAGAAAGGAGGGAGAGAGAAAACGGGTAATTATAGACTGGTTAGCCTGACATCAGTAGTGAGGAAAATGTTGGAATCAATTATTAAAGATGAAATAGCAGCACATTTGGAAAGCAGTGATGGGATCGGCCCAAGTCAGCATGGATTTATGAAAGGGAAATCCTGCATTACAAATCTTCTAGAATTTTTTGAGGATGTAACTGGTAGAGTGGACAAGGGAGAACCAGTGGATGTGGTGTATTTGGACTTTCAAAAGGCTTTTGACAAGGTCCCACACAAGAGATTGGTGTGCAAAATTAAAGCACATGGTATTGGGGGTAATGTACTGACATGGATAGAGAACTGGTTGGCAGACAGGAAGCAGAGAGTCGGGATAAACGAGTCCTTTTCAGAATGGCAGGCAGTGACTAGTGGGGTACCGCAGGGCTCAATGCTGGGACTTCAGCTATTTACAATATACATTAATGATTTGGATGAGGGAATTGAGTGTAATATCTCCAAGTTTGCAGATGACACTAAGCTGGGTGACAGTGTGAGCTGTGAGGAGGATGCTAAAAGGCTGCAGGGTGACTTGGACAGGTTAGGTGAGTGGGCAAATGCATGGCAGATGCAATATAATGTGGATAAATGTGAGATTATCCACTTTGGTGGCAAAAACACGAAGGCAGAATATTATCTGAATGGCAGCAGATTTGGAAAAGGGGAGGTGCAGCGAGACCTGGTTGTCAATGTACATCAGTCATTGAAAGTTGGCATGCAGATTCAGCAGGCGGTGAAGAAGGAAAATGGTATGTTGGCCTTCATAGCTCGGGGATTTGAGTATAGGAGCAGGGAGGTCTTACTGCAATTGTACAGGGCCTTAGTGAGGCCTCACCTGGAATATTGTGTGCAGTTTTGGTCTCCTAATCTGAGGAAGGACGTTCTTGCTTTGAGGGAGTGCAGCGAAGATTCACCAGACTGATTCTCGGGATGGCGAGACTGACATATGAGGAGAGACTGGATCAACTGGGCCTTTATACATTGGAGTTTAGAAGGATGATGGGGGATCTCATAGAAACGTATATGATTCTGACAGGACTGGACAGGTTAGATGCGGTAAGAATATTCCCGATGATGGGGTAGTCCACGACCAGGGGACACAGTCTTACGATAAGGGGTAGGCCATTTAGGACTGAGAAACTTTTTCACTCAGAGAGTTGTTAAACTGTGGAATTCCCTGCTGCAGAGAGTTGTTGATGTCAGTTCATTGGATATATTCAAGAGGGAGTTAAATATGGCCCTTATGGCTAAAGGCATCAAGGGGTATGGTGAGAAAGCAGGAAAGGGGTACTGAGGGAATGATCAATCATGATCTTATTGAATGGTGGTGCAGGCTCGAAGGGCCGAATGGCCTACTCATAGAAACATAGAAACATCGAAAATAGGTGCAGGAGTAGGCCATTTGGCCCTTCGAGCCTGCACCATCATTCAATAAGATCATGGCTGATCATTCATCATGGACCATAGCCATTCCCCATGCTTTGAGTGGTGCTACCCTTTTAAAGGAAGGCAATTGATATATCCCCTCAGGTTAGGTTTCGCCCAATGCCACAATTGGTTACCTGACATAGGACACCTTCATTGTGAAGTTTTGTGAAGGGTGATCCCTGAAGATCAACATCCAGTGTCCACCTCATTACATAAACATCACATCCAAATTCCTGTCCAAGTCATACACCATCCTGACTTGGACATATACCATTATTCCTTCATTGTTGCTTGGTCAATATCCAACAGGTCCCTATCTAACACCCTCATGGAGCTTAATCAGCACACAAGGACTGCAGTAGTTCCAGAAGACCCACTGTTAGATCTCTTAATTTCCAATGAAATATGAACTCCGATTGTAGTTTTAATGTAACTTTATTCTGGCAGCAGCAACAAGCTCTTGGCTTTAAGCCAGGCCTTTGTCCTTCTGAGACCACATGGCCAAAATGGCTGTACTCATACCTGGTTCAATTTACAGAAAAGAACTCGCCTTCTTTGACCTTATTGGCTCATTTGATAGTCTGTTAACCTTTAATTTGCTCGCTACCCAAAGGTCCTAAAATGTCAAGTTGATTGATGACTTAATGCAACATGCTGAGTTGCACGTAGTAGCTTTGACTTGGGGTCTGTGAATTTTCACAGCCTGTCTTAATGAAGCCTGTTTGAATTCTCTATCAATCCCCCCTTTGATTCTTTCACAAACTGAATCATAAAACATCAGGTATCACTGGTTAAACAGTCTACAAAATAATTTCATACATGTTAATAGAGTTTCCTTCTAAAATGTGTTGATGTGTTTCGCCACATGTCCAGACTAGTACGTTCCACACAAATTTACACCAACCCGAGTTCCATCGTGGCCACAATGGAAGTCTGGTTTTAGTAGGTTAATTAACCTTATTCCAATATAATCCAAATCAATATCTTAACTCAACCAGTAAACAACCTTCCCTTTAGCATAACATACCCCTGTGCCACTTACAGATGGTCTGCTGGGACCTGCAAGGTGTCTCACCTGAGGGACAGCAGCTACAGCCGCCTGGTTGCAACAACATTTAATCAACATAAACAAACAATATAAAAATAAAACAATTACAACAAATAGAATTAAACCTTCCACCAATGAAGTTCCTATGGAACCTAGCCATTCAGTGTCTTCGCTCCACAAAGTGAATGATGGGGGTTGCTTATATGTGCAACACTCAGTTTCGAGTAGGGCGCAAGTACCTCACTTTTCAGAATTCCAGGAGCAGTTACTATAAATCCCTTGCTACCCTACTATTTTCCTTTGGTGCAGAGAGTCGGCTAGTAAGAAGTAGGCCTATGCCTAGAATACCTACAATCAGTAATACAGTAAATTTATACATTTTGGCAAAAAGTAATTGTCCTTATTAGATTTCAGCTTGAGTTACGGGTGCTCATTTAACGTGTGAAGCGTGGATCCAGGCTTTCTTTCCTTGGACTTTAACAGCTGCCTGGGTGGTCAATAACACTTGATAAGGTCCCTCCTACTTGGTACCCAAAAGTTCTTTATGCAACTTTTTCACATACACCCAGACTCCCGGGATGATGTCGTGTCCTCCTTCGGGTGGATTACCCAAGCTGCTGATACCTGTCGGGAAACAGAACTAATAGCATTGGTTAGGTTCTGACAGTATGATAACAAAGTGTCACTCATTAAATGAACATCAGCTTTCCGTAAATCGATAGTTCCTGGCAGCGACATGGGTCTTCCTGTTATAATTTCAAATGGGCTTAGACCTGTAGTTCTGTTCGGGGTTGCCCTAATACTACATAGCACTATTGGTAGTGCCTGGGGCCATGGTGTTCCTTTTTGGTGATATTTGGCAAGCCGTTGTTTCAGAGTTCGATTCATTCGCTCTACTTGTCCTGATGATTGTGGATGATTGTGGATGATAAGGACAGTGTAAATCCCACGTAATGTTCAGTAACCAGTGCAGGCTCGAAGGGCTGAATGGCCTACTCCTGCACCTATTTTCTATGTTTCTAACCTACAGACTTCTTGGCAGACAGCACCTGTGAAGTGTGTTTCCTGATCTGAGTCAATGCTACTCGGGACTCCCCATCGGGGAATGTAATCCTTACACAAGACCTTTGCAGTGTGATTGGCTGTGGCTCTTTTAGTTGGGACAGCTTCTATCCATCTAGAGAATCTGTCGACCATGACAAGAATGTTAGTGTATCCTTGGCATGAAGGAAGAAATATATAATCAACCTGCAGATGCTGGAATGGTCCGACAGGGGCAGGGGGCCTCAGTTGGGGCATTACCGTGATGGGTCTAGAATTATTTTTCTGGCAGACCACACAGCGCTCTGCTACTAGCTGCGCATGTTTTTTAAATCCCCGACCCCACCAGCTTTTCTGTAACCGTGCTGTCATCTGTTGAGAGGCCAAGTGTCCCCACGAGTGGATCTGTTGGGCTAAAAAAAGCATAAGCGCTTGTGGCTTGCGACTGGCTTGTCGGTAACTCTTTGTCTCCAGACACCATCTTCACATAGCTTCATTCCTGCCTCAATACATGTCCATTTTTCTTCTCGGGAGCACTCGCCTTGCATTGTTTGAAGGTCTCGTGTCAGAGTCCTGAGAGCTTTCAATCTGCACATCTGTGTTGGTTCTTCTGGAGGAACGCCCTGTGAGGCAGCATCTTTAGCTGCCTGGTCGGCTAGGGCATTTCCCTGTGCTTCTGTGGTATTTTCCTTGGTATGGGCCTTACACTTCAGGATGAACACTTCCTGAGGTAATTGTATGGCCTCTAGTAAGTCTCGGACTTCTTTTCCATTTCGGATAGGTGTACCAGCAGCAGGGAGGAATCCCCTTTTCCGCCATAACAGACCAAAGTCGTGAGCGACTCCAAAAGCATAACGCGAATCTGTGTAGACATTAGTTGCTATTCGACGTGCTTCTGACAGGGCCCGTAACTCGGCCTGTTGTGCTGACGTTCCTGAGGGTAAACATCCTTTTGCCACTACCTCATATAAGGTTGTAACTGCCCATCCTGCTTTTCTGGTACCATTGTAAACAGGATGAGGTCTGGGTTGTGCAGAGGCTCCTCTGCTGCTAAGGCTGCTTCTTCTGTTTCTTTTAAAATCTCCACGCAGTCATGCTCTTCACATTCTCCCCCCTCTTTCTCCCTCGATTCTGACATCGGGAGCATAGTTGCGGGATTAACCGGGCTGGCCTGGACGATATTGAGATTAGGAGCTTCCAAACTGTTGTCCAGCGGGTCCATCCAGCTGCCATCACCTGAGACATTCTATTCATAGACAGCAAAGCGTATACGGTGTGGGGACACTTGACAATCAGCTTTTGGTCGAGGACTAGACCTGCAGTGATCATTACCATTCGATATGTAGCTTCCATGGCCCTTAGGCAACTTAACCATCCGAGGGCTACCGAATCCAGTTTTGCCGAATAATAGCCAATAGGTCTTTGCCGATCCCCATGTTCTGTGTCAGTATAGCTGTCATATACCCTTCTTTCTCATGGACAAACAGGGTAAATGGCTTACCACTGTCGGGGATTCCCAGAGCCGGTGCTGAACACAAAGCCTTTTTCAAACTCAGGAAGGCCTCTTGCTGTTCCTTCGTGAGGGTGATGGCTTCTTTAGAGGCTTGTTTCCCCTTTAAAATATCATTCAATGGCTGAGCAAGCTGTGTGAAGGAGTCAATCCAATTTCTGTTAAAGTTACACAATCCCAAAAAAGACCTGAGTTCCTGAATAGTGGTGGGTTTTTTAGCAGCCCGAATGGCTGCAGTTCTATCCTGGGTAAGTTCTCTCTTTCTTTGTGAAATCTTTTGTCCCAGGTATACAACCTCTTCTTGGGATATTTGTGCTTTGTCAATGCTGGCTTTATGTCCTTTCAGCCAAAGGTGGTCCAGCAAAGCTTGTAAATCTTGTTCATGCTGTTCTTCCGTGTTTGAAGCTAGCAGGATATCGTCTACATATTGGATGACTGTGGATGACAGGGGAGGTAATTCTCGCAAATGGCTTTGTAAAGCCATGTGGAATACCATAGGGCTGTTGTGGAAACCCTGCGGTAACCGGGTCCAAGTATACTGTTGTCCTTGGACCGTGAAAGCAAACCACTGTCGAACCTCCGGTGCCAGAGGCACCGACCAAAATCCGTTGGCCATATCTATAACCGAGAAATATTTATGTTCCGGTTTAAGGGCATTAGAAATGGTGAATGGATCTGCGACCAAAGGAGCTTTTTGATCAATACACTGGTCAGCTTTCCTATAATCGACAGTCAAATGCCAAGTCTCATTAGATTTCTGTACCGGCCACACGGGGCTATTGGAGGAGCTATGCACCCCTTGTTTCTCCAATTGCTGAATAACCGGTAAGATTCCCGCGATGGCAGTTGGACTGATGGGATACTGTTTAGTGCACGTAGGCTTGGTCCCAGTAAATGACGCAGGTTCCATCTGGAGTAGGCCACAATCATTCTTATCTTTAGCCCATATCGGGTGTTCCTTCAATTCTTCTTTCTTCAAAGTTCTAATTGACCATGTCATCCGACCATCTTCAAAATGCAACGATGAATCTACTTGGATTAGAACGTCCATTCCCAAAAGGGGTTGATCTACTGGGCCTATCCAGACCGGCGTGGTTAGTTCATGTGGACCCAGCCCTATAAGTACCGGTGTTGTCCTTTTAATTTCCATTTTATGGCCCCCAACTCCATAGGCTGTACGTGCCCTACCATCCAACGGCAAAAAGTCTCCATTTTGTAGGGGTAAGCATGTTAATTCCGCCCCTGTGTCTAAAAGACAGTCCACATCCTTATCGCCCACCGTCACAGTTATATATAGCCCATCTCCCCTTTGTTGTATTAGTGTGAGGAGGTGGACCAGGGTGGGCTCTCATCGTTTTTTGCTATCCCAAGTAACTCCTTCTGTTGTTGTATTGTCAGTCGCTTAAATGCTTCTATGAGGTCGTTATCTTGTGACAAGCCTGGTTTGTTGGCTGAATTGTATCCCTGGCTGCGTCCTCTTCCCCAGCCACGACCTTGCTGTTTTGCCCTGCACGTCTTGGCCCAGTGACCTTCTTTCCCACAATAATGATATTTTCCGGGTAATTTTCCTAATGACTGTTTATCGGAATCCTGGGATTTCCATCCCACAGCCTGCAGGGCTCGGACTTTAGCTCCCATATCCCGATCTAATTGGTTACATTGATCCACCAATGCTGCAAAGGTAGTTCCTCTACCTTCCCAGTCCGGTAACACTACCCTAAGCATTTTGGACAGTTCTGGCTTTAGACCAGCCACGAAAGCTGCTTTCAGGGGTCCAAACACTTGTTCATCCATTTCCTCATCCGTATTATTCATACCCGAATATTCTAGCCACGTGCATCTAAACCGCTCGTCATACTCCAGGACCTCCTCTGTTCCTTTCTGTTGGCAGGCTGCAATTTTTCCCCAGTCTGTCTTAGCTGGACTGAAAGCTTGCAGCCAGTGTTTAATCGCCTCCCACCCTGCGTCTAATTCTTGCTCATCCTGCCCCAAAGCTTCTTCTACCTTGTCGTGCAATTTTCTTCCTTGTGTTTTTGGCACCATTATGGTCAAAATTTGCACTCCGTCCCAGGGATGAAGTTGGTATATATTTCTTAAGCGGTCCAATTGGTCCCATGTTTTCACTCCCCCTTTGGATTGGGCAACTCCTTGGACCATTTATCAATTTTCTCTGGGTCTGCCGGATCATGAAATAAGTATTCTGCATACACAATTTTCCTCGTTTTTTTGATTCTGCCCTCATCCGCAGTCTCTTCTGATTTGACTACAACTCGTCTTTTTTTAAATGGGGCAAAGCGCACCCCTAATTCTTCATCCTCCGACCCTGTATCGTCGGAGGACTCAGAATCCGTATCTATTCCTCGGTCGTGTCTTCGGGTTTGCGCTTTTAATTTATCCAAACATGGGTACCTTGGGAATTGACCGATACATTTTCCTTTTCCTATTACTGTCTCTTGACCTAATGATTTTTTCCATTCTTTAATTTCACCTTTAAGATCTTTAACTTCCGCTTCCGACTTTTCAAGTTCAAGTCTTTTCTGTCGCAGCTGTGCACAAACAGCTTGCAATTGATCCTTTGTACTGGTCAGTTCTCGATCATGTTGGGAACGCATTATAATTTCATTCCGCTTTCGGATCTGTCCCATAACGGCTAGGGGCCATCTGGTTCGCTCTTTATTTTTCATACCGGTCGTTTTTCCCCAGACCCTTTTAATCTCGTCCAAGGACCATTGTCCTTTGGAGGTTCCGTACTTTTGTTCGATCTTAATACAGGTTTTAGATAAGTTGAATTGTTGCTCTATGTATTCTTTCAACTGTTGGAGGATTTCATCTATCGAAACCTCAGGTGGTGCCCGCCCACCTTTTACAGTTGTAGGCAATTCTTTGCTCTTATCTTCTGCTGCCATAATATTAATTTCTTTACTGGGAGCTTGAGTAGTAGGCTTTCCAGCCGATCAGTGGGTCGGTGATTAATTAACTAACACACCGCCGAAGTTAGACGTCTATGGGACCTCGAGCCGACTATCAACCGGAGGGTTTGCAAACCGGAGGCTTTCGGAATCGCATAGAAGGAGAGGCGAATTTAGACTTTTGACCGAGGACTTTTATAAAGAGGAGTCCTTACCTCAGTATGTAGGTCCGATGTCCAAAATTCAGTTTCTTCCCTCAGCGATCGTGTTCGTGATGCCAAAATTGTTAGATTTCTTAATTTCCAATGAAATACGAACTCCGATTGTATTTTTAATGTAACTTTATTCTGGCAGCAGCAACAAGCTCTTGGCTTTAAGCCAGGCCTTTGTCCTTCTGAGACCAAATGGCCAAAATGGCTGTACTTATACCTGGTTCAATTTACAGAAAAGAACTCGCCTTCTTTGACCTTATTGGCTCATTTGATAGTCTGTTAACCTTTAATTTGCTCGCTACCCAAAGGTCCTAAAATGTCAAGTTGATTGATGACTTAATGCAACATGCTGAGTTGCACGTAGCAGCTTTGACTTGGGGTCTGTGAATTTTCACAGCCAGTTTGAATTCTCTATCACCCACTGTCACCTTATCAGGGTAACTCAGGAAGGACAATAAATGTGACCTTGCCAGTGTTTCCCACATCCTGAGAACACAAGAAAAAATGCCATCCATGACTTGTGGACATTGCATGGAACTTTTCTGGTGATTATTGCCAACATTACTGGGTTAATATAATTTTATGTTAGTTATTTATTCTTAAACAAAAACTAAAAGTTGATTATTCCCAGTATGTTCAGCTAACAGAATACCATGATTCTCATCAGCCTACTTTAAAATAGGGCCCATCATTGTGCTTTAGTTTAAAATCAGTTCAAGTGGGCCACACCTGCCTGAAACTTTATTAGTGTTGCCATCTTTCGGGTGAGACATTAAACCGAGGACCTGTCTGTGCTCTCAGATGGATGTAAAATATTCCATGTCACTATTTCGAAGAAGAGCAGGGGAGTTATCCCTGATGTTCTGACCAATATTTATCCCTCAATCACCATCATTAAAACAGATTATCTGGTCATTATCACATTTATGCTTGTGGGAGCTTGCTGTGCATAAATTGGCTGCTGTGTTGCTTACATTACAACAGTGACAACACTTCAAAAGTACTTCATTGGCTGTAAAGTGCTTTGGGGTGCCCTGAGTTTGTGAAAGGCGCTATATAAATGCAAGTCTTTCTTTAAATGGACAAAATTTACATCAATGAGGTTGGGTTTAGTCCAATTGCACAATTCCCAATGGCCAATCATAAAAAGGGGCTCCTTCTCTCTGCTGTCTGTGTATTTGAGTTTAATATCACAATTCCACTGCACTGTCCAAAATGGGACCCTTGGTGATACATCCTAATCGGGTTGAGTTTTGTCTAACCCTGCAATCCAAGAGCTATCGCTCTTTGTGCTTTTAGTGAGCAATGGGCAACACATAGCACCCTTGTTTTGGCTCCTTCTGATTTTATTGTTTGGATGTAATTTTGAAATTGTGGTTAGTTTTATTGATTTTATTAAAAGTCTGTTTCAGTGGGACAACCCTCCAGGAGTATTTAGTGGTGTCTCAATCCCAGATTTACCTTAAACTAGGACTTGTTTATTGTTCATCAGGTTCCTGTTCTAATGTGAATAAAAATGCATTTTTCCACATTAAAATCCATTAAGCATTACTTTGCTCTTCTATTTTGTTTATATGCATTCATTTAAATATTATTCGTCTTCCCTACACCAGTCACTTAATGTCATTAATAATTTTTTATATATACTACAAGTACAGACCTCTGTTATATATGAAGAGTGTAAATAGCAGTAAGCCCAGAACAGACCCAGGAACTGTTCATAGATCAGTCTTGTCCATTTATCAGAACTTTCTGCTTTCCAACCTAATGCTAATTTGTCATTAATTCGTTACACCATTATCTTCTTCTAAAGCCTCGGGTATGGAATGTATATGTTGCTGCTGTTTGACAATGTGGGGATAGGCTCTTCCACCCTGTAACAATATTTGCATAATACTCAGATTAGAGTCAACAAACACCTGGGATCATTACGTTTTGTGCAGCTTCTGGAGTTCAAGAAGTCACCACATGAATTAGTTCAGCACACAACTGGATTGAACCAGTTCTCAAGACACTGCATTGAGACTGCGGTGTTCTGTGAAGCAGAAATAAAGAAGCCACTGGGTAGAGACGCAGAAGACATCATTACATGCCTCTTACATGCCACAGAATTGCCTGCCTAATGTTTTGCTATCACATGTGTGAAAGATCTTCGGGCAGCACTCTCAAATAGCAGAGAATTCCCTCAACAAACATGATCTGGAAAATAAATGATGTCTGGTAGTATAGTACAAGGAAGTAACACAGTCAATAGTTTTAATTATATTATACAAGAGAGCAAAACTTGGGCAGTTTACAGTTCATGTACATACAGTTCATCACGTTCTTGGGCTGTGTTATTGCCTTAAACAGTCAGATATTGTTTATCTTAAGAACATATGCAGTTGGTATAACAGGCCTAAACTGGTTATACTTGCTAGCAATTGGTCTAATCTAAACTTTGGTTATAGTCAAATGTTATGCTTTTATCACAAATATTGATTTGATAAAAAATACTATCTCCACGCCAATTGAATAATTTTAATGGGGCATTCTGCAGCATTAATGTTATTTACCAGGCATAAACAAAGTGTTATATTTTAATCCTCTTTAATGGCATTGCAGAATTTCTGCAATGTGTCATGAGTGAGGAGTAGGGACAGGCAAATTCCTGTTAATACAGTGTGGCAAGTGCCAGCAATAACATTTTTAGATGTTTTTGATAGTGCCAGGCCAAAGCTGGTGCACTATTGATAATTTATATTATATTTTATTATTACAAAGATTTTAATTATGAGCTTTTATCCCTAAAGAACTGGGTATCCAGGTGGCCTTTTGCCAGTTGAGGGTATTGAAAAAATTATATATTTTCTGGTTTGTGCATTTGGTGCGATTAGGCACTTTAACCTGGCACAGCAAGTGGCCTTTCCTTTAGACTGATCCAACAAAAATCTGAATGCATCGTGGAAGACAGGAACTGTATCTAGACTGCTTAAACTGATCTTGATTAGGATTCATACAATAGGCTGGACCATATGTCCCCATTTACTGGGGACAGTCTCCAGAGTAGTTGCGTCCCCAGGCAAACCATGTTGCTGGAAGAGTCCCCGGTTCAGAAAACTCGTCCCTGTATAAAGTGTTTTTTTTAAAACCCCGGGGGTCGGGGGAGAGATTCTTGGCTGTTCCCATCCAGTTTGAGCTCAGAAATGGATTCCAGGAGCCAGTTGAATGGAGGAGATGATGGCGGCCTCGTCTTCCCACAATAAACGCAGCGGAAAAAAGGCCCCATCGATAGCACGGGCCGCACTAAGCCGGATTGAAACACCTGACCCCGTCCTTTGGCCAATATTGACTGGCAGGAGGGCGGAGTGAGAGCTGGTGCGTAAGTGGATTTACTTTACCTCAGATTAGTATGGTGCATGGTGGATTTTTTTTAACCAAAAACACAAGCTCTAAATTCTCCCACCGGGAAGAGGTTTCTGAAATCTTCTGACACAGAAGGTGCTTCACATCATAAATGGAAAATATCAGTCTGTTTGGAACTGATATAAAATTGACAAATTAAAAGTTAGGGTGTTCAGGGACAAGTATAAATGGTACAGCACTACTGCCAGAACACATGCAAGATTCGAGATTTGGTGTAAAGTGAAAATGGCACTGTCTCTGTGTGTATTCCACTAGCAGAAGCAACAAACTCGTTATGCCCATTTTCTTTAATCGTAACCTGTCTACTTTGCTGTGCTCCAACCCTGTGTGTCCGTGGATTCAATTTAGAAAATATGGTTACCCTACTTTAGTCCTGGCGGCAGTTTGGATTGTGTTCAAGCTAAACTCCTGGAGTGGGGGGGTTGGGATGGGGCAGGGAGGTGAAAGGATTGTGTAGAATCCCACTGAAATACTAAGTCAACAGAAATGGGACTGCGTAAGACTGCATAAGAATCTTGTTTGGAAATGGGAAATTTGATTTTATGATTATAATTATTCTGTAGGCCAGTTGCTATCTGTATATAAAGTAATCAGGTTGTTTTTAACATGCAGAACTAAGATTCCATTTGAAATGACAAAACAAACTGCATAATATTATGTATCAATATTGATTAGCTTACACACTGATTAGCATAGAAATACAGTTATTGTGGGATCCAGCACTCCTTAAACCTGACCTCATTTCCATAACAGCAATTGGAAGGAGCACAAATCTAATAAAATAAAAGCCCATTCTAGTTTTTAAAAGTTTTAGACATGTGATTTCATTAGTCAAACTCAAAATACAAAGAATTCTAATACTGTCCAAAAGAAGAACACACAATGCTTGGTTATGTTTTGATTCATACAAAAGATGTAGAAGGGATTTTAACATCTGTGGGAAGTTAAAAAAAAAATGAATCACAGAATTAAACTGGCCAGAAAACAATTTAATTCTAACACTTCTGTGAAGTCGGGAGGAGCAGGTGTGCTCCGTAAAAATTCCCCTGGCATCTGCTAGCTCGGCACCCCTCCTCCGCTTTGCCTCTCTCTCTAGGGACACGGTCGGAATTGGTCAAGCCCTGTCTGGAGAGCTGTATCGGGACAACATATTGTCGTCCGCAACTCACCTGTTTAATACTAAAAAGGTCGTCGTTTTGGAGCATGGACAGTAACATTGGCGGGGCCCAGGTACAGAGGAGTGGGAAGGTTGGGGCAGATGAGCGGCGAGAGATTGTGGTGGAGGAGCGGCGAGAGATCGTGGTGGAGGAGCAGTGTGAGACAGCAGCGGAGGTGCGGTGAATGTTTGGCAGAAGAGTGGTGAGAGACGGTGGCGGGGGTGTGGTAAATGAGGGTACGGGGCTCAGAAGAGCCGAGGGCCCATGGGCAGCACGGCCCAGCCCACACTGCGATATGTGTGCGCACTAGGTCCGTGCAGCAGAGCAGGTCTCCAGTCGTACTGGTTAACCCTTGCCACTGGACCAAAACCTGGCTCTATCAAGCCCGTGTGGTGGCTGGTGTGCAACGGTCACCACACGTTAAAAAAAATCCACAGACAGGCATCTTCCACCCCTTCAACTGGAGTTCAGGACTGGAAGGAACATCAGGTCCTTCAGTGAAACACCTGTGAACTCATGTGGAAACAAGTCATCCTCGTTTGAGGGACTGCCTATGATGATGACTAAAAAGGGCCCAAGGCCCAGCTTTGATTGCGACTCCAACGGCCAGGGATCGGGGCGCAAAGCAGTCGCTTCGTGGTCCAGCCACTGGGCGTAAGTCCACTTTCTCAGCCAATATCTGCAAGATCAATTAAGTTGCGGTCAGCAAATGATTAAAGGAGATCACGGATGCTTTGTTCAACAGGGCAAGCACCTTGATCACTTTCTCCATGGAAAAGTCACAGCAGAATGAGAGGGCACTTAAATTCTTACTGTTGGTCACACCGCAGGTAAAGGCTACACAGCCAGATAAGGGATGGGTGACCAACAGGAAGAGCAGTGGAAGGAAGGTAGTGCAGGGGTCCCCTGCGGTCATCCCCCTGCAAAACAGATACACCGCTTTGGGTACTGTTGAGGGGGATGACTCATCAGAGGAGAGCAGCAGCAGCCAAGTTCATGGCACCGTGGGTGGCTCTGCTGCACAGGAGCAAAGGGAAAAGAGTGGGAGATCTAGAGTGATAGGGGATTCGATTATAAGGGGAATAGATCGACGTTTCTGTGGCCGCAATTAAGACTCCAGGATGGTATGTTGCCTCCCTGGTGCAAGGGTCAAGGATGTCTCGGAGCGGGTGCAGGACATTTTGAAGAGGGAGGGTGAACAGCCAGTTGTCGTTTTGCATATACCGGTAGGTATCAACGATAGAGGTAAAAAATGGGATGAGGTCCTACAAGACAAATTTAGGGAGCTAGGAGCTAAATTCAAAAGTAGGACCTCAAAAGTAATAATCTCAGGATTGCTAACAGTGCCACATGCTAGTCAGAGTAGGAATCGCAAGATAGCTCAGATGAATATGTGGCTTGAGGAGTGGTGCAGAAGGGAGGGATTCAAATTCCTGGGACATTGGAACCGGTTCTGGGTGAGGTGGAACCAGTACAAACAGGATGGTCTACACCTGGACAGGACCGGAACCAATGTCCGAGGAGGAGTGTTTGCTAGTGCTGTTGGGGAGGAGTTAAACTAATATGGCAGGGGGATGGGAACCTATGCAGGGAGATGGAGGGCAGTAGAATGGGGACAGAAGCAAAAGATAGAAAGAAGAAAAGTAAAAGTGGAGGGCAGAGACACCCAAGGCAAAAAACAAAAAGGGCCAAATTACAGCAACATTCTAAAGGGGCAAAGTGTGTTAAAAAGACAAGCCTGAGGGGTCTGTGCCTCAATGCGAGGAGTATTTGGAATAAAGTGGACAAATTAACTGCGCAGATAGCAGTTAACAGATATGATGTAATTGGCATCACGGAGACATGGCTCCAGGGTGATCAAGGCTGGGAACACAACATCCAAGGGTATTCAACATTTAGGAAGGATAGACAGAAAGGAAAAGGAGGTGGGCTGGCGTTGCTGGTTAAAGAGGAAATTAATGCAATAGTAAGGAAGGACATTGGCTTGGATGATGTGGAATCAGTATGGGTGGAGTTACGGAATACCAAAGGGCAGAAAACAGGAGTGGGAGTTGTGTACAGACCACCAAACAGTAGTAGTGAGGTTGGGGACAGCATCAAACAAGAAATTATGGATGCGTGCAATAAAGGTACAGCAGTTATCATGGGCGACTTTAATCTACTTATTGATTGGGCTAACCAAACTGGTAGCAATGCAGTGGAGGAGGATTTCTGGAAGTGTATTAGGGATGGTTTTCTCGACCAATATGTCGAGGAACCAACTGGAGGGCTGGCCATCCTAGACTGGGTGATGTGTAATGAGAAAGGACTAATTAGCAATCTTTTTGTGCAAGACCCCTTGGGGAAGAGTGACCATAATTTGGTAGAATTCTTTATTAAAATGGAGAGTGACACAGTTAATTCAGAGATTAGAGTCCTGAACTTAAGGAAAGGTAACTTTGATGGTATGAGACGTGAATTGGCTAGAATAGACTGGCGAGTAATACTTAAAGGGTTGACGGTGGATAGGCAATGGCAAACATTTCAAGATCACATGGATGAACTTCAACAATTGTACAACGCTGTCTGGAGTAAAAATAAAACGGGGAAGGTGGCTCAACCATGGCTAATAAGGGAAATTAAGGATAGTGTTAAATCCAAGGAAGAGGCAGAAAATTGGCCAGTAAAAGCAGCAAACCTGAGGACTGGGAGAATTTTGTAATACAGCAGAAGAGGACAAAGGGTTTAATTAGGAGGGGGAAAATAGAGTATGAGAGGAAGCTTGCTGGGAACATAAAAACTGATATGTGTAAAGTAAAAGATTAGTGAAAACAAATGTAGGTCCCTTGCAGTCAGATTCAGGTGAATTTATAATGGGGAACAAAGAAATGGCGGACCAGTTAAACAAGTACTTTGGTTCTGTCTTCACGAAGGAAGACACAAATAACCTTTTGGAAATACTAGGGGACCGAGGGTCTAGTGAGAAGAATGAACTGAAGGAAATCCTTATTAGGCGGGAAATGATGTTAGGGAAATTGATGGGATTGAAGGCCAATTAATCCCCGGGGCCTGATAGTCTGCATCCCAGAGTACTTAAGGAAGTAACCCTAGAAATAGTGGATGCATTGGTGATTATTTTCCAACAGTCTATCAACTCTGGATCAGTTCCTATTGACTGGAGGGTAGCTAATGTAACACCACTTTTAAAGAAAGGAGGGAGAGAGAAAACGGGTAATTATAGACCGGTTAGCCTGACATCAGTAGTGAGGAAATTGTTGGAATCAATTATTAAAGATGAAATAGCAGCACATTTGGAAAGCAGTGATGGGATCGGCCCAAGTCAGCATGGATTTATGAAAGGGAAATCCTGCATTACAAATCTTCTAGAATTTTTTGAGGATGTAACTGGTAGAGTGGACAAGGGAGAACCAGTGGATGTGGTGTATTTGGACTTTCAAAAGGCTTTTGACAAGGTCCCACATAAGAGATTGGTGTGCAAAATTAAAGCACATGGTATTGGGGGTAATGTACTGATGTGGATAGAGAACTGGTTGGCAGACAGGAAGCAGAGAGTCGGGAAAAAGGGGTCTTTTCAGAATGGCAGGCAGTGACTAGTGGGGTACCGCAGGGCTCAGTGCTGGGACCTCAGCTATTTACAATATACATTAATGATTTGGATGAGGGAATTGAGTGTAATATCTCCAAGTTTGCAGATGACACTAAGCTGGGTGGGAATGTGAGCTGTGAGTAGGACGCTAAAAGGCTGCAGGGTGACTTGGACAGGTTAGTTGAGTGGGCAAACGCGTGGCAGATGCAGTATAATGTGGACAAATGTGAGATTATCCACTTTGGTGGCAAAAATACGAAGGCAGAATATTATCTGAATGGCAGCAGATTAGGAAAAGGGGAGGTGCAGCGAGACCTGGTTGTCAATGTACATCAGTCATTGAAAGTTTGCATGCAGATTCAGCAGGCGGTGAAGAAGGCAAATGGTATGTTGGCCTTCATAGCTAGGGGATTTGAGTATAGGAGCAGGGAGGTCTTACTGCAGTTGTACAGGGCCTTAGTGAGGCCTCACCTGGAATATTGTGTGCACTTTTGGTCTCCGAATCTGAGGAAGGACGTTCTTGCTATTGAGGGAGTGGAGCGAAGGTTCACCAGACTGATTCTCGGGATGGCAGGACTGACATATGAGGAGAGACTGGATCGACTGGGCCTGTATTCACTGGAGTTTAGAAGGATGATGGGGGATCTCATAGAAACATATAAAATTCTGACGGGACTGGACAGATTAGATGCAGGAAGAATGTTCCCGATGTTGGGGAAGTCCAGAACCAGGGGACATAATCTAAGGATAAGGGGTAACCTATTTAGGACTGAGATGAGGAGAAACTTCTTCACTCAGAGAGTTGTTAACCTGTGGAATTCCCTACCACAGAGAGTTGTTGATGCCAGTTCACTGGATATATTCAAGGGGGAGTTAGGTAAGGCCCTTGTGGCTAAAGGGATCAAGGGCTATGGAGAAAAAACAGGAAAGGGGTACTGAGGTGAATGATCAGCCATGATCTTATTGAATGATGGTGCAGGCTATATGGCAGGGGGATGGGAATCAATGCAGGGAGACAGAGGGAAACAAAAAGGAGACAAAAGCAAAAGAAAGAAAGGAGATGAGGAAAAGTGGAGGGCAGAGAAACCCAAGACAAAAAACAAAAAGGGCCACTGGACAGCAAAATTCTAAAAGGAAAAAGGGTGTTAAAAAAACAAGCCTGAAGGCTTTGTGTCTTAATGCAAGGAGTATCCGTAATAAGGTGGATGAATTAACTGTGCAAATAGATGTTAACAAATATGATGTGATTGGGATTACGGAGACGTTGCTCCTGGAAGTTCAGGGCTGGGAACTCAACATCCAGGAAGGATAGAATAAAAGGAAAAGGAGGTGGGGTAGCATTGCTGGTTAAAGAAGAGATTAATGCAATAGTTAGAATGGACATTAGCTTGGATGATGTGGAATCTATATGGGTAGAACTGCAGAACACCAAAGGGCAAAAAACGTTTGTGGGAGTTGTGTACAGACCTCCAAACAGTAGTAGTAATGTTGGGGAGGGCATCAAACAGGAAATTAGGGGTGCATGCAATAAGGGTGCAGCAGTTATAATGGGTGACTTTAATATGCACATAGATTGGGCTAATCAAACTGGAAGCAATACGGTGGAGGAGGATTTCCTGGAGTGCATAAGGGATGGTTTTCTAGACCAATATGTCGAGGAACCAACTAGGGGGGAGGCCATCTTAGACTGGGTGTTGTGTAATGAGAGAAGATTAATTAGCAATACCGTTGTGCGAGGCCCCTTGGGGAAGAGTGACCATAATACGGTGGAATTCTGCATTAGGATGGAGAATGAAACAGTTAATTCAGAGACCATGGTCCAGAGCGTAAAAAAGGGTAACTTTGAAGGTATGAGGCGTGAATTAGCTCGGATTGATTGGCGAATGATACTTAAGGGGTTGACTGTGGATGGGCAATGGCAGACATTTAGAGACTGCATGGATGAACTACAACAATTGTACATCCCTGTCTGGCGTAAAAATAAAAAAGGGAAGGTGGATCAACCGTGGCTATCAAGGGAAATCAGGGATAGTATTAAAGCCAAGGAAGTGGCATACAAATTGGCCAGAAATAGCAGTGAACCCGGAGACTGGGAGAAATTTAGAACTCAGCAGAGGAGGACAAAGGGTTTGATTAGGGCAGGGAAAATGGAGTACGAGAAGAAGCTTGCAGGGAACATTAAGACGGATTGCAAAAGTTTCTATAGATATGTGAAGAGAAAAAGGATAGTAAAGACAAACGTAGGTCCCCTGCAGTCAGAATCAGGGGAAGTCATAATGGGGAACAAAGAAATGGCGGACCAATTGAACAAGTACTTTGGTTCGGTATTCACTAAGGAGGACACTAACAACCTTCCGGATATAAGAGGGGTCAGAGGGTCTAGTAAGGAGGAGGAACTGAGGGAAATCCTTATTAGTCAGGAAATTGTGTTGGGGAAATTGATGGGATTGAAGGCCGATAAATCCCCAGGGCCTGATGGACCGCATCCCAGAGTACTTAAGGAGATGGTCTTGGAAATAGCGGATGCATTGACAGTCATTTTCCAACATTCCATTGACTCTGGATCAGTTCCTATCGAGTGGAGGGTAGCCAATGTAACCCCACTTTTTAAAAAAGGAGGGAGAGAGAAAACAGGGAATTATAGACCAGTCAGCCTGACCTCAGTAGTGGGTAAAATGATGGAATCAATTATTAAGGATGTCATAGCAGTGCATTTGGAAAATGGTGACATGATAGGTCCAAGTCAGCATGGATTTGTGAAAGGGAAATCATGCTTGACAAACCTTCTAGAATTTTTTGAGGATGTTTCCAGTAGAGTGGTCAAAGGAGAACCAGTTGATGTGGTATATTTGGACTTTCAGCAGGCTTTCGACAAGGTCCCACACAAGAGATTAATGTGCAAAGTTAAAGCACATGGGATTGGGGGTAGTGTGCTGACATGGATTGAGAACTGGTTGTCAGACAGGAAGCAAAGAGTAGGAGTAAATGGGTACTTTTCAGAATGGCAGGCGGTGACTAGTGGGGTACCGCAAGGTTCTGTGCTGGGGCCCCAGCTGTTTACACTGTACATTAATGATTTAGACGAGGGGATTAAATGTAGCATCTCCAAATTTGCGGATGACACTAAGTTAGGTGGCAGTGTGAGCTGCGAGGAGGATGCTATGAGGCTGCAGAGCGACTTGGATAGGTTAGGTGAGTGGGTAAATGCATGGCAGATGAAGTATAATGTGGATAAATGTGAGTCTATCCACTTTGGTGGTAAAAACAGAGAGACAGACTATTATCTGAATGGTGACAGATTAAGAAAAGGGGAGGTGCAACGAGACCTGGGTATCATGGTACATCAGTCATTGAAGGTTGGCATGCAGGTACAGCAGGCGGTGAAGAAAGCAAATGGCATGTTGGCCTTCATAGCGAGGGGTTTGAGTACAGGGGCAGGGAGGTGTTGCTACAGCTGTACAGGGCATTGGTGAGGCCACACCTGGAGTATTGTGTACAGTTTTGGTCTCCTAACCTGAGGAAGGACATTCTTGCTATTGAGGGAGTGCAGCGAAGGTTCACCAGACTGATTCCCGGGATGGCGGGACTGACCTATCAAGAAAGACTGGATCAACTGGGCTTGTATTCACTGGAGTTCAGAAGAATGAGAGGGGACCTCATAGAAACGTTTAAAATTCTGATGGGTTTAGACAGGTTAGATGCAGGAAGAATGTTCCCAATGTTGGGGAAGTCCAGAACCAGGGGTCACAGTCTAAGGATAAGGGGTAAGCCATTTAGGACCGAGATGAGGAGGAACTTCTTCACCCAGAGAGTGGTGAACCTGTGGAATTCTTTACCACAGAAAGTTGTTGAGGCCAATTCACTAAATATATTTAAAAAAGAGTTCGATGTAGTCCTTACTACTAAGGGGATCAAGGGGTATGGTGAGAAAGCAGGAATGGGGTACTGAAGTTGCATGTTCAGCCATGAACTCATTGAATGGCGGTGCAGGCTCGAAGGGCCGAATGGCCTACTCCTGCACCTATTTTCTATGTTTCTATGTTTCTCGGCTCGAAGGGCCAAATGGCCTACTCCTGCACCTATTTTCAATGTTTCTATGCTGCATTCTCCAATTTCCAAAGGTTCATTAATGGTATATATGTGGACTCTAAGCTTTTAGATTTAGATAATCCTCTGTGCCTCGATTATGTTATGGAGAAGTCAGTCATGAAGGAAGGCTTCTAGAAGACCCAGACTAATGATACCACTGAAAGACCCATCATCAGATGCTGAACGCAGAAGCAAAAAGGTCCATACATCTACCAGGGTAATCGTAGAATAAACTATTTGCACTGAGCTCTTTCGACAGCTGAACAGTGCTTGCAGTATGCTAGGTTGGTGAATTCATCATTGTCTGCTGCATTTTCCATGACTTTACTCTCCCAATTACTAAACTATTCAGGAAGTACAGGAGAAGGTCTGTCTACATGCAAGGCTGGAGAACGATCCCACAATATTACTTAAGGATGTTACCACAAAAAGGCCTTTGTTGCTAGCGCTGGAGAGGAACAACGCACCACAGGGACACAGATCAGGAAGGAACAGCTGACTACTGGGGCCCAGAGCAGGAGTGAAACAGCACACCACTGGGGCCCAGAGCAGGAGAGGAACAGCTGAACATTGAGGCCCAGAGCAGGAGAGGAACAGCACACTATTGAGACCCAGAGCAGGAGAGGAGCAACAACACACCAGAATCTAACCCAACAGAGGAGCAACAATAACAACTATTTGCTTTTATCTAGTGCTTTTAATGTCGAAACATCTCCCAAAGTACTTTACAGAGGCACACAGAAACAATTAGACAATGAGCCAGGGAAGGAATTAGGAGGGTTAGCCAAACATTTGGACAAAGAAGCAATGTTTAGCTGGAATAAATTGTGGCTCATTCAAAAACTGTATGTCAGACGAGCAGTCTGACAGCACAGAAGAAGTGGAGGGGTTGAGAGAGGTGGTGGACTGGTTGAGCTGGATGTCAAAGGTGTACATGTGGAAGCTGACATCATGTCTGTGGATGATATTGCCAAGGGACATTGGAACCCAGGGCAGGAGAGGAGCTGCAGAATATTGGAAGTGTCCTGTAGCTCCTGAAGAATAAAACTGTATGTCATGGCATATGTGACATATGCCTGCGACAATGATTAAGAACGAATTAATTAACATAATGGAGAGTAAAAATGGTCAATTACAATCTTCGTCATAAATTCCAGGGTTAACCACTCATGGTCCTTAATCCAAGTTGCAGTTGATTTTAATATCACCAGAGTGCTATAAAACTGCTCACAGAAACATAATCCTCTCGATCACACATGCAGAAAATTCTGAACAGCAGCATAATAGTGATCAACTCAAGAGAAAATGAAAGAAGTAAATTTATAAGGTCTCCAAGAAATACCTAATCTTTTCGTCAGTTTCCTCGCCTTTCTTTAGAAACTATTGATTGTTGCAGGAAATCAACATCACGATTGCAGGTCAGCCCCTGCTAGAATGCCCAAGTGAGCATTCTTCATGTTTGTATCTGGACAGTGACGAGTTGGAAGACTCTTTTACCGTGGAAGCGTTCCAGTCCAGTCTGACCCTGTTCTCACCCAGCAACCACACAAATGCATTTTCCACTGGGGTCATTCAAGAGCAGGAACATTGATTTTTCCTCTCCCAAGCACAAGACGTTGGGCCAGTTGTGGTGCCCCTACTTCGATCAGGAAGGTGTGTAACTTGGAAGGGAACTTGCTGGTGATGGTTTTCCCATGCACCTGCTACCCCTTGTCCTTCTAGATGGTAGAGGTTGCGAGTGTGGGAGGTGCTGCCAAAGAAGCCGTGGTGAGTTGCTGCAGTGCATCTTGTAGATGATACACACTGCAGCCACGGTGTGCAGGTGGTGGAGGGAGTGAATGTTGACGGTGTTGGATGGGTTGCCAATCAAGCGGGCTGCTTTGTCATGGATGGTGTCGAGCTTCTGGAGTGTTGTTGGAGCTGCACTCATCTAGGCATCTGGAGAGTAGTCCATCACACTCCTGACTTGTGCCTTGTGGATGGTGGAAAGGCTTTGGGGAGTCTGGAGGTGAGACACTCGCCACAGAATACCCAGCTCTGATCCGTTCTTGTTGCCACAGTATCTATGTGGCTGGTCTAGTTAAGTTTCTGTTCAACAGTGACCCCCAGGATGTTGATGGTGGGGGATTCAGCGATAGTAATGCCGTTGAATATCAAAGGGAGATGGTTAAGACTTTCGTTTGTTGGAGATGGTCATTGCCTGGCACTTGTGTGGCGTGAATGTTACTTGCCACTCATCAGCCCAAGCCTGAATGTCATCCAGGTCTTGTTGCTTGCGGGCATGGACTGCTTTATTTTCTATATTTGTGAATGGAACTGAACACTGTGCAATCATCAGTGAACATCCCCATTTCTGACCTTATGATGGACGGAAGGTCATTGATGAAGCAGCTGAAGATGGTTGGGCCTGAGGAACTCCTGCAGCGATATCCTGGGGCTGAGATGATTGACCTTCAACAACCACAATCATCTTCTTTTATGCTAGCTATGACTCCAGCCATTGGATAATTTTCTCCTGATTCTCATTGACTTCAATTTTACTGGAGCTCCTTGATACCACACTCGGTCAAGTGCTGCCTTGATGTCAAGGGCAGTCACTCTCACCTCACCTCTGGAATTCATCTCTTTTGTCCATGTTTGCACCAAGGCTGTAATAAGAGGCCGAATGGCCTACTCCTGCTCCTATTTCGTACATTCTTATGAGGTCTGGAGCTGATTGGTCCTGGAGGAACCCAAACTAAGCATCAGTGAGCAGGTTATTGGTGAGTAAGTGCCGCTTGATAGCACTGTCGACAACGTGTTCCATCACTTTGCTGATGACTGAGAGTCGACTGATGGGACGGTAATTGGCTGGATTGGATTTGTCCTGCTTTTTGTGGACAGGACATACTTGTGCAGTTTTCCACATTGTCGGGTAGATGTCAATGTTGTTGTAGCTGTACTGGAACAGCTTGGCTAGAGGCACGGCTAGCACAACACAACAGCCGGGATGTTGTCGGGGCCCACAGCCTTTGCTGTATCCAGTGCACTCAGTCGTTTCTTCGAATCATGTGGAATGAATCGAATTGGCTGAAGACTGGCTTCTGTGATGGTGGAGACCTCAGGAGGTGGCCGATATGAATCATCCACTTGGCACTTCTGACTGAAAATGGATGTGAATGCTTCAACCTTGTCTTTTGCACTCACGTGCTGGGCTCTGCCATCATTGAGGATGGGGGATGTTCATGGAGCCTCCTCCTCCTCCTCCTGTTAGTTGTTTAATCATCAATTTGATTACTTAGAATCATAGAATGGTTACAGCATGGAAGAGCCAATGCTGACTCTCAGCTAGTCCCACTCCCCTGCCCTTTCCCTGTAGCCCTGCAAATGCTTCAGCCTTGTCTTTTGCTCTTACGTGCTGGGCTCCACCATCATTAAGGATGGGAATATACATGGAGCCTCCTCCTCGCCTTAGGGAGTTGTTTAATTTTCCACCACTATTCACAAATGGATGTGTCAGGGCTGCAGAGTTTTGATCTGATCCATTGATTGTGGGATCGCTTTGCTCCATTTGCTACAACAGACTACATTCCAAAAGTACTTCTTTGGCTGTAAAGTGCTTTGAGACGTCCGGTGGTCGTGAAAGGCACTATATAAATCCAAGTCTTTCTTTCTTTTATAGCATGCTGCTTCCACTGTTTAGCATGCATGTAGCCTTGTGTTGCAGCTTCCTCAGGTTGGTATCTCATTTTTAGGTATGCCTGGTGCTGCTACTGATGTTCTTCTGAACTCCTCATTGAACCAGGGTTGGTCCCCTGGCTTGATGGCAATGGTAGAGTGAGGGAAATGCTGGGCCACGACATTACAGATTGTGATGGAATACAATTCTGCTGCTGCTGATGGCACACAGCGCCTCATGGATGCCCAGTTTTGAGCTGCTAGATGGGAGTGCCACTCAACACAATGGAGAGTGTCTTCAGTGTGAAGACAGGACTTTATCTGCATAAGGACTGTGCGGTGATCACTGTCACCAGTGCTGGCATGGACAGATGCATCTGCGACAGGTAGATTGGTGAGGACGAGGTCAAGTTGGTTTTTCCCTCGTGTTGGTCCTCTCACGACCTGCTGCAGCCCCAGTCTGGCAGCTATGTCCTTCAGTACTCGGCCAGCAGTGGTGCTAACGAGCCACTCTTGGTGATGGACATTGAAGTCACCCGCTCAGAGTGCATTCTGTGCCCTTGCTCCCCTCAGTGCTTCTTCCAAGTGGTGTTCAATGTGGAGCAGTACTGATTGATCAGCTGAGGGAGGGTGATAAGTGGCAATCAGCAGGAGTTTTCCTTGTCCAGGCTTGACCTGAATCCATGAGACTGATGAAAGATAAGAATAGGAACACCAAAACCTATTGGCTGCAGAACATCCTGCTGCCATCTCAACTGTGCAAGCAGTAGATACAGCTTTCCAACGCAAAATTAAATAAAAAGTTACAAGGTACAAACGGATGAGCAAGGCCATTCAACTCATCTTAACTTATCTACACTCCTTCATTGCTGCATTTAATTGTTTCTTAAATGATTCCACCACTGCCCAGAAGTTGATTCTAAGGGTTGACCATTCTCTGTGTGCAGAAAAACTTTCTCACATCAGTTCTAAAGTTATCCTTTACTGGTGTGAACCCTTCACCCCTTGCCCTGCTCCCACAGTTTAATTTAAAGTAGTATTCCACTAAACTTTTCCCATACTGTTTATTGGCCTGGATTTTGCACTGGTAATGATGGCAAAATTGTCAGCGTTCCCCATCATTGCACCTCTGAAAATGACAGCAACTTCTGGAGTCAGCGCATGCACAGATAAACGCGGATATTCAAAAATTGCTGTTAGTTATTCCCTGCTTCTCCACAGGTTGTGCTGTGAACTTCCCGGAGCTGGCAATCAATTCAAATCACACTGAAATGTAGTTCCTGACAAAAACCTCCCCTATTAGGCTGGGTTATCGCTGTTAAAACCCCTCAAAAAAAGTTAAGGCTTGTTGAAAGAGATGTAACTGGGTTTTTAATGGCGTATTGACTGCTGAACAACTGTTTTGGCCCTGAGAAACTAATTTTATATTTGTGGAATGTCAAATTTTTCCATTAATATGATAAGAATGACATTGGGTCTGGATTTGCGGTCGGAGGCATACCTCCGGAGTATGGCTCTGATCCGCAAAACAACTATGAACTTACCTCCTGGCTCAAAAACTACAGAAAGTTTGAGTCTTAGGCCTCCAGGCACATACCTGCGTAAAGGCCCACGTTTCCCAGGGACGCAGGCGCTTCAGAAACGTCCCTGAGAGTATGTGTGCCAGGTCCTCCAATGAGAAAACATTTAAAAATTTAATTAAAAATCCCTACACTACACCAAATACAATAAAAATGTAATTTGTTCAAAAATAATTTAAAACATTTTAATCCAGGCCAATATTTACATAAACTAATTTTAAGTGTTGTGTATCATTTTCTATTTTTAAATTTAAGATTTATAATAATCCTTACACTGGAGAAAGCAGGCCTTACGTCTGCTTTTACCAGCCATAAAAGTTTCTTGGGCAATTGCTGGGCAGTGTTTGGGCAAATAACTCAACTTTGCGCCAACAAAAATGATTTTCCAGTCGGTTCATATGATTTGTCAAGACATACCAAGTTCTGGGTTATCATGCATGTGCAGCGCATGTGGAAACCCAGAACTTGCAGGGCCTTTCTGAAGGATTATGACGGTGTACGCTATACCATCGAAGACACCTTAAATTCTGATCCATCATTTTTACTATCATTTTTTTTGAAAGATTGTTTATGATAATTCAGCTTCTACCTTAATCCTATATATCTGTCCCAATCTTTATTTTGGTCTCTGTAAAATTTATTAAAAGTAATTTATAATCTGTGCATTTTACTTTCTGGTTTGCTGTCTGTGAGAATTCTTCAATGTGATTGGCTGCTTAGCTAACTTGATGACATCACTGTTGCTGGACAGTGGAGATTGGCTTGATTTGGCACCAGATACAAACTGATGTTGGGAAAAGTGAAATTCATGCAACAGAGATTGCTAGATCTTTGTGGGCAGCTTTCTTTGAGGTCAGCAGCATTTCATCACCATTGACAGCAAATTCCGGGCCAATATCTGATCTACCTCTATAACATCACCTCTCTGATGACCTTTTGGTTGGGAATGTATTCAGGGTTGTAATATAATTGTAGAATTTTGATGACCGTATAAAACTATTTAAGCTTCACTATCATAGTTTTTGGCATCATCAAAGCCTTGTGGTGTTTTGTTTTTGTACATTTGATCACCTCCAAAACCCGCAACCTCTACCACTTGGAAGGATGAGGGCAGCAGGTACGTGGGAACACCAGCACCTGCAAGTTCCCCTCCAAGTCACACACCATCCTGAGTTGGAAATATATCGTTCCTTCATCGTCGCTGGGTCAAAATCCTGGACCGTCCTTCCTAGCAACACTCTGGGAATGCCTTCACCTCATGGTCTGCAGTGGTTCAAGAAGGCGGCTCACCACCACCTTCTCAAGGGCAGACAATAAATTAGAGATAGACAATAAAGGCTGGCCTTGCCAGCGATGCCCTCATCACATGAATGAATTAAAAAAATGTAACAGAGATGCCTCATGAATTTGATTGGATTTTCCAAGAGCCCGGCCAATTTTTGTTATAAATCGAAGAGCTCTATCGAGTGCCTGCACAGTGGAAGTGAAGTGGTGTTAAACAACTTCACTTCTCTCATTTGTAAATCATATCATACTTTTGCCACTCGAATTCCCTCCAAATCTTGGAGCACTATGGCATGGGGCTTGTGAGTATGTGGTGGGGCTCAGAGTTTTAGATGAAATCAAGGCACCCTGTGTATACAACAACAAATAATATCACAAGGTGTTTCACAAGGTGGGTGATGTTACGAAGATGGAAGTAGGCGGTCTTTGTGATGGAGAGGATTATGGGGTTGGGCGCTCATCTCACAATCAGTATTCTTCCTCCAGCTGCAGACATATTAAACCTTGATATTAGTTAGCCATTCTACTACCTGAAAAGGGTCAGACACATGCTAGCATCTAGGTTGACTGCAGTTTGTTCATGTGTTGACTCCAAGAGCTGGCAAACTATCAATGTGCTCTCAGAATCCTGAATTTGGAGGTTTTAATAATTAGCACAAGGGGTGTTATACTATGAACTTAATGTCAAATTTGTGCTATTCTGATGTAATTCTGGCATGAAATTGGTAGTAAAACATTTGATTAATTGTGCTGGGGTGTCAAAAGGCAAGTAACAGACTCCCTTACCCTAACGCATGCTCCAACAACTCTAGGATAGCAAGAGATGGTTCTTGCTCCATTTAGACCGGTGCACTGAATGACACATTAGTCACACCTCTGGGACCTTGGTTCAAATAAATCTCAGATGAAAGAGATGAAAATCTCCACAGTCTGCTGTTATCTGTAAGGGTTCTATATGGAATTAATTTGAGCAGTTTCATTAGTTCCTAAGAGGCATGCACTCACAACACAAAACTTCCCTTAAGTTGGCACTAAATTAATAATCTTACTCACAAAGGCCCCATGATGACTGGCGTAGGAAATGAAAAACTGTTAATCTGAGGCTGGAGCTGAGGCATATTTTGGGAATAGAGTAGAAAGAGCTAACCATATTGTATCTAATTTGGAGTTGCTTAATCCTGACACTAGTTGCCCAAAATGGAAAGTGTTTCATTGTCCATCACTATCATCCCCTTGTCGATCACTATCATTCCCTTGTCGATGAGCACAAAATTTGCAAAACAAAACTCTGCACACAATGGACAAAATCCAAGGTGATGGAAGAGTCTGGGAGAAAGTTCCACAGGTAGAACAGCTCTTATTTTCTCAGGATATTTAGAGTTTAAAAAAATCTGTTTGTCTGGCTCCTATTTACTTGATTTGATTCTGAAAGCGAAATGAAATGACAAAGAAAATAATTGATGCACACAAGCTACATGCATTATGTAGTGGCCATATTTTCAATAATTTCTGAATAAAATTTGCACAACTGGTTAAACCAATAAAAGCACATACGTGATTAAATTTGATGACAAGTTTATCAATAACAAATATGATAAATTTATGATTTATTCTTTCAAATTATTTGAATATCATGTTACCCAATTTAGCTCTTTTCGGGCTCAATTTTTCCCAATGCCACTTTTTTGCATATTTCACGAGTTACGCCTGTTTTTTTGGGACCCAACTACGACAAAAAAAAAAGTTGGTTTCCCCGTTCTAATTTTTGAAATTGGTGCCACACAGCCTGTCATTTAGCTTGGGGTGGGGGAGTGGGTGGAGCCTAATGTCTGCGCCAAAAAAAGGACGTCCCCCTGCTGCACATGAGCGAGGAAAAAAAGTGACTTTTTTTTAGCGTGACTACTCTGGGCGCGCATGTCCAGTCCACTTTCCAATCTGCATTCAGCCATTTTTAAAGAGCCAGTTGTGTGTGAGAACTTTAATTCTGAGTGGAAAAAAATCGGAGCTGCAATATGCAATGCGGCTCAAGGACCAAGAATTTCTCACAGGACGAAGTGGAGGCCCTGATTACTGTAATTGAGGCCAGATGACACAAGCTGGACACCTGCAAAGGTCAAATAAAAGTTTCACCAAAAGAAATGAAGAAACGCTGGAACCAACTTTCACAAGATCACTGTGCAATGGTGACCACTCCGAGGTCCGGAGGTCAGTGCAAAAAGAAGTGGCAGGACCTTGGTCAAGCAGTTAGTGTCAGTAATATTTTCATTTATTCACTGGAATTGCAATTGTCAATGTGACCATCTGTATATCCCATCCAGCAGAAAGACACCCTCTCTAAAATATTATATTTTCATCTTTGCACAGCAAGGTGGCACACTACAAGAGAGAGAACTCGATTGGGAGGAGGCCCGGCAAATCTGCACCCACTGACACCCGTGGAAGACAGGGTCGCTGCTTTGATGGTCCTGCCTGGAGAAAAACAACCACCACTGCACAAGCTGGGCCCACACTCGAGGGTGAGGGTAAGTCCTGCAAATTCCAGTCTGGCTTTGCTAAATGTTAAATACTGCGCGGGCTAGCCACGGGGTCGGAGATAATATATTCGCATGGATAGAGGATCGGTTAACTAACAGGAAACAGAGAGTTGGAAGAAATGGGTCATTTTCCGGTTGGCAAACAGTAACTAGTGTGATGCCACAGGGATCAGTGCTGGGGCCTCAACTATTTACAAACTATATTAATGACTTGGATGAAGGGACTGAGTGTAATATAGCCAAGTTTGCTGATGGTACGAAGATGGATGGGAGAGCAAATTGTAAGGAGGACACAACAAATCTGCAAAGTGATATAGACAGGCTAAGTGAGTGGGCAAAAATTTGGCAGATGGAGTACAATGTGGGAAAATGTGAAGTTATGCACTTTGGCAGAAAAAATAGAAAAGCAAATTATAATTTAAATGGAGAAAAATTACAAAGTGCTGTAGTACAAAGGGACCTGGGGTTCCTTGTGCATGAAACACAAAAAGTTAGTAATCAGGAAGGCAAATTCAATGTTGCCGTTTATTGCAATTGGGATGGAGTATAAAAGCAGAGAAGTCCGCTGCAACTGTACGGGTTAGTGGTGAGGCCACCCTGGAGTACTGCTACAGTTTTGGTCTCTGTATTTAAGGAAGGATATATTTGCATCAGAGAAGGTTCAGTAGGTTGATTCCAGAGATGAGGGGGTTGACTTATGAAGATAGGTTGAGTAGGTTGGGCCTATACACATTGGAGTTCAGAAGAATGAGAGGTGATCTTATTGAAACATATAAGATAATAAGGGGGCTCGACAAGGTGGATGCAGAGAGATTATTTCCACTCATAGGGGAAACCAAAACTTGGGGGCATAGTCTCAGAATAAGGGGCTTCCCATTTAAAACTGAGATGAGGAGGAATTTCTTCTCTCAGAGGGTTGTAAATCTGTGGAATTCTCTGACTCAGTGGAGGCTGGGTCATTGAATATATTTAAGGTGGAGATAGACAGATTTTTGAGCGCTAAGGGTTATGGGGGAGCACACAGTGAAGTGGAGCTGAGTCCATGATAAGATCAGCCATGATATTAAATAGCGGAGCAGGCTTGAGAGGCCAAATGGCCTAATGCTGCTCCTATTTCTTATGTTCTTACAAACATGAGGGAGTGAATGCCACAGGTAGCTGTTGCAATAAGGGAACACGCCCAGACCCTGCGGCCATTGATGGAATCAACTGCCATTCCCACTCCAATCCCCAGACCAACCTCCGAAGAGGCCCAAGCCGGGCCTTCCACATTACCGCCTGCCCATGCCCCCCAACAAGAAGTGTGCATTACCGGAGATGCTCGAAAGAATACGTTTGGTACCAACCTGAGAAATGCTGTGCCACCGCCTGCGGGCAGGGGTGGAGTCACCAAGCACAGCGGGCGGTCTTAGAATAAGGTGGAGAGATGGGTGCAGCCTTTCCTTGCTGCTGTTGTTGTAACTGTTCTCAAATTAAAAGATTTTTGCAAGTGATGTAAATTTACAAGTTTAAAAGTTTGTAAGTGATCTTAACTGAATAGTTTAAAGTTTGATACAAGAATATTTTTATTAAAGTTAAGTACAAACAAGTGTTAAAATTTTGAATGAAATATATTTTAAATTATAACTGAATCATTTACATTATTTGTTCCATTATTAATACAACTTTTTGAACGAAAGAATTATTTACATTATTTGTTCCATTATTAACACATAACATTACGTAACAGGTCCAAGCAGTAAACATAGTCCATTTGGAATAGTTGCCGCTGAGCCTTCAGGCAGCAAAGCGTTCATGGATGAGCTGCTGACATAAGGCTCGAGCAATCGTTAAAGGGGCACGACGGCCCGCCCTCCTCGCCCGCCGTGCTTCGGGTTCAGGTAGTTGCATGGCTTCCTCGTCCTCCTCGTCATCTGAATCTTCCTCCTCATCATCAGCCACTCTCACCTCAGATTGGTCTTCTGCTACCAGCTGCTGCTGCCTCATGATGGCTAGGTTATGCAGCATGCAGCACACAACAGTGAACTGACCGACAATCTCAGGGGAGTATTGCAAGTAGCCTCCGGAATGGTACAGGCATTGGAAACGCTGCTTCAAGATGCCAATGGTCCTCTCTATTATGGTGCGCGTTGCAATGTGTGACATGTTGTATTCCCGCTCAGCTTCTGTCTGGGTTACGTAGGGGCGTCATAAGCCAGGTGGCGAGGCCGTACCCTTTGTCTCCCAGTAGCCAGCTCTGTCCTTCTGGCTGCTGCTGAAACAGATATAGCGCTCTCGCATAGGATGAACACATCATGGGTGCTCCCAGGGTATCTCGCATCAACCGCCATGATGCGATGCATGTCGTCACAGACAAGCTGCACATTCATGGAGTGGAAGGCTTTTCTGTTCCTGTACATCTCGGAATCATCCAACAGTGCTCGCAAGACGATTACCACCCCCACCCCCGGGGCTTCTTTTGAAGCCAAGCCCCAAGCCCCTGTGTCCGGGCAAGGGAGTGATTCTGCTGGCCGATGCTCTGAACCTCGAGCCTGGTGAGGAGACGTTCAGTGGTGGGGTGGTACTTTGAAAAAAATCAAAATTTAAAGAATTGCATTAGACTTCCAATTTCTCCCTTTTGACTTTGAACAATTCAGATCTTGACTCCCTCCAAAACTTCGCCTAAAAACAATGGCGTCTTTCTGAGCCGATTTTGTAATGTGCACTTCTTTTTCTTAAGTGCCCAGAAGGTTTTTTGGGAGTGGTCACATACGCCGTCCCAGTAAAAAGGTAAGTTGGCCAAACTTGCTTAAATGTGAAAAACTGGCACAGATATCAGGTTACGCCCCTTGACGCAAAAAAATCATAACCTAAAAAAAAAATCGGACCTAACTGAATTACGCTGGCGCAGAAAGTTTCGGGAAACCTGGAGATTTTTATTGACTCAAAAAAATAATGGTGCAGATAATTGGGGAAAATTGAGCCCTTCGATCCTTCTTGGTGCTATAACTATACTCCTTCAGTCAAAACAGTAGGACTGTATAGATCAGAGACTTCTTTACACGGTAACCATCATATATAGCTTGCTGGTTCTATACAGCAGAAATGGTCATCTCACTTTTCCCATCCTGTATTGGAGCATACTACCACTGAAAAACATTCAGCCTTGATTTCTGGTCAAGAATTGGTGAAAGTCTTCCACAGAAGTCAATGAATTTGTATATTCGTCAAAAATGGATTGCCTGAAAGGGTGCTGCAAGCAGATTCAATAGTAACTTTCAAAAGGGAGTTGGATAATTACTTGACGGGAAAAAAATAAAAGGGCTACGGGGAAAGAGTCGGGGAGCGGGACTAATTGGATAGTTTTCCCAAAGAGTTGGCACAGGCACAATGGGCTGAATGGCCTCCTTCTGTGCCATGAATTCAAAATTCTGTCCATCACAGTCCAGTGATTTACTGCTGGTTCCAAAACTATTTCACATTTGTGCCCATGACTTCTCATTTCAAAGCTTACTCCACTTAAAAAAGCTGCTCAAGTCCTTATGTTCCTTGATGTAATACAGTATCATATTTAATGCTGAAGTTTTATTTTTGAAAATTTTATAAGATAGCATTTTGCCATTCTGCAAAAAAAAATCACAGACTGATAAAGTCAAACTCATTTGCCATTTGACACATTTATTATGTCACATGCAAGAATGCACTCATGCTCCTATGCTGATCAGTAGTAAGACAAATATATTAGGCTAGGTAATTTAGAACTGTCAAACAATGAACCATTTTGATTTGTGTTTACCCATTTTGTCTGCAGCACTGTGTTCTGCCCTTGGTGAATAACCGCTTGAAAACAAGTGCTCAGCCTAACTGGGATATCCTGCATAAATGTTCCTAATAAAATACATATTTAACTAGTCTCTAAGGCCAGTGGTGAACTAGATAGATGACTGTAGTTTGGATTCCATATAACAAATAAATAGCTGTGATACACCTGGGAATGTTTAAATAGTGTTTAACCATTTGTGCACAGTACATTTTTGATTCCGTTTCAGATGAATATTAGAAATTAAGGGAGTCAAAAGAAAGTTTTGGACCACAAGAGTACAACCAAAACACAAATTGTAGGTGTTTTACATTCTGCATTCAGACTGTGCCCTATAAAACGGCTCTGGCTTGGAATCACTCTGTGCACTGAAGCAGAAGAGGTTAGGATGAAGAAGGTCCTTCAACCCATTGAATTTCATCTTTCCAGATCACCAATCCTACCAATGTCATACTAGAGCTTTAACACCCACTTGGACAGGACCTCAATTTTACATCTCATTTGAAGTACACCATCTCTTTTCACAATAATGCACCAGAGTGTCAGTCTAGATTATGCGCTCAAGTCCTGATGTGAGTTTTCAACACACAACCTGCTGACTTGTAAGTGAGAGGGCTACCAACCGAGTCGAGCTTGCACATTCGCAACTGAACCAAGATGAACAATACCAATTGAACAAAGTTGTCATGCTACCATTTGAGCCAAGCTGGCACACAGTCAAGCAAAACAAATATTACCAATTTGGATTCTGTTGTTCTGCTGAATTGAAACAATATTCTCATTGGAAAGGATGTTAGCAGTGGGAACAACATCCTGACCTCTGTTTACCAGATCTTAGAGTTTAGAAGAATGAGCGGTGATCTCATTGAAACATACAAAATTCTTACAGGGTTTGACATAGAAGATGCAGGGGAGGATGTTTCCTCTGGCTGGGGAGTCTAGAACCAGGGGTCACAGTCTCAAAATAAGGGGTCGGCCATTTAAGACTGAGATGAGGAGAAACCTCTTCACTCAGAGGGTGATCTTTGGAATTCTCTACCCCAGTGGGCTATAGAGGATCAGTCTTTGAGTATATTCAAGACAGGGATCAATAGATTTTTGGATATTAATGGAATCAAGGGATATGGGAATAGTGCAGGAAAGTTGAGTTGAGGTAGATCAGCCATGATCTCATTAAACGGCAGAGCAGGCTCAAGGGGCCGAATGGCCACTCCTGCTCCTAATTCTTATGTTCTCATTGATGTTTGCTCCCTTCAGATGCTGACTACTTATTTATGCCTCCCATCATTCAAATCTATTCATTCTGATTTCTGTTTCTATTATTTACTGTAATAATATCCATTATGGTTCTTTTGAAACATAAAAAAAAATATTTGCGTAGATATTAAATCCCTCAATTTTCCTCTAGTCAACCATGCATCTATACATTTCCTGAGCTGAGAAACTTCTTCTTGGGTCTCTACTGATGTTGTACTGCCAAGAGGCACAATGAACACCTAGTGGGAACTTCCTCTCTTTGATTTTCGTCCTCCCTATCCAAAGTTGTTTAGCCTCTGTTCAGCGCATTCTCACTTTAACATGGGCAAAATTTGGCAACTACTTTGCATGGGGGAATCAAACCTGCAAGCCATGTGCCACTAAGCTGCCCACCACAGGTAGTTAATCTGGGGGATATCATGGTAATGAAAAAGAATCTTCAACTATCTTGTGTAACATAATCGTGCAGCTTTTGTTGTTAGATCCTATTCCACTTATTCTACTTTGCACTCTTTGGGTCCAGGTACATAGGCTGGTAACACTTCTCTTTTGTAATTATTCAATTTAACATCACTCCAAAGACCATTATGCTAAGATTCTTTTTTTCTTTCTTGTTTGCCTAGTTACCAACAGCTCTAAATCATCACTGTCACCTTACCCTCATTCTGATAGCTTCTCAAGATTAAAATGCCTTTCAACTACTTCATACAGCAGTATGTATCAATGGGTACCCAGATAAAGCATCTAAAAAGCTCACTATCCTGCCATGTTCACTGTTCAATGGTAAAATTTAATTATTTCAGACTAACACAAGCATTTCTGATTGTCCTGTCAGATCACTGTTTTCTGTGACTATGAAAAACTGTGTCCCTTCATTTACATTCTATTAAGAGGCATCAGCTTTGTACATCGGTTAAGCTTGAGCAAAATTTAAATGTTGATATTTAGATTTTGCTATTTGATAATAGCATACATTGGCTCACATAAAGAGTGAAAATGGAGACCAATAATATTAAAGATGTTAGGTTCTAATTAAAATACAGATAGATTTGTTTCAGCATTAAAAATGGCTGGTCTTGCTCACCCAAAGGCTCGGTAGATGAATGTAGTGAGTTTTGTACTGTGCAGTACAGATCAGCAAGCTCCCAGGTGTGACCCTTGGGTTTTGCTGAGTTAGCTGTACTGAAGTTGTTGCAAAGGTCTCCTCTCAGGTGGATGTAAAAGATTCTATGGCACTATTTCAAAGAAGAGCAGGGGAGTTATCCCTGGTGTCCTGGTCAATATGTATCCCTCAATCAACATCACTAAAATAACAGATTATCTGGTCATTATCATATTGCTGTTTGTGGGAACTTGCTGTGCGCAAATTGGCTGCTGCGTTTCCTACATTGCAACAGTGACTATACTTCAAAAAGTACTTCATTGGCTGTAAAGTGCTTTGGGACGTCCGGTGATCATGAAAGACACTCTATAAATGGAAGTCTTTCTTTTCTTTTAATAAAATCTATACCAGTAAAGCAGTCATTTACTAACGCAACTCCAACCAATGTGCAAAATGCTACAATAGCTCAAATAGCAGCCCTGAAATTTAAAGAAACAACAGTACGGTGCCTCGGTGAGATTTCATTTTAAAACAAACTGATGCCCCAACTCAGTTTTTAGAACATTCTGCAATCTAGGCTAGGTTTTTATTAGTAAACTCATCATTCATAAACTATTGAACAAGACTCACTAGGATAGATCTTGTTATTTGTTATTCCCAATAAACAGATATTTAGGTCAGTGCAATCAATCAGGAAAATAGGCGGCGAACCATTACTTTAACTTCATGCTATTTATCGTCCCTCCTCTGGCGAGACTATATAAATGATTCTGACTCGACAAAATGAGTCGGGCAGGTACTAACGTACTGTCCAAATAATACGAGTTCATTGGCCAGATTAGGAAATCTACCCCAATAACTTTACTTTAATTTCATTATTTTGTGCTGATACTGGTAACATGTTTACGTGTCAGCATCTGTTTTGCACGAGCAAAAGTTAATTTTTAATTCTTCTTGTATTACTGCCACAAGGGACGTAAAGTTTATTTGATACAGCATGCGAGCCAGAATCTACTCTTCCAGAGCCCACTGCTCAGTATTTTAAGGGCCAAAAACAAGTTTAAATCACCAATTTAAGAAAAGCACTAGATTTTCCATGGCAGTTCTCATGGGTTTCCCAGAACCTACAGTGTGGCTTCAGATTCTAATTGCAATCCCTCAGCAGCCTAAGTGTGACAGTGGTTTGCCCAGCAAAAATTTACTGAGGCAATATACAACATGACTGACACAAGGTAAAAATATTACACATGCTCTTGATAGTTAGATACAGGGCTCATATATTATTTATCCACAACTTTACAAAACGTATAACTAACATTCTTTGTTCCTCCCAAAAAACTCTTATTCTCAGTTGTTTACAATATAAAAACTGTATTTTTTGCCCTCTTACCCATGATAGTTTTGCAGTTTAAGATGGCCACCAGGCAGAAATGTTATAAATAACAGTGAAGCACAAAGAGAAAGAAAACTTACATTTATATAGCGCCTTTCACGACCTCAGGATGTCCCAAGCACTTTACAGTCAATTAAGTACTTTTGAAGTGCTGTTACTGTTGTAATGTAGGAAACGTGCCAGCCAATTGGGTAAAGCATGCTCCCACAAACAGCAATGTGATAATGAGCAGGCAATCTGTTTTAGTGATGTTGATTGAGGCATAAGTATTGGCCAGGACACTGGGGATAACTTCCCTGCTCTTCTCCGATATAGTGCCTTGGGATATTTTACATCCACTTGAGAGCAGACGGAATCTCAGTTTAACGTCTCATTCGAAAGACGGCACCTCCAACAGTGCAGCACACCCTAAGTACTGCACTGGAGTGTCAGCCCAGATTTTTATGCTCAAGTCTCAGGAGTGGGTCTTGAACCCACAATCTCCTGACTCAGAAGCGAGTGTGTTGCCACCTGAGCCACGGCTGACACAGAGTAAAAACAAACCAACCAAATATATGTATTCTTTCCTTCTGCTTCCTGAAAAACCTTATTTCTCAATTACTTGCACGTTTATTAAAAAGTGTGTTTGCTCGCCTCAACTTCCCACTGTGGATTTGCAGTTCTTGCAGCACTGCACCTGGGAAGTTTTTCCCAACATCAAGTCTCCAATGACCAGCACCTCAAAACAGATGGCCATTCAACGTGGTTCGGACCTAGCTGACTGACTCTGCATCAAATGACTGTAGCAATATAGGAAAAACCTTTTTGGTACATTTTTGGCTCAGATTTCATTTAACATTTTAAAATGTGGTAAAATGCTGCAAAATTTAAATATATTTTGTTGATGTTTTTACCCACCTTTTGTGTCTCATGATTGTTCTTTATAATTTTTCTGCTTGATAGTCATCTGATGTAGGTTGTTGTGATCCCTTATGGGAGCAACAGTTTCACAGGAGGGGATTAAACCTTCTATTCCATGATGCATCACTGACTTACAAACAGCATTTCTCAGCTGGAGTTAGAACTCCCCACTTGCAGAATTCAAGCTTTGGGAACTCAGCAGAATCCAGAGAGAGAGGCATGTTGTGGAGAGCCTCCAGTAGGTAGAATCCACAAATTGTCAGATACAGGCACAAGATGATAGGAACACTAACAATGATGAGGAAAGCCTACTTTAAAACTTATGATAGCTGCAATGTTCATGAGGCACTGATTAGTCTCTGTGCCATTACAGACCCATTCCGAACCGGGGTCAAACAGGGCTGCGTCATCGCTCCAACCCTCTTTTCAATCTTCATCGCTGCCATGCTCCACCTCACTGTCAACAAGCTCCCCGCTGGAGTGGAACTAAACTACAGAACCAGTGGGAAGCTGTTAACCTACAACACCTCCAGGCCAGGTCCAAGATCACCCAAACCTCTGTCGTTGAACTGCAGTACGTGGATGACGCCTGCATCTGCGCACATTTTGAGGCTGAACTCCAGGATATAGTCGATGTATTCACTGAGGCATGTGAAAGCATGGGCCTTACGCTTAACATCTGTAAGACAAAGGTCCTCCACTAGCCTGTCCTCGCCGCACAGCACTGATCCCCCAGTCATCAAGATTCACGGTGCGGCCCTCGACAACGTGGACCACTTCCCATACCTCGGGAGCCTCTCGTCAACAAAGGCAGACATTGCTGCGGAGATTCAACATCCTCTCCAGTGCGCCAGTGCAGCCTTCGGCCGCCTGAGGAAGAGAGTGTTCGAAGACCAGGCCCTCAAACCTACCACCAAGCTCATGGTCTACAGGGCTGTAGTAATACACGCCCTCCTGTTTGGATTAGAGGCATGGACAACTTACAGAAGACACATCAAGTCTCTGGAGATATATCACCAACGATGTCTCCGCAAGATCCTGAAAATCCCCTGGGAGGACAGAGGCACCAACATCAGTGTCCTCGCCCAGGTTAACATTCCCAGCATTGAAGCACTGACCACACTCGATCAGCTTCTATGGGCAGGCCATGTAGTTCGCATGCCAAACACGAGACGCCCTAAGCAATTGCTCTATGCGGAGCTCCTTCATGGCAAATGAGCCAAAGGATGTCAGCGGAAACATTACAAGGACACCCTCAAAGCCTCCCTGGTGAAGTGCGACATCATCACTGACACCTGGGAGACCCTAGCCGAAGACCGCCCTAGGTGGAGAAAGTGCATCCGGGAGGGCGTTGAGCTCTTCGAATCTCAACGCTGAGAACGTGAAGAGGTCAGGTGCAGACAGCGGAAGGAGCTTGTGGTAAATCAGTGCCACCCCCCCCACGAACATCTGTCCCACCTGTGACAGGGTCTGTGGCTCTCATGTTGGACTGTTCAGCCACCAAAGAACTCACTTTCGGAGTGGAAGCAAGTCTTCCTCGATTCCGAGGGACTGCCTATGATGATGATGATGAGTCTATGTGCTGATGTCCTACCAGACTGGGACTTGGGGTGAAGTTATATTACCACTTTTGCATCGCTATGAACAGTTTTCACTTCAAAGTATACCCAGAAATATCAGTATAACTCTAGAGAGGTTCTAAACTGTCATCAGACCAAGCTGATACAAGCCCCTGGGAAAAGCTGGTCTACAACTCCAATGCTACGTTCTCCTGGGTTAAAGAGTGCGCGTGAGAAGGAGTTCCTTCGGATCACCTGGACACTTTATTAAACTTGAGCTGAACGTTTTGTAATGATTTGAGAGTGTGGAAACTACTGTCAGTGCTCTAAAACATTTAAGATTTACTGACCAGGAGCAGAGCTCCGTGCAAGTCTACCTACACAGAGCTAAAGACTTACATTTATATAGCGCCTTTCACGACCCCTCAGGATGTCCCCAAAGCACTTTACAGCCACTGAAGTACTTTTGAAGTGTAATCACTGTTGTTATAATGTAGGAAATGCGGCAGCCAATTTGTGCACAGCAAATTCCCATGAATAGCAATATGATAATGACCACATAATCTGTTTTAGTGATGTTCACTGAGGGATAAATATTAGCCAGGATATTGGAGATAATTCCCCTGCTGTTTTTCAAAAAAGTGCCATAGGATATTTTACAATCACCTGAGAGGGGCTTCGGTTTAACGTCTCATCCGATATACTGCACTAGAGTGTCATCCTAGATTTATGAGCTCAAGTCTCTGGAATGGGACTTGAATCCAAAACCTTCTGACTTAGAGGCAAAAATTCTACCATTTGACCCATGGCTGAGTTCCCAGGGAACTTGAGTGGCAGGCACGCAGCATTAGTCAGTTTCTGCTTGTTGTGAATCAATTCTGCAGCTGTTCACCTCTCTCTTGTGCACCTGCTGATCCCACCATAACACGACCTCGCTGCCATGGATGGTGACAGTACATCGGACGAGGACCAGTCAAAAACATCCATGGTGGCTTCGAACTTCTCAAAAACTTCTATGCTTACAAAAATTTTTCACGAAATGTGTGTTAGAAGGAACTGACAAACCAGCTCTAAGCACTGAGCCTTTATTGAGATTGGGAAATCTGAACTTTAAAGACCCCCATGAAGTGCGGCTCAAATTCGCCTATTATTCACTGGTGAGTTTCCCGAGCCCTGGAAACCCGTAATTCAATTGAAAATTACCTCATTACGACGTGCTAATGATGTTAACGGCTGTGATAATGATCGTGCCGACTCCAGTGACCATGTTACTTGCACGCAGTAATGCGCACTTGTTAAACCTAGAAGTGGGCACGTCGGAGCTGGGTACTGGACGCGTTGGAGCTGGGTGCCGGGCGCGTCGGAGCTGGGTGCCCGGAGCTGGATACTGGGTGCCGGGAGCTGGATACTGGGCGTGTGGAGCTGGATACTGGGCGCGTCGGAGCTGGGTGCCGGGAGCTGGATGCTGGGCGTGTGGAACTGGGTGCTGGGCGCGTCGGAGCTGGGTGCCGGGCGCGTCGGAGCTGGGTGCCGGGCGCGTCGGAGCTGGGTGCCGGGAGCTGGATACTGGGCGTGTGGAGATGGGTACTGGGAGCGTTGGAGCTGGGTACTGGGCGCGTTGGAGCTGGTACTGGTCGCATTGGAGCTGGGTACTAGGCGCGATGGAACTGGGTACTGGGCGCGTTGGAGCTGGGTACTGGGCGCGTTGGAGTTGGGTACTGGGCGCGTTGGAGCTGGGTACTGGGCGCGCTGGAGCTGGGAGCGTTGGGAGCTGGATATTGGGAGCGTTGGAGCTGGGTACTGGGCGCGTTGGAGTTGGGTACTGGGCGCGCTGGAGCTGGGTACTGGGCGCGCTGGAGCTGGGTACTGGGCGCGCTGGAGCTGGGAGCGTTGGGAGCTGGATATTGGGAGCGTTGGAGCTGGGTATCGGGAGCGTTGGAGCTGGGTACTGGGAGCGTTGGAGCTGGGTACCGGGAGCGTTGGAGCTGGACTGCGGTCACGCCCACCCAACCACAACCCACACGTTCTTGGGGGTTAAAATTCCCCCCAAAGTATCCAAAGGTTTGAGGAAGAAGGAGTATCAACCCAAGTCATAACCGTGACTTAAAACTGCCGCAGTACTTGAATTTAAGTTTTAAAATTTGTCAACTGGACCCAATTGTCATCTACTTTAATGGAAAAGCTTTTTGAGACTCATTTTCTCATACATTCCCACCTCTCTCCCCAAATAAATCCCTTGCCCCTTGTTGTCTAGTGCCTAAAAATGCTCAGAGCCACATCTAGCACAAGGCTCCGACCATTCAGTGGTACTATGCCCTGTTGTTGAAACTGCCGTTTAAACTGTGGGTACTTTCACCAACAGAATGAAAAACACACAATCATCAATGGCAGCAAAACGAACATAACTGCTGCCAACCAGCTGATTCATTGTGATCCCGTTTCTTCTTTCACCACTATTTTCAGCCTACATCTAAGCTGCCAATTTCAGATAAAAAGTTAAAATCTATATGAGGGAATTCAGCACTATTACAGGGAATCAAGCAGGCAAGTTGGCCACTAATTCAGTATTTGGAGCCTATGGTATTATACAGAATTATGAAAATTCCTCTGAGTGGTTGTAAACATTGAGTCGTATCTTTTTCCTTTTTTTCTCCTCAATTTTCTCTTTTCCTCTCCAGAAGATGCTGAATCATGTCAGGGATTAGTTCCATGAACACAAGATACTGAATGATGGTCAGCAACAGAAACCCTGGCCCATTCTTCCCCTCAACAGTTCTTAGCATCATTACCCTTGCGGAAATCAACTAACTCAGCAGACTGGTGGGGGAGGATGAACCTTGGAGTTTTGTGGTCTGTGTGGCTCAGTCAATCCTGGAAGTTATTTTCTTATTGAATCATTTCAGACACTTCGGAAACACGAAATCTGCTTGCCCTGAAGTGCTTTTATATTCAGTGTTTCCGTAGTTTAGATCATAGGAGAGCAATGTCTGTATGGCAGCTCCTGTTGTCTACATTCCTAAAACCGCTTCTTTTATCCTGGTGGCAGAATGGTAGACCCATATCTATATACCAACAGACATCGCTCCATGATTTGAACTGCAGAAGCACTAAATGTAAAAGTGCATTAAATTTGTTATGTTAATAGTGGGAAATAGGATCTGAGTTGCCCAATCTTTTCCATTTAGGTGTCAGCCACGGCTCAGTTGCTAGCACTTTCGCCTCAGACTCAGAAGGTTGTGGATCAAGTCCCACTCCAGAGACTTGAGCACTAAATTCTGGACTGACACTCCAGTGCAGTACTGAAGGAGTGCTGCGCCGTTGGAGGTGCTGTCTTTCGGATGAGACATTAAACTGAGTCTGCATTCTCAGGTGGACTTAAAAGATCCCTTGGCACTATTTTGAAGAAGAGCAAGGGAGTTATCCCCGGTGTCCTCGACAATATTTATCCCTCAATCAACATCACAAAAACAGATGATCTGGTCATTTTTACAATGCTGTTTGTGGGAGCTAGCTGCATGAAATTTGGCTGCTGCATTTCCTACATTACAACAGTGACTACACTTCAAAAGTACTTAATTGGCTGTAAAGTGCTTTGGGGCGTCTGATGGTCATGAAAAGCACTATATAAATACCAGTCTTTATTTTTTTCATATGCCACTACAGGTACAACGTCCAGAAACTGGAAACCTTGGGACCGAGGCCATTCCGGTTTTCGGGTTTTTTCCGAATTTCGGAGAAGAAATCCGACGTCCCGAGTCTAGAAACCCTTGGGCTGAGTTTTGGGTATTTCCAGATTTCGGACACAATCGGACGTCCCGAATCTGGAAACCCTTACCCTTTGTGAATTTCCGGATTTTGGAGTATTACATCCGACAGCAACCTCAAGGCTGGGCTATGTATTTTTTTGGATTCTTGCTTGGAGAAAGGTATGTATCTGTACAGCTTAAAAGTCTGGTTTTCGGGAAATATTTCCGGATTCCGGATATTGACTCTTGCAATCTGCACAATGTCCGGTTTTCAGAACTCTGGATTTCGGACGTTCTACCTGTATAATCAAGAGATTAATTGAACAAATATTGTCTCTTTTTTCTCTGTACATATGAACTTTCTAAAACAAGGAGATCACATTCCACGTACAGTATTACAGATTCTAAGATTTTCCTCTTTTTTGAGCTGAAGCCATCATCGGTAAAATTTGCATAGCTGATAGATGTGTTTCTCCACTTTTAACATGTTTCATTGTATTTGTAATGCTCAACTGAGAACTATTTATCATCATAGGCAGTCCCTCAAAATCAGGGATGACTTGCTTCCACTCTAAAAGTGAGTTCTCAGATGACTGTACAGTCCAATACGGGAATTACAGTCTCTGTCACAGGTGGGAAAAGATGAGTGGGAAGTCTGGTTTGCCGCACGCTCTTTCTGCTGCCTGCGCTTGTTTTCTGCATGCTCTCGGTGAAGAGACTCGAGCAGCTCAGTGCACCCCCGGATGCTTTTCCTCCACTGAGGGCGGTCTTTGGCCAGGGACTCCCAGGTGTCAGTCGGGATGTTTCACTTTATCAAGGAGACTTTGAGGGTGTCCTTGAAACGTTTCCTTTGCCATGTAGGAGTTCCGAGTAGAATGCTTGCTTTGGAAGTCTTGTGTCGGGCATGCGGACAATATGATCTGCCCAACGGAGCTGGTCGAGTGTGGTCAGTGCTTCGATGCTGGGGATGTTGGCCTGATTAAGAACACTGATGTTGGTGCGTCTGTCCTCCCAGGGAATTTGCAGGATCTTGCAGAGACATCGTTGGTGGTATTTCTCCAGCGATTTGAGGTGTCTGCTGTAAATGGTCCACGTCTCTGAGCCATAGAGGAGGGTGGGTATCACTACAGCCCTGTAGAACATAAACTTGGTGCCAGATTTGAGGGCCTGATCCTCAAACACTCTCTTCCTCAGGCGACCTAAGGCTGTGCTGGCGCACTGGAGTCGGTGTTGGACCTCGTCGTCTATGTCTGCCCTTGCTGATAGTAGGCTCCAGAGGTATGGAAGGTGGTCCACGTTGTCCAAGGTTGTGCCGTGGATTTTGATGACTGGGGTGCAGTCCTGTGTGGCGGGGTCAGGTTGGTGGAGGACCTTTGTCTTACGGATGTTTAGTGTAAGGCCCATGCTTTCTTACGCCTCAGTGAAGATGTTGACGATGGCTTGGAGTTCAGCCTCTGAATGTGCGCAGACGCAAGCATCGTCCGGGCACTGTAGTTCGACGACAGAGGATGGGATGGTCTTGGATCTAGCCTGGAGACGATGAAGGTTGAACATGTTCCCACTGGTTCTATAGTTTAGTTCCACTCCAGTGGGGAGCTTGTTGAGCATGAGATGGAGCATTGCAGCAAGGAAGATCGAGAAGAGGGTTGGCGCTATGACGCAGCCCTGTTTGACCCCGGTCCGGACGTGGATTGGGTCTGTGGTGGATCCATTGGTCAGGATCACGGCTTGCATGTCGTCGTGGAAAAGGTGGAGGATGGTGACAAACTTTTGGGGCAGCTGAAATGGAGGAGGACGCTCCATAGTCCCTCGCTATAGAACTACTTAACATAACAATAGGAGGGTGGCTGTTCAAAATGTTTTCAACAACAGAGTGGCCTTTTCACAATATTGGTGCAGGAGTAATTGTGATAAGATGTTGACATTGTCCCTCTCTCATTCAGTATCCGAACTTAAGGAAAATACATCACTGTAACACTTTCCTTTTCCTGACAAAGCAATTATTACATTAAATATTAATCAAGAAAGTAACTGTTAGAGCAATTCTTCTTGTATATTAAAACTGATTTTCTAGTAGTTATTAATAATAAAATCAATGAATTTAAATGAACCAGTAATGAAATGATGAGAAGAAAATGACAGCATTGAGGATACCCTCTGTAACCCGGATAATCCCATGTGTATATTTACAATACACTGGAAAATGTATGCTTTTTGTCTCAGCGCTGACTGCGATTAAATTCTGATGTAGGCAAAGCAAGCCTTGTGTTATGGAGTCATCTAGCTGACCAACTGACAAATTAAAATTAACACTGAACTCAAAAACCTTTCAGTTATTATCCTGTTGGACGCTGGAATCATGTGACGTGAGAAATCTCAAATATTTATTTTCCTGGTAAGGACAAATAGTGACCCACACAATCCAATTAAGTATGAGATTGATTTTGAATGCTTGTAGATGGAAAGAAGCAAACAATGTTCAAAGATATCACACCTCAAAAAAATACTGAATTCATTACAGCCCCTAAAGAGGTTAGTATATATTTCCAGCTGCATAGCTTCACTCGATTACAGTATCAGATAAATATGATAGGGAAACCATTATCTCTTTCGGGAAACAGGAATAATCTGTTGACAACTATGTAGTCATTAGCAATTTAAAACATCAGCCGCTATCTGAACTTTATTTTAAACTGACACAAGTAAACACAGATATTTGTGCCATACATGTTTTTGTTTTCTGATCAAACATTGCAATTGCATTGAAATGTTTCATGAAAAGATCAGTATATATGATCACGAGAAATGTAACTTTTTTTCTCTCTGGTTCCTTTTTAAGACAATGGAAAAGTGCTTAATTATAGAGGGAGTGGAAGGATACAAGCTTGACACTAGGGATGAAACAAATTAAAAAATATGATTTATCATAGCAATCTAGGTGAGGCAAAGATTGTTTTTCTGTTTTCCACTTTTCCTTTCATTGACTTGTATTTCTGTTGATTGATTTGCCAGCAACAGACAGCTAGGGTTGGCACAAATTGGGCCGGAGGATATGGCATACTCTCAAAGGTATCATGAGGTGAGGCCCAATACTAATCCCACAAATTCTTGCAGCTAGGGAAGGAACTCTATAAGTGCCACGGTTGCAAGACAAAATCGAGATTGATACAACAAAGTAAAGATCCCAGGTTGAAAACGTACAGAAGGATTCTGAAAGACAGAGGCACAAAAAAATGTCAGAGCAAGAATGAATGTTCCACGGAAAAACAGGTGCAGGTGAATAAAGATACCTGAATAAAGTCTCTTGCTCCTTGGAGAAGCAGCCCTTCAATTGTTTGTGGTCAAATCTACCAATCCAAATATTTACGGGGAAATACATTGAAAAACAAGCAGGAGCATGATAGCTTTCTTTTTAAAAGTAGATGGATTATTAGGGTTTAATGTGGCTTTGCAGTGTGTTGCTCGGTGAGGAGACTCATTCTCTGCTGCTTTGCTGCCAACTTGGGCAAAAAAAAGAAAAAAATACACTTACATTTATATAGTGCCTTTCACGACCACCAGATGTCCCAAAGCGCTTTACAGCCAATAGGGACTGACCTATCAAGAAAGACTGGATCATCTGGGCTTGTATTCACTGGAGTTCAGAAGAATGAGAGGGGACCTCATAGAAACGTTTAAAATTCTGACAGGTTTAGAAAGGTTAGATGCAGGAAGAATGTTCCCAATGTTGGGGAAGTCCAGAACTAGGGGACACAGTCTAAGGATAAGGGGTAAGCCATTTAGGACCAAGATGAGGAGAAACTTCTTCACCCAGAGAGTGGTGAACCTGTGGAATTCTCTACCACAGAAAGTTGTTGAGGCCAATTCACTAAATATATTCAAAAAGGAGTTAGATGAAGTCCTTACTACTCGGGGGATCAAGGGGTATGGCGAGAAAGCAGGAATGGGGTACTGAAGTTGCATGTTCAGCCATGAACTCATTGAATGGCGGTGCAGGCTCGAAGGGCCGAATGGCCTACTCCTGCACCTATTTTCTATGTTTCTATGTAAAGTATTTTTGAAATGCAGTCACTGTTGTAGTGTAGGAAATGTGACCGCCAATTCGCTCACAACTCTTTGAGAAAAACAACTAACATTAAATCGTGCCCCCCCCCCCCCCGATCTGGGGGAAACACCAAACATTTTCAAGGCCCTTTTTTTGGGTGTTTTTTTTTGTATTTTTGGGGGGTTTTTTTGGGCACTAAAATAACATTTTTTCCAAGTGTCCCCTATAAAAATGGAGGGGGACACTAAAAACACCGGCAATTAAAGCAAAATAAACCTTAAAACATAAAATCAAATTAAAATTTGGTTGCCGGGGGTGATGATGCACTCCAGTCCCTCTGGTGCCCACACCGGCAATCAAAACAAAATAAACTTTAAAACATAAAATCAAATTAAAATTTGGTTGCCGGGGGTGATGATGCCCTCCAGTCCCTCTGGTGCCCACCTCTCGCGGAAGGCCGCGAGCGTACCGGTGGACACCGCCGTGCTCCATCTCCAAGGACACCCTGACCCGGATGGCCAGTTCGCTGACAAGCACGCTCCCACAAACAGCAGCGTGACGATTACCAGATAAGCTTATGCAGATGTCGATAAGCAAGGTGTTGAGGACACCGCCGGGATATCTCTTCTTCCAAATGGTTGCCATGGGATCTTTTCGGACCACCCGAGGCGCCTCGGGTCGACGTGTGCCGTCCGAAGGACGCCGCTTCCGACAGTGCAGCGCTCCGCTGAAGGAACAATCAAGCGAGTTTACATTTTTTTTAAAAAAAAACAAATAAAAAGCTGGGTGAGGGTGGAAAGAGGAATTTAGGGGAGGGTTATTGGCGGGCCTGAGTGGGGGGGGGGCGGTGGGTTAGTGAATCGAGCCTCATGCCCCGCCGCAGGCTGGCACGCTGCAGAGCGACAACGCTTGGCGCGCGGACCATCGCTCCCTTACCCATGATCCTCGGGCGGGTTCACGCCAACTCCCCAGTGCGCACGAGCAGCCAGCGAGAAGAGTGAGAGAAAAAAAAAATATATAAATATATTTATATATATATATATATGCACACAAAATGCTGGCGGATTACTGCGTCCACACTTTTGTGCTTTTAGCCCGGGAATAAGCAGGCGGTGAGTCAACTCTTTTCTGACGGCGGTTAATTCAGCTGGCCCGAGGTGCGCGGCCGGCCCACGGGCGCTCGAGGGGCGGCGAGCGGTGTCCGAGCGCCGGCTGCAGGGGCTCGGGCCTGCGGAGCTGGCGGGCTGATCGCGGGCGCCATCTTTGGCTGTTGTTGCTTCACCGAAAACAACCGGACGGGCCGGGCCGGCCGGCCGGATTAAAGCAGAGCGGCGCGCCGCGCCGTCAGGCCACCGACCGACTGACTCACAACTAATTCGCCCTCGCTTGTCTTTTTTTTTTAAAAATGGTGTGTAAATCTCTTTCTCGCTCACACTGTGCGAGATGATGGTTTGGGCGGGCGGCTCTGGGTTATATTTATTTTCTCTTTTTTTAAATTTTTTTTTCGTGTTGCGCCACAAGGTTATTTATGTAAAGTCACCGGCCGCTGCCACCACTCGCAGAAAAATAGGAATGCAAAGAGCACTGGGGATGGGCGAGCTGAGCTGGATCGGCCGCCTGGGGTGTTTTTGCCCGTTTGCCCCGCTGTTTTCTCACCCAGCGGGCGCTTAAAAAAAAAACCCCACACATATACACTCACTCATTCTCAGCTGTTTGCCATGTCCTAATGCAACTTGCATGATACAAAGGAGCAAAAACACGTGCATTTTTTTTCTTTGACAGTGACGCCGTGTTGTTGGACGCAGGTTTTATTTCCCCCCCCCCCCCCCAAGTACGAAGGTGAAGTTAAGAGCAACGGTGGCAGTTCGCTTTAGCTGTTTCTCTCCTGAAAAACATGGGTCAACACATAGTTTACTCGCATCATACGGAACTATATTTCGGCTCTTGTAATTCGAATACTGCTGCGTTTTTGTATTGGTTTCTCAATTGCGTGTTTATTTTGTTGACGTATGTGCCTACGCATCATCCTCTTATCTGGTTCATGTGCACTTCAATGAACTGCTCTATATTTCAGTAAACGAACGAGTAGCCTATCAAACTGTTGGGATGAAATACCTTGATTTAAAGAGATTTTGGCGCTTTTCTTGAGTTTAAGTTATATGTGTTTTGAAAGGATTAACATCGACAGCACTTGTCTTGTCTCCCATTATTTGAACTGACTGATAAAGATCGCAGTAATTTAAATGAGGCTGTACTTTTGAATTAATCCAGAAATAGGTCGAAAATTATTATTTTCCTAAAGGTAACAGATTACTAAAAATATGCTAGCGTTTTAATTTTGGGGAGGATGGGTATTCCCAATAAGATTTATACTCCAAATATGGACCAATAATTTGGGTTAGTTATTTGAAAAAAGTATTCCAGGACTGGGACAGAAAAGATGATTAAATCAGCATAATTTGGTCTTAACCTGGTCGACGTGTATCAAGTTTTACAAGTATTGCCGTTAAGAGGAGTTGCTAGTTGTGATTTAAAAAAAAATAATCCTGATGATTCAGGAGATGAGCCATATAAATTAGGAAAGTCCTTGGTTTGTGCTTAGTTAATTGACCTTTTATGGCTAGGTGTCAAATGTTGTTTGATAATAGTCCTGTGAATTGCTTTGGGATGTTTTACAGGGTACATAATGCAAATTATTGTTGTTTGGTGGCCAACAGTGGGGCACTATGGGTAAGTGAATTGAAAATTGGCCAAGGTTCCTGCTTTGATTGCTATCCAGCAGCCACTCCTTGAAGTGCGTGAATGCAGATGGGGTAATATGTGGCTGTGTTGGCATTCACACGTGAGTAATGAACTGAATGAAGTATGAACTCATACCTCAGCAAAGAATTAGCACCATCAGGAGGGACATGGGAGGAAAAATTGATGAGAAAAGAAAGGAAAAAACCAAACCACCTTTGTGATAGTTTTTTCCCCCCAAAATGGGAACAAATGAACTAACTAAAATATAGGAAGTAAACATAGGCAGCTGAACAGCCAAGATTAGATGACAATTCTACCAGTAATTTAGGGGGGAAAAAAAACATCTTTTCTTTAAAAATCCAAAATACAACCAGGTAACATGAAGCTAACATTGCATTAATAACTAATTAATCCCTAATTTATGTAGGCAAATTGTCAATCTTTTCTTTCTGCTGGTAAAGATACTAATGAGTAGAGTCACATAACCCACATGTAGAAATGCAGTAGTAACTCATTCAGAGTGAAGATCTGCTGTTTAAACTTCAGAATTAGTTCAGGAATTGTTTCCAAAGTAGGAAGGATTGTTGAGCTGTCTGAGGAAATGTTGACATTTGTTGAGGATCCCAGAGGTTCTAACATTCTCTTTTATAACAAGTACATGTCATTTTTTTTAAATTTTGTTTTAATTGTATTTTAATAAATAATTTAACTCAATTAAATTTGAAAGTGTCATAATTGGTTGAGGTAAAAATATTTGTTAAATTTAAATTTGGTTAAGGCTGATTCTGGATATGGTTAATGTTTAAAAAAAATATACACATTCCAAATTGGTGAGACTGATTACTGAGTTAACTTTATAGTGAGTTCTAAGGTTAACATTGTATCTACTTTCGTGTCATATTTCCAGTCCTAGAGTAAGTACACTTTGTACCCATTTTATTGCAAAGCTTCTCAAAAAAAAGTGGGGAAAAAAAGTTGTGAAAAGAAAACAAAAGTGGCAAGTGAACAAAAGTTGGTTATTGTCAAAGGTGATGCTTGAAGTTTGTTATGATCCACAATTGAACACTTTGTGCTGGATTTATAACCATGTGTACATTTAGGACACACATTGTACTGTTCGGCTTTCAAATGTAATTCTCTCTCCATTTTCTTTCTCTCATTCTTCATTGTCATTGCTCTTTTTTTCTTTTGGTTTTGCTCAGAATTTTGTTTCAATTTTTAATCGTTCTGTTTTATCAGCTGCTTTTTACAGTGCAATGGTATTAACATGGATCAAGTAAATTATTTGCCATTTATTGGACTTCATTTGTAGTGGAACCTCTGCTGTCTTATAATATCAAGCTTTAAGATATTAACTGTTTTGAAGCACGAGTAAAATGTTTGTTTTTATTTTACACTATAATGACGTTTGTCCCAGGGAACACCATTTCCCAGGCACAAAGGTCAAGAAAAAGGGGTTGGTGATTTGTTCTTTCAAATCCTTGTCCCCTTTAGTTGTCCTGAAATGTCTGGGGATACCTTGGGCAGGAGGGCAGAGCTGGATCAAAGATGATATCAGTGCAAGGCACTTAAATAATGTGGGAGATAGCTTTTCCTGCACTCGTGCTTTAATTTCCTGTTCTCGCAGTTGGGCATTTGTTTTCAGGGCTACCTGAAGATGATAATGCGATGCCTTGGGCTGATGACCAAGCGTTCAACAAAAGGGGCTCAGGAAATAGAATCCTGAGAACTTCTATGAATCATTTCTCTTGTGCTTGATCGGAACTTAATGTAGACCAATTAAGGGACAAGGTAGCATGTTTGTAGAATTTCAGTGAGGTGTGCTTCCACAAGGAGAGTACAAAACAGCAGGGCATCCAGGTCAATTGTAGTACTCCAGCTCACACTGCAGACATCGATTTAATTCAGCGCAGACCAGGGATTGAACTGGGGACCTTTCTAGTCTTTTTGATTCACTGGGCAAAGAATCATCAGGGCAGCCTAAGAAACATAGAAACATAGAAAATAGGTGCAGGAGTAGGCCATTCGGCCCTTCTAGCCTGCACCGCCATTCATTGAGTTCATGGCTGAACATGCAACTTCAGTACCCCATTCCTGCTTTCTTGCCATACCCCTTGATCCCCTTAGTAGTAAGGACAACATCTAGCTCCTTTTTGAATATATTTAGTGAATTGGCCTCAACAACTTTCTGTGGTAGAGAATTCCACAGGTTCACCACTCTCTAGGTGAAGATGTTTCTCCTCATCTCGGTCCTAAATGGCTTACCCCTTATCCTTAGACTGTGACCCCTGGTTCTGGACTTCCCCAACATTGTGAACATTCTTCCTGCATCTAACCTGTCTAAACCCATCAGAATTTTAAATGTTTCTATAAAATCCTCTCTCATTCTTCTGAACTCCAGTGAATACAAGCCCAGTTGATTTAGTCTTTCTTGATAGGTCAGTCCCGCCATCCCGGGAATCAGTGGTGAACCTTCGCTGCACTCCCTCAATAACAAGAATGTCCTTCCTCAGGTTAGGAGACCAAAACTGTACACAATACTCCAGGTGTGGCCTCACCAAGGCCCTGTACAACTGTAGCAACACCTCCCTGCCCCTGTACTCAAATCCCCTCGCTATGAAGGCCAACATGCCATTTGCTTTCTTAACCACCTGCTGTACCTGCACGCCAACCTTCAATGACTGATGTACCATGACACCCAGGTCTCGTTGCACCTCCTCTTTTCCTAATCTGTCACCATTCAGATAATAGTCTGTCTCTCTGTTTTTACCACCAAAGTGGACAACCTCACATTTATCCACATTATACTTCATCTGCCATGCATTTTCCCAGTCACCTAACCTATCCAAGTCACTCTGCAGCCTCATAGCATCCTCCTCGCAGCTCACATTGCCACCTAACTTAGTGTCATCCGCAAATTTGGAGATACTACATTTAATCCCCTCGTCTAAATCATTAATATACAGTGTAAACAGCTGGGGCCCCAGCACAGAACCTTGCGGTACCCCACTACTCACCGCCTGCCATTCTGAAAAGTACCCATTTACTCCTACTCTTTGCTTCCTGTCTGACAACCAGTTCTCAATCCATGTCAGCACACTACCCTCAATCCCATGTGCTTTAACTTTGCACATTAATCTCTTGTGTGGAACTTTGTTGAAAGCCTTCTGAAAGTCCAAATATACCACATCAAATGGTTCTCCCTTGTCCACTTTACTGGAAACATCCTCAAAAAATTCCAGAAGATTTGTCAAGCATGATTTCCCTTTCACAAATCCATGCTGACTTGGACCTATCATGTCACCTCTTTCCAAATGCGCTGCTATGACATCCTTAATAATTGATTCCATCATCTTACCCACTACCGATGTCAGGCTGACCGGTCTATAATTCCCTGTTTTCTCTCTCCCTCCTTTTTTTAAAAAGTGGGGTTACATTGGCTACCCTCCACTCGAAAGGAACTGATCCAGAGTCAATGGAATGTTGGAAAATGACTGTCAATGCATCCGCTATTTCCAAGGCCACCTCCTTAGGTACTCTGGGATGCAGTCCATCAGGCCCTGGAGATTTATCGGCCTTCAATCCCATCAATTTCCCCAACACAATTTCCCGACTAATAAGAATTTCCCTCAGTTCCTCCTCCTTACTAGACCCTCTGACCCTTCTTATATCCGGAAGGTTGTTTGTGTCCTCCTTCGTGAATACTGAACCAAAGTACTTGTTCAATTGGTCCGCCATTTCTTTGTTCCCCGTTATGACTTCCCCTGATTCTGACTGCAGGGGACCTACATTTGTCTTTACTAACCTTTTTCTCTTTACATATCTATAGAAACTTTTGCAATCCGTCTTAATGTTCCCTGCAAGCTTCTTCTCGTACTCCATTTTCCCTGCCCTAATCAAACCCTTTGTCCTCCTCTGCTGAGTTCTAAATTTCTCCCAGTCTCCGGGTTCGCTGCTATTTCTGGCCAATTTGTATGCCACTTCCTTGGCTTTAATACTATTTCCCTTGATAGCCACGGTTGAGCCACCTTCGCATTTTTATTTTTATGCCAGACAGGAATGTACAATTGTTGTAGTTCATCCATGCGGTCTCTAAATGTCTGCCATTGCCCATCCACAGTCAACCCCTCAAGTATCATTCGCCAATCAATCCTAGCCAATTCACGCCTCATACCTTCAAAGTTACCCTTCTTTAAGTTCTGGACCATGGTCTCTGAATTAACTGTTTCATTCTTCATCCTAATGCAGAATTCCACCATATTATGGTCACTCTTCCCCAAGGGGCCTCGCACAACGAGATTGCTAATTAATCCTCTCTCATTACACAACACCCAGTCTAAGATGGCCTCTCCCCTAGTTGGTTCCTCGACATATTGGTCTAGAAAACCATCCCTTATGCACTCCAGGAAATCCTCCTCCACCGTATTGTTTCCAGTTTGGTTAGCCCAATCTATGTGCATATTAAAGTCACCCATTATAACTGCTGCACCCTTATTGCATGCACCCATAATTTCTTGTTTGATGCCCTCCCCAACATCACTACTACTATTTGGAGGTCTGTACACAGCTCCCACTAATGTTTTTTGCCCTTTGGTATTCTACAGCTCTATCCATATAGATTCCACATCATCCAAGCTAATGTCATTCCTAACTATTGCATTAATCTCCTCTTTAACCAGCAATGCTACCCCACCTCCTTTTCCTTTTATTCTATCCTTCCTGAATGTTGAATACCCTTGGATGTTGAGTTCGCAGCCCTGATCATCCTGGAGCCACGTCTCCGTAATCCCAATCACATCATATTTGTTAACATCTATTTGCACAGTTAATTCATCCACCTTATTGCAGATACTCCTTGCATGAAGACACAAAGCCTTCAGGCTTGTTTTTTTAACACCCTTTGTCCTTTTAGAATTTTGTTGTACAGTGGCCCTTTTTGTTCTTTGTCTTGCGTTTCTCTGCCCTCCACTTTTTCTCATCTCCTTTCTGTTTTTTGCTTTTGTCTCCTTTTTGTTTCCCTCTGTCTCCCTCCATTGGTTCCCATCCCCCTGCCATATTAGTTTAACTCCTCCCCAACAGCACTAGCAAACACTACCCCCTAGGACATTGGTTCCGGTCCTGCCCAGGTGCAGATCGTCCGGTTTGTACTGGTCCCACCTCCCCCAGAACCAGTTCCAATGCCCTAGGAATTTGAATCCCTCCCTGCTGCACTATCATCTGCACTATCCTGCGATTCCTACTCTGACTAGCACGTGGTACTGGTAGCAATCCCGAGATTATTACTTTTGAAGTCCTACTTTTTAATTTAGCTCGTTTTTTTTTAAAGATGTGAGATACCAAGCAATTTAGAAATTACTAGAGTTTGTGGGCCCACTAATATCCTATTTCCATTGTAAGAAAGTTGCACAAGGCATACTGAATCTCTTTTATACTTACTGAGCGAACAAATTCAAGCAAACTTAGTGTTCACTAATCGTTTTACATTACATGGTTTATGCTCCTTTCTATTACCTCGCTTTCTTCGATAGTCAAAGCATTGTTGGAGACAACCCATAGTATGCTACTGTAACTGACAACAAGAGCAATCTTTGAATACAGGTATAGGCTTTTAACTCATTGTCTTTAGGCCATACGACTGGCCGTGGTCGATATAAAGCACTTGTGTTGGCGGCATATAGGTCAGGCTTGATCACATGGGGTGTCTACTAGTGGGTGGAGCTGTCAGCTTGCCTAAGGAGGCCTGCAGTGCCCTTCGACATCGCTTATCCAAAATGACTTTCCTCACATCAAAAAACAATTTTTTCCTAACTGCATGTGTGAAATTCATCTATGTAGATTAGTGCTGGTCACATTTGTGAGTAATGAGAAATGGTGAATGCAAAATTCATGTGTACTCCACACATTATACATAATACAACAGAAATGGGCCATATAAAAGACAACACAAACTTACTTCCTGTGCCATCTACATTGACCAACCCCATGGGACTATTGTTACTAAGTTCTTGTCTTACCTATCCAATCGCAGCCAGAGCATCTCTAGCTATCTCTTCCCATTTGCACATTGTCACTATCCTTGGCTCTACATGCTACCCATTGGCAAAATCATCTGTGTACATTGGGTCAGCTTATACACATACAGCAGTGACACCCAGCTCTACTGTGAACTCTCCACTGACTCTGTACTGTTAGATTGTCTGTTCGACATCCAGTCTTGGATGAGCTGTAACTCCCTCCAGCGAAAAGGTCATTGACTCAGGCTGAATACGAATGTTCAGAACCTCAGTATCCTGGTTGACCCTGAGCTGAGTTTGCAACTACATATCCTTTCAGTCACAAGGACCACCTATTTTCCTTTGTAACATTGCCTGTCTCTGCTCCAACCTCAGCCCCATCTGCCACTGAAACCCTTACATGCTTTTGTCACCTCCTGACTGGATTATTGCAATGCCTTCTGAGACAGCCTCCTCTGCTTCACCCTGCATAAACTTCAGCTCATCCAAAATTCTGCTACCCATTTCCTATCCTACCCCAAGGCCTACTGCCGTTTCCCGCCTCCCCCATCCTCACTGTCCTTGATTGACCCCAACACTTCAGATTACAAATTCTCATCCTTGTGTTTAAATTTCTTATCGCCTCGCCCCTCTTTTTCCCTGTAACCTTCTATAGCCCCATACGCAGCCAAGCTTTACGTTGCCCTGACTCTGACCTCTTGCACATTCTTCCCTCGCTTTGCTCCACCATTGCTGGCTGTGTCTTCAGCTCCCTGGGTCACACTCTCCAGATTCCCTCCTGAAAGCCCTCTGCCTTTCTATTCTCTCGCTTTTCCATTAAGGCCATCCTTAAAACCCAATTATTTGATGGAGCATTTGTTTACTGGTACCAATCTCTCCTCCTTTAGTTTGCCGTCAGTTTTTTTTTCCCTCATGCCTCTGAAATGCCATGCAAAGTTTTTCTACATTAAAACTGCCAAATAAATGCAAGTTGTTGTTAGATTTTAGTTCTGAACACGTAGAAAATATTTTGTAGTGATGCAATGGGCTAGTAGCTGTACAAATTGCTTCTGGCTGGAGAATAAACTTTGAAAAGTTTTTAAGTGACTTCAATTTTGACTGAGATTAGTTTTGATTTGATTTAAAGAAGTAGAAAATTTAAATAAAACAAATAGTGCAGAATCTGTAAAGCAAACTAAGGGGAAAAAAAGATGTAAGGAACGGACATGCTAAAAGCAGGAATTCGCATAGCTACAGCAAAACTTGTATGTTTTTTGAGATTATAGTTTCTGGGCAAGACTGCACGCTGACCCCAGGCACAGTAGGCAATAAAAGTAATTTGGAACTACTGAATGTAACTTTTTGTTTTAAAAGCTTTAATTATTCAGTATTTCATATTTAGGGTATTCATAGTCTTCGTTAAGAAATGACAAGCTTGAAATCTTAAATGACCCGTGTTGAATAAACTGACAACTTGGCACATGCTTGACATTTTTTATTCAAAATTACATATTCTTGACATTTGATCCTTTCTGTCAGTTTGTTTTTATTTGAAACTATGACCACCATATCTCATTAGCCAGTAAAATCTACGATGCAAAGTTCGAGTATCTGAGATTTGCTTTGGATAAAACATCTTGTAATTGACTACTTTTTGTAATTTCATATCCAATTGGTGACCAACATTATTCAATTCAACTTTTATTTAAAATACACATGAAGCAGTTATTTATCTAAATAGATTAGTAATTTTTTTTTAAACCTGTTTAAAATATATTTAAAAATGGTGTAATTTATTTGGAATTAATTTTTGGAAGACCAACTTCAGTTTCAGTTTTATCTTTGAAGCAGCTAACTGGTTTACCCAGCTAAATTAACACATCGGAGTATGTGAACAGTATTTGTGGAATGTTGTCCTGTACAAAGGACAAGTGCAATGAAGGATAATCTCAAAATGTTTTTCAAACTAAATTCCATATTCATGGGTCAAAATTATAAACTTGGAAGCACTTGAAGAATTTGGGTGCAACTTCTTCTCCCACCTGTATTTATATAATTTGCATAGTAAGTAGCAACAATTATTGAATGGGTAGGCTTAGCTTAATCTTTCAGGAAAGGTCACCATTGATGCTTAATTTTCCATATCTTAGTATAGTGCCTCTTTTTCCATGCATTCTGCTATCATGGAAAAGTTTATTACATCATCAGAATCCTGCATTTCAAGTACTGTCTTATCTTCCTGTCATCCATTATTACCCAATATTTGTTGATTGTTATAGTAGTTAGTGTACCTTTTAGGTGTGTCATCAATTTTGCCTTTTACTGATATAGGTTAAACAGTTTTAGTCGAAATAACTATACACCTATATAGCATTACACCGAGGAATATGCTTTGCTATAACTATGGCTTGTACTTTGTAAAAACAAATATTGAGTAATGATGGATGGTAGGAAGGTAAGACAGTACTTGAAATGCAGGATTCTGATGATGTAATAAACTGCAACCACAGCTTTAAACATCAGAACTACTTAATTCAGGTAAGTTATTGGCTGGCCATCTGTTATTTTGGGGATTCCCCTGAACTATTTATAATGAAATCCAAAGCCTGTTCTTTAGAAACAGGTCTACACAGGAAATCTTCCCCCTTAATGTTGGGTTTTAAAAGTAGAGGAGGAATAGTTTAAGTAACCATTTAAATAAGGCCTGGGACATCCAGTGTATTCCATAACTAAGTACATATTGGGGTCGTTTTATTAGGAAATGCTGAAGAATCGGCATGACATATGTGAGCTTCTTGTGAAATTGTTGTATTGATTTATACTTGGTTTCAATTTGGAGATAGACGTGGCTCTTGATGGTACTATGTAAATTGTTGACATTTCAGATTACTGCCAGTGTTTTGGAACTAGCCATAATATACTTAAATGGCTAAAGGGGAGTGAGAAATATCCCACCAATATACGTCAGAATACTAAAACTGCTTTTATATTAGAATAAATGGGAGTGCTAGGATTAGTGTTAACCGGCATGTGGGCCTGTAGTAAACTTGCTGATTTTGTGAAGACTTGGTTTAGAAAACAGCTTTTCCCAGGGATTGGCCTGAATGAAACAGGCGATTTTACTCTGGGGTTGGTACCAGTTGCTGGGGCCATCTGTTTTAACACCCACATGTTGGGAGCTGGCATTTTTTGTGCCCCACTTGATACAATATAAAAGCAGTTATAATTCCCTAGACCATCCAAATGACAAAGTGGTTGTGTCCGCTGTGGCTCAGTGGGTAGCGCGCTCTCCTCCGAGTCAGAAGGTTGTGGGTTCATGTCCCACTCCAGCGACTTGAGCACACAAATCTAGGCTGACACTCTAGTGCAGTATTGAGGGAGCGCTGCACTGCTGGTGGTGCCGTCTTTCGGATGAGACATTAAACCGAGGCCCCTTCTGCCCCCTCAGGTGAATGTAAACGATCCCATGGCACTATTTCGAAGAAGAGTAGGGGAGTTATCCCTGGTGTCCTGGCCAATATTTATCCTTCAATCAACATTACAAAAACACATTATCTGGTCATTATCACATTGCTGTTTGTGGGAGCTTGCTGTGCGCAAATTGGCTGTCGCGTTTCCCACATTACAACAGTGACTACACTCCAAAAGTGCTTCATTGGCTGTAAAGCACTTTGAAAGATTCAGTGGTCATGAAAAGCACTATATAAATGCAAATCTTTCTTTTTATGCAACTGATAATGGCATCTTCAATGGAAACCTCCGTTTTCGAAATCTGAATCTTTAATGGACCATACTGGAACATTAGGCAGTGCTATACTTTTGAGGGGCCAGGCAGACATTGGAACCGGACCCAGTAATTTATGGCTGGATTTGAAATGGAAGAAACCTCAATATTTTCAATAGAAGATTTCAGAATAAAGCGAAGCAAAGAAAGAAAGACTTGGATTTATATAGCACCTTTCACGACAACTGGACGTCTCAAAGCGCTTTACCACCAGTGAAGTACTTTTGGAGTGTCGTCACTGTTGTAATGTAGGAAGTCACATCAATATCAAATAAAATAATGGAATTCATCATTTATCAGGAGTAAAGTTAAGAATTGCCAATATGACACTAACCTAGTAAATAGCAGTGAGCATAGATTTAGATGGGGAAGATCCTGTTTAACAATCTTCCCTATTTTTCTTTTGAAGAAGCAATTTCCCAAGTGCACTATGGAAAGCCCTACAATGTGGTCTATTTAGACTTCCAAAAAGTAATGCATAAAAGCTGACACAAGCTTAAAAGAGTGAGGTTTCAACGTAAAGCCTGGATTGGATAAGAAATTGCCTGAAGGATAGGAAGCAGTGGTACTTGTACGGGGATTGATGTCACGGTGGGGAAGTGGAATGCTCCAAGGATTAATGCTGGATCCCTTCTGTTTCTAATTTACCGTGACATCTTTTGATTTGATTTTTGATTTGTAAGCCTTAAGTAACCCGTCAGATTCACATGATGCCAAACTGAGGGGTTGGTGTGGGCGAGGCGAGGACTGGCAGGCGGGCATGGGAACATTTAAATCTGAGGAAGCGGCCAGGGACATTCGGAATTAATTTGGTGAAATATGCAAGTAGGCAGAACAATAACAACTAAAAATTAGTGTGGATAAATATAAAACATTACGGATAAGATTATTACGGAGTCAGAAGATTGTGGCTTCAAGTCCCATTCCGGGGATTTGAGCACCGAAATCTAGGCTGGCTGCACTGTTTGAGTGCCATCTTTCTGTTGTTAAACCGAGGTGTTAAACCGAGGCCCTGTCTGCTCTCTCAGGTGGATATCAAAGATCCTATGTACAATTTCAAAGCAGAGCAGGGGAGTTCTCCCTGGCGTCCTAGCCAATATTTATCCCTCAATCAACATCACTAAAACAGATTATCTGGTCATTTTCAAATTGATGTTTGTGGGAGCTTGCTGTGCCCAAATTGGCTGCCACGTTTCCTACATCACAACAGTAACTACACGTCAAAAAGTACTTCTTTGGCTGTAAAGCACTTTGGGATGCCCGGTGGTCGTGAAAGGTGCTATAAAATGCAAGTCTTAATTTATTTTATTACGGGAAAAATCCCGAGTTACAGTAAAATAGGTGTTACTAATCAATGTGTAGTAACAAGGTGAGGAGAAGAGGGAACTATATAGGCAAAAAAGTAGAGTACAAGTCAGGGGACATTATACTTAAAAGTGTAAAATGTTCTGGTCAGATCACACCTTAGTCACCAAGACGCTAGGGAGACAATTCACATCTGGAGACAGTGCAGAGAAGAGCCAAGGTACTCATCTCTAGTCTTTAAATTTATTAATAATCAGGCAAGACTGAAAAAACTTGGTGAGAGAGAGAGGAGGTCTCTCAAAAGTAGATGATAATTAAACAGTATAATCAAGGTAAATCTGGATCATTGCTTCAAATTTAACAGGCAGTAGAACAAGAGTCATACATTAAAACTGGCAAAAGGTAAAACTAGGACTGATGTCAGGAAGTTCTTTGTATGATGATTAACACTTCGATTGGATTTATGGATAGAGATTTGAGGCAAAAACCCTGGAATTAAGAAATGCGGAATGCTGTGAAGGGGGACTCATATGTTTTCTGGGTGGAGGAGTTAGAATGGGCTCAGTGGTTTTCCTCATTTGTATATCTTGAGTGGTGCACGTTTGTTGATGAATACCAAGGACTGGTGTTTATATATGCAGGTATAGTGAACTGCCTCTGTTCCTTCCAGCTTCTGCGGTCTGTGGTTGCATTGGGTGGTACTATAAGTTCACTCTGGGTGAATATACTCAGCAGATACTGGTCTGATCACTTGTCTGTCCTATACTCTTCATTGCTGCTCTTTCACAACATTGATTGTGTTTGTGCATAACAGTCGCACAAATGCTGCCTGTTCCACAATGTTAACTGAACGGAACAAGTCAGTACACAAGTAGGAGACCAGTGCTAGTGAGGCCAGGATAGACTTCAGCCAGATTGTGACAGGTGACCTGTTTGGATCATCATAACTAGTCATTCTCTCCAGTTGTAGACTTGATATACTAAACACTTAATTATAAGGCTTAGTCCCATAGAATGTTATTATCCACCCGACCTCTGCAGCTTTCTCTAGATTTATTTTCTCTCTTGCACCCTTTCATCTGACTCCGGCCAACTGTGTGTCCAGCTTTCCCTCTGCCCTAGCAGATGCAGAAGTTGAAGCTGCCTAAGCCCAGATCTCTGGAACACCTATCCAAAACCTCTCTGCCTCTCTACATCTCCTTTTTAAAAAAAAAAGCCTTATAAAAGCCCATGTTTTTTTTTTCTCCAACCTACAGTTGCCCCCTAAATTCTTGTCCCAACTCGATGTTCCATTCTTTTTCTGCTACTTTGTAAATTGCCTAGCGACATTTTATACATTAAAGGTGCTGTATAAATGCTTATAAATCTAAACTGTGCTAACCTTTGCACATCCACATAATTTATTTTATTATTTTTTAAGTGATTCATTTTAACTGTAGATGGAGCTTTGCTGTGTCTGTATTTGCCTATATTCTCTAGCGTTTAGAAGAATGAGGTGATCTCATTGAAACATACAAAATTCTTTTGGGCTTGACAGGGTAGATGCAGGGAGGATGTTTCCTCTGGATGAGGAGTCTGGAACCTCAGAAAAAGGGGTCGGTCATTTAGGACTGAGATGAGGAGAAATGTCTTCACTCAGAGTGGTGAATCTTGGAATTCTCCATCCCAGAAGGCTATGGATCCTCAGTCTTTGAGTATATTCAAGACAGAGATTGATAGATTTTTGGCTATGAAGGATCTGGGGATAGTGCAGGAAAGTGGAGTTGAGGTAGAAGATCACACATGATCTTATTGAATGGTGGAGCAGGCTCAAGGGGCCTGCTCCTGCTCCTATTTCATATGTGTCCAATAAACTTTTTGATTTTAAAAGAAGGTAGCAGTTTTCTTTCAAATCAATTGCCAAAAATTGAACTCTACTGTAAATACAAACGGTCAGATCGAAATTTGCTAAAAAGTATGAAAACATAGTTTTAATATCAAAAACAGCACAATTTCTCTCTTAAAATGCTGAAAATTGTGGTTACTGCTTTTAAATATAAGCGTAAAACTAATTATTGCAGCTGTAATTTTTCTTCATGGTGACCCATGGATGGAGACTTGCTCAATGAGTGAAAATTGCTGTTCCTTCTGAGTGTATGAGTGGGTATTTATAATGTGCATAACTAACATCGTCAAGTTCCAAGCTCCTCCAAACCTCTTGTGATGACTCTTTAATCATATAATCAAGTGTCTAAGACCTTTTTGAAAACAATACAGGTGCAGATGGTTCCAAGTACTGAACTTAACTTTCTGCCATTTTGATCAATTTACAATTTTAATTTTCCCTTGGTTTCCCTGCTTTCTTTGTCTCTCTCTTTCTCTTCTCTTTCTCCTCCCCCCCCCCCTCCAAATGCTTTAAATTCATAGGATGCTAACAAAAAAGCATAAGGTGCAGATGTACATATCTGGAATGTGTGCACATCATAAGACAAAATGACAAATTGCAACAATACATCAAGAAATTTTGCAGTGAATTTACTTGAACTAAAACTTCTCGGAATATATTTCACCTTAGTTCTCACGACAGTTCATTGACCTGAAAAGATTCTCTCTCCACAGATGCTGCCTGACCTGAGTATTTCCAGCATTTTCTGTTTTTATCTTGCCTTATTTCAGTCTTGAGGACTAACCGGTACATTGTGTCAGATATAACAGTTGTGGATCATCATGGATGGGGTGGTTTAAATTTCTGGGTTTCAAGGAGTAGTGATTTGTAGACTTTCATTTGATACTCGGGGGAATTTTGAATTATTTTGTGTGGTTGTAAACAGTCACATCTTAAGTTTTTCATTTGCTATCTTGTATTTTGTGTAATAAACATTTAATTGTCTTGATTATTGTATTGCAAGGCATACATATTTTTTCTTGTTCCTTAGTTGCTAAAAGCTTTAAAGTGCAGCATCTTGTATCAGTCCAGAGTACTGTAAAGATTCATGTTCTTATGTGGGTTAACATAGTGGGTGTCATCAGGCTATTCAACTGCTGGCACATCAAAGCTGAGCCTGTTCTTCACCTGGCTTCCAGAGTAGATGTAGGGTAATATACTTTAATTATATTTTCATATCTTAATCCTTTTCTAAATTGAAGAAAAAATCAGCAGCACAATAATTTAAGAAGTTTACACAACAATGGTGGTTGAATCTCTGCTGAAATTTTTCAAGCTGATTACTAGCATGTGTCAACTTTATTTTCATATTGCGAAGATACTAAAAATTTTGATGTTTGAAAATAGGCAGTAAAGTCTTTTATAAGTAATTTTGTTTTCAAACTTTAACAGAAACGGAAGTCCTAAGAAATTTGTAGAATAGGGCAGTGGGGGACGCCTTGTCTTCAAGGAGAAATGCACAGGATAAGATTAGGAAGAAATTAAACCGCCAACAGCAACAATTTGGTTCTGCAGGTTTTAACAAGTTTTACTTTTCAATTTCTCATGGTGATTGATTTGGCAGTCCAGATATCTGCTTATGCCGTGACATGAATAGTACTTGTCCTGGAATTTGCTGAGTCTCAATCTCCATAATTGGGTTTGGTTCAGCATTCTATATAGGAAAAATACAGGATTGAGAAATGCTGTTGTGGTCCTGTATTAGAACTGGACCATTTTTGCTTTCTGAGCTGAACTGGAAATCAACACCGTTCTCTTTACAATGCTTCACTTTAGTCACTATTTACTGAGTCATACCCATTATTTTAGTTTAAAGATTTTGAAATGGAAGGAAAGTTTGGCTGAGGCGCGAATGGAAGTATTTTTTGTTCCCGGTAGATTTGATCTGTTTAGAAACACTGGCTCAGCATTTATAATATTTGGTGTTTTCTTCAAAACATTAGTTTTACAGCTGGCATGGAGACCAGTGGATTGTGTATCCTTCACTCCTAAGCTGCTCTCGTGATGGCATTGTGAAGGAGCATCACGTAAATCCTGGAGTGGCTGCACCGTAAGTGGCGGGTGTCATACTGCCCGAGAACCATTCCTGAGCAGCCTGAGGGAAACATTGTGCACACAACTTGCGCTTGGGCTTTGTCAATCCTGCGGTGGTGTCACTTCATGTTTTGTTCTTGTTACAGTGGTTTCCAGTATGTTGCAAAACTACAAGTTAAAAGCACCCTTGGATTCATGTTTTCTGTAGACCTATTTCCACTGTGGCATTCTAAAGTTCTTAAGTGATGTGAATAGGAATTGTTGTTTATGGGGAGTATTCCCCACTTGTAATGTTCATGAAGTAGAACATTATGGTGCAACACTGGGGAGGTTTCTGCTTGGAAAATCTATTCCCAGGGCACCATTAACCAACACTTTAACACACACTATGATAATGGTTTAGTAAGACCACTCTTTTTACATTTAATATGGTTATTGTTTGAAAGCATGCACTTCTCAATTTAAGAAATATGCTTGATATCAAAATATCATGCATTAACATTAAAATTCTGGCCTCACAAAAGCCGGTTTTCGGGGCGCGATGCACATGCACCGAAGCCCGGCTTTTCCGATCTATCATCCTCTGCATCCCTGGGAGAAGGACATTTGCGCGGTTGAGATTGGGCTACTTGCCCAACTCATGCCCAGCGAATGTCCTTCAAACTCTTACGCCTGGTAAAAGCAGGCGCATAAAACATATAAAAATTTAATGTAAATACACAATTTTATAGTAAAACGCTGTCCATTAAGGCAAGTTTATTTTAAAACACGTTAAAAAAAAAAATTCGCAAAAATATTTTTTTTTCTAAAACATTTAATTAACGTTAATTTCAATATTTTAAATATGTGAGGTGTTTAAAAAAAAAAATTTTTATGTTTCTTGTTTTAGGGGTTTATTCTCATTGATAATGGGAACTCGTATAAACAGAGTTCCCATTATCAACGAGAATACTGCAGTGATTGGTCCACACCCATGTGACTAGCTTTTTCATACGTACGGGGAAGTCATCTTCCCAGACGCTACGCATGTAATGAAGGCCTCCGACCGGAATCGAAGATGCCTCCAGGACCACCAGGTATTCTTGTTCAAAAAATTTGGGTCGGAGATGTTCGTCTGAAGGAAGCCTCCGGCTGGAATTTTACCCCCAATACATACTAAGTAAAAATAATTCCTGGAACTAACCCGATGGTTGTGTGTGGATTACAATTTATCATATATTACTCAAGCACTTAACATAAAACCGTTATTGATGGCACAGTACTTTGCACAGAAGTGGAAGGCACCGAGGATAATACTCTTGTTACACTGCAATTGAGGATTTTAAGATGCTTATTGAATACATCGCATATAATGTGTTCTATTATTGATTTAAAAAGTCAGTGTAGTTGCAGAGGGTGCCACCAAAGTATGTAAGTGCATAGCATAAACCTAAAAAAAATCATTTAATTATATTTGTAATAGAACATTTTTGATTGTTTGTAACAAATTGAGATGGCAAATTAACATTTTGAAACAAAATACCAAAAGTTAACTGCAATATGAAATATTTATATATTGGGCCAGATTTTGCTGTGAAAATAACAGTGTGACTGACGGCGCTCACTATTATTTATGTGCAAATTGAACAGCACACATGCAAGTCAGGAAGTTGGTGTCCAAGATGCACTGCAATGCTGTAATCTGCACGAAACGACACCTCGCTGCCTGATTCCACATTTTAAATATATTGAATGTACTGACGTAGATATGCTAAACTCATCACAAAAAGATCGGGCTCGTCCATTCCAGTCTATCTACCGTTTTTATGGTGTGATGAGTTTTAATTACTGCCAAACAACCTCTCTGTCACTGAAAATTAACTTTTGCAAATGTGGCGTCTCATTCCTTCAGCTTTTAATTATTGTTGATTTAAAAAAAAAAAGACTTTTTAAATAACCTTTTAAAACATTTTCTTTGTCTCTCTTATATCTCAATCCAGTATTTCTTTCGTTCTCTATCTTGCTTTCTGTATCTGACTTGACATTGAATTCATTATTCTAACTTACACTTCCAGGTTCAAACTTTGCACTGCTCATTAATGATTCTTCAGTCTGTTTGGTTAAGGAGATGCACAGTTGCTTGATCTGGTCATACAGGTCCATGATGCGCTGCAGAGGGTGCCACACCGTTTGGATGTCCTGCTGACAGCAACTTGCCGTGCAAAATCCAATGGAAAGTCTATGGGCAAGTGCAAATCAAATGAATGGTTGTTGTGCCGTTCGTTCGCCGCTCATGGTACAATCTGGCCCAACATCCACTTGTAAAAGAAAACTGAGGATTGAAAGGACATGCAGAACTGTATTGTATCAGACCTACATAAGTAATAAAGCTCATCTTAGAATAAAAGCTTTTTGAAAATTGGAATGTAATCATTAAAGTGGAAAAGATCCACCTGAAATGCCAATTCACATATTCTAATTTGCTGTTTTGTTGTGGATGGCCTTTGTAGTAGTTGTACACATTGGCAGTTATGTATTCCATTGTGTTCTCTGCATTTGTCATTTTCTGAAAATGCCCAAAATACTGTTGCGTTTGGAATGCATTTGTAATGGGGAAGGAGATGAAATTCTCCCCTTCTTTCATCTCTTGCTATGGAATTGTTTGATAATTTTTGATGAATTTGTTTGGACACAGAAATTTAGAGAGGATTTTCCAGAGACTTTATTGACAAATGTCCAATATTCTGTCAGTTCAGCAAAGACAATAGATGTCTACATTTTTCTTGGAGCTGGCTGGCTGCAAAGATCATATCAGTTGTGCCTCTTCCCTTCCTGAATCTACTTTGACTATTATGATTTTGTCAGCAATGTGAAAGTGACTAAGCATCACTTGCAAGGATCTTTTCGGCAATGGCAAATTTTGGGATTCCCCCTTGATTATCACAGCTAAAACAATTTCTTTTTCTCTTGTAGAGGTCAACAATCTTTGAACTGCGGGGAGATTTTTCTCATGTGCCATATAGATTGAAATAGTTCATTGAGACATTTGACAGAGTTGTCGTCACTAGCTTTGTATATCTCAGTTGGGATAGCATCAAAACCCGATGCCTTCCTCCATATAACACTTCGATGAAGTACTGTAGTTATACTGGTGGTAGCTATGCTGTTGAAATAATGAATTGACAGCATCTCACACAAACAATACTACACAGGATTAAAGTGAAGTACAATTTATATAATTGTGTATTGATATCAATTAACTAAATAAGCGTAGTGACCGCATTGCCATAACTTGAACAATTTTCTGATACTGGCAGTATTGATAAGGTATCCAGGTCATCTACTCACCCCCACCTAAATGTCTGAGAGGGGGAATTTACATTTTTATTGTTCAGACACTCCCGATTTCAAGGGGTTCCTTTTTGTGAGTGTTATTCATTAAAGCCCTTAATGATGGACGAGGAACGGAGGAGCAGAGAGGTTGGAGTCCAGAGATGGAGTAGTGTGGACAAGACCAAGGGAAGGTGCAGCACGGGCCAATACCGAGGCTGTGAGGTCGTGAGGCTCACATTGCATACTATGAATTCCATGTAGAGAGAGGTCCTGTGGAAAGGAGGACAGTAGGAGTATTCTTGAGTTTGTGTGTATGTATTGGCACGTACGGTGGAGCCTGGTCTCCAGTCGTCTTGGATCCCTTTGCCACTGGACCAAGAACTTGCTCCGTCAAGCCCATGTGGTGTATAACGGCCACCCCACCTTAAAATAATTCACGCACAGGCATCTTCCACCGTTTAAAATGATTTCATCAGTTATCCGAGTACTCATTTTTAGTGTGGAAGCAAGTCATCCTTGACCCTGAGGGACTGCCTTTGATGATAATGGAATAATTGTTCGTAAAAGCCACATGACTTTCAGTTTCAACAGCAAAGGCTTCTGCTGGTGAATTTGGAAAGTTATGTTGTCTACCTAACTTTAACTGAAAATCTTAGCCATGGTAATATTTGAAAAACACACTTACCCATAAATGCATGCTTAGCTGCAACAAGGCATAATTTACAAGGGTCTGCTGACAGGACATTCTTCACTGGATGTAAGCTTAGGACACAGAATTGGGACTACAATGCTCTAGTCCTATTTCAGACCAATACTCGTTTCTGGCAAAGCTTTGTACCAGTAGGGAGCATTTCATTTTCTGATCTAACATTTGTCTTTTTCAGTAAGTACACAGAACCAATACAGCACTTCTGTGTTAACTGTGGTACCATCTAATTATTTTTGTTCACAGAAACATCTGAACTGTAGAGCATAACTGCAGCAAAGTACGTGTACACCATCTCTATGGCTCTACAAGACACTGATTCACCCCCGGAAATATATATTCACGGAGAGATTGTCGCATTTTGGAATTCTTGAGGATGTTTTGGAGAAACGAATGGAAAGTCACAGGTGCCCACACCGAGACCCAAACTGAAGGACAGGAAAGCATAAAACCATAAGACTTTACAGCACAGATGGACAATTAGCCCATTGTGCCTGTGCTGGGTCTTTACTTGAGAAATTCAATATTAGCGCAACTCCCTTGCTTTTTCCCTAAATCCCTGTATCTTCCTCTCTTCCAAAAATGTGTCCAATTCTCCTATTAAAATTGGAATAGTTTCTGCCTCAATCACTCTCCGCAGCAGAGTACTCCGTGTTCCAACAACCTTTTAAGTAAAACATTTTTTACCCCAACACCTTTTTTTCAGTGATGAGTTAATGACTCTTCATCACTGACTCCTCACCCAAAGGAAATATTTTTTTCCTTGCTTAACCTATCTAACCCTAAATAATAAAAAAAACATTAATTAATCTTCTCAGACTTTGTTCCAGTGGCAATCTCAATATGTCATATCTCCTATCTTTGTCCTTTTCTGTTACTTTTGTAGTGAATTTGCACTTTACATTGTCTATGTTTTATATGTAATAGGATGTCCAAAATGATACAAAGCTTTGTCTAAATTTATCATTACTTTATTGAAATAATAACACAAAATGCTGGAAACACATTGCAGATCAATCAGCATCTATAAAAAGAAAAGACAGCTAATGACATTTCAAACTAACGGATACTTTAGTGTGGTTTAAAAAATACCGAGAGAAAGGTGGAAGGCGAAAACCAACATGTTCTCCAGTTGCAGAGAGGGAGTTCATGTGTTAAATGATCTGCAAATTGCTAAATAGAAAGCAGATAGAATAAAAGATCATGCAGATATATGATGAAAATGGACAATGAGAATACTGATGGAAACGATAAAGTAATTTGCAAATACTGCGGAGGTGGGGTGAAAAGACGAGGGGTTTATGCCCAATCAAAGCACGAGAAATAAAAGAAAGCTGCAAATATGAAAATTAAAATGCAAAATCTTCTTTGCAACTAAAAGTGTTCTCTGTCTTCCCCTTTTGGTACCTCTGGTTGAAGGTAACTTGTACACGAAGGGCTTTCAATTCTATAGGCTACTGGTAGTCAACTTCTGCTCAAGCTGGCACTTAATCTGCACATTGAGTATTTCAGAAAATCCTTATGACAATTTATCCATGATTGGCCAGCTCTAGCTCTATATTCCTTAGTTCCTGGGCCACTGCAGTTTCCACAGTAGCAACTATATATACATATTTTTATATCACTTCTCTCAAAAATGTCCCAAAGCACTTCACACATAATGAAGTTATATGGGTAAACATGTAACCATTTCCCACACAGCATAGTGGTGCAAACAACCATGAGATGAATGACCAAAGCAAAATACTGCAGATGCTGGCATATGAAATAAAAACAGAAAATGCTATCTGTGAAGAGAAACAGTTACCGTTTCGGGTCTGTGACCCTTTGTCAGAACTGGAAAAGTTCGAGATGAAACAGATTCTTAAGAAAGTGCAGCAGCACTGAAAGAGAAGAGAGAAGAGAGGGGAGGGGGGGTGGTGGTGGAGAACAAAAGGGAAGTTCTGTGATAGGATGTAAGGCAGGAGTGATTTAAGAGACAAAAGAGATGCTGGGCAAAAATGAGATGGTCATAGCACAAGTTACAAAACAAAAGATGAGTCTAGATGAGGTGTGAATGGCGGAATAATCACCAGCTACCATGGAAAAGAGGAAAAAAGGGGGGAATTTGTAAAAGAAAAAGGAAGGAAAGGGGGAAAAAAAAGACAGAGGTTATGGTTTGAAATTATCGAACTCGATGTTGAGTCCAGAAGGCTCTAAAGTGCCTAAAACGAAAGATGAGTTCTGTTCCTCGAGCTTGCATTGAGCTTCATTGGCACAGTGCAGGAGGCTGAGGATGGAGAGGTCAGAGTGGGAGTGGAGCAGAGAATTAAATTGACAGGCGACCAGAAGCTCGAGGTCACGCTTGCGGACTGAACGAATGTGTTCTGCAAAATGGTCACCCAATCTGCATTTAGTCTCCCCAATGTAGAGGAGACCACATCGCGAGCAGCAAATCCAGTATACTAAATTGAACGAAGTACATTGCTGTTTGACCTGGAAGGAATGTTTAGGGCTCTGGACAGTGGGAAAGGAGGAGGTAAAAGTGCAGGTGTTGCATCTCCTGCGCTTGCACGGGAAGGGGAGGGCGTGCTGGGGGTGATTGTGGAGTGGAACACGGTGTCGCGGAGGGAGCGGTCCCTTCGGAATGTTGAGAGGGTGGGAAAGATGTGATTGGTGGTAGGATCACACTGGAGGTGGAAGAAATGGTGGAGGATGATCCGTTGAACATGGAGGCTCGTGGGGTGAAAGCTGAGGACAAGGGGGACCCTGTTGTGGTTCTGGGAGGAAGGGGAAGGGGTGAGAGCAGAAGTGCGGGAAATAGAACGGACACGGTCGAGGGCCATGTTAACCACAGTGGAGGGGAATCCTTGGTTGAGGAAAAAGGAAGACCTATCAAAGGCACTAGTGTGGAAGGCGGTGTCATCAGAGCAGATGCGACGGAGACAGAGAAACTGGGAGAATGGAATGGAGTCCTTACAGGATGCAGGGCGGGAGGAAGTGTAGTCCAGGTAGCTGTGGGTGATCAGTGGGCTTATAGTGAATGTTAGTCAATAGACTATCCCCAGAAATGGAGACAGAGAAGTTGAAGAAGGGAAGTGAAGAGTCGAAGATGGACAATGTGAATGTAAGGGAAGGGTGGCAATTGGATGCAAAGTGATTGAAATTTTCTAGTTTGGGGCGAGAGCAGGAAACGGCAACAATACAGACAAGAGGTGAGGGAAGGGACCCGTGTAAGACTGGAACAAAGAATGTTCCACGTATCCCATGAAAAGGCAGGCATAGCTAGGGCCCATGTGGGTTCTCAGAGCAACACCTTTAATTTGGAGGAAGTGAGTGGAGTCAAAAGAGAAGTTGCTCAAGGTGAGAACTGTTTTTGGTGTTGGCTGAGGGAAGAATATTAGCCAACACACTTGGGGAGAGCCCTCTGCTCTTCTTGGAATCGTGCCTTGGGGTCTTTTACTCATCACCTAAACCACTGGAATAGGCAAATGAGACCTTGGTTTAATTTCTCGTCTGAAGGACATCATTGTTGTTAGTACTGCACTGAAGTAGCCACAAGGAGAACTAATACAGGAGTATGTTGACAAATTCAAAGAAGTCACTCTCTTTGCTTTTGTCCCTGCGCTGCTGCTGCCCGGGGGTGGGGGGGGATCGCCCCCCCCCCCAGCGCTGGGCCTGTGTACAGAGCCTGGGGGCACCGCCCCCCACCCCCCCCCCCCCCAGCGCGGTCTCACACTGCGCCTCTGCTCTTCACTCAGTCGTATCCATATCATGTAGCTTTGGATGCCCTTCCTTTTCCCCTCATGGGAATGTGTCTATTCTGTACCAGAACCATCTCCTCTTTGAAGGCCTCCCATTGTTCAATTACTGTTTTGCCAATTTATGATTCCATTTCACCTAGGCCAGATCCCTTTTCTACTCACTGAAGTTCACCCTCCTTCAAGGATAAAACTCCTGGTCCAGATGGATTGTATCCATATTAAAATAAATTAGGGAAGTGATAGCAGAGGCCCACACTGCGATATGTGTGCGCACTAAGTCCGTGCAGCAGAGCTGGTCTCCAGTCTTGGTTAATCCTTGCCACTGGACCAAGACCTAGCTCTGTCAAGCCCGTGTGGTGGCTGGTGTGCAACGGCCACCGCACGTTTTTAAAAAAAAAAATCCACGCACAGGCATCTTCCACACTTCAGGATGCAGTTCAGGATCTGGAATATGATTGAAACACCTGTGAACTTATCCATTTTCGGCATGGAAGCAAGTCATCCTCATTTCGAGGGACTACCTATGATGATGATGATTATGTATAAATGTAGCTTCAGGCCTATGATGATTTTGTCCCTTTGTCATATGTACTTTTGAATAAGCATAGAGATATCATCAAGTAGTGGAAATGGATCCTGTTGTAATTTGTGAAAGTGAAGTAGTCCTGGTACAGATAATTTATTTTATACTCTGGTTGTTTACCTATCTCGTGCGCATCCTTCACACTTAAAAAGTATATTTCTAAAAAGTGAAAGTTTTTTTTCCTGTTGTTTCTGACTTGTTAATCTGACCTCCTACCATGCTTGCAATTTATGGTAGCTGCCAATCTACTGAAATTTTCTTCAAGAATTAGCCTCAAAATTACTTCAGAGTATTCCAATAGGACCTCTTTTTAACTGAGCAGTTGCCTTTAGGGCACAGGTCGAGTTTAATACAACTTCACCTTTTCAACTAAACATTACAACTATGCTCCAGATGCCAGAGACCCTGTGTGCATTGCTATGGTAGATTGGGTAGTACACGTATATAATTAAATGTCTGATATTTAGCGCCTCACACATTGAATCTTTGGTTGTGCATTAAATCTGTCTGTAACTGTAAAAATCAAATTTCACAGTTATCTCCATTGAAAGGCCCCACAGAAAGGCAAGGTAGGTTGCATTTCAAAATTGGTTCCAGCTGCCATTTTTATTTCTGGCCCAGCTGAATATTACAGCTGTATAAATAACATTGTACAATAATATTTTCCCATACATTTTCATGTATAATATCTCACATTCCTACATTACTATTTCTTTCCAAGATCTACTTGGAGGCTTGGGGTTCACTTTTCTTCTTTTCACACAGTTTTATTTTTCCCCAGTCTTTATTTCCCATTTTTTTTTTTACTTTGTATCTGCATTGCTTTCGTGCATATGGATTGAGTTTGACCATAGGCCCCATGATACTTAAATATACAGTTTGAGCTAATGATGCTGCCTCTGTGTGGGGCCCTGGGACGATCATATAACAGTAATGAGTGTCAGTCAGCTGGTAAAATGACTAGTTAAAGGTAACGCTGAGCAATGAGATGCAGCTGGGGTTACAGATGGGCCAACAAGAGGCTGTATATAGCCCTGCTCTTTGCCTCAGCCACATAAGTTAACCCATTCCGCCCACCTGAGTCTGACCGAGTCTTTTTTCTCTTCAGCAGCTCCACAGCCATCCATGTATTTGGTACCCTTCTTCCAACGCTGCAGTTCCTGCTCTGCCACTTACTCCTGGCTACTCATAGCTTTTGGCGGCACCTTGGTGGGATGCAGACAAGTTAGAAACACCTGGAGCATGGAGGTGTCCTGACACCTTGATGCAGTAGAAAGAAAGAACGAATGAACTTGCACTTATACAGCATTTTCACATATATTCAGGATGTCACAAAGCACTTCGTACCCAATTAATTTCTTGGAAATCACTATTGTTATATGGGCAGAGCAGCCAATTTTTGCACATTAGGGACTCAATTTTCCCCAATGCCGTATTTTTGTGTATTTCAAGAGTTACGCTAATTTTTTTTGGCCCCGACTACTACAAAAAGTTTCCTCATTCTAATTTTTTTAATTGGCGCCATGCAGCCTGTCCTTTTAGCTTCGGGGGGTGGAGCCTAATATTTGTGTCGCAAAACTGATGCCCCCCCCCCCTTTTCTGCGCATGCGTGGGAAAAAAAATGATGTTTTTTATATGACTGTTATGGGCATGCATGCACAGTACACCTCCCAGTCTGCATTCGGCCATTTTTAAAGAGCCAGTTGTGTGTGAGAACTTTTAATTCTCAGTGGAAAATCGGAGCTGCAATATGCAACGCGGCTCAAGGACCAACAATTTCTCTCAGGACGAAGTGAGGGCACTAGTTACTGCAATTGAGGCCAAATGGCATGAGTTGGACACCAGCAGAGGTCACAAAGTTTCACCAAAAGAAATGAAGAAACACTGGAACCAAGTTGCAGAAGATTACTGTGCAATGGTCACCACCCCGAGGTCTGGAGGCCAGTGCAAAAAGAAGTGGCAGGACCTTAGTCAAGTAGTTAGTGTAAGTAATATTTTCATTTATTTACTGGAATTACAATTCTAGTGTGACCATTTGTATGTCCCACCCAACAGAAAGACAACCTCTCTTTTTTAAAAAAAAGCCATATTTTCATCTTTGCAGAGGATGGTGGTACACAACAAAAGAGAAAGAACTCTGAACAGGAGGAGGCCCACTGACGCACTTGGAAGTCAGGGTCGTTGCTTTGAAGGGTCCTGCCTGGAGAAAAGCAACCACCACTGCACAAGCTGGGCCCACACTCGAAGGAGAGGGTAAGTGTTGCAAATTCCACATTCTGACTTTACTAAAAGTCAAGTACTGCGCGGGCGAGCCATGCTTCGGTTCATGGGGATGTCAACGTCAGCTATGCTTTGGTTGATGCAATGTGCTATCATTCATCGTGGTCTTCTAAATGAGCCTGCTGCCTGCACTATGTGAGCTTACTCATGCCACCCTGTCCCCTCCTCTGCTGCTAACCATTTGGCTGTTCTGTTATATTTTGCAGAACTTGAGGCCAACCCTGACGAGGCTGAAGCCGATGCAGAAGATGATTCAGACGTGAACGAGGAGAACATCTTCCAATTCCACCTTCAAGACCAAGAGCATGGGGGTGAGGCGGTGGGTGGGGGGGGAAGAATGAAGATCCCACTCTTGTACTCACTCTGGAGGAGGTGTCGATGCCGCCCATTGAGGTGCCAGCCCGAGTGGTGCAAGTGTTGGGACATTCCATGGTTTTGCACAGTCCGAGGCTGTGGGGTGCCGCAATGCACACCTAGGGCTGCACCCTAGGGTACCAGTGGGATGCAGCGAGCCACACCCAGGGTGAGGAGCAGAAGGAGAGAGCGACAGCGCTCTCATGAGATGCAGGATCTAACAGATGTAGTTCAGATGATGGCAATGAGTGCGGAGAGCATTGACCGTATGCGATCACACCTGGACATCATCAGTGGGGTAGTTGATGAGGTATCGGGACTGTCGGGAGAAGGAACAACACTCTCTCGAGAAATGGGAACACTGTCCGGGCACATGAGGGAGGGAATGTCGCAGGCAGCTGATACACTGTTGGTGAACATGAGGTAGGGAATGTTGCAGGTAGTTGATACGCTGTCGGGGCACATGAGGGAGGGAATATCAGAGATAGCTGCTGCAATAAGGGAACACGCCCAGACCCCGCGCCCATTGACAGAATCAACTGCCATTCCCACTCCAAACCCCAGACCAGCCTGTGAAGAGGCTGAGGCCGGGCCTTCCACATTACCGCCTGTCCATGCCTTCCCATCAAGAAGTGCTCATTACTTCTTGATGCTCGAAAGAATAAGCTTGGTGCCAACCAGAGAAACGCTGCGAGCAGGGGTGAAGTCACCAAGACCAAGCGCAGCGGGCGGTCTTAGAATAAGATGGGGAAAGATGAGTGCAGCCTTTCTTTGCTGTTGTTATTGTTGTTACTGTTGTAACTATTCTCAAATTAAAAGTTTTTTGTAAGTGATGTAAATTTACAAGGTCAAAAGTTTGTAAGTGATCGGAACTGAAAACTTTAAAATTTGATACATGAATAATTTTATTAAAGTTAAGTACAAACCAGTGTTAAAACTTTTGAATAGAAATTATTCAGTTATAATTTAAAATATATTTTATTGTGTCCCATTATTAACACATCTTTTTGAACTAAAGAAGAATCATTTTCATTATTTGTTCCATTATCACATCACAACATTACGGAACAGGTCCAAACAGTAAATATGGTCCATTTGGAATAGTTGCCGCTGAGTCTTCAGACAGCAAAACGTTCACGGATGAGCTGCTTGTGCAAGGCTCTAGCAGTCGTTAAAGGTGCACGATGGCCCGCCCTCCTCCGCCATTGTGCTCTGGGTTCAGGTAGTTGCATGGCTTCCTCCTTGTCGTCCTCCTCGTCATCTACATCTTCGTCCTCATCATCAGCCACTCTCACCTCAGGTGGGTCTTCTACTACCAGCTGCTGCTGCCTCATGATGGCTAAGGCATGCAGCACACAATAGTGAACTGACCGACAATCTCTGGAGTATTGCAAGTAGCCTCTGGAATGGTCCAGGCATCGGAAACGCTGCTTCAAGATGTCAATGGTCCTCTCTCTATTATGCTGCGCGTCACAATGTGCGACATGTTGTATTCCCGGTCAGCTTCCGTCCGGGTTACGTGTAGGGGCTTCATGAGCCAGGTGGCGAGGCCGTACCCTTTGTCTCCCAGCAGCCAATTCTGCCCTTCTAGCTGCTGCTGAAACATGGCAGATATAGCGCTCTCGTGTAGGATGAAAGTATCATGGGTGCTCCCAGGGTATCTCGCATCAACTGACATGATGCGATGCATGTCGTCACAGATAAGCTGCACATTCACGGAGTGGAAGCCTTTTCTGTTCCTGTACATCTCGGAATCCTCCAAAGGTGTTTGCAAGGCGATGTGGGTACAATCAATGCAGCCCTGTACCTTTGGGAAGCCAGCAATCCTGGAGAAGCCAAAAGCACCATCACGCATTGCCTGGGTGGTCATGGGCATATAGTGCAGCAGGCACCTGCCGAATGCAGATATGTTTTGCATGTTGAGAAATGGTGCACACACCCCCAGTTGTGGCCTGGAACGCTCTAAATGCATAAAATGAAAATGCAGTTGTAACCTTTACTTCAACTGACAATGCAGTTCTCCTGACACTTCTAGGGCGCAGATCTGCTTTTACTAACTCAGATCTCGGTTACAACTTCTTTGCGGAAACGCAGCCTTGTCACACAGTCTGCATTACTCAGGTGCAGGTTTGAAAGCCTGTCTCGATATACCCGATGCGGGTAAGGCCTCCTGCTCATCGTTCTATGTGCTCTGAGGTTTCTCATGCGATGATGTCTAATCATTTATCTCCTCCGCAGCACCATCGTGCAGAAGGCTTGCACGAGGTGTGGCATTGTCAATATTGCCCCCATAATTGTAGTTTTGCAAGAAGTTTGAAACAACAGGACAAAGGACTCAAATCTTTTCTCTCTCTCTCTCTCTCTCTCTCTCTCCTCTCTCTTTCTCTTCTCCCTCTCTCTCTCTTTCTCTCTCTCTCCCCCCCCATCCCTCTCTCTCCCTCCAAGGTCGACGCCCTAGTATGGACCACACCCAGGTCTGCGCATGCGCAATAGGCTTGCTTAGAACGGGAAGCTAGGCATTCAATTAAGATATTTGGGGCAATGAAGTCTAATGCAATTCTTTAATTTTAGCTTTTTTTTCGAAGTACCACCCCACTGCCGACCGAACGTCTCCTCACAAGGCTCGAGGGTCGGCTGGCAGAATCGCTCCCTCGCCCGGATTAAGGGGCCAGAACAGTTGTTTATCAGTAGTTATTACTTGGATCGCCATTAAAAACCAGTTACATCTCAATTGAATGGGTCTACAGCATCCGCAGCACAGCCTGTGGCGGAGCAGTGAATGACTGACCCTAACTTCAAGATTTCCACATTAGGCTGCGCACATGCTACATTAAGAAGTTGTGGTCAGTTTCAAAGGCAAAATAACGGCGAATGTTGCCAGTTCGCCATCATCAGGACCACAAATTCCTGGGCCAATATGTTTATTGGTGATGTTGGATGAGGGATAGATTTTGGCTAGGACACCAGAAGAACTCCACTGCTTCTTTTCAAATAGTGCTATGGGATCTAATATGTCCATACAAACCAGTAGATAGGACCTTGGTTTAATGTGTTGCCAGATGTGCCCAAAAAGAGGGCGCATCTGACAATACAGCACCCCCTTAGTACTGCACCATGTATCAGCCATGTGTGCTAAAGTCCCTGGAGTAGGGCTGAACCCATGATCACCCACTTTAGAGATGTCAGAGCTGCTGCTAACTGTTGATCTGGAGGACTGCAGGTCGGCAGTAGGGAAAAGGGCTGTGGAAAGAGAACCTGTCAAGCCCTAAAACCTACTATTGGGAAGGGAGAGAAGAAGAAACAAATGATCAGGTAAATGGAAGATTTGCAACCAAATCAAAACTCTTGCTGGATATGCAGAGCTAATAAGGATAAACTCAGGATTAGTGAAATAATTCAACTGCATACTACAGTATTCTACTTATGTTCATTTACAGTAAATATTTGCTCTGCTTTGTTTTCTGCCTTATGGACATTAACCATTTGTGCATATGCATTTGCCTACTTCATTCTTTCCGCCATAAACAATACTATGGGAGATGGGTGGGAAGAGTACGCCTGAGAAAAGCAGATTATTCATTACTCTAGTGCAGTAGTTCTCCTCTCGAAGATTGGTATCAGGGATACTGATACAGGTACACAATTTCAGGATGCTATCCAGTGCTGAATTTTGTGACCCTTTTCCAGCAACTCAACTTTTAGTTGAAATGTAACTCTGAGAAGTATTTGGAAATTACAGAATGGCTGCTGTTACTTGAATCTTTTTCAACAGTAGCAGTCTTAACTTGCTGTTTGCAACACTTTTAAGAAAAAAAGTGTTTTTCATACTGTTTAAAACTATTCTGACTATTTCAAACATAGCCATTACAAATCCTGTTTTTCAAAGCCTTGTTAGCATTTACAGAATTGACATATTTGATTATGATGCACCATCGTTTTTATATTGCTCTCAACCTCTCACTTGGTCACGTGCAATTTTATTTAACTGACCAATTGGAGAGGCTCAATATTTACAACCAAAATCTCAGTTTAAAGGGTTTCTCAACATGGCAGACAGACAGCTAGGATGGTGATAAAACTTGTCCCACCCATTATATTTGTTCTGCAGCTATTTTTGACAGTTGGATTAAATTACACTTCTTTGTATTCTGGTGAAATAATCTTAATGGACTCAAGTAATTCCTTCCTCACACCTGACTGAGATGACTGAACTGACATCTAATGGCACATACACACAGAAAAGTACAATTTAAATGAAGCCATTGTAGAAATATCATAGATTTCTCTTCAGAATTGGTTGACGTTACTAATTTTAGGAATTAGAAATGTACAAATATCTCTTCTAGTTGTAAGGTTATGTAATGATGACTTTAAAACAATCTTTTTTAAGTGAAGCAAACTTTTTCCTTCCCCCTCCAAAATCAGGACTGAAGCATCAGGATGGCAGAACTATTTATGGAATGTGAAGAAGAGGAGTTGGAGCCTTGGCAAAAAGGGAATAAAGACGATGAAGATGATGATGATGAGCCCATTTTTGTGGGAGAGATTACAAGCTCCAAAACCTCCAGTTGCCTAAGTATGACACATATTTTTTTTCTTCAGGATTAATTGAGATTCCAGGCCAGAGCAATCCTTTTACGTGAATACAAGTTATTTGCCACAAATGTATCTTTTATGGGATTGAACATAACTTTCTGTTGCTGGGTGACTGATCGTTCACTCAAGTGAATGATCACTTAAGCAGGTTGGGATCCAATTAGTTCTGACATTGAATTCTTGCCTTTCCAGCATTTTGAACAAGTAATGCTAAGGAGTATGATGAATCGCTTTGGAATTATAAAACACATTTCCCTCAATTTAAAAAAAAATACAAGCAGGCAGTATTGGTAGCATTGGATCACTTTTTATTTTGTTTTACTTGTAGTTTCAGCTAAAACAACTATAATTGGAGCGTTTTTGCAGAATGATTAAATAACTTAACGGATAAAGATATTGTCTGTTTTAGGTGTGCATTTGGCCATTTCAGAATTAAACATGGCCTGATACAGTAACAATTCAATTATGCTCTAAAGAAGCTATTGAATTGAGGAATTTGCTATGATAACAATAGCCATTTGAGCTCGAGATCTGTGAAAGCAGTAGTCTGTTTTTCTGTAAAGGTGGAGAAAACTGCAGGCAATCTAACTAATAATTAGAATATTCTGTCAAACTTTAAGAATTGGATGCTATCTGAATCTGTTTATCTGTATTATTAAGTATTCGGTCCAATGTTGCATCCATGACATTGTGCGCCTCCATAGAATAAAAAAGGTGATTGGATTAAATAAATGTGTTAACTTCTTCACTTACTGACTAAATTCAAATCAGATATAGAAACCAATGAAAAAATAGTTGAATTCACTAAATCCGATGCTTAAAAGTAAGGGTATCCTAGTGTACCTCATCAAGCGGGGTTGTAAAGTCATCACATTTCTGTATTTGTTCACTTAAATAGTATGTTTTTAATATGTAAACTATTAAATAATGCTTTCTGCAATGATACCACTGTTTTTTTCTGGCAAGAAAACATTGGCTCCAAACTTGGTGCGAGCTTAGGCCCATCCATTTCTTGGTGGTCCCCGGGCAGAATGTGAGTTTTTCCCGCCCACTACCACTGGGACCAGTCGGGTGCGAGTTTAGTCGCGTTTCTGCTGGCGGCAGCAGGAGTCAGCGGGCGATAGGTGCAGGCCTCTCGACTCGACAAACGTCGGAGGCCGCGCATGCGCGAGATTTCAAATTTTTTTTTGTAGTTTCTTGTGGCCGATGACATCACTTTTCCCGCAATTGGGGCTGAGGGCTCAGCTGCGCATGTGCATAAAAGCTCGTTACTCACTTGCACCTGCCAGTTGCAGAGGGGTCTGATGTAGAGCGAGAGAATCAACATAATCATCAGCCACCCATCTTACAAAGCTCTCATCAGTGAAAGAAAAGCTGTCAAGAAGTCTAATGGAGGGAGGTCCAGAGCTCCCTGGCTTACTGAGGAGGAGCTGGAGGCACTTGTCTCAGAGATGGAGCGCCATTATAACGACCTCACCCAGGATGGTCGTGGCAAGCCTGCCCCACCCCAATATAGACGCATTTGGCGGGAGATTGGTGAGGCCGTGTCCTCAATGGGCCACATGGTGCAGGATGGAGACCAGTGCAAGAAAAGATGGAACGATATGGTTGCGTCAGCAAGAGTAAGTAAACATCTTATTGTTGCACTTGCGTACTTCTCAAAAAGGTTCTGTGTCCATTGTGTGTATGTATGTGTGTGTGTGTGTGTGTGTTGCATGTGCAAAACGGGTAATGGCTGCTACTTTTATTTCTGCAGAAGAAAAGAACAGCCAACGCATTAAAGCAGAGTGCCAGGGGAGGGGGCCCACCAGATGTCATCGAGGTGACTAACAGAGGAGTGTGCATTGGCGTTGGTGGGTGACCACCCCTGTGCCACCACACATGGTGGTGCCGATCCCATGCTGGAGCATGGTAAGTTTAAACAGCTCACCGGTCTGTGTGATGCTCATGTCATGCAAGGTCATGTAATGTGATGTCAAATACCTTTTAATGCACTGTCTGTCGGCCATTCATGGTGTGGTGACGTAGCGATGGTAGTCCTTGAAGTAAGAATGTGAAATATGACGGTACTCATGTCAGCATGACCAACCCCACCCCCCGGTTAAACATTTAAATGTTGTCCTGTACTTGCAGATGTTGAATCGGACAGCACCGATCTATGCACCCCATCCACCTCTGGCACACAAAGACAGTGTTTAACACCAACGCCTTCCACCTCGACGTCGTCAGAAGCACGCCACACAGGCTCCTTCAGCCCCCCCAAAGATCCTCCATATCCACCGCATCCACCTCTGCCACCCAGAGACACGAAGACCAGGAGGAAGAGGAGGGAGAAGGCCCAGTATTTGTACCACTTGAGGTCAAGGAGGTGGAAGAGGAGGTCTCCAGCCTCCTGACAGCTGTGCCACCTGTGCGGCCAACATCGGTCTCGGGGTCCGACTTCTTGGGCTTTGAATTGGACGAAGCGGGATCAAGTGTTGGGAGGTGCCGAAGCCGTGCCAGTAAAGCCACCAAGCCGCATTCACCCAGGATGATGCATCAAGCAGATGACGATGCAGGACGGGTGGCAGCAATGCAGGAAATGGTGCAGCTGTTGAGGACGAGCGTTGATCAAGGCTGAGATCTGCTGCAGGCCATGGCTGAGATTATGGTGCCTCCATCACCACCTTTGCAGAGCAGCATACTGCCAGTATGTCGCGGTTCATCAGTGCAGTGGAGCGAAACACTGACTCTGTAGATGCCATGCACCAATCGATGCTTTCAGGCCATGTCATGGAACCCCCCCCCCCGATGCCATACCAGCGACGCCGACAGACCCTGAGGAGCCGGAGATGCCAGTGGCTTCCATCTCACCCCCTACATTCTTTCCACGACGGAACACGACAGCAGAGCTCTGACTTTCCTCCTGCACAACGTCATGGAGCAGAGGTGGTGAGGGGCAGAACCATGAAGAGAACAATGGGGCTCACATCAAGGGGGGGAAAGGGAGGTGGGGGTAGAGGGTTGGGTGTTGGTGCTGGTGATAAATCTTCATAATGTTGTTGCTGTTGTTTCACATGGTTCCTTTTACTGGTTTTTGAAATAATGTAAAAGATTTGGCTTCATGTGTTTGCATGTTCTGTCACTTTGGAATGCTGTACAATTCAATACAGACACATTTTTGAACAACTCTTGGTCAGTGTTTCACTTTTAGATAATCTGGGGTACATGCTGAGAAACAGACACATCTCCTTCAAGTGTATTGATCTCTCAGCAATATCTTGCCGTCCACATGATACGACTCTTTCATGGGTCCTGACATCAGCCAATTTAGCTACGACAAGTAAGGGTCATCAATGCAGGAAGGCTGCCATTGAATTACAGATAGTTGCAGAACTTGGTGGCCAGACATTAAGGCTGGCAATTGAGTCCACATTTTCTTAGGTGCAACATCACTGAGCCCCACCCCTGACATGACATGTTCTTCAGTGACATTGTAATCCATTATAGATATTTTTCCATTTTATGTACTTGAGCTCATGTTGTTCTCAAGATCACATCCTGCCACCTAAGAAAACCTTACAGGATTTCATTATTGCCTATATACTTTGACATAAGCTCATACCATCTGTATACTCACATTGTCTCAATAAATCTGTTCTGTCTGCAATGGTCCCAATACCCTTATAGCACATCACCATGGCGCCTTTACTGTCTTTCGCATCTCATTTCCACTTCTTATCCCACACCTGCCCTTCAACAAAGCACTTTTAATTTCCATCTGTAAAGTGTTTCTGAGCAGTGTAATTTCCATCTGTGACCTCATTCTGAGGGTGTAATACCGGTCCAGCATATGTATGAGAGCCGGGATGTGCAGCATTGGACCACTCTGCGCGATTGTCCCTCCCACCCGATTTACAGCTAGCTCACACCATCTTTTTCCCAGCGGTCATTCTGGTGGGCGGGAGCAGGATCTTAAAGGATCCTAGCCACCAAAATCACGTTTCTTCAGACTCTGGCATGAGCGGGCAGTAGGAAGTTTTCCTGGCGGTAGTTCCCCGATGAAACTCCCGCCGGGCGGGACCTGGGCAGCAGATCGGCGGTCTCTGAGGATTTTCCTCAAAAATGTTTTTTTTGGGCGGTACCTTGGCGGCTATGGGTAGTACATTGACCAAGTTCGGGGCCATTGTCTTTCAGAAGGTAGGTTTGGGGATACCTGGGAGTATATCCATATTTGCAGGGATCCCCACAGAGAACGGTTTGAAAATCAATGTGCTCGATAGGTAGAAACATTTACCAATCAACAAGCAGCAACTGCCACAAAACCAACAAATTAATTTGCTTAAATGTAACTTTTTTTTTAAATCCTGAGAAAGACACCAATTGTAGCCATGAACTTGCCTATTTTATCTTGGATAGCCATGTAACAACATTCCTGCACTCAGGCCTGCCCCCTTCTGTGAGGGCTGGGATTAATTTCTACGAGATCCCCTATGGAGGCATAGTTTACCTTGGCTTTCTTTCTGATTTACCTCCGTTTTCAGCCTGTGACAATCAGGAGACTGGACTTGCAGCTATAATAAATGAAGTTCAAAGTTATGCAGCTTGACTTTATTTCTGAAATCTCCCTTGTCAAAAGAAATAAAGTCTTGCTTAACTGTAATAAAGTGGGCAAGTAGGCAGTGTTTAACCTACTAAGATGAGCTTGCTTCGGTCACTATTTGGTACATTCTGAGTAGCAATTGTAATGCAGGTGGTGTGGCAGTGGGTGAAGAACCATACTGCATAAACTGTTGGGGTTCTACTGCTCTTATCTGAGCTTTTTAATCATCAGAAGGAAAACTATAATATGCATAAATGCCTCATTTATTCACTTATTTCAACAGCAGTCTTGTTACTTTCTTGACCTCACTGCTTTCCAACATCTCGGCCCCCCGACCAATACAGACCAATGCAGCACAGAATTGTGGCTGGTGTGCAACGGCCACCACACGTTAAAAAAATCCACACACAGGCATCTTCCACCCTCCAAGATGTAGTTCGGGATCTGGAATATTAGGTCCTTCATTGAAACACCTGAGAACTCATCCTTTTTTGGCGCGGAAGCAAGTCACCCTCGGTTCGAGGGACTGCCTATGATGATGATGATGAGTTTATAAAATAACGCCTTTTTGCTGACTTGGGACATTTTTATGGAATTTATTTTTTTAAATGGGAAGTCTAAAGTTTTTAATGCTATAAACTGTTCCATATCTGTATTACATTAAATACCTTGGAGAATTCTGACGTCAGTTTGGCAGTTGTAATTGGTAGTTTTGATTTCCTGTAACCGAATGAATCTTTTGCGCCAGATGATATAGATCCTAAAGTTTAAAGGAGATTAGAGGCCAAATTACTGGGACATCAGCTATTGTCATGAAGCAGTATTTGAGTACTGTCAAGGTTTTTGGACTGGAAACGGCAAACTTAGTGCCTGTATTTAAAAAGCATGAAAAATAAGGCCAGGCAACTGCAGGCCAATAAATGTTATATCATCAGATTTCAAGGAGTAGGCAGGAGGAGTACCTGTACAGCAGTAGCTTAATCAGAAGCAGCTAGCTTCTTCTTCTTTAAGGATGTTACAGATTAGGTAATTGGTATTCCCTATCGTTCAATTCATTAGACTTTCGGAAAGTATAACTATACTTCCAATGAAATTAAAAACCAATGAAATTCAGGGTGGTACATAGCAATGGATCATAAAGGTCAGATTAGGAGTTGCTGAGTAGTGTCCCAAAAAAGGTTATTGTTTGACCTCTTATTTCCAACTTGCATAAATGATCATTAGTATAGTAAGCTTACTAGTATTGCAGATAATACTAAAATTGACCAACTAAGACTGAGGGGGTGATTATAGCCTAACCCGTCTGATGGGAAATTGATGGTATCAGATTGCCAACTATTTTACATCCGCCTCATTTTACTTTGCATTAACCTCAGTGGAAAATCCAACTAAGAAAGATTTGGATCAGTTATGCAAGTTGGCAAAGAATCATAGAATAGTACAGCACAGAAGGAGGCCATTTGGCCCACTGAGTCTGTATCAGCTCTTTCGAAGAGAAATCCAGTTAGTTCCAGTCCCCCGCTCTTTCCCCATATACCTGCAATTTTTTCTCCTTCAAGTATTTATCCAATTTCCTTTTGAAGGCTACGAGTGAATCTGTATCCACCACCCTATCAGGCAGTGCATTCCAAATCCTAACCACTCATTGCATAAAAAATATTTTCTGCGAAATAGCAAATAAAGTTTAATACTCACAAATGTGACCTATTACATGTCGAGTGAAAAATGGAATATAATTTGGACAGGAAGACTTAAAAAGTTTGGTTTAGTTTAGAGTCTCCAATGCCTAATGGCACATGAGGTAACCCGTTTGTTCAACTGTTGTCTATCCAGAGCAAGATGTTTGACTCCATTGTAAGTTGTTTCCATGATGGCAGAATCCTCTTTAATCATACTGGTCATTCTTTGTCATAGGTCATTATTTGTCCTCCAGGTGGAATTTCGTCCTTCTGCCATGGAGCAGCCTGAATGACATTGCCAAACCACCATAACCGTCTCTGTTTGATTATTGAGTCCATAGCTGATCTGTGCAGTGCAAACAACAGTAACAACAACTTGCATTTATATAGCCCCTTTAACATAGTAAAACATCCCAAGGTGCTTTGCAGGAGCGTTCAAGACAAACTTTGATACCGAGCCACATAAGGAATTATTATGACATATGATCAAATGCTTGGTCAAAGAGGTAGGTTTTAAGGAGCGTCTTAGAGGAGAGAGAGGCAGAGAGGTTTAGGGAGGGAATTCCAGTACTTGGGGCCTAAATAGCTGAAGGCACGGGCACCAATGGTGGCTTGAAGGAAATCTGGGAAATCCAAGAGGCCAGAATTAGAGAAATAGAGAGTTCTCAGGGTTGCAGAGCTAGAGGAGGTGACAGAGAGAGAGAGAGAGAGGCACACACAAAGAGAGACAAGAGACGCTGGAGGGATTTGAACACAAGGATGAGAATTTTAAATTTGAGGCGTTGCTGTACAGGGAGACAGGTAAGCTATCACGAGTGATGAGAGAACAGGACTTGGTGCGAGTAAGGCAGCAGAGTTTTGTCTGAGCTCGAGTTTATGGAGGGTGGAAGCTGGGAGGCCAGCCAGGAGAGCGTTGGAATAGTGGAGTCTGGAGGTAATAAAGGCATGGATGGGGGTTTCAGCAGTAGATGGTTTGAGGCAGGAGTGGAACCGGGCAATATTACAATGATGAAAGTAGGTTTTGGTGATACTCCAGTGAACTCCCAAAATTCTTAATAAACAAAGATGATGGAATGCACTTCTAGCACGTTGTGCCACGTTTCCGAGGCGTACAGTGATGCTAGAGGACAATAGTGCTGCACAATCTGATTTTCGTGTGTAGGTGTATCTTCTTACTTTTTCAGATGTTTGACAAATGAGAACATGACCCACTAGCTTAGCTTTCACTTATTAAGTCTTCACAGGCTGTTAGCAGATATTACACTTCCAAAATAAAATAAGTTGTCGACTCTTTCATACTCTTTGTCAAGCGTACATCTGTCAGTGTTGATAGCATTCTCTCCCATCTCGATAATCATAAGCTTTGTATATTCTGCCCTTCTCTGTCAGATGAATGCAGGAGAGGATTTGGCCGGAATGGCAAACTTGTACTTGCCATCTGGTCCTGTCCCCAAATCCAACCATTTTGGGAAGCCATGTAGACTATAACCAGCATTCATGTACCCCTCGATCCATTCCCCTGTCTCCTAGGGGTGTAACATCAGTTTAAGATGCAACGGCCAATACAAATATCACTGCTAGAGCCATGAGGATGCATTTCCCCATTATGACCAGACTCTACTCCTCCCACCACAAATATGTAGGACATACACCAGCCAGAGTATATGATGGACTTGGCTTGGGGAAGTATCAAGGAATCTAGACCCTCTTAGGCAGTAATACACCAGGTATCCTTTCACAAATTCTGCAACACACGCTTGCAGAACGAGGTACAGGTTAATAATAGTGAGAATACACACCAGGCTTGGCCCCAGCTGCACAGAAATTAATGGCACACCCCATGATGGGATGTGTGTTCATCCAGCTGTGATGGCTATCTGTGCCCCTCCCATGTCTGCCTTGGACTTGGAGACTGTTAAGTTACTGAATAAATATGTTCAATTAGTCCACCACGAGCAAAACTATGGTATATCTGCTGTATCACATAGTAACACATAGTCAAATAGCATAATCCTTGGACTTGCCAGCACCAGTACCGCAGGAGATCTAGTAATATAGAATAATACATTGTGCTCCATCAAATAATACTGCTATCATTCTAAAATAGCTATCGCCCAACTCAGTATGAACCCTGTCACAAGGGATCAGTGTATATTCTTTTAAATATTTAGTATAAGCACAAAGCCCACAATTAAAAATAAGTTCATAGAAAGAAAAATGGCCACATGGAAAATGATTATTTTTTCATCAAATTCTGGATTTGTTTAACAATGGCCCTGTTGGGATTGACTAGTATCTTTCTGTAAACATTAACTTATTAATAGATGTTAAGGGAATCAAGGGATATGGGGATAGTGCAGAAAAGTGTTGAGGTAGAAGATCAGCCATGATCTCACTGAATGGCGGAGCAGGCTCGAGGGGCCGAATGGCCTACTCCTGCTCCTAATTCTTAAGTTATGTTATTCTTAAGTTATGTTCTTCTTATCTATTAATCTTATGTTTTTATATTGAAACTTAATGCTTAATTTGTTTGGTACACTGGGAATAGGGGAGGTTGTGGGATGGGGATCCCCTATTGGTACATGGCTGGTGGGGTGGTCTGCACTCCTGCTGTCACCTGCCTTTTTCTTGCACCATACTCCAGGGCCTTGGGAGACATCTCCACTTCACCAGATTTTGCATGCTTCCCTGCCGCCTTGCTATTAGAACATAAGAAATAGGAACAGGAGTAGGCCATACGGCCTCTCGAGCCTGCTCCGCCATTCAATAAGATCATGGCTGATCTGATCATGGACTCAGCTCCACTTCCCCGCCCGCTTCCCATAACCCCTTATCCACTTATCGCTCAAGAAACTGTCTATTTCTGTCTTAAATTTATTCAATGTCCCAACTTCCACAGCTCTCTGAGGCAGCGAATTCCACAGATTTACAACCCTCTTGAGAGAAGAAATTTCTCATTTAAATGGGCGGCCCCTTACTCTAAGATCATGCCCTCCAGTTCTAGTCTCCCCCATCAGTGGAAGCATCCTCTCTGCATCCACCTTGTCAAGCCCCCTCATAATCTTTCACATTTCGATAAGATCATCTCATTCTTCTGAATTCCAATGAGTAGAGGCTCAACCTACTCAACCTTTCCTCATAAGTCAATCCCCTCATCCCCGGAATCAACCTAGTGAACCTTCTCTGAACTACCTCCAAAGCAAGTACAGGCAACTCTCGATTATCCGGGTCCCTCGGGGATTGGGCTATGCCGGGTAAATGATTTCTCCATTAGAGCGAGTTGACATTACAGTTAATGCTTACAGTACTACAGGTGTGCTGTAACCAATAGCTGTAGCCTATCTTCTAATCCTTGAATTCTAGTCCTCTAGATCTAAAGATCTAGATTAGGCTTGTTGATTACTTCCTGTAAACTGTTCATGGCATTTTAATGAATTATGAGAGGCAGTGGACCAGTGTGCGAGTAGCAGTGGGAGCTGAGGCAAGGCAGAGCGCTTAAAAACAAGTGCAGGCTCGACAGAGGCAGTGGACCTATGAGCTGAGGCAAGGCAGAGCGCTTAAAAGCAAGGCTCAACAGGCAACATTCGAAAGGAACATCAGAGTTTCAAAGTGACGTCACACACACGGAATTTTAAATGCCGTTACAGCGATTTCCCATTGCATCCGTGTGCGGATAATCGAGAGTTGCCTGTATATCCTTTCGTAAATATGGACACCAAAACTGCACGCAGTATTCCAGGTGTGGCCTCACCAATACTTTGTATAACTGTAGCAAGACTTCCCTGCTTTTATACTCCATCCCCTTTGCAATAAAGGCCAAGATACCATTGGTCTTCCTGATCCTGCATATTATCCTTTTGCTGTACCTGCATACTATCCTTTTGTGTTTCATGCACAAGTACCCCCAGGTCCTGCTGTACTGCAAAACTTTGCAATCTTTCTCCATTTAAATAATAACTTGCTCTTTGATTTTTTCTGCCAAAGTGCATGACCTCACACTTTCCAACATTATACTCCATCTGCTAAATTTTTGCCCACTCACTTAGCCTGTCTCTGTCCTTTTGCAGATTTTTTGTGTCCTCACACATTGCTTTTCCTCCCATCTTTGTATCATCAGCAAACTTGGCTACGTTACACTCAGTCCCTCTTTCAAGTCGTTAATATAGATTGTTAATAGTTGGGGTCCCAGCACTGATCCCTGCGGCATCCCACTGGTTACTGGTTGCCAACCAGCGATTGAACCATTTATCCCAACTCTCTGTTTTCTGTTCGATAGTCAATCCTCTATCCATGCTAATATATTCCCCCCAACCCCGTAAACTTTTATATAGTGCAGTAACCTTTTATGTGGCACCTTGTCAAATGCCTTCTGGAAGTCCAAATACACCACATCCACTGATTCCCCTTTATCCACCCTGTTCGTTACATCCTCAAAGATCTCCAGCAAATTTGTCAAACATGACTTCCCCTTCATAAATCCATGCTGACTCTGTCTGACCGAATTTTGCTTATCCAAATGTCCTGCTACCGCTTCTTTAATAACGGCTTCCAACATTTTCCCAACCACAGATGTTAGGCTAACTGGTCTATAGTTTACTGATTTTTGTCTGCCTCCTTTTTTAAATAGGGGCGTTACATTTGCAGTTTTCCAATCTGCTAGGACCTCCCCAGAATCCAGGGAATTTTGGTAAATTACAACCAATGCATCCACAATCCCTGCCGCTACTTCTCTTAAGACCCGAGGATGCAAGCCATCAGGTCCAGGGGATTTATCTGCCTTTAGTCCCATTATCTTACTGAGTACCACCCCCTTAGTGATTGTGATTGTGTTAAGTTCCTCCCCCCCCCATAGCCCCTTGACTATCCACTGTCGGAATATTGTTAGTGTCCTCTACCGTAAAGACTGATACAAAATATTTGTTCAGAGCTTCTGCCATCTCCATGTTCCCCATTACTAATTCCCTGGTCTCGTCTTCTAAGGGACCAACATTTACTTTCGCCACTCTTTTCCTTTTTATATACCTATAGAAACTCTTGCTATCTGTTTTTATATTTTGTGTTAGTTTACTTTCATCTTCCCTTTCTTAATCATTTTTTTAGTCGTTCTTTGCTGGCTTTTAAAAGCTTCCCAGTCTTCTGTCCTCCCAGTAGTTTTGGCAACTTTGTATGCCCGTGTTTTTAATTGGATACCGTCCTTTATTTCTTTAGTTAGCCACGTATGGCTATCTTTTCTCTTACACCCTTTCCTCCTCACTGGAATATATTTTTCTTGAGAGTTGTGAAATATCTCCTTAAATGTACACCACTATTCATCAACCGTCCTACACTTTAATCTATTTTACCAGTCCACTTTACCCAACTCTGCTCTCATACCTTTATAGTCTCCTTTATTTAAGCTTAGTACGCTGGTTAGAGATCCAACTTTCTCACCCTCCATCTGAATTTGAAATTCAGTCATGCGATGATCACTCATTCCGAGGGGATCCTTGACTCGGAGATGTTTATTAATCCTGTCTCATTACACAGGACCAGATCTAAGATAGCCTGCCCCCTGGTTGGTTCCGTTACATACTGCTCAAGGAACCTGTCCCTTATGCACTCTATGAACTCCTCCTCAAGGCTACCCTGACCAATTTGATTTGTCCAATCAATATGGAGGTTAAAATCACCCATGATTATTGCTGTTCCCTTTTTACAAGCCCCCACTATTTCCTGATTTATGCTCCGACCAACGGAGTTGCTACTGTTAGGGGGCCTATAGACCACGCCCACCAGTGACTTTTTCCCCTTATTGTTCCTTATCTCCATCCAAACTGTTTCAACATCCTTATCATTTGAGCCAATATCGTTTCTTACTATTGCAGTGATTCCATCCTTTATCAATAGAGCTAACCCACCTCCTTTTCCTTTCTGTCTGTCCTTCCGGATTGTCAAGTACCCCTGAATATTTAATTTCCAGTCCTGGTCACCTTGCAACCATGTTTCTGCAATGGTTATCAGATCATACCCGTTTGTCTCAATTTGTGCCGTCAACTCATCTATCTTGTTACAAATGCTACGTGCATTTCGACAAAATGCCTTTAAGTTTGTTTTTTTTACCATTTTTTCCTGCTTGTTTCCTCTCTCCTTCAAATTCACTCTCTTTATTTTTGCTTCCTAATTCCAGCTTTACTCCCATCCCTACTGAATCTATTTTCAGGTTCCCATCCCCCTGCCAAGCTAGTTTAAACCTTCCCCAACAGCACTAGCAAAGCCCCCTGCAAGGATATTGGTCCCGGCTCTGTTGAGGTGCAACTAGTCCGGCTTGTACAGGTCCCACCTCCCCCAGAAGCGGTCCCAATGCCTCAGGAAACTAAAGCCCTCCTGCCTGCACCATCTCTCCAGCCATGTATTCACCTGCTCTATCCTCCTATTTCTGTACTCACTAGCTCGTGGCACTGGGAGTAATCCGGAGATTACTACCTTTGAGGTCCTGCTTTTTAATCTCTTTCCTAGCTCCCTACACTCTGCCTGCAGGACCTCATCCCTCTTCCTATCTATGTCATTGGTACCGATGTGGACCACGACCTCTGGCTGTTCACCCTCTCCCCCCAGAATGTCCTGCAGCCGCTCGGTGACATCCTTGACCCTGGCACCAGGGAGGCAACATACCATCCTGGAGTCACGTCTGCAGCCGCAGAAACGCCTGTCTGCTACCCTGACTATTGAATCGCCTACCACTATAGCTCTGCCATTATTCTTCCTCCCCCCCCCGCCTTGTGCAGCTGAGCCACCCGTGGTGCCGTGGACTTAGCTCTGGCTGCACTCCCCAGAGCCACCATCGCCCCCACCGGTACTCAGCACTCCCTCTCTGCCTGCACACTCTTTAGCTGTGGGGTGACCGCGTATTCTGCTGTAACTATTTACACATCCTCCACCGAATCATAGGCCATTCTTTTTTCCTCCCTAACCCCATTTCCCTGGCTCTCTCCCTCCTTATAAGCTGTTAATCTGTAAATCTGTAACATCTCCCGGTTTTGACAAAAGGTCATTGACCTGAAACGTTAACACTACCTTTCCTCTCTCCACAGATGCTGCCTGACCTGAGTGCTTCCAGCAATTTCTGTTTTTATTTCAGATTCCCAGCATCTGCAGTATTTTGTTTTTTGAATGCATTAGATTTGTCTTAACAAGATGTACAAATTTTAGTATTGTAATATTTAGTTCGACGAAATTAGGACTTGCTTACATTGTTAGTCACGCCTACCAATGTATATTTATTTTATTATTGCTGTCCTTTCTTTTGTTTTTTTGGAGGGAGGAGAAAGAGCTATAATTATAATCTGTAATAGAGATGGTGCCTGGGAACATTTTTCTTCCCAATTATTCATCTGGCCTTAGTGATAGTTATTTTATTCTGGCAGTTTGAGGTTGAAGCTGACCTGACAAAATGTGATTTCCAGCTCACTGTGTAGATGTATGATTTTCTGCTCTGTATTGGCCCTGTTATGAAATAAACTCTCTTGTAAGATAGATTTCCTATGGGGACAGATTCAGAGACAGTGAACTGTAAAGAAAATGTTTGATGCATTGCCAAAATGATAACACTTCCATGTTATCAGGGCAACATTTGACATCAGTGTACACAGAGCTTTACTATTTCCACAGGTACAAAATACAGAATTTCCCTGAGGAGTTGCCAGTAGTGTAATTGAGGCCCCTCTGGAAGTTTTGACATGCTGGATTAGAACAGCCCTTCCACATTATGGACCAAGGCAAGTTATGAGATGGAGTTGACATTTCATGCAGCTTCATTCAGAATTGAACAATTTAATTCTTGGACTGCAACATTTCTATATTAAGTCTTGAACAACCGATTTCTGTCAGTTCTAGTGTCATTTAAGCTCACTCTCCCAGTACCTGGAGTATGCATTTCTTTTTTAAAATGATAAAGTATTTCTTCTAACTCCACTCTTTTGTCTGCACTGCTTGTATGTATTGCAGTATGGTCAGTAAGATTTTATTAAGTCACATAATGGTGAACATGTGAGATTTTCATTGTTCACTTAATGTCAACTTTACAATAGATTTTGTCCTTGTGAGTGTGGATTGTTTCTGGTGAAAGTATTTTGAACTATAAAATAATAGGATAAAGTACTGATGCAGGTCTTCACATGGTGGTGATGGCTGTGGGAACAATTTGCGGTGATGAATGAGCAGCATAACATTAAAGGTCTACTGGCTTAAATCTATGGATAGGGTAGTGGAGACAAAACCTTGGACTCATTTTGGAAACGGTTGGATATTGTGATGGACTCTGTCGGGACCTGGAACATCGGGACCCTCATTTGGTCTCATCAGTCACCTTAGAACTCATTTTAGTGTGGAATCAAGTCAGCCTCGACTCTGGGGGACTGCTTAAGAGAGAGAGAACGCCATAATTTTCTTACTAGAGGGATGAGCTAGAATGAGCCAACTGGATTGTCTCATCAAATCTTTCTTGTGCCATTATGCAAGTTTGTTTTTCCCCAGCTAAAAATTCTTTGCACCTCACATCTAATTCCTTGATGCCAAGTTTGCGATAACGCCTTTATTCTGTCTACAAGGAAGTAGACTATGTTAGACAAAGTATCAAATATTCTGTAATGTGAACCGATTTACCTGGGTTTTTTTCTTTTTCATATTTCCCAGGTGCCTAAGGTATTTGCAATAGGCGATGAGCCTCCAGAAAATATCATACCAGTCTGCCTTTTTCAGGGCAAGCACACATAAAAAAGCTGGGAATTTAGGTGGTAACCAGTGCTCTGCTGCCTAAAACAAAGAGAACAAAAATATAGAGCAAATAAAGCAGGCAACAACAAGAGCATTAAGTGTAAAAATAGCGAGCACAAAAATAGAAATTTTACATTGCTCAGAACATATTCTAATGCACCCTTCAGCACTGATCCCTGCAATGCATTATCTGCATCAATAACAAAGTGCCTTCCAAGCACTTAGCCTAACGGTGCCAGATATGGCTGAGTTTCCACATTACCAATTATTGATTGATGGCTAGATTAGTGGGGGAAGAGAAAGGCCAATTTAGAACCCTGCAATATTATATTCCTCAATTTACATACCTTATTTAAATTCAGAGTTAAATTAAGCATAATCAAAAACATTCACAGTTGGTGATGCTCTCACTCACTGTATAAAATACTTGTCCCCTAAATTTGATGGTGACTTGCTAAATTTCTCTTGGGTTCATGAAACACACCCATAAAGACTGGCTGCACTGTTACATGAGCATAGTGAGCCTAAGAAATCCAGGCGTACTGAGTTGCCTGTTGCTCAAAACACATTTATCTCACCAATCAGTGACAATCAAAAATGTTACCTCAGAACCTTCCACAAAACCTCTTTCTCCCATGAAAATAGTCATGTTCAGCACCCTTTTCCATTGCTGGCTCCTACCTAATCTGGTATTTTAGTCTTTGGTGACTTGTCCCTCTGCATGAAGACTGTGACTAAAGAGAAGGATTCTAAGGAACCAAACCAAATCTGGCACATTTCCTTATATAGTATGCCACAAATTCACAGAGCATTCTGCATGACCAATTTGACTCCTTCTACAAGACCATGATGTCTTGATGTAATCAATGCAAGTTATGTCCCCATCTTTACCGAGGTAGACAAGATCCCAGCAGGTATCCGATACCTATGGGCCCATTTCAGAATGTGTCCATTCACCAACAGGCAATTGGAAATCGGATTCTCTCTTCAGCTCCTTAGTTCCAATACTTCACACCCATTTGTACAGAGAGAATTGGCTCATCAGAGTTCCAGGTCTAAATTATGCAATAAGTGCAGGAGTTAGTATTCTTAGGCTATTATTTCAGGCTCCCCAGCAGAAGCTTCTTTCCCCTTTAGACTCTTTATAGTACCCAGTAAAGTGACATCCACTTTACAGGAAAGGTTGTGAATCCTATTGAAAGATTATTTAAAAAATGTAGGTTTGATGACAGCAGCCATCATTCTGATACCTGATTTTTTTTTTGTAACCATTTCAAGGGAGCCTGCTGCACCAATGGTTTCCCTGCTGCAAAGCATACCTTTTCTAAACTATTAAGTCCTGGACTTCATATGATCGCCTCAGGTGGACATTGTACTATAGAGAAGTCCCTTGCCACTGGTTTTCTCACAGTTGACATGCTGACAAATTGGATGGAGCACTAATCTGCAAGTGGAAAATAGAACAGTCAACTTGGTATGTCACTTGATTGGAATTAAGGGCAATGCTTCCAGCCCGTAGTATAGGCAAGCCAGTATGTCTGAGGCAAAACAACGTACTGTGTTTGCAACATCAACAAGCGGGGAGGAGAGAAAAAATTCGCTCCTGTTCCATCTGACAAGATGTGAACCTATCAGTGCAGCAGTGTTGGTATCAGAACATTCGTCTTTTGGCTCAGTCTTTAGCTAGGGTACACAACATGGCAGCAGGTTCTTTGTCATCTTAACATCCCCCCTCATGAATGGAAAAAACATCTGAAGGTAGTTTAGGACACTCTCAGGAATTGTGGATGCCTGGAGAAAGATCTGTTTGCCTTTCTTGACAATCATCTGCCTCCGTGCACTTGTTTGAGGACAGATGTAGTGTCCAGAAAATAAAAGTTTGTCCTGAAGGCTGTGTTGGTCTTTTCTTGAACTTGAAGATTTCTGCATGTTTTTTCCAATTGGGTTCTTAATTTAATTATTCACAATTTAAGATATCCACCTTTCAAACCACTTCAAAGGTGAGCATTTTGAGTTTATTGTATGGATAGCTGTACTGTTGTTGGCTTTTGTTTGAGTTTGCAAAGTTACAGAACTGTAAGCTGTTACTGTATCTCAGCTATATTTGATTTGGCATTCTGACATGGAAATCCTTAGGACATATCCAGAGTTTTTACCTGTAGTCACTTTTTAGTTTCATCTTGGATGAAGAAATTGTACCATCATTTTATGTACCTACTGTACGTCAGATTTGAAACGTCATTTTCACACTGGCCTTGAAATCCCGGTCGGGGCCTTCTTTCGGACGAACGCCTCCGACCGGAGAATTTTTACGAATTTACCTGGTGATCCTGGAGGAGTGTGCAATTCCAGTGGGGAAGCCTTCTCTTACCGTTTTGCAAAGCGCGCTCCCATCCTCCAGGTTCTCATGCAGACGGTGCAGTCATGTGTGTATCTACGAGTTCTCATTGCTATTAATGAGAGAGAAAAACAAACACACTAAACACCATAATAAAAAATTAAAAAAAACACCTCACATAACTTTAATTTCAATTAATTTTACTTAATAGATGTCTTAGCGAAAAAAAATTCCGATTTAAAAAAAAAAAGTTTTTAAAATTTAGTTTTAAATAAACTTACTGCAGTAGGCAGGGTTTTTAAGCAATAAAATGTGTTTTTAAAATTTATTTTAATATGTTTTTGTGTGTTTTAAAACTCTTACGCCTGTAAAAGAAGGCTATGCGCCTGCTTTTATTAGGCGCAAGAGTTTACAGGACATTTGCTGGGCAAGATATGGGTAAATACCGCAATCTTGCCCTTGCAAATGTCCTCGCTCCCGAGACGCGAAGGATCTGTCAAGCTGGAACTTGACAGATCGGAAAAGCCGGTTTTCAGCGCATGCGCATTGCGGGCTGAAATCCGGCTTTTGCAATGCCTTCCTGGGTCCGTACATACTCCGTACGGATCCGGGAAGGCCATGATTTCTGGGCCTATGTCTCACTCTGTCTCACACAGAGCAATTTAGGAAGAACTCAAGACCCAAGGCAGATCAATCACTAAGCATGAGGTAACTTAAGGATAATTGATTGCATCTTATAATGCTACCATTCTTCAGTGAAGTAATCCAAAGTATGAGCTTAGCGCTCATTCCAATTGATGCACAACAACTCCCAATAAGGTTTCAATTGATCGCATATGCAAGGATGCAAGGCTACCAGATGGAGCACCCCTCCCACATTTATTAACAATGGATAAAAAGATTTAACTGCAACACATAAAACTACTTATGTTACAGCTTTTATGTAGAGGCCTCCCCTTCGAAATTTGTCCGACAGTGGATGGACAATGTGCAGTGAAGAAGATCAATAGATTAAAATTTATCTACTAGGGTTGATTTTATTCTTTAAATGATAGGCAACTTTGCAAAGAATGATTCCATTCATTCATCCCCCCTTGCCCCCCACAAGCACTGTAGAGGTTAAATATCTGGGAGTTAGTGGGAAGTATCTCAGTTCGAATTTCCATGAGTTAGCCATTCAAATCCATCCTTGTTTCTTCCACCTTCTGGAACCTGCCGAGCTTTCCAATCATATCAGCACTATGAGAAAATCAGCAGAGATGCAACAATAAATGTTTATAGGATAATAATGTCATATTTTGAATATTGCAGACCCTTCAAATTTCTCCTTGCAAGATGGCTTATATTATCTTTATTTATTTGCTTATAAGGTAATAAAGCAGGAGGCACAACGTTTAATTTGACGCAGCAAGGAGGAATACAAAATGGTGGACTTAGCAGAGGCATGATGGTCTCCTTTAGCAGTGGTAAGAGATATCAAAGTGATTTTTTTGTTTTAATGTCTTCACTAATTATTTCTGTGACAGCATTTGGAATTTTATCTGTTCAATGTTTTTAAAACTATAGAACCTTTTAATATTGAACAATGAATGGCACCAATTAAATAATGATATTTTAAAACTTTTACTAATTTCCAAGTTCACACAAATCCAACACATAAAAAATTATGTTTGTTTCTGTACTAGGTGCATCTTCTACAATTCCATCAGTCAACCAACAGTCCGTGACTTCTGCTCCATCAAATTCTAGCACAATGGCTGTGTATCAGTCAGGATCTCGAACTATGCCTGCTTCATTAACAACACAGCCTATGGTATTAACACATGTAACTACAAAGTGATATAATTTGTTTACTTAAGTACAGTTCACATTCTGTTGAATTTGGTGATTTTTATCTAAAATATTGGAACACTATTGTAAAGTTTGTTTTTATTTGTCCTGAAGAAATCTGTTGATTCCTATTGTCATCATCATAACCAGTATGATGGGATGCCTCATGATGATCAAATGTTTTTCTTTGTTGCAATTTAGTAAATGTCAGTGTGAGATTAAGACTAGATAGAATCTACGTAAAAGTAGAAGCTGCAGAACAGAAACCGGTCCGTGTTTACCCTCTGTATAAGCAAAGCGACTCTCAGTCACAAATGTTCAACCAGAGGATTTCAAAATTATTTTAAAATTTTCTTTGAAGAAAATTGCTGTTTTATAATCGGAAAAATTGGAATATCTATCCTTCTATAATAATACACTAAAAATCTAGCATATGAATTCATCACAGTTATTCTCAATACTATCCTCATTTTTTTTTAAAAGCTGTTGATTAAGGATAGGTTTGAGAAAAACTGTGGTGAAGTATACTTCAAGCATGGGTCTCACTGGATAACAATCGAATGGTGAGCTCTGGTTAATGGTTCACCCAACCACCTTCCATCATAGAGTTTAGACATTAAGACCAATTGTAATATCCCACCCTGCCCAACTGAGATTATTTAGGTCAGAGCAAACCAGAAATCAAACTTGGGAACCTGATGTTTTCGGTTGCTCAATGCCACTTGTTGACCCATGAGGGAGTATGACACCAGATCTTTTTAAGTGCATTAGTTTGGTTGATCAATAGATTGTGAATAATAAGTGAGGATTTGTAATACTAATCAAGAGAGAAGCTATGCCCAATTAGATCATGGTGCTGTACAGACATTGTGTAACTGGTTCTGTCAGCTTGCCATTTTGAATAGTTATCATTGGGTAAAATAATTCTTTGTAAGCAAACATGATGGAAACAAACTTCTATGTTTAGTTATCATGTGTGATGGTTTGTGACCCTAATTTTCTTCTCCATTTTTAACATTAATTTGTAGGAAAAAAATATTGATTTGATTTAAAAACCTTTCCTCTTTGTTAGGGTTTCGTTTTAAAAGATATGGGTTCGCCTGCGACTGTGTCTCAGAGTTACAATGTAAGGCAGAATCCAAGTCTAACACACTATCAAAGCAGACCAACTGTTCCTGTGATTTCCGGTATGTATGTTTTGTGAGGCTTTTGCTGCTTAATTCTTGTTTTTGTTCAGCAATTCTTATTTAAACACAAAAATAGTAACTGACAAAGAAAACTTAGATGTAAGTCAGTACTCTTATAAGAACATAAGAAAGCATTGGATGAGAAACATTAATTTGCCTTATTTCAGCCAGTTCCTTCCACTGACCATTGTGGATCCACCCTGAGGAAAGGTTGCTTACAGAATGCCAAAGGGCATGGTAAACGTAGACGCAAACTGACTGTTCTTGTATGTCGTTGTTACTGATCTAAGCATAGAGCCACGATCCTTTGTGCTTACATAATCCGCACTCTTGATTGTCCGTGACAATTTTTGTGCGTGAAGGAAGGCCACCAGAAATCAGAGCTATCACTATTGATGAGGAAAAGTTTTTTAGGGGAAGTAGACCTACATTGAAAACAATAGTTGCTCTTCTTAACTGTTTTCTGCTCACATGCTGTTCTAATATTTAGATTCAGTCGGGGGTTCACTGGAAGATCAGCTATTGTTGAGGGTTATAGTTTTACTGTATTGCAATGAAAGTTCCTGGACTGACAACAATATAAAGATGCACAAGTAAAATAGCAATCTTCAGAGGGAAACTTGGTCAAATGATGATTGATAAGCTGCATTCCTATTTGATGTGTTTATAAACTCTGTGGGCAAAGGAAAATGTCCTTTTTAAAGGTCTTAATGCAAGCTAATTTATTACCTGTATAGTTGTATAGCATTATAGATTTGGAGTACATATTAAACAATGCATCTTTTCCTTACAACTGAATTGGTATTTTAACTGATTTTTAAAACCAAAATTGCTATGCACATACTAGGTACATGTTAGATAATTCAAATAAGTTATTATACAGTAGAAACTTGATTATCTGCCAGTTTCCAATTTTGGCTGGGACCCCCTACATCATGCAGATAATTGAGCTTCCACTTAATTTGACACCATGATGACTTGCACTTGTTTAACCCCCTCTTAACCCACTAAATATGCTAATAATATTTTCAAATTATTTTCATGCAACACATTCAGATGATGAATTTTGAAAGTCTGGAGTGGGTGGCGGGGGGGGTATCAGGGGATCTTGCGTATGCCTACATTAGCATTTCATAGTGTGATAGATGCTAACCAATAATCACAAAAAGGTAGAGTATATTTGGGAAACTTTATATAAAAGCTAAAATGTAAGACAAGCATTTACTGTAAGACAGTATCAAGGTGAAAAATCATCAATGAGATAGGGTTGTTTCTGTACATTTGATGTGGAGAGCAGCATTTCAAGCAAAGGGGCTAATGGTATTGTTGTGAAAATTGAAATTAAAACATTTATATAGAGCACCCTTAATCAAAATTGACAAAATTGCTGTTTGATGTGTAGATGTGATTTGATCCATAATTAAGATTTTTCTCCTTCATACATAGGAGTCACGTCCCAGTTAGGAAGAACAGGCCTTCCTCAGTTAAGGCCAGTTGCTACTGCTAGAGCAATTCCAAATATCAGCTATAATCCCACTCAGGTGAATTCATCTGTACCGAATGTTTCTACAAGTTCAAGTGGGCAAAAGTTGCTCCAGGGAATCTCTCCAAAACCTCTTCAAACAACTCAGATCCTTAACCATACCAGTGGAATAGGTAAGAATGAGATAAACCTTGAATATCCTCCGTGTTTTGTTAGAGTGCAGCTGTATCAGCTATACTGGAGCTATAACACTTTTATGTATGTTTGGTCACTGTGATGCAAATTCATGATCTACATTCAGAAATCAGTAATACAAATGCAGCTGGGACACCTGTTTAGTTCCGCTCGAGCTGCGTTAATCATTAGGTTTAAGATGCTGATTAAAACTTACCACTTTGACCGAGCGTTTGGTCACCTGTCCTAATATCTCAGTGTCAACTTTTGTCTGATTACGCTCCTGTGAGGTGCCTTAGGATGTTTTATTATGTTGAAGGTGCTATATAAATTCAAGTAGTTGTTGAATTTCAGTGTGAAATTTGCATGCCATGTCCACTTGAACTGCGATAAATTTCTCGAACATGGTCCTTTGAAATGTGGATTGTTTCCACAGAGAATATTTTTGAGTTGTTGGGTGAAGTATTGGTTACAGATCTATCACTAGTGATGGTAATTTTTCTCTAGAAAAAGGAATGCTGAGGGGTGACCTTATAGAGGTCTTTAAGATTATGAAAAGATTTGAGAGGGTAGACGTAGAGAAGATGTTTCCACTTGTGGGGGTGACCAAAACCAAGGGCCATAAGTATAAGATCATCACTAATAAATCCAATAGGGAATTCAGGAGAAATTTCTTTATCCAGAGAGTCCTTAGAATGTGGAATTCCCTACCACAAGGAGTAGTTGAGGCAAATAGCATAGATGAATTAAGGGGAAGCTAGATAAACACATGAAGGAGAAAGGAGTAGCAGATTTGTTGATAGGGTTAGACAAAGTAGGGTGGGAGGAGGCTTATGTGGAGCATAAATACCGCCATGAACCAGTTGGGCCAAATGGCCTGGTTGTGCTGTACATACTCTTATATATTATATAGAATCGCAAGATGCACATACAGCACTAAAGTATATTGGCTAAAGTTCGATTTTGTTTTCTGCATAATGTACTCGTATTACACTAAATAAACCTGGTTACAACATGACAGTATCTGCACAATGGAAACACTATTAAAAATAGAAAATCCAGGGTTGTCTTCATTCAGAATGAGTACAAGTTGGACCTTGGTGACCCGGTACCCTCAGGACCTGACCGATGCCGAAACAGAGAATTTTCCGAACCACGGGAGGTCACGCCTCTAGTCTAGGCTTACCGGCACCTGTATACAGCACCTGGGCTCCTGAACGCCTCCGCCATGCACTGGCTCAGGCAGCGAAACTCAGCCTTCGCTCTCTCTCTCTCTCTCTCTCTCTCTCTCTCTCTCTCCGTGTAGAAATCTCCCAGCCACATTTATTAATTAACTCGCTGGTTTGGTGCTCTTTTTTTTTATATAAACCCTCCTCTCCCTCAGGCCCAGCTTCCGGCACCTCAGTCAGCTGCCTGCCCTTCGCTTTCCTTGCCCGGCCCGGTTACCTTAATGAACACTGAGAGCCAGGAATCGCGGGAAACTGGGACTAATGCCGAACCACAGATGTTTCCAGACCAGAGAGGTCCAACCTGTATAAGGAAAATCAAGGATGAGAAAAGGTCGCGTGGCCCATTGAAAACTATTCCTCCAAAACTAAATCTCCCTCAAGAGCATGACAACTGTATTTGAACAACCCAAATGTTTTGCCTCTGCTTCCCTGCTTAACAGATTATTTTGAGTACTTTTCACTTTGACTTGTGAAATTCTTCATTCTAATCTGTTTTGAGTTTACACTTCAGTAATCTTCCTTTCAAGAAACACTATCAAGTGTGACATCAAGGAGCCCTAGTAAAATTGAAGTCAATGGGAATCAGGGGGAAAATTCTCCTGGCTGGAGTTATACCGAGCACAAAGAAAGATGGTTGTGGTTGTTAGAGACCAATCATCTCGGCTTCGGGACAGTGTCCTGGGCCCAACCATCTTCAGCTGCTTCATCAATGACCTTCCCTCCATCAGAAGGTCATAAGTGGGGATTTTTGCTGATGATTGCACAGTGTTCAATTCAATTTGCAACTCCTCAGATAATGAAGCAATCTGTGCCTGCATGCAGCAAGACCTGGACAACATTCAGGCTTGGGCTGAGAAGTGGCAAGTAACATTCGCACCACACAAGTGGCAGGCATTGACTGACTATCTCCTGCAAGAGAGAGTCTAACCACCGCCCCTTGACATTCAATGGCATTACCATCACCAAATCCCCACCGACAACATCCTGAGGGGGGAGGGTCACCATTGACCATAAATTTAACTAGACCAGCCACATATACTGTGGCTACACAAGCAGGAAGGAGACTGGGTATTTTGCAGTGAGTGATTCACCTCCTGACTCCCCAAAGCCTTTCCACCATCTACAAGGTGCAAGGCAAGAGTGTGATGGAATATTCTCCACTTACCTGGATGAGTGCAGCTACAACAACACTCAAGAAACTCGACACCATCGAGGACAAAGCAGCCTGGCACCCCATCCACCACCTTGAACATTTACTCCCTCCACCACCGGTGTACCGTGGCTACCGTGTACAAGATGCACTGCAACAACTCGCCAAGGCTTCTTTAATAGACCTGCCAAATCCACCTAGAAGGACAAGGGCAGCAGGCGCATGGGAACACCACCACCTCCAAGTTGTCCTCCAAGTCACACATCATTGTGACTTGGAAATATATCGCCGTTCCTTCATCATTTGCTGGTTCAAAATCCTGAAACTGCCTACCTCACAGCGCGGGGAGAATACCTTCACTACACAGATTGCAGCAGTTCAAGAAGGTGCCTTACCACCATCTTCTCAAGAGCAATTAGGGATGGGCAATAAACGCTGGCCTTGCCAATGACGCCCACATCCCATGAATGAATAAAAATAATCTGCTTTACCTAATCTATATTATTAATTTAATAACTACTTCATTGAGGTTCCCCCTTTAACTGCCGAGACTAAAGAATAAGAATATTTGTCATCAATTTATACTTGGGATCAGTCTGTACCCTTTCCAGTGCAGGTACATTTATGTTGTGATGATGGTGACCAAACTGAACACATTACTGTAAGTGTGATCTGATCAGTGCATTGTAAAGCCTCAACATTGTTTCTTATGGTCTTGCATTCTACTGTTCTGGTTGTTATATTGGTGTTCTATTAACTATTTCAACTAAAGGTACTGTTTAAGAGATACATTTGCAAGATATTTTGAAGGAAGGGAGAGAGGAGGCAAGATAAAGTGATGGAGATTTTGAGGGTTGGAATGCAGTGGCTGAAACATTGGTCCCTGGTGGTAAAACAAGAGGAGCAAGTAACAAGCAGAAATCCAGAGTACAAGGAACAGAATCTTGGCCTTTATTGCAAAGGGGATAGAGTATAAAAGCAGGAAAGTCTTGCTACAGTTGTACAGGGTATTGGTGAGGCCACACTTGGAATACTGCGTGCAGTTTTGGTTTCCATATTTACGAAAGGATATACTTGCTTTGGAGGCAGTTCAGAAAGTTGATTCCAGAGATGAGGGGGTTGACTTATGAGGAAAGGTTGAGTAGGTTGGGCCTCCACTCATTGGAATTCAGAAGAATGAGAGGTGATCTTATCGAAACGTATAAGATTATGAGGGGGCTTGACAAGGTGGATGCAGAGAGGATGTTTCCACTGATGGGGGAGACTAGAACGAGAGGGCATGATCTTCGAATAAGGGGCCGCGCATTTAAAACAGAGATGAGGAGAAATTTCTTCTCTCAGAAGGTTGTGACTCTGTGGAATTTGCTGCCTCAGAGAGCTGTGGAAGCTGGGACATTGAATACATTTAAGACAGAAATAGACAAAAGATAAGGGAATAAGGGGTTATGGAGAGCAGGCAGGGAAGTGGACCTGAGTCCATGATCGGATCAGCCATGATCGTATTAAATGGCGGAGCAGGCTCGAGGGGCCAAATGATCTACTCCTGCTCCTATTTCTTATGTTCTTATGTGAAGCTGAGAAGTTAGGCTGAAAAAGATTTCTCAGATAAACTACAACAAAGGATGAATGGATTTAAGACGAGAAAGGAGCATCCTGAAATCAATTCACCTAGGTACAGGTAGCCAGTGAATGAAGGGTATGCAGGACTTTGTGTCGGAGAGGAACTGGAGCACAAAGTTTTGGATTAGTTTAAATTTCTGAATGGTAGAGGCAGGGAGGCTGATATGGTCATTTGTGAAACTGATTCTCAAGGTGATAAAGACATGGATGAAAGTTTAATCAGTGATCAAGGTGAGGCAGGGGCTTATGTGGACAAAGGTTTAGAGGCAGAATAATCTGTATTGGTAATGGATTGGTGTTAGTTTTAAAGTTGAGCTAAGGTTCGAACATAACCCAAGGTACTACACCACTAGATTCATCCTCAGTGAGTAGCCTGGAAGTTTGATGGAGTTGGAGCCAGTACCACATCGGTAATACTTCCTCTTCTTTCCCGCCCCCACCCCCCATAAGTTCTGTTCATCTTTTAAGTAATTATTTTCGAACACAGTGATAATTTTCTTAACTCTCAAACAATCAAATTTATTAATTGTCGAGTGGGACATTTACTGAACCATTTGATCAGGTTATTCAATGCAACTCATTGGTAGAAAAAATATAATGGTAACGCTAAGGAATATGTTTCATCACAGACTCCATGAAATTGACAATGTTTGACTAACTTATTTTTAATTGCTATAATGAGGCATTTACTTTGTTCATTGCAGCAAGTGCAGCCCAGAGCACGAATGTCACTAGCAAGCGCTCAGCAATCTGTGAGACAAACAGTATTGCTTCAAAGAAATCAAAAACCATTGAAGTTGGATCTGGAAGCAGTCCATCAATTTTATCACCATCTTCAACCGGTTGTTCTGCAGTGATGTCATCATATAATAGTGCATCAAAAGGTACCTTTTCGTTCGACATGGGTATTTATAGTAAAAGAAAATTTTGTACAAAGCTGTCGTTGGTAAATGCCTGGATATTAATGATCATTTGTTCAATTATACAACTGTAACATAATTTCACATTCATGAATTGTAGCCCTTCGCTCTTGCATCCTACACATACTACATACTGCAGGGGTCAGCCCAGGTTATCTCCATTCTATCGCACCACAGGTCAGAGCCAGTTAATTTTCCCTGTTGTTAATGGTAACTACTTACCATTATTCCTGAGCTAAACACTCGACACTGTTTTATGATCTTTATTACTACTATTAGCAAGCTATTATTTTCTCAATTGTCAAAGCTTTAAGCACTGCTGTGGATGTAGTTAAATATATCGGTGGGAAGATGTGTGCAGTAAGTACTTAATGTGCCTCCCTTGAAACATGGCAAGGTTTTTTTTTAGCCAGGGTTGTACGGCTGGAGGGGGTTACAGAGATAGAAATGGGTGAAGCCATGAAGGGACTTCAACATGATGATGAGAATTTTAAATTTGAGGACTGGTTATTGTCAGTCAGGGAGCACGGGGTGATGGGTGAACAAGACTTGGTCTAGGGTAGGATATGGGCAGTGGAGTTTTGGATGAACTAATGTTTATGGAGGGTAGAAGATGGGAGACTGGCTCGGAAAGCATTGGAATAGTCATGTATGGAGGTGACTAAGGCTTGGATGAAGTATTTCAGCAGCAGATGGGGCGAAGCAGTGATGGAGATGGACGATATTACGGGGGTTGAAGTAGGTGGTGTTTGTAATGGCGAGGATATGGGGTTTGAAGCTCAGCTTTGGATCAAATACGGCATCGAGGTTGCGAACAGTGGCTGGGGAGAGGGGATGGAATTGGTGGCGAGAGTACAGAATTTATGACGGGGATGGAGACAATGGCTTCAGTATCCTCTTGTTTAACTGCAGGAAATTGCAGCCCATCCAGGACTGATTGTCAGACAACACAGAGTCGGTGGACGGGTCGAGACAGGTGGTGGAGTGGCAGAACTAGGCGTCATGGAATCACCAACATTAAAATTAGTTCAATTTTTTCCCCAAAAGTTTTTATTCATTTTAAGCTAATACTGTTTGGGGTTTTTGTATTACTGAGAGGGATGGATAGTGATGTTTGAGACCGAATTCCGATCTGTGGCTGGCTGGAGCACAGTCAGGTTCTCAGCATGGCGAATGGCTGCCTATTCAACTTCGTCAATGACGGTTTCAGAACCCTGGAAAGTTCAGAAGAAAAAAATCTCTTTTCTAATTGTGTAAATAACTACAAAAAATAGTTCAGATTTGGGGAGAGCAGAAAAAATGAATAAATAAAAATATTTCAATCTTAAGTAAATACTGAAAATCCACTGTGAGTGAATGCAAAACAAAACTAATATAAATAACAAAGATATCGGGAAATAAAAGCAACTGTACTTGCATCTTCAGATTTTATAAAGTCGTGGGCAAATAGTGTTACAAATCCTGTATCTGTGAAACCCAGTATGTGCAACAGTTTTATTTTCAATAATATGATATGTTGCTTCAATAATTTTGCTGTATTCCGATACTGTTCAAATCACTCATGTTTTGGCTACCGTGGGACCGCAGTGAGCATTGGCAATAACATTACAGGTTCTGAAATTGAGACTACCTGTGAGAAACATCACTGGAGGGCTTGTTTTTTTAGCAGTTAGTAGTTTATTTAATGATTTGGTAAGGTTTGTTATAAACTGAATTTTTGTTCCCAGTTACTCATTCTCTGCTCATTTAGACCCACTTTCAAACATTGATGGCACTTGTGTTTTTAGTAAACCTTCAACAGTAACGCATTGGGACTTGGACTGGCCTTAAAGTGAAAAAAAGAAGGAAATTCCTTTCTTGTTCATTGTTTAAATAGGGTGAATCTGTTTTGTGACTTTAAAAAAAAATTAAATTTCAAGAAATCAAACATTGCAGATTACAAGTTGAAATAGGAAAACGAGCAAACATTCAACAATCAATTTTTTTAAGTTGATTTTTTTTATAGGTAGATTTTTTTATAGATAGTTACTTCTATTAATGTCTTTAGTTAATGACATTTGAAGTAGAGGGCAAATTTAGAGGGGATCACAGGCTACTACTGTATGTATCTCAGAATATAAATAGTTTTATGACTAGAATATAAACTTTGCAAACTTATTGGGGGAAATTTGAATTTCAAATTTTTGGTTAATTGCAAGATAGGTTACTGTCGGCCTCATAGCGCTTTTTCCCCTTTTCTTCTGATCTCTAATAGACTGAAATGAACAGAGAAATGACATAACCAAGCAGGATATTCCAGGTTTAAATTGGGGCATACCAGCAACAATCACTCACAAATGAGACTGTTTCATTATGGTCTTACCTACCTAAATGACCACTAATAAAATGATTGGATGATCCCGATACTCATCCTGTCCAAAGTCAGTTGCCTGCATGAATTAGGAAACTATGCATTTCGAGTACCTGTATCTCTGAAATGAAGATCAAACATATTTAGTCAGCAGCAGAATTTCCTGCTGCTGAAAGGCTCCTGTGATCACTCCGACTTTTTGGTTTTAATGGTTCTTTGATCAGCAAATGCCAGCACCAAATCTTACTCTTCAGATCAATGACGCTTCACCCTCGCAGGACCAATGAGTTATAAGGTACCTGCTCCTGCATAGAATCAGAACATATCTTTGCATCTGCCCTTGATGACGTTCTCCATCATCAAGAGAATTAGGTTTGTTGGAAGCAAGCTGGAAGTTGAAATGGTGTGGAGACTCCAGATTTTTTTCTTGAATAGTGATGGATTGTCACAGATTTAATCCTAAAGGCAGGTTTAACTAACACCTTGTATCCTTAGCTTTTAACTCAGTTAATAAGACAATGTAAGATTTTGGTTTCAACTCAGCCAGCAGCACTGTCATGAATGTTGCTTGAAAGAATGTTAGCTTGATCTGCTGTTGCTCCACGTACTGACATGGCAGGTGTTCCCGTTTATGTTGAGTATCAAAAGGCTTAAAAATTGAAATTAGTTGCAGGTTAGCAAGAGTTCCACATTTCACATTCCCATGGAAAATTATAATTATAAGACCTGGTCTGAAAGAAACAGAATATTATTGATAGAGTAATTCAGATTCATTTATGTTTATAGACCAATACTATAATAAAATAAAAATATGCTTGTTTTAGCACTTTACACATCAAAATATCTTAAGAACTTTACAGTGAATTACTTATTGAAGTGTAGTGAATTTTCTTATGTAGGCAAATCTAGCAGCTATTCTGTGCCAGCAACATTCTGCAGTCATGAATAATCAGTCGATCTGCAGTTCGCTGGAACTGTTGGTTAGGACACTGGGGAGGCTCTCCGCTCTCATTCACCTTTCCCATGTTTTGCTATTTGTTGTTGTTCTTCAAAACTTGGGGTGTTGCAACACATAGAATCATAGAATGGTTACAGCACAGAAGGAGGCCATTCGGCCCGTCGAGCCTGTGACCGCTCTCAGCAAGAGCACTTCAGCTAGTCCATGCCCCCTCCCTTTCCTCGTAGCCCAGCAAAAAATGTTCCTTCAGGTACTTAGCCAATTCCCTTTTGAAAGCCACAATTGAGTCTGCCTCCACCACCCTTTCAGGCATTGCATACCAACTCCTAACCACTCATTGCGTAAAAAATGTTTTTCCTTATGTCGTGTTTGGTTCGTTTGCCAATCACCTTACATCTGTGCCTTCTGGTTCTTGACTCTTCCGCCAACAGTGGTTCTCGATCCTTCCACCAACGGGAACAGTTTCTCACTATCTACTCTGTCTAGACCCCTCATGATTTTGAATACCTCTATCAAATCTCCTCTCAACCTTCTCTGCTTCAAGGAGAACAACTCCAGCTTCTCCAGTCTATCCATGTAACTGAAGTCCCACATCCCTAGAACCATTGTCGTAAATCTTTTTTGCACCCTCTCTAAGACCTTCACATCTAAAATGCGATGCCCAGAATTGAACACAATACTCCAGTTGAGGCAGAACCGGTATTTTATAAATGTTCATCATAACTTCCATGCTTTTGTACTCTGTGCCTCTATTTATAAAGCCCAGGATCTCTCATCTAGGCTTACCGCATCAAAAATTTCAATTAAGTTCGTTAAACACAATTTGCCTTTAACAAATCCGTGCTGGCTTTCCTTAATTAATCCATACTTGTCCAGATGACTTAATTTTGTCCCTAATTATCATTTCTAAGAGCTTTCCCACTACCGAGGTTAAACTGACTAGCTTGTAGTAGGTGGGTTTATCCTTACACCCTTTGTTGAATAAGGGTGTAACATTTACAATTCTCCCATTCTCTGGCATCATTCCTGTATCTAAGGAGGTTTGGAAGATTATGGCCAGAACCTCTGCGATTTCCACTTTAACTTCCCTCAACATCCTAGGATGCATCCCATTCGATCCTGGTAACCTATCTACTTTAAGTGAAGCCAGCCTTTCTAATACCTCTTTATCAATTTTTATCCCATTGATAAAGAGAAGGTTTATTTGTCTTACCAATTGCCAATGCTTTCCATTTATAAATCCCTCTATTATACTCCTTGAGGGTACTCCTTTAAACTATCATTAAAATATTTGTCATCGGTCCTCGCTAAGGTAGAGGTTTACACTTTTTTTAAAAAGCACTGTCAACTGCTTCCTGTCCATGTCCAGTATTGACTTTACCTTCTAGTTTTGGTACACCAAAGTTTTTCATAGTTTATTCAGTCATATTCTTGCTTTAAGTTAGAATGTTGCAATAATTTTTTTAGGACACTAGAAGAATTTGTCATTGTGTTCTTTTGATTTTTCTTATGCAGTTTAACTTCTTATCCACCATAATGGAAGAGATTCCGTCCCCATGAACTTTCATGGATAATCCCTAAATTTTATTCTCTAACTTATCCTCCAGTAACATACTCGGCACAGGAATGAAGACAAATAAAGTCAGTTTAACATTTCTCAGCTGTATAGTTAATTTTGGTCTAGTAGGATTGAAGTGAAGATTTGTGCATTGTTTTTCCTGAAAATATTTTGGTGGATAATTGAGGAGGCAGATGATCAATGTAGGTTCCACTCTACCACTTGTAACCATTAAGGACCTGATCCAGCTGAGTATTTCATTTTAGGTTGGTATTTAAATAATTATAAATTATTTTGGCAGGATCACAAAGTAACATTAAAAATGGAGTACCAGTTCCAAGGGCTTGTCCAAAGTGTAACATTCACTTCAATGTCTTGGATTCTTTACGGCAACATATGGTTGTAAGTATTTTGATAATGATTATTATTTAAACAAGGAATAAGAAGAAATAGTCTGCTATAATTTGAGATTGTGCGTGCAAATAATTGAACATAATAAAAAATATTGCAATTAAGAAGATAGAACCTTGTCTTAAAAATATTTTTTAAAATTACCTGAATTCGCGGTCCCAATCAGCGGGTACGAGGTGCGCATGCACCTATAGGGGCCCTGCCAGTTCCGGGTATAGGCATGCGAAACGCATGCGCCTAAACCCAGAACTTGCTGGCGGAGAGTTGGGCTATTTGTCAACTCCTGCCCAGCGAATGCCATTGAAATGCTTATGACTGATAAAAGCAGGGGTAAGGCCTGCTTTTATCAGCGCAGGACTTTTAAAGCACAGAATAATACATTTTTTCAATAATTTAAACATTTAAATCCTATAAGGTAAATTTAATTTTAGACCCTTTAAAATATGTAAATATATTTTTCAAAAAATTACATTTTTGTTAGAAATAATTAATTAAATTCCATTTTGATTAATTTTAAATATGTGATGTTTAAAAACAAAATGTATCTTAAGTGCTTGTGTGTTCTGGGGGGTTTTCCAATTCATACTTATGATGATTGGAATCACCATAAGTATGAATGGGAATACCCCTACTTTGATAGGTTGGGCTGGCCCATGTGATCCCAGTGATGCGTATGAAATGCATACGCTGCTGGAATACGTGGGCCTCTAGGCAGGCCTTAGCGTGGAGGCCCAGGACCAGAAGTCTCCGAAACTCCAGGAACAACAGGTAGTCTTGTAGAAATATTTGCGGCCGGAAGCATCCGCCCGCGGAAAGCCTCCGGCCACAGATTCTGGGCCATTAATTGGGATTATGAGCCTTTATTAACCAACATTTTGTTCTAGAGGCATATGGTTTTTAAATTTGTTATGCATATGCATTAAAATATTGTGATCGTATTAAAAATATTTATCTTGTAAGCACTGATAAATAATACCACTATTTGTTTGTACCTGTTGAGTTCTGCTGTCCAGATCTGGTGTCCAGCTACTGTCCTGTACTGTCAACCGAACAGTCGTCAAATAAGGTATTCGAGATCGAAAAAGGGAAACTTATCATGTTGGTCAATGACTTTTATTATGGAAAAGATGATGGCGATGCCCACCTAAATCAGCAAGATCAGAAGACACATACAACTTTCAAGTGCTACAGCTGTCTGAAGATCCTGAAGAATAATATAAGGTACTATAAATTAACTGCCCGAGTGTAGGGCTTATACCATATTTCTAAAATAGCATGTTATTCAAAATTAGAGAGTTTAATCAATTAGATGCTGCAACATTTATTATTCTATTAAATCTACACTTAGTTTAAAATGTAGTTTTAAATTTAACCCCACAATTATAAAATGTAATTTCTAAATAACCCTAAATTGAAGAGGAAGGGGGGAAAATCTAAATATTTTTATTACTTTGGCCAAGACTGCCTCTGGACTTTATTGGGTATTGCAGCAGCAGTGGACTACTGCTGTTTGAACTCTTAATCGGTACGGCTTTGAATTGGGTTCCATGACAATGGTCAGCAATGATTCTCATTCCACTTGGTGTTTCCATGTGGCTGATGGGAATCTTGGTTTATGAGAGCTTGTTGGAAGTTCTGTCCCACTATTTCATGGTATAGAAACATAGAAAATAGGTGCAGGAGTAGACCATTCGGCCTTTGGAGCCTGCACCACCATTCAATATGATCATGGCTGATCACGCACTTCAGTACCCCATTCCTGCTTTCTCTCCATATCCCTTGATGCCTTTAGCCATAAGGGCCACATCTAACTCCCTTTTGAATATATTAACGAACTGGCCTCAACAACTTTCTGTGGTAGAGAATTCCACATGCTTACAACTCTCTGAGTGAAGAAGTTTCTCCTCATCTCGGTTCTAAATGGCTTACCCCTTATCCTTAGACTGTAACTCCTGGTTCTGGACTTCCCCAACATCGGGAACATTCTTCCTGCATCTAACCTGTCCAATCCTGTCAGAATGTTATATGTTTCTATGAGATCCCCTCTCATTCTTCTAAATTCCATTGAATATGAGCCTAGTGGATCCAGTCTTTCTTCATATGTCATCCCGGGAATCAGTCTGGTGAACCTTCGCTGCACTCCCTCAATAGCAAGAATGTCCTTCCTTAGATTAGGAGACCAAAACTGTACACAATATTCAAGGTGTGGCCTCACCAAGGCCCTGTACAACTGTAGTAAGACCGCCCTGCTCCTATACTCACATCCTCTCGCTATGAAGGCCAACATGCCATTTGCCGCCTTCACCGCCTGCTTTACCTGCATGCCAACTTTCAATGACTGATGTACCCCAGCCTCTTTTACTAATCTGTCACAATTCAGATAATCTGCCTTCCTGTTTTTACCACCAAAGTGGATAACCTCACATTTATCCACATTATACCGCATCTGCCATGTATTTGCCCACTCACCTAACCTGTCCAAGTTACCCTGCAGCCTCTTAGCATCCTCCTCACAGCTCACACCACCACCCAGCTTAGTGTCATCTGCAAACTTGGAGATATTGCACTCAATTCCCTCATCCAAATCATTAATGTATATTGTAAATAGCTGGAGTCCCAGCACTGAACCTTGCGGTAGTCACTGCCTACCATTCTGAAAAGGACCCGTTTATTCCTACTCTTTGCTTCCTGTCTGCCAACCAGTTCTCTATCCATGTCAGTACATTACACCCAATACCATGTGCTTTAATTTTGCACACTAATCTCTTGTGTGGGACCTTGTCAAAAGCCTTAGGAAAGTCTAAATACACCACATCCACTGGCTTCCCCTTGTCCACTCTACTAGTTACATCCTCAAGAAATTCTAGAAGATTTGTCAAGCATGATTTCCCTTTCATAAATCCATGCTGATTTGGATCAATCCAGTCACTGCTTTCCAAATGCGCTGCTATTCCATCTTTAGCAATTGATTCCAACATCTTCCCCACCACCGATGTCAGGCTGACCGGTCTATAATTCCCTGTTTTCTCTCTCCCTCCTTTTTTTAAAAAGTGGGGTTACATTAGCTACCCTCCAGTCCATAGGAACTGATGCAGAGTCTGTAGAATGTTGGAAAATGACCACCAATGCATACACTAATTCTAGGGCCACTTCCTTAAGTACTCTGGGATGCAGACTATCAGGCCCTGGCGATTTATCGGCCTTCAATCCCATCAATTTTCCTAACACAATTTGCTGACTAATAAGGATTTCCTTTAGTTCCTCCTTCTCGCTAGACCGTCGGTCCCCTAATATTTCCGGAAGGTTATTTGTGTCTTCCTTAGTGAAGACAGAACCAAAGTATTTGTTCAATTGGTCTGCCATTTCTTTGTTCCCCATTATAAATTCACCTGATTCTGACTGTAAGGGACCTACATTTGTCTTCACTAATCTTTTTCTCTTCACGTATCTATAGAAGCTTTTGCAGTCAGTTTTTATGTTCCCTGCAAGCTTACTCTCATATTCTATTTTTCCCCTCCTAATTAAACCCTTTGTCCTCCTCTGCTGAATTCTAAATTTCTCTCAGTCCTCAGGTTTGCTGCTTTTTTTGGCCAATTTATATGCCTCTTGAGCCACCTTTCTTGGTTTGTTTTTACTCCAGACAGGGATGTACAATTGTTGAAGTTCATCCATGTGATCTTTAAATGTCTGCCATTGCCTATCCACCGTCAATCCTTTAAGTATCACTCGCCAGTTTATCCTAGCCAATTCGCGTCTCATACCATCGAAGTTAACTTTCTCTGAATTAACTGTGTCATTCTCCATCTTAATGAAGAATTCTACCATATTATGATCACTCTTCCCCAAGGGGCCTCGCACAATAAGATTGCTAATTAATCCTCTCTCATTACACAACACTCAGTCTAAGATGGCCTCCCCGTTAGTTGGTTCCTCGACATATTGGTCTAGAAAACCATCCCTAATACGCTCCAGGAAATCCTCCTCCACTGTATTGCTACCAGTTTGTTTAGTCCAATCTATATGTAGATTAAAGTCATCCATGATAACTGCTGTACCTTTATTGCACGCATCCCTAATTTCCTGTTTTGATGCCATCCCCAACCTCACTATGACTATTTGGTGGTCTGTACACAACTCCCACTAGCGTTTTCTGCCCTTTGTATTCCGCAGCTCTATCCATACAGATTCCACCTCTTCCACGCTAATGTCCTTCCTTACTATTGCGTTAATCTCTTTAACCAGCAACGCTACCCCACCTCCTTTTCCTTTCAGTCTATCTTTCCTGAATATTGAATACCCTTGGATATTGAGTTCCCAGCCTTGGTCACCCTGGAGCCTTGTCTCCGTAATCCTAATTACATCATATCCGTTAACAGCTATCTGCGCAGTTAATTCATCCACCTTATTACGAATGCTCCTCACATTAAGACACAGAGCCTTCAGGCTTGTTTTTTTAACACTCTTTGTCCTTTTAGAATTATGTTGTAATGTGGCCATTTTTGATTTTTGCCTTTGATTTTTCTGCCCTCCACTTTTACTTTTCTCCTTTATACCTTTTGCTTCTGCCCTCTTTTTACTTCCCTCTGTCTCCCTGCATAGGTTCCCATCCCCCTGCCCTATTAGTTTAAATCCTCCCCAACATCGGTTCCAGTCCTGCCCAGGTGCAGACCGTCCGGTTTGTGCTGGTCCCACCTCCCCCAGAACTGGTTCCAATGTCCCAGGAATTTGAATCCCTCCCTCTTGCACCATTCCTCAAGCAACGTATTCATCTTAACTATCCTGCTATTTCTACTCTGACTAGCAGATGAGATTACTACCTTTGAGGTCCTACTTTTTAATTTAACTCCTAGCTCCCTAAATTCAGCTTGTAGGACCTCATCCTGCTTTTTACCTATATTGTTGGTACGTTTACTCACCATGACAACGGGCTGTTCACCCTCCCCCTCCAGAATGCCCTGTAGCTGCTCCGAGACATCCTTGACCCTTGCAGCAGGGAGGCAACATATCACCCTGGAGTCTCGTTTGCGGCCGCAGAAATGCTTATCTATTCCCCTTACAATAGAATCCCCTACCACTATAGCTCTCCCACTCTTTTTTTCTACCCTCCTGTGCTGCAGAGCCACCCATGGTGCCATGAACTTGGCTGCTGCTGCCTTCCCCTGATGAGCCATCTCCCCCAACAGTACCCAAGGTGGTATATCTGTCTAGGAGGGAGATGACCTGCACTACCTTCTTCCACTGCTCTTCCTATCTGCCTGTGTAACCTTTACCTGCGGAGTGACCAACTCACTAAACGCGCTATTCACGACATCCTCAGCATCGCGGATGCTCCAGAGTGAATCCATGCGCAGCTCCAGTGCCGCACTGCGGTCTATCAGGAGCTGCAGCTGGATACACTTCCCGCACACATAGTAGTCCAGGACTGCGCTATGCACGTTAACACCATTTTGTGATTGATTGAAGCTTTTCTATGTTTTTATTCTTACGGCTGTCAGCAAATGACTTGGGCACAGACAGGTCCGATCTATGTAGTGTTTTTAATCACACTGTGCAATCACATTGGGCCTGAGTTTGCGGTCAGAGGTTTCCTGCGCGCGGATACCTCTGAACACAAAAAATATACGCACCTACCTGATGGTTCTGGATCCACGGAGACTCGCGCTCCTGGGCCTCTATGCATAGGCCTGCGTAGAGGCCCACATATACCAGGGGCACAGACGGTTCACAAACACCCCTGGGATCACATGGGCTGGCCCAACCAATCAGAAAGGGGGATTCTCATTATGCTTACGGAGATTCCATTTACGTATGAAATCCCCATGAACTTAATAGGAATCACCCAAAAACACATGTATACAACCTTGAAATTAAAAAATTCATTATGTTTAAAATTAATTAAAATATTGAATTAAATGAAATATTTAAAACAAAAAAATAATTTTGGAAAAATAAATGTAAACATTTTTAAGGGGCCAAAAATAAACTTATTTTACAGGTTTATGAATGTTAAAATGATTTTTTAATTTTTATTTTAATATTTATTTTCACCTTTACACTGGTAAAAGGCCTTGCGCCTGCTTTTACCAGGCGTTGGCGTTTTACGGGCATTCGCTGGGCAGGAGTTGGGCAAATAGGCCAACTCTCCATCAACAGATGTCCATTTCCTGGGGATGCAGAGGATCTGTCCATGCGTAAACCCGGAACCTGCGAGGCACTTATGGCCACATATGCCGTCATAGGCCATGGAAAATCCGGACCATTGCTGTAGTTGACTGAAAATGACCCATGGGTAATAGTGAAAAATCTTGAATGTGACCGATTCTTTCAGGCATAGCATAACTTTTGAGGAAAAGGTTTAATCCTAATTACAATAAACAAATGAAAATCCTGGTGAAAGGAAAATAGCTAATGCAACAAGATGTTTCTGATTTGGTGATTTTTGAGAGAGAGAAAAATAAGCTCAGATCTGGAAGACTGAGCTAGAAGGTACATTATAATAAAAATAAGAAACTAAGGAATGAGATTGACAATGTGGTCAGTGCAGAGTAGGTGGTCCAACAGCATGAAACAGTTACTTTTCTCCCACCTCCCTTTCCCCTCCAAAGTCTTTGAACGTGTTGTCGTCTCCCAAATCCGTGCCCATCTTTCCCGCAATTCCATGTTTGAATCCCTCCAATCCGGTTTCCGCGCCTGCCACAGTACCGAAACAGCTCTCATCCAAGTCACAAATGGCATCCTTTGTGACTGTGACAAAGGCAAACTATCCCTCCTCGTCCTTCTTGACTTGTCTGCAGCCTTTGACACAATTGACCACTCTATCCTTCTCCAACACCTCTCCAGCGTCGTCCAGCTGGGTGGGACTGCACTCACCTGGTTCCATTCTTATCTATCTAATTGTAGCCAGAGAATCACCTGCAACGGTTTCTCTTCCCGACCCGCATCGTTACCTCTGGTGTCCCCCAAGGATCTATCCTTGACCCCCTTCTATTTCTCATCTACATGTTGCCCCTCGGCGACATCATCCGAAAACACAGCGTCAGTTTCCACATGTACGCTGATGACACCCAGTTCTACTTCACTAGCACTTCTCTCGACCCCTCTATTGTATCTAAATTGTCCGACATTCAGTTCCGGATGAGCAGAAATTTTCTCCAATTGATTATTGGGAAGACCGAAACCATTGTTTACGGTCCCCGCCACAAACTCCGTTCCCTAGCCACTGACTCCAACCCTCTCCCCAACTTCTGTCTGAGGCTGAACCAGACTGTTCGCAACCTTGGTGTCTTATTTGACCCTGAAATTAGCTTTCGACCACATATCCGCAGCTTAATTAAGACCGCCTATTTCCACCTCCGTAGCATCGCTCATCTCCGTCCTTGCCTCGGCTCATCCGCTGCTGAAGCCCTTATGCATGCTTTTGTTACCACGAGACTTGACTATTCCAATGCACTCCTGGCTGGCCGCCCACATTCTACCCTACGTAAACTAGAGGTGATCCAAAACTTGGCTGCCCGTGGCTTACTTGCACCAAGTCCTGCCCACCCATCACCCCTGTGCTCGCTGACCTACATTGGCTTCCAGTTAAGCAACGCCTAGATTTCAAAATTCTCATCCTTATTTTCAAATCCCTCCATGGCCTCGACCCTCCCTATCTCCATAATTTTCTCCAGCCCCACAACCCCCCAAGATGTCCACGCTCCTCTAATTCTGCCCTCTTGAGCCCCTGATTATAATCGCTCAACCATTGGTGGCCGTGCCTTCTGTTGCCTAGGCCCCAAGCTCTGGAACTTCCTATCTAAAACTCTCCGCCTCTCTACCTCTCTTTCCTCCTTCAAGACGCTCCTTAAAACCTACCTCTTTCGCCAGCGTTAATTTCTACTTATGCAGTCTGGTGTCAAATTTTTATCTCATAATACTCCTGTGCAGCACCGGGACATTAAAGGCCCTATATTAATACAAGTTGTTGTTCTTCATAACATTACAAGAAATCTCAAAACTTATTGTTGGAAGGGGTGTTTAGTGTCTATCGATCATGTCCTTATTTCAACTAGAATTTTGAGTTTGGCATTGCAAAAACAGTAGTACATTTTTATCCAACAAAAACATATTTTAAAAATGCAAAAGGAAACCCGTTCTAAATGTCGTGATGTATACTGCCATATCCTTTTTAGTAGCATGCTTAACCCCATCTTTATAATGCCCAGTTTTTGACTGCACTCTTTAGTACATCAACGCACATTATTAGTTAGTAAAACATTACTTTCTCTATTGCTATTTTTTGCAGTTATCATAGAGGGTGCTATATTGAAGGGTTATTATAACTCAGTGCATCTCCCTCTTATCTGTTGTATTTTAGTTTTGTCACTTTCCTCCTCCACCTCCCCCATGCCCCCCAGATGCCCCCTAAAAATAAATGAAGAAGTCAATTAACATTGTTTATCTGCGTCAAGACCATTATAAAAGGTCACAATTCATTTTGTATTATAGGAAAACATGGCATTTCTTCAGTAGATTTCTGGAACTGGGTAAATTTGAGGGAGAGTGCTTTCATCATTTTAATGTGTAACTTTTTCCCTGTTATGCATTGGATAAAATTTAAATACACTTTCACAGTAAATAGCTATTGGATGTTTGAGGACGCCTTCTGATTAAAGAGGATAAGTAGCAAATGGTTAACATTAACCTAGTAGTGGTAGAATACAGGTTTGTGCCCACTATTTTCAACATGGGACCTTTCCCATTTTGTCTGTTATCACAGAATGTTGAGTAAAATTGAGGCGTTTCCCCATAAGATGGAAGAATCTATAAGTGGGTTACCCTGGGTCATTATTGAATACTTCCAAATGGACAGTTACAGTGTGGTTAATTGGAGAGCCCTGAATACCCGTTGGCCCCCTTCTTCACCTCGAGTGAAATGTAGATTGAGGAAAAACACAGGGAGACATTTTGTTAAATACTGTTTTAAATATATTGCACTGTGGTTTCTTCATATTCATGGAAGTAATTGCTAAATTAATTTTCTGAGTGATTATATTAATAGTATATGTGAGTGAACCCAGGTATTCAAAATGTGTTTTAGTTTTACTCCAATTACCACGTGTGGTGATTTTTGCAGTACATTATATACTATTACAGTGCAAAGAAATACAATAGCTTCAATTCTGTTGAAAAGAAATTAAACCTGAAACACCATCAGAAGACCAAATTTGGCAAGTGTGCTTGCAAGTACTCTAGAGGGTGATTATGCTGCACCATGAGTATATGGTACAATACTCCACAGCCTTCATTACCATTTTTTGGTACAGATTGATGGCATTATCAGCAGATTTCAGTGGAATTCCCTTCAGGGATGTACAGTGAAAAATAGTTGGTAGTTTATACAGTACAACTGTTCTTTTGATTGAATAACTTTACTTTAAAATGCTGCGAAAAGGCTTCTGTAAGCTGTTTTAACAGCCAGACCCGTTTGTATCACAGTCACGTGCTGGCAGTTAAGGTCATAGTTGCCCTGAATAAGAATCCTTTAAGGGAAGCTGAAATAGCAAAATGTGAAAATTGAATTATGGGCATGGCTGTTGAGAGCACAGCCTGCATGATAAAATGAGCTGAGTTGTAGTAATAGGTGAGGTGAGTTTCTTAAATAAAGCAAAAGCTACATATAATTGAGGGTATTTTAATCGCTATTAGATGTACTTAGAAGCAGAGACCTAAGTAGAAGTGCTAGTGATTTGTCTTGAGAGCAGCTCAAATCTAATGAATACTTTTAAAGAGTTTTATGACTGAGAAATAATAAATATGAAAGTAAATTTTCTGTAGGAACATACTCTCATTTTAGTTATAAATAAAGTATGAACTAACACTATTATCACCCCCCGCCCCACCCCCCCCCAGTCTCATTTTCACTGTATTTGCTTATGGCCGTTTATTTATTTAAAACCATGACTGCCATTTTTGGGAAAATTGTTATGTGTCCACAGTTACTAACATCATACCTACTCGCCTATCCTTTCAATCCAAAGCTATAAAGCATCAATTACAAAAAAACTGCCTTTTTTAAGTCAGCTCCCATGTTCCATGGTTTAACCGCCAACGGCAGTACAGAGCTTCAAGGCAATGTGCAGTGTACGCCACACATGAAATTGATTGAGGATTACTCATTGGCTAGTCACTGTATATTGCTCTTGTATAAATAAGAACATGTATTAATTAACACTGAAAACTTGCAGTAGAATAAGATGTGCATATTGCATGTGACTCAAACCAGTACATCCCTATTTGTAACATTGTTATTTTCTGGTGATGCAGTTAACATAGAAACATAGAAAATAGGTGCAGGAGTAGGCCATTCGGTCCTTCGAGCCTGCACCACCATTCAATAAGATCATGGCTGATCATTCACCTCAGTACCCCTTTCCTGCTTTCTCTCCATACCCCTTGATCCCTTTAGCCGTAAGGGCCATATCTAATTCCCTCTTGAATATATCTAATGAACTGGCATCAACAACTCTCTGCGTTAGAGAATTGCACAGGTTAACAACTCTCTGAGTGAAGAGTTTCTCCTCATCTCGGTCCTAAATGGCATACCCCTTATCCTTAGACTATCTCCCTGGTTCTGGACTTGCCCAACATCGGGAACATTGTTCCTGCATCTAACCTACATAAGAACATAAGAATTAGGAACAGGAGTAGGCCATCTAGTCCCTCGAGCCTGCTCCGCCATTCAAAAAGATCATGGCTGATCTGGCCGTGGACTCAGCTCCACTTACCCGCCCGCTCCCCATAACCCTTAATTCCCTCATTGGTTAAAAATTTATCTATCTGTGATTTGAATACATTCAATGAGCTAGCCTCAATTGCTTCCCTGGGCAGAGAATTCCACAGATTCACAACCCTTGGAGAAGAAATTCCTTCTCAACTCGGTTTTAAATTGGCTCCCCCGTATTTTGAGGCTGTGCCCCCTAGTTCTAGTCTCCCCGACGAGTGGAAACAACCTCTCTGCCTCTATCTTGTCTATCCCTTTCATTATTTTAAATGTTTCTATAAGATCACCCCTCATCCTTCTGAACTCCAACGAGTAAAGACCCAGTCTACTCAATCTATCATCATAAGGTAACCCCCTCATCTCCGGAATTAGCCTAGTGAATCATCTCTGTACCCCCTCCAAAGCTAGTATATCCTTCCGTAAGTACGGTGACCAAAACTGTACGCAGTACTCCAGGTGCGGCCTCACCAATACCCTGTACAGTTGCAGCAGGACCTCCCTGCTTTTGTACTCCATCCCTCTTGCAATGAAGGCCAACACTCCATTCGCCTTCCTGATTACCTGCAAACTAACATTTTGGGATTCATGCACAAGGACCCCCAGGTCCCTCTGCACCGCAGCATGTTGTAATTTCTCCCCATTCAACTGTCCAGTCCCGTCAGAATTTTATATGTTTCTATGAGATCCCCTCTCATCCTTCTAAACTCCAGTGAATACAGGCCCAGTCGATCCAGTCTCTCCTCATATGTCAGTCCTGCCATCCCAGGAATCAGTCTGCTGAACCTTCACTGCACTCCCTCAATAGCAAGAACGTCCTTCCTCAGATTAGGAGACCAAAACTGAACACAATGTTCCAGGTGAGGCCTCACTAAGGCCCTGTACAACTGCAGTAAGACCTCCCTGCTCCTATACTCAAATCCCCTAGCTATGAAGGCCAACATACCATTTGCCTTCTTCACCACCTGCTGTACCTGCATGCCCACTTTCAATGACTGATGTACCATGACACCCAGGTCTCGTTGCACCTCCCCTTTTCCTAATCTGCCGCCATTCAGATAATATTCTACCTTCATATTTTTGCCACCCAAGTGGATAATCTCACATTTATCCACATTATACTGCATCTGCCATGCGCTTGCCCACTCACCTAACCTGTCCAAGTCACCCTGCAGTCTTTTAGCGTCCTCCTCACAGCTCACACCGCCACCCAGCTTAGTGTCATCTGCAAACTTGGAGATACTACACTCAATTCCCTCATCCAAATCATTAATGTATATTGTAAAGAGCTGGGGTCCCAGCACTGAGCCCTGTGGCACTCCACTAGTCACTGCCTGCCATTCTGAAAAGGACCCATTTATCCCGACTCTCTGGGATCAAATCGAAGATTGATGTTGACCTAGAAGCTACTTAATATATTGAAACTGGACTGTCATGGGGCTGGCATTCTTCCCACTCTGGCTGTAGTTAACGCAAAGCTACTGGCCTTAACTGATGGGGTGTCCTAGCTGGACAAGCATTGAGACGTCTACCAATGCCCTGTGTTGAGAGGCAGTAGTTTTAGTTGATTAACACTTGTAGTACCCTGTGGCGTTTGAGATTCACTATGCTTGTGACCTGCCAAAGTAAGCTCAAAGGATATGGGTAAATAAGTTGTTCCCTTAAGTGGGTGGAGAATGTTCACTCTGTATCAGGCAAACAGAAACTTTACCCTTGTGAATTTCTTTGTAACTTAATTTGGAGAGTCAAAAGCATGGGCATGAGTTTCCATTTATATCAAATGCCTGGTTGAAAAAAAATCTAATTCAGTAAATATTCAAATTAAATTAGTAATTGTATGAAAAAGACAGTTATTGATGGTATAATTTGAAGAGCATTTTTTAAAGACATATAAGTGGTAATTTTAACCCTCCAAAGATGAGTGGGTTTAGGTTGGTTTGGAGGTTAAAATGTAAAAACTCTGAATCGCGAACCTAACCTGCTTCGAACCCACCCACTTCCACTTTCAATGAAGGCGGTACAGGGGCCGAGCAACCAACCTGCTCCCAGGTGGTGGGTCGCTAATTTAAATATTTTAATGAGGGTGCACGCCTCAGATTTTCTTTCTCTCCCAGCTATAACACTGGCCAGCCGGGTTTCCCGGACCTCAGGAAACCTGTCGGCTAAAGGGAAGTGAGGATCATCGTGTGGAAGAGCTAAATGCTTTTCCAGCACTGCTTGTGGGCCAGAAGGAGCAGGAGCATTCCTCCCCCACCACCCCAGCCCACCAAGCAAACCTGTTCTCCCCTTCCCCCCCCCAGCACACGATCACTGACATCACTGCCCCTCCACCCTGCGCGATCACTGACACACCACCCCATTGATCACCAGCCTTCCCCCCCCCCCCCCCCCCAAACACTCTCGGCCACTCACGATCGACGCTGTACCCCGCCACCGCCCCCCCCCCCCTCGTGATCTCTACCCCGATGAGCAAGATCTTGCCTGTTCCTGGGCTGCGGCCGATTCTGGATCGTGCTCCACCCAACGGAGCCAGGCCTGTCAATCAGACTGGCTTCCTGGCAAGGAACCTGTTTTTTTTTTTAAAAACACGCACACTGTGGAGTTGAATGTGCCGGGTTTCCTGACGAGAACTCCTTCCCCCTCCCCACTTGGAAATCCAGTAAATATCGGGGCCGTAGTGATCGGGATAAATGAAGCATTATGTGTTACTTTAAAATTTTGTTTTCTTCATATAATGCATTTATTCACAGCAGATTTAGTTCATGTGCATTTTTCTGCATTCACTGTGCACGTGACTCTCAAAATATAAACTATAGGATAAATTCTGCATGCACCCATCAAAGTTAAGGTAATAACACTATGGCCAAATTCTTTGTTTAGTACCTTTTTATTTAGGAAGGCTTTGTGATCGGGGTGGAGTCTCTGAACTTAACTTTAAATGTTTATACATAAAGATTGATTATAAATTGTAAAATAAAATGAATGATTATGCCGACTTAATTTTGTGTTTTTTAGTTAAAATTCAAAAGTTTAAAACCACATTTAAAAAGCATGCTATGCATTTTGCAATATCAGGTTTACTCTCTGGTTTTTACTTACATACAGTTTATTTCACCATGTAATATGTTTAAAGCCGCACGTTGGAGATGATTAGTATTTTAGTAGCTGCCTCGTCATTGTTAGGTTTATGAACCACATGAAGCATCACATGGAACTAGAGAAGCAGAGCAGTGAAAGCTGGGAAAACCACACCACCTGTCAGCACTGTCATCGGCAATTCCCCACACCTTTCCAGCTACAGTGCCACATTGAAACTGCGCACAGTCCATATGAGTCAACAAGTAAGTGTTTAGCTGCCTTTTGTATGCTTTTAAATGACAATGTTGCTTGACAGCGCCTCTTCATTCCAATTGTGAGTTTGATAAAAATGCATAGGATATTTCACACTTTAGGATTTATTGCTTCTTTCTGTTTAAAACACTTGAATAAGAATAACAACAAGGTTTCTGCCTGTGTCTCGAAGATCCTGCCTTGAAACTTGTTTTTCCTTAAGTGGCTGCTATATGTGAAATCCTACATCAATCTTAAGCTAGAGGAAACCCTGGACAAGAACCCATTGTGGTCACGTTCGGGGGAGAATTGCCATGTCCTTCACAAGTCTGAGTCTGGGCATCTGTAACTGCAGATGGTGCTGAAATTACCATTAATTGAACATGAGCCATGTTCTTCCTTGAATGTGGTAATTCTTTCTCTCTCACTCAGCTGTTTGTGATTTTAGTTCATAGTTGCATAATCTATGCCAGCCTCTCTCAAATGTAGAGGTTGCTCGCAGGATATTGCATGTTGTTTGGATGAACAGTATAAATTCATCCTACCTTTTCATGGCAGATTTTTTTTTCCTGCACAGCACTGAATGAAAGAGCAGTTTTCTTTTCAGAAAGTGACTGCTATAATCCAGTTACCACAAAATTTTCATTATTCTGCCTTGTCTGGTCTATTATCTACGGTAATTATGTTTTCACCATCCAGTGGAATAATACTTCACTCAAGTAAAAGGATTTATAAATATACAATGGGTGTCTTTCTGTGGTCTTTTGTTAAATTGGCTTTTCACTTTATTCTTCTTTGCAGTACTGCAGGGCATTCTTTCAGTATGCTTTTTAATTTATTTTCTTTTGAGGCTGTACATTTGTGGCTCGCCATGTTTCCTTCTCCAGCAGGATGAGCTGCACTACATGATTAGTTGACACAGTTCTGCAGAATAAGATGGCCCTGCCAGTTTTTCTCCTCCTAATCTGAGGCACTTCACTCTTGACCCAGTCTCTATATAATTCCCTGATAAAATTCACTGTGAGGTTAGGTGAGCTCAAATGTTAAGTGGAAGGTGCCATTTGAACTCTGTTTTAAGTCTAATATCAAATAGCATATTTCTCTGCTGTCAATCTGTTAATACTAGGTTTATGGGATAAGATTCTCTCTTTCTAACACTCTTTCGCTCTCTCTTCCCCACCTCTCCTTCCTCCAATACTTATAAAAGGAATGTGCATCCTTTCAGAATAGCTGTGGAGAATTTATTTTCAAAAGCAGAGACATAAACAATATTGGCACCTCGTTCTTCTCCTCATTTCCAAATTGCCCCCAAAAATTGATGAGCTGAGATCAAGATTTAATTATGAGGCTTACTAGTGGGTTTGGTTGAGAGAACGTCATATTTTTGCCAGTTTCGCCATTGAAGAATTAAAATTCTTGCCCAGTTTTAATGGTGTTTAATTGCTACTTTAGGTCTGTGGTAAATAAGAATTTTATTTGAATTTCCCCATCCTGAAAGCAAGCACACTTTTAATCTGGGTCATCAAACGATGGATTTAGTTGCAAATAAAATGTTAAGATGTGCTCGGTTTTGTTTAATATTTGTGACTGGGCCAATTCATGTATGGAATTGAAAATTAATTTTTTTAAGCAATATTTATCCAGTACAGGTATTCTATAATGCATTGCTATGTTTTTCTTGTGCTGGGGGAGATTGCAAAGTTCGCTAAGAAATATAATGACTTTTATAAACTACTTCAAACTATATGGGACCTGAGAGTTATTTATTTGTGGGAGGGGTGGAAATTAGTATTAGATTAATTGGAAAGGGTGAATGGGGAAAATATTTTTTTTAAAACTGGTTCTCAATTCTAGCTTTCCTTGTTGTTGTTACAGAGACTGTCAGCTGGGCAGTCCAACAACTTGCTGAGTATTTTTGTGATCTGTACCGTATTTCTAAATAGTCTTGGCGGTGGGCAAAGTACACTCAATTTAATATATAATGTAGGAAACTATTTCCAAGATGTAACTTATTGTGGTGGAAATGTGAATAGATCCTGATGAAAAGATCATACAGTATTCAACTAAAAATATTTCACTAAAATATACTAAGCCTTTTCCAATTACATTGCACTATGATCTTTATAAAAACTGTTTTGCTGGTGCATTGTCCTGAAAATTTGTTAGTTCTCTTAGGAATGGTGTAGAGTTTAGAATAATCATTATTTTAAGCAGCAATTCATAAGAACACAAGAAATAGCAGCAGGAGTCAGCCATACGGCCCCCTGAGCCTGCTCCACCTTTCAATAAGATCACGGCTGAACTTCAACATCAACTCTTTCTTGCCCTATCCTCATATCCTTTCATTCTCTTAGTGCCCAAAAATCTATCGACCACAATCTTGAATATACTCAACGATTCAGTATTGACAGCCATCTGGGGATGAGAATTTCAAAGATTCACAACCCACTGACTGAAGACATTTCTCGATATCTCAATCCTAAATGGTCAACTCCTTATCCTAAGACTATGACCTCCAGTTCTCGACTCTCCAGCTAAGGGAAACAGCCTTTCAACATCTACCCTGTCAAGCCCTCTGAGAATTTTGTACTTTTCAATTAGAGTTCTGTTCATCAGTAAAATGGAACCATGATTGTATTTATATTGGAGCCACTGCAGCTCTTGTTCCTTTAGTTTCCAAACAGTCTGAATAGAACACATAATTATTTTTGTGATTCCCATAAAACAGCTTTACCTGTACAGCAGAATTATTTTACTTTATTCTTTCTACTTGGATTTTAATCTTTCCAAAAGTGGCCAACTGATTCTTTGGGGTTCCTGAGGTTGCATTGCATTAAATCTGATACAATAGTGCACTTTAATTAGAAGCATTATAATCACTATTAAATATAATACTTAAATGCACTGCAAGTCTTTGAAGCGATAGTTTTTCTTAGGTAAGGGTATCAAGGGATATAGAGCAAAGGTGGATAAATGGAGTTGAGCTAGAGATCAGCAATAATCTAATTAAATGGCAGAAGAGACTCGAGTGCCTGAATGGCTATTCCTGTTTCTATGTTCCTATATTTTGTTCTCTTACTGTTCCAGTTTAATTGTTCAATCTTTGCTTTTTGCCCAATATTTTTGCAAATAATTCTTGTACAATTACATTTGCTAGAAAATGTAAAGATAAAAAGTCATACCTGGCACAAATATCTGTGTACATAGAGTTCAGATGTTAAATTGATCTTGTTTTTTTCTTCAAATTATTCTTTGCTTTCCTCACAACTCTAAAGCATGCTGGTCTCTTTAAATCCTTGCCCACTTATCTCTTTCTATCATTAGTCGCCAAAAGCTGTATAATTTGATGTTTTTTCTTTTTAATGCAACCATCATTCGAGAAAAGTGCAACCTACACCACATTTAAAATAATTATATAGAAAGAAAGACTTACATTTATATAACGACCACCGGATGTCTCAAAGCGCTTTACAGTTAATGCAGTACTTTTTTGAGTGCAGTCACTGTTGTAATGTGGGAAACAGATATAGAAAACAGATATATTTTTGTCACAGCACAATCCTTGGGTGTTGTCTTCAAAGTCACTTTACTATTATTTGAATCAATTTTAGGAGCAAGCTAGTTTTTTTTTAACATTTTGTTATTTTTCCTGTTGTGAAAAGGAGCAAATGCGATGATGGCAAAATTGTCTGGCTAAAATAACTGCCATAAACTAGTGTCACTTGAACATTTTTGGGGAGGGTGTCTTGAATGGGTTGAATAATCTTCATTGTAGAGCATATTAATTTGTTTGTCATTTGTCATTAACACAAACTTTATTTTGTACTGGGTTGATTTCTATTTTATCTGGTGGTTTAAGCAAGACTAAATCAAAAGTTAATTGTAACATGGCATTCTTAACAAAGCTCCACAGCAATCTTATTAGTGCTACTTTTCCTTATCAAAGTTGAGGCCTGTGAATACTGGGAGGTGGAATGCTTCTCCACCTTGGGCATCTGGTGCCAGCATTTAATTTTCTTTGCTGTCCTTCAAAAATGTTCCTTCATCTTGAACTTGCTGCCCAAGTATGAATATTTTCCTTTCACATATCATGCTGAGTGAGATTTGTGCTAAATTAATGGGCAGTTTTGTTTTATGGGCACAATCACACCGGGAATTTGGTTGACGCTACCTAAACTCTTTTCACGTGGGGCCTTTACAGTCAACAGAGAAGGTAGATTTTCATCTCAACAGTCTATGCTAGATTCAGACCCTGATGCCAGAAGTGAAAGAATAGTGTCCCAGTTCACTCTACTGCCTGGTTTTATATAAAATTATTGTGCCACTGATTCGTAAAGTGTTAGTAAATACATTTCTTAGCTGTAATGGAGATATAAACACAGTTTTATTAAGTGCTAAGTGGAGGTTAGATTGGAATCCACCAGTATCTGCCAAGATTTTAACTCCAGCTGACTATATAAATAGTGTAATTTCTATGGTTTGAATTAATTATTCTAAAGTAAACCCATTTCAGGGGTAGAGTCATGCAGAGACTGGTTTCAGAGGCAGTGCTATGTAACCTGATGATGGATCTACTGCTCAATTTATTCTTGCACATCAGGATGTGTTTAGTGATACTGTTTTGCAAAATGTAAATTTGGTTGCAGAGAGTAAACTGTATAAACACTTCCACTCAGTCTGACCTCGTGCATTGGGAAATATGTCTGCATTGAGCTAACTGAGTTTAGTGCAAATCGGGTATTGGTGAAAGGAAGAGGATTATAAATGAGGGAAAATTTAAGCCATTTGTCACAGTAAATGAGCTAAAACTGCAAGGTGAAGTGATGGAGGAAACATTAAGAAATGTTTTGGAGAAATAAATTATGGGGAATCAAATGCGAATCAGAGAAACAAATAATCAGAAAAACATGTCGGAAATAGTATTCAAATCTAAGCATAATACATCTGGAATACTGAAATCCTAAAAATTTTCAGACCAAATTGTTTGATTTTGTAAAGAAAGAGCAGTAGTTTAAAAAAAATCTAAATATTTTTGAAAAGCAAAGAAGTCTCTTTATATACCTCAAATATGAAAAAGCAGAATCAGACCAGGAGTAAAAACCATTTGTCAGGAATAGTTTAAGCTTCAATGGGAGTAACGATGCTGTTTGTCTGAATTTCCTCTTTTACATAAAGAGGTCAAGTACCGTAACTTTATTCCGAAAATGCTGGAGCAGAAAAGAATGATACAACTTGTAGTAAAATGCAAGACATTGATAACACTTAAAAAAAAAAATTACTTTGTTCCTTTCACATTGTTAAGCAACACATGCAGCCGAGCTTAGTAGCACAAGCTACTGTTTTGATCTATTTTGATTTACAACAATATTTCAATATTTATAGGATGTAACGTATATGCAGAAGCAAATCTTGTGCAATTTGTTGTAACCTTGTTCTTTGGTTGCTTTCTAGCAATTTGCAAAATTTGTGAGTTATCCTATGAATCTGAGCAAGTACTTCTACAGCATATGAAAGACAATCATAAACCAGGGGAAATGCCATATGTTTGTCAGGTAATTTTCAATTGTTATTCGTAAACAAAGATTTGTTGTTCAAAAAGTTTTCGTTAAAAAAATTACAATTTTCCCCCCTGTTTTTTTTTCCCTTTTAGATATGCAACTACCGGTCGTCAGTGTATTCAGATGTTGATAACCATTTCCGCATCATTCATGAAAATACCAAGCAGTTGCTCTGCCCTTTTTGCCTTAAGGTCATTAAAAGTGGAAATGCTTATGTTCAGCATTACATGAGGCATCAGGTACAGTATTAGTATTGATGTGTGTTGAGTTCATTTGTAATTTTATAAATGGCTTTCTGCAATGATACTGCTAAATTTCTGGATATTTACTGAGAATTGATCATTGAAAATTACAGTAATTATTTTAACATGTACAATTGGCTTGCTGACTATTTGGAAAAATATGACTAGTGAATGGGTCAGTTGAGTGAATTAGCTCAGAAAAAAAACACTATTTTCATTAGATTTTGAAATGCATGAGAAACGGGTGGAGGACTTGCACTTACCATAGAGAAAAAGTAGGTCAGTAATCAATTACAGCATTATTGTTGTTTTTGACATTTGTTGTTGGGTGTATTGAACATCTCAGTTTATCATTGTCAGTGGAGAAATCTATTTGTGGCTCATAGCTGAACAACTTGAACAGTCAGCATAACCAGAAACCCACTTATAGACTACTGTGTTCAGTTATCTACTTTCCTTGAATTGATTAGGCTTCATAACTTGGCATCATTGAGAAGTAGATAGTAGTAGCTTGACCACACACAAAGCTTTAATGAATGCTGCTTGTTTATTGTTTGAAGACCAAATCAGAATCGGGGGGGAAAAACAAAACAATTTTAATATTTAAGTTGTACTGACTAATAAATTGAATGCTAATGAGAATAAAAAATTTAAGTAAACCACCACAGTTTCTCTATAAGGAAATCTTTGGAAGGATGCACAAAGCATGTAAGAATAAAGATCCTGCTGAATAGATGGAATATCATGTGGCGTCTCTGATCGGGAGTCATAAGTAATGTGTTCTACATTGAGCAACCTTTTAGTCAGGGACAACTGTATTTTATTATAATCGCTATTTGTAGATTAAACATTTTCTCAAAATTCTGTGACCTGAACTATCTGTGCAGGAGAGAATATAAAGTAATAAAACGATGTTTTTTTCTCCAAAGCTATATTTGATGAGCACAATTATTTCAGTCAGATGGAAGGGTGGAGGGCAGCCAGTGCACACATATCATTAAGCTTTTTCTCCCCATGTGAATTGTGTTTTTCAGTTCCTCATTTAGCGGGGAAATAATTTCATTGAGTTTCTTTTAAACCAAGATGAAACACCAAGGCCCAAAGGATAGAGCACGATCTAGGTTGAAAAGAAGAAAAAAATGAGAGAAATTGGGAAATGGTTATTAAATGATGCCAGGTTTCGGTTTTAAAAGTCTGATCATTGTAGAAGGAACACCAGAGGGAAGTTAAGAGTTCCACAGTTTTGACATGCTTGGAAAAAATTATTGGTGGTAGCAAATTGTGATAGACTCAGCCAAGTGGAATATTTGGAGGATACAGTAATGTAGAAGTTACAAAAAATCCATAGGATCATTGACCATGGTAGTATCAATAGTTTTAATAGTAAGAGGTTAGGGTTAATGGTGAAAAAGATCACATATCAGACAACAAATCTATTTGTAGACGGATTTGTAGTAGGCAGGATAGTGTGGATGCTAGGGAAACAAAGAAGTGATCAGAGATGGCTTTTTTGAAGATTGTGTTCTCAGCAGTGGCAAGAGTTCTCAAGTTGACATAGTCAAGGGGATGAGTGTGGGTGGATTTATGTACAAGTGGAATTGAGTAAGAACAGGATTCCATCTCTGTACTTTTCTTCTTCTTTACCTATTGGGGGATAAAGCATTCATTGTAAGATAGAGTCCCACAACCTTAACTTCAAAAAGGAAACTCTTTAAACGCTATGGTGTATTCACAGCTGCTCGTTGTATTGTATCACCATGAAGTGATAGGATAGAACTGAGCAGCTGCGAACTCAACTTATGTGGAATTGCAATCCACTGTCAGTGAATCACAGAATCAAGATCTGGCACTTCTTTACATCGTTTTTTGTTCTGTGAGCAAGTGGCTTGCTAAACCTCTTGGACTGGGAATGGTGCTGTTTAAGAGATGTAGATGAAATGATGTTTTGTTCAAAGTAAGGATGTGAAACACATAAGCAAGTACATATTTTAGATTAAAAGCATCCCCCACCGCAATCCTGTTATTTTCTCCTTTCAAATTATAGCCCATTATTATTACAAGTTCAAAAAATGTATTCAAAATTTTAATTGCTTATCCAGAAAAAAGGAGTTTACCGCTGCAGCAAGTGTAAACTTCAATTCTTGACCTGTAAAGAAAAAGTGGATCATAAGACTCAGCACCATAGGACATTTCGAAAACCTATGCAGTTAGAAGGTCTACCTCCTGGAACAAAGGTAGGGTTGCTATACTTTTTATATGCATTTTCTGAAAGTGTTAGTACAGTATGTAACAGCTGTTTAATATTTCATTATTTGGTAGCTTGTTAGCTGATTTCAATGCAGCATTCAATTTTGAATTTAAAAGATGTCATTGTCTTATAATGTGTAAAGACGTGGAAGATAGATTACTAGTGCAGTCACTTAATTGTAATGTATAGCAAGCATCTTCCAGCCAGCCAACCACCTGGCCCGGGAGAAGCGCTCAGTCCACGGCCACCCGGCCCGGGAGGAGCACCGAATTCGGAGGGCGTGTGGCCGGCCGATGGGACTCCGGGACGACCTGCCAAAGGGACTCGAGGACGTGGGGCCGGCCAAAGGGACTCCAAGGCCGGCGTTCAATCCGCCAAAGGGACTCCGTGGCCAGTGCCGAACCAGCTGAAAGGACCGAGGCGTGGCGTTGTCTCATACTCCCAACCAACTTTTAATGAATTTTTTAACTTTTAGCCAACTTTTAAACTTTTTAAACAATTTAGGAGAACTTTTAAAACTTACATTTTAGACTCTCAACCGAAATACTTTTAAACATCTATTATTAACTTACATCTTTGACTTTTAACAACTTTTAGAAACTTTTTAAATTGGGGAAACTTTTATAATCTATTATTGACTTACATCTTAGATTATTAACAATTCTTAGAAACTTCTTAAAACGTTTTAACAAATCTTAGAAACTTTTGAAATAAATTGGGAACCTTTATCAACTTTTAATCTTTTAAAATAACTTTGGAAGTCACCTTCCTAATGCCTGCCCCCAACCTAGCCTCGGGCCATCTACCATCAATAGCGCTACCCGGCGCCGAGTTTGCGGCCAACACTTCGCCGTAGGCAATTAGGCTTATCGAGCTGTGCCTGGTCTCCAGTTGTCTTGGACCCTCTTGCCACTGGATCAAGACCTTGTTCAGCTAAGCCCGTGTGGTTGCGGTGTGCAGTGGCCACCCCACATTAAAAGAACTCACGCACAGGCATCTTCCACTCTGTCAGTATGAAGTTCTGGATCTGGAACGTCAGGACCCCTCATGGACAATCCCAACAGCAAAAGGCCAGAACGCCGCACCGCCATAGTTGCCCGGGAACTCGAGACGTTTTGACATTGATATCGCCGCCCTAAGCGAGACATAGAAACATAGAAAATAGGTGCAGGAGTAGGCCATTCGGCCCTTCGAGTTTGCACCACCATTCAATATCATGGCTGATCATTCCCTCAGGACCCGAAGTGCAGGGGAAGGCCAGTTGAAGGAACATGTTGGAGGTTACACCTTCTTCTGGAAAGGGAAACCAGAGGCAGAACGGCACTTTCATGGAGTCGGCTTTGCTGTCAAGAATGAGCTGGTCGACCGCCTCAAAGACTCCCTGTGTGGGGTCAACGAACGCCTCATGACTCTCCATATCACCCTATCTCGGAACCAATGTGCCACAGTTATCAATGCATTCGCTCCCACACTCGATGCAACAGATGAGGCTAGAGAGGGTTTTTACTCCAACCTCGCGACATCCTTGTCCCATGTCCCCACGGGCGACAAATTGATCCTCCTGGGTGATTTTAATGCCAGTGTTGGTAAAGACACAGCCCTCTGGGGAGGCGTGATTGGCAGAGAGGGGGGTAGGGAAAGCCAATTCCAGCGGTACCCTACTCCTGACAAAATGTCTAGAACATGAACTCCTCATTACCAACAAGCTGTTCCGCCAGAGGGACAAATACAAGGCATCGTGGCAACACCCTCGCTCCAAACACTGCTTGACTAAGTCATCGTCCAAGCCAGGGATCACAAGGATGTGCGCAACACCCGCGCTATGGCAGGAGCTGAAGACTGCTGGACGGACCACGCCTAATCCGATCCATCATCAACATTAACATTGCCCCAAAGCAGAAGGGACAACAGAAGCAGTTCCGCATAAAAGTTAATGCCGGAACACTTAGAGACCCAGCTAAGAGAGCCCTAAACAGCCAGCGCCTCACAGCCAATCTGGCGTGCCTTCATGACCCTAAGATGCTGAATCCACATAGCGCTTGGTCTGCCCTCCAGACCTCTATAACTAGTGCCTGTGAAGAGACATTTGGTCACTCAACCAGAAAACATCAGGACTGGTTTGATGAAAATGATCAAGAGATCGAAGAACTAATAGATCGCAAGAACAAAGCATTTCTGAGCCTCAAGCAACAGCCCAACTCGGGAGCTGCAAAACAACATTACAGACGGCTCAAGGCTCAGGTCCAACAAAAAGCTCGGGACCTAAAGAACAGGTGGTGGCACAGGAGACACAACAACTGGCCGACGGCCACGATATGCGAGGATTCTTCACTGCAGTCAAGGCCACCTACGGTCCAAGCTCCCAAGGCCCCACCCCACTCCTGGCCAAGAACAGGGAAACACTCACCAAGGAAACCGAGGTTGTCAGGGCCCGATGGAAGGAGCACTTTGAAGATCTCCTCAATCAAGACTCTGCTTTTGACTCGAGTGTTCTCGATTCCATCCCACAGCATGCCACCCTCCACCAACTCATTGAAACTCCAATGTTGCACGAGGTTGGCAAAGCCATAAAACAGCTTAAGAATAACAAGGCTACGGGTGCAGATGGAATCCCTGCTGAGGCGCTAAAATATGGCGGAGAGGCGCTGTTGGCGCGGATACATGACTTCATCTCTCTCATCTGAAGGGAGGAGAGCATGCCGGGAGATCTTAGAGGTGCAGTGATTGTGACCATTTTTAAAAGGGGGGACAAGTCCGACTGCGGCAACCAGAGGGGAATCTCCCTGCTTTCAGCCACTGGGAAAGTTGTCACTCGAGTTCTCCTCAATCGTCTTCTCCATGTGGCCGAGGAGCTCCTGCTAGAATCACAAGGCGGATTTCGTCCCCTTCGGGGCACAACAGACATGATCTTTGCAGCGCCAGTTGCAGGAAAAATGCAGGGAGCTGCGCCAGCCCTTATACACGGCCTTTTTCGATCTTACAAAGACCTTTGACACTGTCAACCGTAAGGGTCTATGGAGCTTCCTCCTCCGTTTCGGATGCCCCCAAAAGTTTGTCAACATTCTTCGCCGATGACATGCAGGCCGTGATCCTTACCAATGGATCCATTACAGACCCAATCCACGTCCGGACCGGGGTCAAACAGGGCTGCGTCATTGCCCCAACCCTCTTCTCAATCTTCCTCGCTGCCATGCTCCACCTCAATCAACAAGCTCCCCGCTGGAGTGGAATTAAACTACAGAACCAGTGGGAAGCTGTTTAACCTACGCCGCCTCCAGGCCAGGTCCAAGATCATCCCAACCTCTGTCATTGAGCTGCAGTATGCGGACGATGCCTACGCTTGTGCACTTTCAGAGGCTGAACTCTATGAACTCTAGTCAATGTATTCACTGAGGCATATGAAAGCATGGAACTTACGCTTAACATCTGTAAGACAAAGGTCCTTCACCAGCCTGTCATCGCCGCACAGCACTGCCCTCCAATCATCAAGATCCACAGTGCGGCCCTGGACAATGTGGACCATTTCCCATATCTCGGGAGCCTCTTATCAACAAAGGCGGACATTGATACGGAGATTCAGTATCGCCTCCAGTGCGCCAGCGCAGCCTTCGGCCGCCTGCGGAAAAAAGTATTTGAAGACCAGGCCCTCAAATCTACCACCAAACTCATGGTTTACAGGGCTGTAGTAATTCCCGTCCTCCTGTATGGGTCTGAGGCTTGGACGATGTACAGAAGGCACCTCAAGTTGCTGGAGATATATCACCAACGATGTCTCCGCAAGATCCTGCAAATCCCCTGGGAGGGCAGGCGCACCAACATCAGTGTCCTCGACCAGGCTAACATCCCCAGTATTGAAGCACTGACCACACTCGATCAGCTTCGCTGGGCAGACCGCATAGTACGCATGCCAAATACGAGACTCCCTCAGCAAATGCTTTATGCGGAGCTCCTTCATGGTAAACGAACCAAAGGGGGACAGTGGAAACGTTATAAGGACACCCTCAAAGCCTCCCTGGTAAAGTGCGACATCACCATGACACCTGGGAGACCCTGGCCGCAGACCGCCCGAGGTGGAGAAAGTCCATCCGGGAGGTCGTTGAGCTCTTTGAGGCTCGACGCAAGGAGCATGAAGAGGCCAATTGCGGGCAGCGGAAGGAGCGCGCGGCAAACCAGCCCTACCGACCCCTTCCCCCGACGAATGTCTGTCCCACCTGTAACAGGGTTTGTGGCTCCCGTATCGGACTGTTCAGCCATCAAAGAACTCACTTAGGGAGTGGAAGCAAGTCCTCCTCGATTCCGAGGGACTGCCTATGACATGACATGACATAGCAAGCATATTTAATGTGCATCATATGTGTACCTGTTCTTTTATTTAATTGCAAAAATATTTGAGTTTAAAGTGGGAAGATAAATTGTTTTCACCCTCTTCTACCCTCCAAAAAGGAAACATGGGTAGGAGGTACAGCTACAGCACTGTTGCCCTAATTTTCTTATCCATGTACCCTATGAGTGCAGCTAAAATCTGGGAATGCTGAACCTATGCTAATGTATTGTGTTTGTCCTTATCGACAATTGGGCTTGAGTTTTAAAAATGTTTGCAGAGCATCTTTTTTTGTTCTCCCTAGCATGATATTTTCACCATTAGTATTGAGTCTGTCATCCTCTGCATCAATTCAAATGCTGCTGGGAACGATTGGTACAAGATGGTGCTTTTGGTCAATTTTTATAATGCCATGGAGTAGTAGACATCTTCCACAAGAACAATTTCATTGAAATGGAAAAATCTGGATAATATAGTTTAGCGAAAGTGAAACTGCAAAGGTCCTTTGGTCAGTTGCAGGTTACTTTTTTATTTTTTTGTAATGTACCCTTTCATGTGTAGCATTCCAGAGTGGTGGGATATAGATTCAATCCCTAATTCCCCCCCACACATTGAGTTATCATTTTCAGCAATTCCACTGTGGAGAAGTTTCAGGTGGACACTGGATGTTTACCCAACATGGAAGAAGAAAGAGAGGATTGAAAGGAGAATGAACTTCAGGCAGCTGCTGTGCACACCTGACAGCTGGTTGCAATGCCATTTACAAAACCTTGTTAGCTGGTCATACACTTTTTTGGCTGCAGATGTGTTTAAAAAAAACCTTTTGAGTCCTTGTGTGCTACCACCCTCACAGTATTTGAAATATGTTAAATGGTGTCTTTTGCAGGATTTTGTAATAAAAGCCGATGTAATGCCACTGTGTTACTTAAAAGTATATCTTGTAAGTGACAGTCTTGCATATAATGATTTATGTCGCTTCACATTTTATTACAGATGCAAAATAATCTTTTTAAAAGAGGAAACCAGTCTTGCTGGTTTTTGACCTTGTGGTGGACTTGCAAGCAGCCACCAATTAGCAGAGAACCAATTGCACTTTAATTGACCTCTGGGTATGCCGGACAGTAATTGGCCTCTAACTGATCAGAGGAGGTATCTATTAGACCATGTGGCCATATAGGGAGAGGCCAGTTACACACAGATCTACATTGGCAGCAGAATAAACATTACACGTTACATAGCCTTCTTGATAAAACAACGGGTGCAGTAATGTTACTGGACTAGTAATCAGGCTAAAATCATGGCAGTTTGTGAACTTGAATCCTGCAATCTTCTAATTGAAGTCTCGTTTAATCTAACAGGTTACTATTCGAGCTTCCATGACACCTTATCAGGTGGGATCATCTTCCATGCCCTCAATTAATACTGCAACTAGTACTACACTCCAGTGCTCATCATCAGTAACAGTAAACAGTAAATTGTACTCATCAACTATAAACCAAGTTAATACTGAAGGAAGGTCGCTGCCAGCTCCGTACTTTAAGCAACAGGAAAAGAAAGAAAGTCCAGCCAACAAAAAAATAACCAAATCTTTTAACATTGTGCTGCAGTCTTTCAGGTAAATTATGCCAAGTTATTTGCACAGCATCTTAATTCCAGTGTGTAAATAAAAAGACATGAAGAAGTATGTGTAAAGCTAAAAGAATAACTGCATAGCTAGATTGTGTCAGCTAGTATTTATCATGCAGATTTTATTGAAAATTGTGACTCCTGAATGAGTTCACTTCCTAAACCATTTGATCTCTATTTCAATATTTCAGTGAAATTTTGTATTGAGAAAGAAAGACTTGCATTTATATACCACATTTTCATGTCGTGACTCAAATACACACTGTGAATTACTTTAAGGAGATATAAAAGTTATGTAGGAAAACGTGGCAGCTATTTTTCACACAGTAAGATGCCGCAAACAAAAATGAGAAGAATGACTATGTTGGGTGGTGGTTGAGGGGCAGATTATTGGCCAGAACACCAGTCAACCTCCCTGCTCTTCAAATAGTGCAAGAGGATATTTAACATCCATCCAAAACACCTGACTAGGCAAGTCAAGCCTTGACTTAACAAGTCATCCAAATAATGGCACTGTGACCGTTTAGAGACCTGTCTTGTTCTGAATCATTAAAAAATCCATTGCGTATATATAATTAATTTCTTAAATAATCCAATGCCTTTTTCTAAAGTGGATTCCTGGGGAAGCTGTTGCCACACAAGTGTCAGTACATAAGGAGTATTGTGGAAAAGGCAGGATAGTTACATTGAACTTGTACTTTTGAAATCCCAGCTCGAACTATGATTTTTCTCTGTTACTTGCAGGACCGGATGTGGTCTTCACAAATGTATTGAATGTGACACAGAAATTAAGGAATTTGCCAGTCACTTCAGCACTTATGTCCGTTGTTCTCTTTGTCGATTCAGAAGTAGCTGCAGCAAATCTTATGCGGCCCACATGATGAGGTAGGATGAATGTTTTTTGTTCAGTAAAATTCTACTCCAAACTGAGTGCTATGTTCTCCTTGGCCTTTCGGGATCATTAAATGTGTTTTTATTGATTTCCACTAATAATTAAATGTGAATTGGTTAAAAAAAATCCTCCCAAATTTTCTAACCTTCCTTCTTCCCCATTATTTTCTTATCAGAAATCAGGTCCAAGACATGTATACATTGCAGCTTGTGAGCATACGTGTTGTATGTTTTTGTGCTCATATCATGGATTTGATGCATATGCATCTCTGGACTTAGTATTTGGCAGGAAAAGGAATGAAGGCTGTGCAATTTAGACTTTTTAAGTGGATCTGGATCTTCTTTAAGTAGTGATGTGAGGACGATATGCTGTATACTGCAGCAAATGTCAGCCTTTCATTCCTGGTTGGATATGGAACAAAGATAGTGCACTGACACAGTTATCACATTGATAGCCCTCTGCAGATTGAGGTCATCAATCAAAGTCTAACTCAGGTCACACACCAAGACATTGTTTACTAAACGCAAGATCGCAACTGTTCTTCTGTGCATAATTTCCAACAATTTTTACAATCTCATCATAGTGGCAGGTAAGTAGCCAGAGCCACAGCAATGAATATAGGTTCTTCAATTTTACTTTTAATTTAAAAAAAATATTATGTTGGGGTTAAATGAAAGTCTGGCCACATACAAGTGGTGTTCGTGAACTTCGCTAATAATTGTGTGTTATTTAGCTTGATTGTACCTTTCATGTCCCGTGTAGATTGTTTTTACTAACTGCTTCAGTTTTTTGGGGTCCAATTTTTCCTGCTGACTTTCTCCCATTTTCTACACTAAAAATAAAATCAAAAACAAACAAAAAGATTCTTACCTATATTAGGAGTCAGCTGTTGACAAACTGAAAATTTCCTATATATAATATGTTAAATTCTGTGTTCATATATATATTTATATTAAAAATTGTTACTATGTAATTGTGTAACATTTACTTTATTTAAAATATATTTTAATAATTTCACTAATGTACAATTGGAAAAAAATCTAAGCAATGGATTGCCATCTGGAAGTGTACACATATTATTGCTGTCTTTTAATATCCATTGTGTTTTGCAGCTTTCATACTGTCCCAAGCAAAATGAAATTTTGGATGTTCAGGGAATATTCAAACAAATTGAGGTAGGAAATACAGTACAACTTTAAGCCTAAATATATCACTGAGAAAATGTTACTTGTATTAACCCACCATTTGCCGCACTTAAAAGACTGGTAGTTTGCTTCTGATGAATAAAGCTTGTGCAAAGGCTAATCCTCAGGGTGATCCTATTAGTTCACTGAGCTGATGGATGACGATAAAAGTGATGTTGCCTCTGCATAAAAACTGGCTATCACCCCATCTGAAAGAAAAACAGTAACTGAATTAATGCAGCTAAATACAAGCAAAATGGGATAGTGAATGGACAAATGCTGTGTTAACTTGCACAGAGAAGACCAAATCAGTAGCTGTCAAGAAAGATTGATTGTGATGTTGTCCACTGACTTCTACTGTGTAAGGATCACAACATTTCTTCAGTTAAAAACACAGCTCATTGATTTAGTAATTGCTTCTGTTTTATGCAGAAACAAACAAGTGGCAAAGATAGCTAAAGTTGTTAGCAGAGATGGGGAAGTCTTCAATTAATTTCACTCCCATTTGTCAGTGACTGCTTCAGTGTACCACTAAGCTTGTTTCCACTCCGTTATGGAATATTGCAATCTTGTTTGGCAGATTTTTGCAAAAATATATCTTGTGCTTCTGGACTCGGTACAGTCTAAAGCCCTGCAGAGTATAAGGGTAGTCCCTCCCCACCAGGCCCCACTCGCCCCAGCATCCAAGAAAGGTGACCTGTCAGTTATTCACAAAATTCTACCTACAGCAGCACAAAGAGCTTTTAGCACAAGACACACTTCCATGTTTACGCAACAAGCACAAGCACAAGCTACTGCTACTTATTGCTCAGCATTCAAAATCAGTCCAAAACGTTTGCAGAGTATTAGTGGTGAGTTTCAGTTCACTTGTATCCGTGGAATTCTCTTGGCAAGCTGTGTTGTTGCTTGGAACTCTATCTCTTATGTGCAGTTATTTAATGCTGAGTTAATGGTCATGTAGTGCACTAAAAATCTGAACTGTTCAATGGCACCCAGTTTGATTTCTCTTGAGTCTTTTTGTATTTCCATCCACTACTAGATTCAAATTTGTGAAATCTACCCTTACTGTAATTCTCTCTGGCTTCATCCTCTTGTCATGCCACCTTAATAGAATTAAAACAAAAGCTGAGAACTTGATTCACATCTAGAATCTGACAAGTGCAAGACAAACCCAGGGTTGCTAAATTAGGTACTACCCAGGGTTGCTACATGCTAACAAATGCCCAGTTGCAAACTCAAACTGTCCGATTGAAATTATACATTCTGTCAGCTAGTCTATGCTGTTAAGAGGCTGTACAAAAGCGAATGTCCCAGACAATCCCAACTGCTAAATGTTGTGCGCTAATGAGTGATACCTGTCACAGAATTTAAAACTTGTTTTCACAGAGTAAACAACAGTACTTTATGTTGTTGCAGAGGTATCAAACTGGTGTGTGCTAGCTGTCCATTTGAAGCTGATGTTACTGACTCAGATGATATGGCAAAGCATCTTGATCGAAACAAGTTCCATGGCTGTCGTATTGTTTCAAAGTCCAGTGGTAAGTGGAAAAAGCTATGAACAAATGAAGACAAATTGCCTATAATTTTTTTCTTTGTTTGAAGAGCTGTTTTTATCATCAGTACCTGTTTTCCCAGAACCAAATGCTTTTAGAGTTATCTTCGGCACTTTTTGGTTAGGCCTTTCTGTTCAATTTGCTTTCTTTTTTAAAAATCTGTAATTTGTTTAAATAATAATTGCCTGACATACTGGAGTAGATTTTGTCTTTGTGCGATAATGTAAAACGGGTGATAGTGAATCGGCAGCCTGTTTTACATCTCTCTCGATGTTTATTTCCATTGACTTGAATGGAAATAAAAATCGCATAGGGAGAGGTGTAAAATGGGCTGCTGATGCGCTATCAGCCGTTTTATATTAATGCACAAAGACCAAATCTACCTCACTGTCTTGAATGAGTTACCAACCCAGATAATATGAGGGAGCTAAATTCACATCAGAGAAAATCATTAACCCAATGTTACTTCAGCTTCAACCATGCATGTTAGTTTAGTGCTTTCACGATATTAAGGTAGTAACTCTCGGAAGCCAATGTCCACATTATGTCATCAGCCTTTGCTTTTAACAGATTAATATGCAGAAGTATATTAAAGTTAATGTTGTTTGTAACTCATTTTAAAGTGATAGTGACTGTAAATCTGTTTGCTGCAAATGTATTTTCCTTTTTGGAAAAGTATGTCTGTTGAAAGTGATTTGCCTGCTACTTGACATCACACGTTTGTCATATTTATATTTATCTTTTGTTGTGACGTGTTCTGTGCAGAATTCTTGCAGTGGCACCTGCGATTCTATTATTTTTCGCAGCTGAAATAAAATCTTTCTCTACGATCCTCAGTGAAATAGCTGATATTCTATTTATAGAATAAAAACCGATTCAATTAATTAGGTATTCCCAAGCGGGACTATATAATTTTTAATTTTTAAAAAATGTCACAAGGAACATTTTGATATTCAGTTCTTGGATGACACCCTTGCATTACTTTGTACTGATCACACCAACAGTTGCATAATCATACTTCCTTTTCCAGTTTTCTCCAGTCCTCTCAAAAATACAATAATTTGTGCTGGTGTACGGTCCTCCAGCAGCCCACGGTTATCCCATTTAAGTGACTGTACTTGACACGCAAACTGGACAGTGAGTGTCAGCAAGCTTTTTAACCGTGAGGTGCATTGCGTTTCAGCTCAATCACCAACATCCACTCACACAGTTGTCACAAGGATCACTGGATATTAATGAGCTAGAATCCTGGCTTTTTTCCCTCTTCCTGTCCTGGGGACAGTGAATCACGCTGGCTGAAATCAGCTACCTCAGCAGAGACCTGGGACATTTCTTGTTTGTATGGTTCAGTATCATGGCATGTAGTGTATTTATTAATTAGCCCATCATGGAACTCCAAGCAAATAGTATTTATTTTATTTTATCTTAATTTTTTTTAAACTTGCAATTTCTCCCAGTTGTGCCCTCCAGGATAGCTAGGGTAAACAAGCTGATTGTGAATACAGTTTCAGATGGAGCGGGAGAAAGCAAAGTAGGGTAGGGCACAAATAGAGACTGAAAATATATGTAAGACCAGGAAAGATAGGACACATGGTACATTTAAAAGTAGCGTCTATCTAGAAAGCTAAAAAAAACACATTGAGAGAGAATCGATTACCATATTAGGGTTGATGATGAATGTGAACTTGACCAGCCTTGTTCAGTAATTGTCTTATATCTAAGTCCACTTGCTGATAGTTCTTCACGGGATCTAAAGGAATACTCTTTTTATAATTCTGATTCTTTTGCTTATAGCTTCCTGTACTATTGAGAATATGTTCAAGTAAGTATGCTTTTTCTTCAACATTCTTTGAAAACCTCAAATAATTTTGAAGATATTTTCACTATTTAGTTGCATATTAAATAGTTGGGATGTCTCCTTCCTTTATCCCTGTTGAGTAGCTATTGATCACTCATGGGTTCTAAAGAATTTTGTGAAGTATATATGCAACTGAAATCCTTCTGTATAATTTCCTGTGATCGTTCCTCCCCATTTTTCTAATGAATTGGAACCATTATTCCTTTTTGTACTGTTGTGGTTTGTAGGTATATTTTTTATACAGTTGTGCTGCCTTTTCATTACATTTGTAACCGATTGCCTAGTTATCAGAATTAAATACTTCCTCTTCCCCCATGTTGAACAAAATTATCCAGCTTCGAAAGCTTAGCTGGAGACCTGTCTGCAAGTACTCTATAACTGGCTGCTCGGAGTGTAGTGTATAAATGTGACGTGGATTACCTCCCCATATGACTCATTATATAGAGTAATTATATTTTGCATACACCAAATATTTGCCTCATAGATCAGTGTTGTTTGACAGTTTGTTTTGCATATTTATCTTTCACAGTTGCATATCTAGCATTCACAAGCTTGACTCGTGGAATATGTATTAGTAAGCAAAATTCATGAAACTTTCTGATCGGAAGCAACAGGGCTTCCTTTTTCTATATGGAAATCTTTTGTAGCATTAATTCACTGGATTACAAACCAGTGGTATATATGTAATGTAAATACATTTTTAGCATTTATTATATGGTACAGTCTAATTTGATCAGATTATTACATTGTTTTATAAATCATGAAAGGTTTAAGGAATTTCAGGAATGATTCGAGTAAGCATTTAAGTGTGTTGAGAGATGCTTTCCTTTTTCTTTATAAACTATTCCCCTGTGTAGTTTTTATATAATTGTAAATCAATCTCCAAAGGTATCTTTGAGCTAGTGAATCAATTCCCCTTTCCCTTCCCGGACCACTGTCCCGCCCCATGTCCCGCCCACTTTCAGGTATCAATTTGTACCCAGAGCATACCCATGCGATGGGCCAACATATGGGCGGCAAACTCGAAGTACCTGAGCATGAAGAGTTAATATCAACTGACAACACACAGTTCATTTCTTTTCAGATCCACTGTAGAAATAGTTATAGTTATGCAGTGTAAAGTTTGAGGGAGCGGTGGGGACTTCAACATTTGCAGGAAAATTAAAGTTGTACCATATGTTCTAAGCCCCATGTATTTGAGAGTCAACATTATTCACAATAAAAGTATTTTCCCAGTTGGGCACTTTGTAAAAAGTGCAAAAATATTCTTCTTGGTTATAAATACTTGCCAAGTTTTAATTGTTGTGTTTAATTTCATGTTGCTAAACTGCAGTTGTAATTTGTTATTTGATATAGATGAGTCTACATGGATTTTTCTAAAAAGTTAGAAAAATGCTAGTGACGAGATTGTCTCTTCGTACTGCTGTGGTCTGAGTATCTTTCAGTTGGAATAAACTCTCCGTTTAAGCAGATTTTGTTCCATTCCTCTGCTGGATACCACTATTGCACAAATATACCAACTCTCCCAGATTCATATTCTCCCTCTGTAAGGACTGCCAGTAATTCCTCACACCTTTCCTGCTTTCTCTGAGTGGACACAATCTGAGTGACACTGGACTATTCCTGCATCTATAATGGTTGTGAAAATTCCTGTATTTGGAAGGAAGGGTATATTGTATGAACTTCCACTGTGAATACTGGGATAGACCCAGCTCCGTAGCTGCAGGGGAAACACCCACAGGCTATGAAGAGGGAAAGAGAAGGAATGATTAAAAGATGGGGAAAGAAGGATAAATGATTAAAAAAAGAATATATTAATACTATTTGGTTGTCCCTTGCAGCCTAATAATAGGTAAAATTGCACCTTTTACTCACAGTTACTGTTTTGCCATGATACATCTCCTCGGGTATACAGCTTGCAACTGAAAATCTCACGTTTAGGATTTGGCTGATGTTGACAGCTCTGATATTGCACAACTAGCCATTTGACGCATTGTTAAATACAGGCATCCACTTTGTAAATATTTAAGTTATAATTGTTTCACAGCATCTACATTCTTAGCTAAATTTCTGGAAACCGTGTCAGTCGTTAGAAAGTATCACATCAGTCCTTGAGAGGAGCCAACCTGATAACATTTGTAACAAAATCATGGATGTGTTGTCCAGTTAGGTTGAAGAGTGGTATAGTTGTTGCACTTTAGTGGTTTATTTTTACAATACTACCTGATGTGGTTTTTATTTTAGAAAAAGGTCTAAAGGAAGGAGAATTTATGGAGACAACAGTTATTGTGCACGTTGATTAAGCTGTTACACCAGTAGGACCTTCATTGGCTGTAAGATCAGCTGATAATCAATCTATTGTCACATGAGAGTTTGAGGCACTTTTGATGCTTCTCTCCAGAGGATTTTTAATCTGCATCTTGATGAACATCTTGCTGACAGACTGAAACTAAAAATTATGGGCCACTATAGCCTCGCCAGTTGTTTATTAGCTATCTTATTAGCTATCTTAAATTTATAGAATTGTGACTAAATATTACAGCAGTATATTCAAATGTGACCTAATACTAAGTTCAGGTAATAGAGCCACGATCCTAGCTTTAACAACAACAACTTGCATTTATCTAGTTAAAAAGAGAAGAAATTAGAAAGGCAAATGCTTGGGATGGTCTTAGATAACCCTTTGTTTCAATGCACATTGACCCTTTAATTTGCTGTGCAATGGGCTTCAATTAGGTCTTTGTGCAAAAATGTAAGTGAACAGCACAAGCCATAATTTTCAAGCTCTGACTATAATGAAAAAGCTGCATAGAATGATAATATTTCATCCGTGAGTCAATCACACTAACTAAGTGCCAATTTTAATGCTCCAGTTTTGCAAAGAAAGCAAGTTGCAAATGTTACATAATCTAAGCTGAACAATGTACAATGATTTAGATTTTAAATGGACTAATAGAAACCTTTATTGAAATATATTCGTATTAAAAATTTGTAATTTGGGCCATAATGATTAATAATGGTGAGGCTGTGATGAGCAGTAATATACATGGCTATTTCATTCTGTCTTGGTATTTAACGTTTAGGAAGGCTATGCTCATGATTAAGTACGTTTGGGGATTCTAATTCCCTGACCTGAAAATGGCTCGAAAGTATTATTTATTGTGTTTTGATTTTGTTTTTCCCTCATTATTTTGCTGATATTAATGATTTGTACTGCTAATTACCTATAGGATATGATAATCTACCTGATAATAAAGCAGCATTTATAACAACAGATGTGGTTTGGATAATTTTTAAATTTTATTATACAGCTTTGTGTCATAAATCAGGCCATTTTAAAGTAGCTAATGGGAATGGATTGTGAAGTAGTACCAATAGGACTGCTGTTTGCTGTAAATGTTGTGAAATCATTAATGAAAGTTAACTTTATTATTCATCCATAGAGATGGCTTAAAAAAATTGGAGAGGTTGGGTTAGTTAGAACTATTTTTCTTAGACTAGACACCCTACTGGAAAACCAATTTGTTACTAAATTAGTGATCTATACATCATGTTTGAATGGGCATTACCCAAGTACTCTTCTCATAGATAAAATCAATGTATCTGTTTATTATGCTTAATGTAACATGTAGTGGCAGAAAAGAGTCAAAATTTCAGCTCACAGGGTCATGAATCATGTAATAAATGATTAATAACTAGGTTTCATACTGCGTAAGTGCTCTTCTTCAGTGGATAAAAATTAACACTAGTGCAGCCTTTGCTAAAAAGATGCAATCACCAGCTATTTCCTTATATATATAAAAACACAGTTTCATAGAATGCATTACTGTTGAAGCCAGTGTTGATCCATTTGTTACATAAAATTAATGTGTAATATTTATGTTGAATCAATATGCAAGAAATCTGTTGTTTTCATTGCAATCATTAGAACCTGTAACCATTAGCTACATTATAATTTTAATATATTTGTCTCAGATGTATAGTTATAGTGAATTATTTGCCTATAGACTCTGTATTAGCATAACAATGATCAGCGATTTGAAACAGTGAAAATATCTAAATGGAAAAATAGATTTTTGCAGTAATGCTTACAAATTTAGTTACATTTTATGCTTGATGCTTTCAACAATCTCAGACAATGTTTATGAGTAAGTTTGTTTTGCAAATCATCTTAGACATTAATAGAAACAGCGGTGACTGTTAATGTTGTGTATATTATAGAAACACCAAATAGTTAAACCAGTAAGCAATAACTGAATCTTAAAACAGAAATGTAAGTTGATGTTTTTGTGTTCTCCCTATAATAAGACATTATATTAAGAGTGTTGCACATAAATTGCATTGCAAAATATGTTAAGGCTAGGGATATTATCAACTAGATTTCAGTAGTTATCATTTTTTAAATTTCAGAGCCACATGAACAGATTCTGTATTACTGGTTTAATTTTATTTTTTTTGCTTTTGTTCAGTTGATAGTGTCTTGCTTTGTGGAGCAGTACAGATGGAAGAGACTTTGAAACACTTCTAAATGATACATTTCTGACTCCCAATTTGGTAAAATGTTGATTCACTAAATAGTGAGGAGGAAGCAACTTGCCTTTTAAACAGAATGTGGAAGTTGAGAAAGTGTTTTAGATTGATTTTCTGAGAAATAATGAGAGAAGTTGGTGGACTTTTATGGGAGTAAATAATACTTCAGACAACTGATGGAAGTGGGCCAAACCATTCTGGTGTGATGCTCTCTAACTAATTATTAGTTTAAAATAAATCCATCTCGGATTTTTTTTCTTTCAAACTTTGTGTTCGTTTTGACAACACTCACAGGAAGTCCCTACAAATATTGACAGACTCACCAGATCAACTGGCCTAACCAGGGCTGTCGGCAGCAAATTTAGAATTGTACATGCTCCTTCCAAAAGCTGCTTCAGTGCATCCCCATGTATGTTGATGCTGCATTTCTAGAGACCTGCTCACTTGGAAAATTTTGAAATTTACTATTTAATCTGATTAATTTTAAACACCACTTTACTTCATGATTGATACATTTTTAATATTAAAAATTATAGGAAAAATAAGCGACATTTGGGTTCCAGCATATATTTAATAATGCAACTGGAACAGTACTTCCTTAAAATATAACCTGAACACTTTTCCTCCTGTCTACTTCACAGAGGCACTCTATCTTATTCAACGACATTGTAACTCCTTCTTCCCAGTTCACAGAGGCATTCTCATCCTGAAACAGCACCCACCCCTTTTCAGAGATACTCTTTTCTTTCAATCCTCCCTCTTAGTTCACAGACCTCTCCACCACCCCACCTCTGGCTCACACAGATATGTTCTCTCTTGAACTGCCTCCTCTCTCGCTCTCTCGTTTAAAAATATACTTTCTCTCCTGTTCTCTCATCCAAATCACAGAAGAACTACTTCCTTGATGCATTTCTTAATTCTGTTCTTGGTTGCATCTCCTATGTGACTTGGCTGCCTGGTTCTGAGATCAAAATTCAGTGTAAGAAGAAATTCTTGATCTACAACAAGAGCAGGAATTCCTTCTTGCAGAACTAAATTTGGTCCAAGAAATAAGCAGCAGCAGGAGGCAGGAAAACGTGGTTCTCAAGCCTCCTGAATTCCAAAATGAAGCCTGGAAAACCCATAGGGTGCAACAGGAAAGCTGTCGGGGTGCTTTCAAATAAAAGCAAGAACCTTACTCCGTCTCCCATTGTCATAAATAAAAGATGATTGAAGTTGGCCACATCCAGCAGTGTTCCACCAACACTAATTTTTTAAAAACTGTTAAATTTAGCAGTTACTTCAGCAATGCTGCTCAACTGAGTACTTCTATACTATACATTCTGAACTGAGGAGTGCTCTTTGTATCCCAGATGCCAATATCTATGCTGCAGTATTGAATCAGTGCCTGGTGCAAAGGCATGTGGGACTTCATGACAGTGAAGCAAACATTTTTTTTTAAACGTTGATTTTCAAGCCGACTGGCTAGGAAAACATTGGGATTTGGAAGGGAGGAGAGCAACACAACCACTGACCGGAGGAGAGCACTGCAAGGAGATAGTACTTTCATAACATTGGGGTGGCACACTGCAGTATTATAGCTCAGTTGAAACACTAGCTATGCCCTATTTTGAGAGATCTTGCACTCGTGTCTCAACTGTGGTCAAATAGGCTGCAAAAACTCACCATCTATGCTCATGTGGCCACCCAGGCAAGGACCTGTGCACATAAATCCATATTCCCAGCATGGGTCAATGACTTCAGGAGCAAAGATGAGAACATTTTTTAGAAAAGCACAAGATAATTTCAGGACATTGTCAAAGAGATTTCCCTTAAGAGTTTGCTTCATTAAATTGAATTACTGAAAGGCTATGGTACAAAGATTTGTAAGCTGACTATTTTGATCTGACATTCATAGGATTTCAGAGAGCCTTTTAAATGGCTTGACAAGCTATAATGCAATGCAGCTGTTTGACAGTAGTGTTATAAAAATTAACTTAAATAATTACTCTGCTCCTGTATGTTTTAAGTTGAGGCAAAAATTAGGCAACCATAAACATTTGTTTTTATTGGATATTTATTGAAAGTATTGCTTCTCTAACAATGGTACATTGGTCGATTTGTTGTTTATTTGACAGCAGAATTGAGGTAGAGTGTGAGGCTTGAATGGCTCAGAATATTAACGTTACAGTATTCAAATGTATTATATTTATAATCTTTAAGATGTACAAAATAACCCATGCATACTGAAGACTCACCAGTATCTAGTTTCGAGATAGCAGCTAGGGGCTCAAATCCCAAAGCTGCCCAGCACCCATAATGGAGTCGGCCGACAAAAAAACATGACGGCCCACGGTGCCTTTAATATTCTAGTATATACCATTAGAATTATCTATCTTACAACATGCTTGTCACTGTCATGGATGCCTTTCTTTAAACTATCAGTTTCCTGTACAGTTTTTCCAGCCACATCACTTTAAAGAATTTCAGAGCTAACAGTTTTTTTTTCACCCAGCAGGGGAAGTGAGGATATTTCAACAGCTGATGAAATGGAGAAATCTGAGGTAATTTCAATCATTTTGTAGCCATTAGTATGTATGATCAGAACTGTATATGCAGAATTTTACTCGTGCCAAATATATTGTAAGTGGCTATATTATAGCTGATTTCACCATTATTGGTAAGAAAATCCAATATAAGGGTTCTTCAGAGGATTAAATGCAATTATTAACTTGCAGAGCATTGAAAAATTGCAGTGATTCAGTGGATTTGCCTGTTCCTTAAATGTATAACTGACTTCTAATCTTACAGCATCCTGGGTGGATTAATTTTTCTGGGTGCTGTCAGACAGTGGATCCACTGATAAATGAGCTCATTCTCCACAGAGCCCCTTCCTGTTTTGACATAATTGAACCAACCTTTGGTGTGTAAAATCATGTCTGCGATTCAACCACGTCAATTGTATGACGTGGCGCTTCTGACTGGCTGGAAAATTAACCTAAAAAGACATATTTTTTAGAATTTGCTCCATCTCCAAAGTAGATGGAACGAGCAGAAGGAAGAAAATAGCTAAAGTGGTTACATTGGATAGAGATTGTGGGCAAAGTAAAATTAAAGCGATGTATAAGAGACGAGAAAGATCAGCTGAGCAGAGTATTTTTAAACATTATTTAAGATGTTTATTTTGTATCTTAGGATTAGTAATAAATCAAGAGCTGGCATTTGTGTACCTTCGTTCCTGTAATATTAGAGTTCTGTTCCATGTTGCAGAGTCACACTGTTTAAGCAACCGATTGTCAGAGTGATGGGTCTTTTGGAAACTAAGTTAATAATATACAATAAATCTTTGTGACTTCTGTGCTGCGATTATACTATTTAGTTGGTTAATTTGGATTACCCGATGATTCATTTTTTTGGTATAAATTTTCTCCTTTGCTATATTCTTCACATTGTTTAATTCAAATTATTGAATAATTCAATTTTTGTTCGATAAAAAATGACTTTGAATTTTCAGAAGTAATTGGTACTTTTATCAAAATTATAGGCAGAAACGTATTGCGGTCTATTCTTTTGTTTAAAGTTCTTAAACATCTCCTTTTCTATTCTATCTTTAAGGAGAAAACATCTTCCATCTTACCTGATGCAGAAAGTTTGGAAATTGATTTATCTTCTGATGGGTAATTAAGATTTTCTTTTTTAATTACAGAATGTCTGTCAATGGATAATTTACATTTTGAAAATCCATCATTTTACAATATTCTAAATTGAAAAGGAAAATATATAACTAGAAAACAAGCTTCCTGGTTGTACTATTGGAAAATATGGAATGTCAGTTTTGTTTTCTCTTTAACAGAAGCCTGGAGAAGACTGATCAGCTGTTAAAAGCTGAAGTTGAGTGGCCATCTGTGGAAGATGTGCCTTCACCAAATTGTGACAAATTAAAGGATCATCAAGACAAAATAAGCTCCAATGAAAGTATAGAAAGTACTTTGAAAACAACAGATGGTCTACCGCCTGAACTGACTACAGAGAAGGAAGGCGACACTGGAGAGACAGTACAGGATGATTCCTCAGACAGAGAACCTGTGACTCCAAACACTGCTCAGGAACAAGGTTTCAATTCAGCTGATAATGATGCAGAAATAATACACGATGAATTTGAGGAAAATGCTGCTTGTAATGAAACAAAAGATTGCGAGACCCTTGAGGATACCATGCAGAAATGTAAACAGACAGAGGACGAGGGATTGGATGAAGAAAAATGTACTCAAGACAAGGGGGATGATGCAAATGTAGAACAGGATAAGGATCCCAAAGAAGATGTTTCTTTTGAACAGTTTTTTAGGAGTAAAGATGAACCAGAGGCTGTTGGTTCTGATGTGAGTGAGCAGGGCAGTATCCAATTGGAGCCACTCACTCCTTCTGAGGTTTTAGAGCATGAAGCTACTGAGATTCTACAGAAAGGGAGTGTGGTTACCTCCACTAAGAAAAAGGGAACAACTGCTTCTGAGTACATAGAGGAAAATACTAAAGAGACCAGCTCTGGTGCAATACTCATGAGCTCAGAACATCTAGAAGAAAGTGAGAAGAGCTGAAGTTTTGTGTGGGGCATTTGATTATCTTATTGGACTTTACTCATACAGACACATACACACCAAGCACACAAACACTTGTACTGTTAAAGGCTTTGATATTCTTATCCTGTTCCGACTAGCGTTCACATTCCTGTCTTTGTCAAAAAAAAATAGCATGTGAATAGAAAAGACTTACAATTCTGTAGAATTCTGTATAAAATTAAGCACCTTTGTATAGGTGCAATCTTGCCAGGCTCTTAGCTTACCTAAGTAAACTTTCAGTGAAAGTGGAATCATTACAAAATATGTGTGATTATGTCAGTGTGCAGCTGTGCAGAAAAATCTGACTTCAGTCATGTACAAGAAGACATAATCCTGCTGTTGCTGTAACCCAGTGCTTATTATTTTAATAGTCTTTGCAGTAGAGATAGAGCATTTAGGATGGGTTACATGGTAAACCAAAGTGCAGTTCATCCTTTCCTTTTATTGTAGATAATAGGATATGTTGTGTTAAGTAATGCTTTCTTTGTATTGGCATGTATGTTTTGTGGTTCAGCAGTTCATTCTGCTTACAGAGGTAGACATAAAAGGCAAGGGCTGCAGAATACATAAAAATGAATTGTTTTTAAAACGACTGCAGTACTTTATAGTGCCAAGCTAACTGTGTATGAGGAAGAATAAAGCTGCTTAAAATTATACTGAATATTTTTTGCTACATATTTGGTAAATAGCTTCAGACATGTACTTTGCTAGTGACTGACAGTGGCTTGCTTTGATGTACAAACAGTTTGTGCAGAAAACAACAAAACCCTATTTAAGTATCAAAACTTTAGACTTGAGTCTTTAGATGTGTCTAATTTTACTTTGTTATAAAGGTTGTTTTATTTTAGTTATGAGTACCAGAAGGTGCATCATAGTTACCAGAATTTGGAAGTGATGTGGATGTGAGAGCACCCTGATGCTGATGGCTGTTTATTTCTGCTGAGTGCATTTTGCTAGAGACTAGTTGAGTAAAGGAATATAAAATAGCATGCATCAAAATTTGATGAATATAATTTACCAATTTTGCTGTTTCATATTTTCATATGGGATAATTTTTAAATTACCCATCTAAATCTTCTTAGTTCTCAAAAAAAATTAGACACCCCTGAAAATATTCTTTGTCCATCTGTCAATAAACAGAATTTTTAATATCTCATTGTATAGAACTGTTTTTCTTAAAAAAGACCTGCAGATTCTAAGCCACAAAGCAATATATAAATCATTTACTAAAAATGTATTGTAATAAACACAAATTGAACAGTTGCACTTTCCACTTCTGAGAAATATAGTTAATAAAATGTGAACATTTCTTATTTACGTTCTTTGATTAAGATGGAATCTTCCATATTTTCTTTCGTTAATATGCATTTGAGAACCCACCTAAAATGACTATTGTATAACTGTCATAGTATTCTGGATGCCTTATTTGAGTGGTTTTGTATCTAAAGTAGTAATCCATAAATGTGATATACTTTTGTTTGACTTTTTCTGCAAACTTTCTAACATATCTCCCATGCCATTTGCCTCCATACATTCTCCTTCCATTGGGAGCACAGTGATTTCCATCTTGCAGGCTTCCCCTTGAACTGCCATCAATGCCTTTCCGCAGTTGTGTACCTGGACGTGTCCTTGCTGATGATATTGGTTGGTTGTGGCTCTCCCCTTTCCTTCCCTAAAAAAAATTCTAACCTGGCTAGTTTAAGTTTAAAGCAGCTTTGGGATTTGAGCCCCTAACTGCTGGAATATATAATTGGTATCTTGCTTCACAGTCAGACAGCTGCTTACAGTTCTTCCTTTTAACTATCAGTTACAATTGTAGTTACAAGAATAAACCTCTTTCAAGTATATGCTTAATAAGTTTTGATACCAACGGTATATGGTAAACTGTCATGCCCAGTTCTATAGACTCATTTAATTGTGCTTTTAGTTTTGAAGTCTATGCTTACCAATACCACCCCAATTCAAAATTAGAGATCAGTCACTGATGGTGTAAAAACTGATGTAGTTGATGCTACAGATTTGTGGTGAACACATAATTACACATTTTCAAATTGGTAAATGCAATCAAGGGCAAATGTTACCATGCCGTTTGTGCCAGGCTCCTTCAAAATGTTACATTTTTTTCTTTTGAAAAAATGTATACCCGTATAACCTATTGGCTGAGGCATCGGAGTACTCAGCTGTGTTTTACTCCATGTGGACACCACTCAAGATTTGTTTGACTGTCGTTGTCCTCCAGGTCCTTGTGGTTTTGCATATGCAGTCTACCTTGTAGGGGAAATGAGAGTTGAAATGCAGGCTCATCTAATATAATTTCCTTTACACAGTTAATTTATAGCAGGATTGTAAATACTTTTGTTATGTGTTTTAAAAGGATTAATTTAGGATTTGTTAGTATTTTACTTTAAGAATAATCTCCATATTTGTATGTTGGAGATACGATGATCTTTTTATTGCTGTTATACCTCTGAAGTGTAAATTTACTTGTTCCACTCCAGGATACTTGCACTTGAGTTCATGATCTATTCATGAATGTTGGGTATACAAAGCAATGTGCAACTGAATAAATGTTATAGATGCCTGCGCTTGCAAATGTTGGCAAATGGACAGATTAGGCAGATTTACATTATTGGACTAAGCTATAGTTGTCAAAACAGTTTAGACCTCTGTGAAATATATAAAAGTAATAACATTGGTAGTGCACAGTGCAAAGGCTTTTCCTTATAACTTTCAGTGTGACTGTATTTAATGCTGGTTAACTTGGAAGAGGAAATATGTTTCCATTGCTGCCGTTGCCACTTTTAGTTCTGGAACTGAATTGATTTCTATTCAGAGTAAAGTTACTGTACACAGGGAGGAGTGGAAATAATGGTTTGTATACTTTTCTTCTTGTAGAAGTTAAATGTAACTTTAATGCCAGTGCCTGCAAGCTCAAATAAAGAAAATGCATCTAATGACTTGTAACTGTGTACTTTTTTGTGTATGTATGTATTTTACCTCTCTGTAATCTCCTGTACTGTTGTCCTGAAGGCAGTAAATCATGGGTGCTGGCAGCACTCCAATACCTCACCCAAATTACTATTCTTCAAGTGTGCACCTGAATTTTGACAAGGTACTTGACTGTGGGGGGGGGGCATTTCGACAAAGCCTAATCCTACCCTAATGAGACATCTCCACATAACCACTTCCCAGCAGGTGTCACTGGATAATAATCAGAGGCACGAGCCCTGGCCGATTTTATTTTCTCCTCTTACCCACCCCATAAAGTATAGAAACACTGAAGCAAATTGTAACACCCCAAATCAGAATGTGAGCAGTGATCACTTACTGAATCCGAGACCTTCCTGGTCTGTGTGATTCATTGCCACACCATGCGATCCACTTATTCACTGGGACATTTGGGCAGTCCTGTGACACAACATCATGATTGTATTTAGGGTTATTGTTTTTTGAAGCTGTTGAGTTCTATTTATAATTAAGCTTGGTATAAATGAGACAGAGTATTGTACTTAAGTTTGTTCTGTATTTTCCTACCATCGTGGTAATGTGTTTCGTGATTACCAATATTAGTAGAAGGCCAATATGTTTTTTGGATCAGCTGGTTGGCTCATTGCTCTTCGAAAGTGTCTCGTAGACTCGATGGGCCAAATGGCCTCCTTCTGGACTACAGTCATGTGAACTAATGTTGAAATGAACCGTGCAGTTTTGTCAGAATTTAGAGGAACTTGTATGTATCGAGAGTCATTTACTTGCTTTGTGCTTGTGGAATGCTCAGGATATGAGTGCTGACTGATACACTTTAGTGGAGACATAAAAATGTGCACAAATTGAAATGTTGTTGATTGTTGCAACTATGAGTAATCAGTACCTTCTCTGATATTATGGGGCTTCATGTGAAGGTGGATATCAGTCGATCCCTTCTGTATATGGCTCCCAATAGCTGTGCAAAAGCAGCCCAGGTTGACTCCCACCTTTTTCAATTCCTGTATTGAGAAACTCCTCGCTTCACCTCAACTGGATAATTCAGTGGAGATCAGAAATTGTAGGTGCAAACTAGTGTATTTGCACACCCAAAAGTCTGAACCATTCAGCTGCCCCCTTATTGAGGATAAGTATCGATGATATTTGTGATTAAATTACAGCACAAAACTGCCCAATTTGACAGTCTGAACAGAAAATGGACAGAACTATCACATGGTATCTCTAATTTGTGCTGAAGGGAGCTTTTACTATTACCAGTGACAACCTTATGTATTGAAGTTCTGAGAGACTGAGCAGTTTATTGTTTTTCCAGCAATCATAGGTCCCATTTAAAATTTCATGAACTTTATTTTCACTGTTGAATAGTCATCCACCTGGATGAGTTAATATCTTGTAATGAATGAAATACTTTACATGTATGGAGCACCTTTAACAAAGAAGAGCAATCCAGGTGTTTCACAGAGCTGTAAGGAAAATCAGAAAATGAACCAAAGAAGGAATGATTAGGAGGGAAGACCAACAACTTGGTCAAAGAAATGGATCTTAAGGAGGATATGGTGGCAGAGGGGCTTATTGAGGAATTCCAGAGTGGACAATGATGAGGAGAAGGGGATGCACAGAAGTCAGAGGAAGAGTGAGTTTGTGGGAGTGGAGTGGGGGGCGGCTGGAGGATGTTACAGAGATAGGAAAAGGCAAAGCCATGGAGGGATTTAAAAACAAGGATGTGAATTTTAAATTTGATCTGCTGGGGGACTGGGAGCCAATGTAGGTCAATGAAGACATGGGGTGATGGGCCAGCGGGTCTTAATGCAAGTTAGGATTTGGGCAGCAGAGCTTTAGATAAGCTGAAGTTTACAAAGGATGGAAGGCTGGCCAAAGGGGTCATTGGAATAATTGAGTCTGGAGGTGACAGACATAAATGAGGTTGCAGCACAGGTTGGCTGAGGTAAAGATGGAGGTAGAAGTGATGGCAAGGGTATGGGTCACAAATTCATCTTGGGGTTGAACCGACCACTAAGGTTGCATGAAGTCCAGTTCAGCCTGAAACTGCTAGAGAGGAGAATGATTGGGGCTGAGGGTACAGGGTTTGTGCCGGGAGCTGAAAATGGCTTCAGTCTGCCAAAAGAGGAAATTACAGCCCATCTAAGATTGGATGTCAGACAAAGCAGTCTGTCAACAGAGTCAGTGGAGGGTTAGAGCTTGCATGTGAAAGCTGACCCCATGTCTGCAGATGATATTGCTAAGTGACAGAATGTAGAGGAGGGCAAGATCCTTGGGGGAATTCAGAGGTGACCGTGGGAAGAAGTACCATTAGCAGAGATGCTCTGGCTGCATTGGGTAGGTGTGAGTGAAACCAAGTAAGGGCATTAACACAGAGCTAGACAATGGAGGAGAAGCATTGGTGAAGGATGCTGTGATCAACTAGAAGGCTGCAGAGTGGGCAGTAAGAGATAATGTACCATCATCTCGCAGAATATCTTTTGTGACTTTGGTTAGGACCACTTCAGTACTCTGGATGGGGCAGAAATCAGATTAGAGGGAATCAACATCTAAGAATGATGGGCACAGATCTGGGAGGCGGAACAAATTCAAGGATCTTGGAAAGGAAGGTTGGCCTATTATTTTCTGGTGGGGTTTTCAGTGTAGCCTAAATTATCACTGCTTTCTCATGCTTCCTTGCTTAGTCTGATGGCTGTTCAATGCAGGTTGCTACTCCAGCTGACATTGAAATTGTTTCTTTAACGTACTTGCTGGCCCTATTGTGGATGCTCTGGGTCTCCTTCCCAATTCAAGTTGTAAAAGTTTGAGCATGTACTCCTCAAGCTTCTAGTCATGGTTATAGCTTAGAATTTGCATTGAAAATGCTCTGCCACAATGTTTACTACTCCAAACTTAGGACGTTTATCTGTTTGTGTTTTAGTTCTCTTGACTTCACTGTTTTCACCTTTTATATTGCTTAAAATGTATTTCTTTAGAAAAATCTCTCAAATCAAGTGTATTACTGAGGGAGGGATTTGCAGAAGATTGATGAAGAACTGTGTAATTAATTCCACAATCCTCCCTTGGTACTCATGTTATCCATGGAGAAAATATGATGGGATTTAGTGGTATACTGAAAAATAAATCAGTAACAGGTTTATTTTTTCCAGAAACAAAGTCCTGTCATATATGGATGCAGTTGACCAGTTTTACAAATTTAATTGTGTTTTTAAATACACTCTAATATCTAATATCCCCCGGAGTTCCCAACCTTCCGTACCAATAATCAAGCGTAATCTTCAGATGTCAATTTGATCTTACTATTCAAATCTGACCAGTTGAATTCCATAAATTGTATATAACCATGATTCTAGGGACACAGACAGCATTGTGCTTTACAAAATACTCATCAGCTATGTTTATTCTTTTAACTTCAATCGCATTCAACCAATATTTTAATCCTTAAAGGATGTTTGACATAGCTTAAACACAAAGTGATCAAATTGGGTGACACAATTATAGTAGATGTAATCTTCCAGAAATTGTTGATTTAACAAAGATTAAACTATTATACCTGGTATAAAACATTGTCCTGAATGAAGTAGAGCCGTTCATAAGGCTGAGATCATCTATGTGGGTTCATGTGTTGCACTTTCTTGGGAGTCCATTTTGACTGTTCCAGAGCTAATCCACCATAAATAAATCACTATTGTACATGTGATATACTCCTCTACTCCGTCTTGTTCATTGCATTTACTGAGACAGTTTTAATCCCCCGAATGTGTTTTCTGACCCCTACATGCATGCAATGGAATGCTATTAAATATTTTCAACTAAATACTTCATATTTTGTTATTTATGCTCCCAAATAGAGTACATATATGTCGAGTGTAGGGCTGTAGTATATAAAGTGTATACTGCTCAAGACAAAGACAGAGTAATAAAAATCCACAGCTCTTCATTCACCCACAGCAGTTTTCCTTGAAATCCAGTTCAGTTCATTCATACCTTAATAGTGCAATATTATTCTGCTTCGTAAGGCAGAGAATGATACAGTACTTGAGGAGGCCATTTGACCCATCGTGCCTGTGCCGGCTCCTTGAAAGAGCAACCCAATTGGTTCCACTCCCCTGCCCTTTCCCCATAGCCCTGCAAATGCATCCCTTTTTAAGTATTTCACAAATTCCCTTTTGAAAGTTATTGAATCTGCTTCCACCACCCTTTCAAGAATTCCAGATCATAACTACTCACTGCATAGAAAAATTGACTTGTACATCAACGTTTCCTTGAACAACGAATATGTCGAAGTAATTAGAGATCTGTAAACGAAACCTCTGTGCTACAATTCAGTTGCAGGCAATATTCCACCTAAGGTGCACGACCGGTCGCACATCGGTCATAAGGTCCCACCAAGGCTTCTCACCAACTGTTGCCGCTGGAAAAGATACCACGCAGCAAATTTAGAGGGACCGCGCACAAAAAAAAAATTAGAGGGAACATTGGTTGTAGTGGATCGATCATTAATTAGCACACAAACATACTTTGTGAATACAGTAGCAATGCTGGCTTAACCATTGTTTTCAATTTGATTAGCCAGGCGATACACATGGACACCCATTCATGTTTGAGTCTCCAACCAAGCTGCTGATCAATCTACACATGTAGAGGCTCTGTTTGCCTGATACGGAGTACACATTTGCTCCCTGCAGAAATACATTCCATGTACCTAACTTCAGAGTCCAGTGACCTCCAATGTGCACAGGGGTACTCAGTAGTTTAACCAGCTACTACCATGTAACCAACTTCACAAAGCACTGGTAAGCATCCAGGTACATTTCCAGCCAAAACCCCACCATTATATTATTACTCTTAGGGCATTGACTTGGAGCATTACCTTGAGACTTCTGGGGAAAATTCAAGCCCCAGTGATACAGCTACTCCTTCAGCTTCCATTAGTGAGCCCAGCTGGCTAATCACACATCAACAATGCGCTCACATACTGTGGACCTGCGTGACTTGGGTATCAGATTACCAAAGGGATTTTCTAGATTTTCAGCATCAAGCATGTCACCTTAGAGCCACTTTGGCTTCAAAGGGAGTCAACTTCCCTTTACTTTCTCCACCAGGATAGTCATTAATTGATTGTTGGACAACTGTTACGTATGGATTTAATAGACAGAAGGTACCACGATTCCTCAAAAGCAAACAATTCACCATTATGTTTGCGAGTGCGGTGTCAACATCCTGATGACAAATAGCAATGAGATGAATGGCCAGTTGATCTGTTTTTGGTGTTGGTTGATGGGTTAATGTGGGTCAGGACACCAGCAGAAATCCCATTTTCTATGGGATGGACTGCAACTTTATTAGGAGTGATCAGTCATGAAGCACCAAGCCATTGTACTGATAAATAATTTTGCTTGATTTCTTGTAACTCCCAATCCTCACTCCAACCCCGCCACAATACAAAGATTGATTCTACAGTGGAAGTATATTTGTGCCCTTGACCAAATTATTATTTATACAATTACATAGCCATTCCTCTGCTTATTTAATCATTCTATGCAGTGAATTATTCCACATACATTGCTGGCACTATAGCAACCTATTTTATCTAGAGGTTTTGTTGCCCCTCAAAGGACACCCTCAAAGCCTCCCTGATAAAGTGCAACATCCCCACCGACACCTGGGAGTCCCTGGTCAAAGACCGCCCTAAGTGGAGGAAGTGCATCCGGGAGGGCGCTGAGCACCTCGAGTCTCATCGCCGAGAGCATGCAGAGATCAAACGCAGGCAGCAGTAAGAGCATGCGGCAAACCTGTCCCACCCACCCCTTCCCTCAACGACTATCTGTCCCACCTGTGACAGGGACTGTGGTTCTCATATTGGACTGTTCAGTCACCTAAGGACTCATTTTTAGAGTGGAAGCAAGTCTTTCTCGATTCCGAGTGACTGCCTATGATGATGATTTGTTGCCAAATATAAATCCCTTCTGTCAGTGAATTTAAAGAGGAAAAAAGTTAACTTATTAGTGAAGAAAATCTTCAACGCATGTAAATGGAAGATAATGCTTTAATACCTGACTGTGAATAATTTAATATTGGCTTATAATTAGTCCCTGTGAGCGCAGGATAATAGATTCCTGATAAATGCACAATCAGTTTCCCAACAATTAATTAGATTAATGAAGATTGACTGCTTATAGAGCAAAATAAAATGAAAATTTTAAATTGGGCCATCTTATTGAACATTGTCACATGTCTCTGCATGTTCTTTTCACATCCCTTCCCGATAGTCCCGAGATAGAGCTGAACTGTTTGTCCTTCAGAAAAGGGGTAAAGAGTTGCTGTACCTACACTTGTCCATTGATTCCCTTTTTACCTGCTCAGCTCTGTTACTGTATTGTTTCATGGTGTGTTTACATTGGACTATGTGATTTAGTTGTAAGTGGTTTGCTTCTGCTTTTATCCGTTGTGATTAATCATTTATATTTATGTTGTTCCTGATTATCCTTTTTGCAAAGGTCTTTAGTTGAAAATAAATAAATAATAATGACCAATTGATAATGTTTACACATCAGCCCAGCTGATTATTCATGCTGTACCTGAATCTAGACTAAAACACTTTGCTGTGCAAAATGTATCTTTTACAAAAACGCGACCAGTGTACAAAAGGCAGCGACGTGCTGATGCAACAACATTCAGTGGGCTGAGTAATAAAAAAATGAATAATTGGAGTATTTTATAATTGAATCAGGATTATGCATGTAATTGTTGTGTGGATCAGGAGTTCCAGATAATAGGAGTAAACAGGAAGCATTTTAAACTATTGGAGCCATGTGCTTGGATCGTGTATGTATTTTTGTATTGTACCGACAAGTTTAAGTTATATTTCTGCACTTTATGTTGATATCGTATTGATACTGATACTTTCCAAACTGAACCCAAGGAAATGCAGAGAGTTGCAGTCATAAGACTTCAAACCTGAACTGATCGAGTGTGGTAAAGAAACAGCTCCTCCTTATGGAACTCTCAAACACCGCCATTCTGAGATCACCACAGGTTTTGACGTGATGCACAAATTAAATATACAGTAAAGTTAATCATTGGGCTGGATTTTCGGCATGTCACTGCCTCTGTTTTTGCCCCAGAGGGATGGCAATGACGGCGGAAAGCATTGCCGGGCAGGTAGCCAGCTTCCAGCGCCCCGCCGGGACATTCAGTGCTGGGTTTGCGGGGGGGTGCGGAGCAGTACCGCCCGGGAGAGGCGGGCCGGTGTGCAATGTCCCTGGTTGCGACACCGGCTGGAAATTTGAAACTCGCCTGACCCGTAGCGCCCCGCAGTGTGCCCTCGTGGGACCGCCTGTGAAAGGTGGCAACGGCCGACGTGAGGAAAGGAATGGTGATTGTTTTTAATGTTTTTATTTTTGCGATTCATGTGGATGTTAGGAGTGTATTGGGAATGTTTTTGGTGTTTTCTTTTCAGATTTTTTTTCCACGGAAGCCTCTCCAAGGCTGGCTGTTTACGTCGGGATTTTCATTTGCTCAGCCGGCCTAGCGCCCTAAAAGAGGTGTGGAACACCTCCATTAGCACCCCGCTCCACACTCAAAGTCTAGCTGGTGAATTTTGTGGCTGAAGACGCAAACCATTTCCTGCTGCAAAATTTACCCCTCCGTCTGGGTTAACGCCGCAACAGAGGCGCGACCGAATTTCCACCCCAATGGCTTTTGTTTTGAGTAGAGGGAGAACTATTTTCCCCAGCCCTATACGGGACCAAACTTAAAGTTAAAGATGACAAACTTGGTTCCATCCTGCCCATTCAATTGAAACTGATTCTAACAATGAACAGGATTCTGAGGGATTTACATGTTGCTGGAACCATAATTTTATTCATGAGAATTAATAATCTACATGTTTTCTAGTACATTTCTTTCCCACCCGACACTACCTTTTGGTCTGGTGGTGCAAAATCGATATTTACACATACGTCATCAAGCTGCTACTTGGTTAACCCAACAGGTGAAGAGAATCCCTTCAAGAACAACTTTCTACTGGAAGCTTAGAATTAATTAATTTATCTTTTTAATGCAGCGATCAAATATGAAAAGAGTTTGGGCAGTCTCAATACAGATGCTAGTGGCTATGGATCTTCTTTCACTGCCAGCTGGAAAGATCTTATTTGAAATGAATTTGAGTCGTCTTAACCCAGGTGTAAGTTGATACAAGCACAAAACTGCCCACAATTTGACAGCCCTGTTGGAAGCGGTTGTTCAGATCATGACATGGAATGGTATAAAAAGGCTTTTACCACTCAACATGAGGTCCACTAAAGCCCAGGATCCTTAATTCTGAGTACCAAAGCAACCTCTTTTGACACTGATAATTCAAACACATTTTCCACCATCTCACTCACTGGGGATTTTCCTACCCTTCCCTCAAAGACATTCCAAAACATCCCACAATATTTATTGCACATTTGCAACCTTGAAGCCTTAGAGCAGTGATGAGAAGGTGATCGAGTTCTACTGGAATCAAGAAGGGAAAAGACAATGACCAGATCTTCACTGAGCTAAAACCAGCATGTTTCTTCCTGACACTTTTATCGTAACCTCAATAGATATGCAAAATGGGCAAACTTCCAAGCTGTGGTTTGGCAGTCTGAACTGATGGCAGATAATGGCCCGGAATCTGCAGTTGTAATGACAGCAAAATTGTCAACGCTCGCCATCATTACTGTGTAAAACTGACAGCTTCTTCTGGGGTCTGCACATGCGAAGTTAAACGCTCAAATCAGAGTCGGTGATACCTTGCTCCTTCATAAGGTGTGCTGTTGTAGTCTTTACAGATGCAATCAACACAGAATCAGTGACTTGGCGTGAACTCCAATTTTTTAAGTACTATTCTTGCTGTAAAAACCATTGAAAAGTTAAGCCATGTTGAATGAGGTGGAACTGAGTTTTTAACGATGTACTCATTCATAATTACTGCTGAACAACCTCTCTGACCCTGAAAAATTAATTTTGTGTAGAGCGTCATTATCTCCTTTCCATGATTAAAATTCCATATGTTTTTAAAATAATAAAATTAATTTTTTTTATATTTTGTTATTTAAGTTTCTACCTTAATCCCACATGTATGTCTCTATCTTTATTTCACTTTCTGTAAAATGATTAAAAAGTGAATGATAAATGTGTATCTGTAAAGCATGCACTCCCATGTTCCGCAACCAGGGAGCTCATCCCCTGAAGTCCCAAGGGATCCCAGCATCCCTTGGGAGCACTGTATATAAGCCTGCCTCTCAGGCCTGTTCCTCACTCTGGAGTGTTTTATTAAAGACTGAGGTCACTGTTACTTTAACCTCCCTGTGTGCAACCTCATCTGTGTCAGGAACACAATGACTGGCGCCGAGAATAAGTATCCAACGCAAAGATGCAGCAAACTGTGGGCATCCTGGAGAAGTTCTCGGAGGGTGAGGACTGGGAAGCCTACGTCGAATGGCTAGACCAGTATTTTGTAGCCAATGAGCTGGACGGAGAAGGAAGCGCTGCAAAAAGGAGAACGGTCCTCCTCAGTTTGCGGGGCACCGACCTACAGCCTCATGAAGAATCTTCTGGCTCCGGTGAAACCCACAGATAAGTCATATGAGGAGCGGTGTATACTGGTTCGGGAGCATCTTAACCCGAGGGAGAGCATGCTGATGGCGAGGTATCGGTTCTACACATGCCAGCGATCTGAAGGTCAGGAAGTGGTGAGTTACGTCGCCGAGCTAAGGCGACTTGCAGGACAATGTGAGTTTGATGGCTACCTGGAGCAAATGCTCAGAGACATTTTTGTACTGGGCATTGGCCACGAGATCATCCTACGAAAACTTTTGACTGTAGAAACACCGACCCTCAGTAAGGTCATTGCGATAGCACAGGCGTTTATGTCCACCAGTGATAGCACCAAACAAATCTCTCAGCACACAAGTGCTAGCAATGTTCATAAATTAACTGGAACTGTGTTTGCGAGCAGAAATGTACAGGGCAGAACCCACAAGTCTGCAACTGCCAGCAGGCCTCAGGTGACCCAGATGACTCAGAGTCACCAACAAAGGATGAATGCAAGGCAATTCACACCTTGTTGGTGTTGTGGAGGCTTCCATTCAGTCTATTCATGCCGCTTCAAAGGGTATGTTTGCAAGAGCTGTGGAACAATGGGGCACCTCCAATGAGTTGCAAGCTCTGCAAAACCTGCTAACCACCACGTGGCAGAGGAAGATTGGTCCATGGTGGATCAAAGCAATTTCGAGCCTCAGAGAGAGGAGGCAGATGTTGAAGTACACGCGGTGCACACATTTTCGACAAAATGTCCACCTATAATGCTAAACATAAAATTGAATGGCTTACCCGTAGCCATGGAACTGGACACTGGCGCGAGCCAATCCATCATGAGTAAAAAGATGTTTGAGAGACTGTGTGCAACAAGGCATTCAGACCAGCCCTGAGCCCCATCCACACGAAACTGAGAACGTACATCAAAGAGCTTATCACTGTCCTGGGCAGCGCCATGGTCAAGATCACCTACGAGGGCATGGTGCACAAACTGCCACTTTGGATTGTCCCAGGCGATGGCCCCACACTGGTTGGAAGGAGCTGGCTGGGCAAAATCCGCTGGAACTGGGATGACATCCGAGCACTATCACATGTCGATGAGGCCTCATGTACCCAGGTTCTTAACAAATTTCCTTCCCTTTTTGAGCTAGGCATTGGAAACTTTTCCGGGGCGAAGGTACGGATCTACTTGGTCCCAGAGGCACGACCCATTCACCACAAGGCGCGAACGGTACCTCACATGATGAGGGAGAGAGTGGAAATCGAGCTGCAACGTGAGGGCATCATCTCCCCAGTGGAATTCAGCGAGTGGACCAGCCCAATTGTTCCAGTACTCAAAAGTGATGGCACAGTCAGGATTTGCGGCGATTATAAAGTAACTATTAATCGTTTCTCGCTACAGGACCAATACCTGCTACCTAAGGCAGACGACCTATTTGCGACGCTGGCAGGAGGCAAGACGTTCACCAAGCTCGACCTGACTTTGGCCTACATGACGCAGGAGCTGGAGGAGTCTTCGAAGGGCCTCACCTACATCAAGGGATTGTTCATCTACAAGGAACTGTTCATCTACAACAGCTGCCCGTTTGGAATTCGATCGGCTGCAGCGATCTTCCAGAGAAACATGGAGAGCCTACTCAAGTCGGTACCACACACGGTGGTCTTTCAGGACGACATATTGGTCACGGGTCGGGACACCGTCGAGCACCTACGAAACCTGGAGGAGGTCCTCCAGCGACTGGATCGCATAGGGCTGCGGCTGAAGAGGTCGAAATTCGTCTTCATGGCAACAGAAGTGGAATTTTTGGGGAGAAAGATCGCGGCGGACGGCATTCGGCCCACAGACACCAAGATAGAGGCTATCAGGAACGCGCCCAGGCCACAGAACATCACGGAGCTGCGGTCGTTCCTGGGACTCCTCAACTATTTTGGTAACTTCCTACTGGGGTTAAGCACCCTTTTAGAGCCCCTACATGTGTTATTGCGCAAAGGTGAGAACTAGGTTTGGGGAAAAAAACAAGTAATTGCTTTTGAGAAAGCCAGAAACATTTTATGCTCCAACAAGCTGCTTGTATTGTATAACCCGTGTAAAAGACTTGTGCTAGCATGTGACACGTCGTCGTACGGAGTCGGGTGTATATTACAACAAGCTAACGTTGCGGGGAAGTTGCAACCTGTCGCCTATGCCTCCAGGAGCTTGTCTAAGGCCGAGAGGGCTTACAGCATGATTGAGAAAGAGGCATTAGCGTGTGTGTTCGGGGTAAAGAAAATGCATCAGTACCTGTTTGGCCTCAAATTTGAGCTGGAAACCAATCACAAGCCCCTCACATCCCATGTTCGCTGAAAACAAGGGGATAAATACTAATGCCTCAGCCTGCATACAAAGGTGGGCACTCGTGCTATCAGCGTATAACTATACCATCCGCCACAGGCCAGGCACCGAGAACTGTGCGGATGCTCTCAGTCGGCTACCATTGCCCACCACGGGGGTGGAAATGGCGCAGCCTGCAAACTTGTTGATGGTGGCGCAGCCCGCAGACTTGTCGATGGTCATGGAAGCGTTTGAAAATGATAAATCACCTGTCACGGCCAGCCAGATTAGGACTTGGACCAGCCAAGATCCTCTGCTGTCCCTGGTAAAAAAAACTGTGTACTGCATGGGAGCTAGGCCAGCATCCCCATTGAAATGCAAGAGCCAATCAAGCCGTTCCAGCGGCGAAAGGATGAGCTGTCCATTCAGGCAGACTGCCTGTTGTCGGGTAACCGCGTAGTGCTACCAAAAAAGGGCAGAGAGACGTTCAGCTCGGATCTCCACAGCTCACACCCGGGTATAGTAATGATGAAGGCGATAGCCAGATCCCACGTGTGGTGGCCCGGTATCGACTCTGACTTCGAGTCCTGTGTACAGCAATGTGCTCAGTTGAGCAACGCGCCCAGAGAGGCACCACTAAGTTTGTGGTCCTGGCCCTCCAGACCATGGTCGAGGATCCATGTTGACTATGCGGGCCCGTTTCTCGGTAAAATGTTCCTGGTGGTGGTGGATGCTTTTTCAAAATGATTGAATGTGAAATAATGTCGGGAAGCACTGCCACCGCCACCATTGAAAGCCTGAGGGCCATGTTTGCCACCCATGGCCTGACTGACATATTGGTCAGTGACAATGGGCCATGTTTCACCAGTGCCGAATTTAAAGAATTCATGACCCGCAGTGGGATCAAACATGTTACCTCGGCCCCGTTTAAACCAGCCTCCAATGGGCAGGCAGAGCGGGCAGTACAAACCCTCAAACAGAGCCTTAAACGAGTCACAGAAGGCTCACTCCAAAGCCGTCTGTCCCGAGTACTGCTCAGCTACCGCACGAGACCCCACTCGCTCACAGGGGTGCCCCCGGCTGAGCTACTCATGAAAAGGACACTTAAAACCAGACTCTTGCTGGTTCACCCCAACCTGCATGATCAGGTCGAGAGCAGGCGGCAGCAACAAAATGTAAACGATGGTCGCGCCACTGTGTCACGGGAAATTGATCTGAATGACCCTGTGTATGTGCTAAACTATGGACATGGTCCCAAGTGGATCGCGGGCACGGTGATAGCTAAAGAAGGGAATAGGGTGTTTGTAGTCAAACTAGACAATGGACAAATTTGCAGAAAGCACCTGGACCAAACGAGGCTGCAGTTCACAGACTGCTCTGAACAACCCACAGCAGACACCACCTTTTTCGAGCACACAACACACACCCAAAGGATCAACGACACCACCCCGGACCAGGAAATTAAACCCATCACGCCCAACAGCCCAGCAAGGCCAGGCTCACCCAGCAACCCTGCAGGGCCAACAACACGCCAGCCCGGCGAGGGCACAGCCAACACACCAGAACAGACATTTGTACCGAGGCGATCCACCAGGGAAAGAAAGGCTCCCGACCGCCTCACCTTGTAAATAGTTTTCACTTTGACTTTGGTATGGGGAGTGATGTTGTGTATCTGTAAAGCATGCACTCCCATGTTCCGCCACCAGGGAGCTCATCCCCTGAAGTCCCAAAGGATCCCAGCATCCCTTGGGAGCACTGTATATAAGCCGGCCCCTAAGGCCTGTTCCTCACTATGGAGTGTCTTATTAAAGACTGAGGTCACTGTTACTTTAACCTCCCTGTGTGCAGCCTCATCTGTGTTAGGAACACAATAATAAAAACCAGCTTTTTACTTGCTGGTTTGCTGTCTGTGAGAATTCTTCAATCGGATTGGCTGCTCGGCCTGCTTGATGACTTCACTGTTGCTAGACACCACAGACCCCCAATAGATGGCACCAGATGAAAAGTCACATCGGAGAAAGGGAAATCGATGCCATGGAGCCTGGTAAATCTTTGAGGTCAGCAGCGAGCACCTTCCCTTTGCCGCTGACTGCAAAATTGGGACCAATGGTTAACTGACTAAAATGTTTGAGGCATTGTGGAACATGGCCAAATTGGGGGGAAAAATAGCTTTACCATTGGACAGAAGTTTGTCCTAAATACTCCACACCACTCTCTTGTCTATCGGTTCTCTCCAGATGTGATGACACTAGTAATGCTGCATTTATTGCCCATCCTAGTTGCCAAGAATATTGCTGATGGTGGGCATTCTCAACATTCTCATAACATTTTTTTGCAGCAACTGAATGGCATGCTAGACTATGTCAGTGATGTATACGGGCCCAATTTTGGTTCCGGGTCTGTTTTCGGCAGGTAAAACCTGCAATTCTGCTCCTCCTGGCACCACAAGGCAATTTACCATTTTGGGCCTCTTCTCACCCCAATCCACTTCACCGTTGGGTTGGCCTGATGGGAAACTCACTGCGGCTTCCCGCTCTGGTCGGCGAGTTGACATTTCATGCATATGTAAAAAAAGACCCTGCTGGCCTTGGTTGTGTGTCCTTGCCATCTACTCAGTTGAACGGGTTAAAATTGTGATGGGTCTTCCTGCAGCAGATCCAGGATGGACAAGTATTCTGGGCAATTTTAACTGCCCACAAGCACAGTTTACATAGAAACATAGAAAATAGGTGCAGGAGTGTAGGCCATTTGGCCCTTCGAGCCTGCACCACCATTCAATAAGATCATGGCTGATCATTCACCTCAGTACCCCTTTCCTGCTTTCTCTCCATACCCCTTGAACCCTTTAGCTGTAAGGGCTACATCTAACTCCCTTTTGAATATATCTAACGAACTGGCATCAACAACTCTCTGCGGTAGAGAATTCCACAGGTTAACAACTCTCTGAGTGAAGAAGTTTCTCCTCATCTCAGTCCTAAATGGCTTACCCCTTATCCTTAGGCTGCATCCCCTGGTTTTGGACTTCCCCAACATCGGGAACATTCTTCCTGCATCTAACCTGTCCAGTCCCGTCAGAATTTTATATGTTTCTATGGGATTTCTGTGGGTAGGGTCAGTTTAAAATCGATCCATGGGTGGCATTTTAACTCATGACCTCTGGGCTGCCAGTCCAGTACCATAATCACAATGCTACCACAACCTTTGTTTTTGCCCTTCGCCAGGTGAATTCCCAGGAAAAAGAAAGTGAAATTACAGGGACAAAATCATGAAGACAGAAATCGCAGGGAAAGAAGCTAAGATAGATGGGTTTTTTTAATTGGTATACGGGATCATTTTTTGTTTTGTACATTGTCTTAGAAAACTTCACTACTTTAAAAAAAAAGATCAATTTAAGTTCTGAGGCAATAACTTGTCAACTTCTCCCGTATCTAAAGCTCGTGTGCACTGTGAAACAAGGTAGTCTGAAATGAGAATATCACCTTTTAATGCAAATATCACTATGTTTTATTGGTTACAAGCATGCAGGCAAGAATATTTCATCATCTGTAAAGGGAAGCCCAGAAGTGCACAGTGCTTCAAATTAAACTGCACCCTCAAGGGTAATATTTTGCTGTAAACTGCTACAGCTGAATTATACAATCATATATTTTAACCAGCAGGGTGGGGAGAGTTACCATCAGTGACTGTAATATTTGACTGTGCTACTCTCAGAAAGCACAAAGCATGCGTGTCAGCATGTAATATTAGATAATGTAGGTGTCCTTTGGAACATAATTGCTTTTAGTCGAATGCTACCTGTTGTGCACAGTTGTTTGACACATGGATGCAGATTTATGTGAGGAGGATTCTATCTAGGGACATATTTATCAGTACTAGGCATTCATGTAACCTGCAGCTTATGGAAACTCATTAAGTGACTGAAGCTGAAAGTCTGCTGCTCAAAACAACCAAAATCACAAAGGGAATAGTGAAAATAGCTGACACAAGATGGACTAAACACATTTTTAAGGGTAATGCATTCTGCTGCTCTGTAATCAGAGATCTGGGTTTTCAAGCATGATGCCAAGTTATTTGGTGTATTAAGAATCAGCAAATATGATTTATAATTACAATAAACCTCTTGATAATTGTGCTTCAGAGAGACAATTAGGCTTTTACAGTTGAGAGAAACTCAAGACAGAATACAAAATGAAGACATTACATTGCTAATTGCTGACAATGCCTCTACTCTTCAGCACTGTTTTTCTAAACATATGGGGCTAGGCTTTCCATTATTTTTTGGGCGATATTTCCGGCGTTAGTGGTTGTTTTATTTTTCAGGATCACTGGAATATCGGCCATTTTAAAAACCACTAGTTTCGCCTTTTTAATTTGGGCGCTAGCCTTAGCGATGTGAAATGGGCGATAGCGATGTATTCAGTCGTGCAAGGCCAGCACCCATAGCAACGGCTGTTCTGCGCGTGTGCAGTTTTTTTTAATCAGTCAATTAACTTTTCCCGCGATTCGGGAGGTCAGGGGTCATCAGGGAGGGAGAGTGAGAAGGAAGGTTGTGTCGAGGCAATGGAGATGGAACATGAGTCGGGAGAGAATGCTGCGGAGGTTGCTGGGAGGAGGGCGAAAGCCTTTTCTGATGAAGCCAACGAAGCTCTGGTCCACAAGGTGGAGATTTGGTGGGGCCAATTAACCCGGGGTGGGCGTGGGAAACCTCTGCCTCGGATATACCAGTGAATATGGGCGGGCATCGCCGAAGTAGTAACTTTGGCAGCTCACGACGTGAGAGAGCCAGACGAGTGCCGCAAGCGCTGGAACAGTCTGGTGGCATCTGCAAGTATTAAATTATTACATTTATAAATGTAATGATGCACTAACTCATTAATTAGAATGTAAATCTACTGGATTGTAATTAAGCTGGGTAATCTTGGGTAGCATCCCTGTTAAGATTTGGATTGGGGTCAAAACCTGTGCCCCCAGTACTCTGACCCTGGGAGGGCAGGGCCCAGGACTCTGACTCTGGGAGGGCAGGTGTCACAGGAACCATTCTGTGTAAATGTGCATTCGGAATCTTGCTGAGAGGCCTTAAACTGAATCGACAGTATTAATTATTATTTAAACACTTTGATCGAAAATTGGGGCCAAAGGAATGACTGGAAACAGACAGACCGCAAACACTCGGCATTTCTACCACTTTAGTTTAGAAGGATAATTATTAAATTGTATCACTGCTTGAGTGCTGTAAGTAACTCTTTAACTTGGGCACCGTCTCCTTTTTGGTTAGGTTGGTGGATGGGGGCAGGACTGAGCACTGAGGGGGCCGCTCAGCTTTGCCCAGACAGCTCCGGCTGCTGTCAGTCACACAGTGACCCAACTTGGACTGGGGGAGAGCTTCCCTGGCTTACTGTCTGCCCTGGGACATTTGGGACATTAGCTCCGGCCACACGGAGGTCTCCGAGCACAGCCCAGGGAGACGGTGCCCCTCCCCTCATGGTCCGGTCATTGCCGAGCTCACCAGTGGTCCTGATTCCCCCCTCTTGAGGACCTCCATCGATTGCAATAACCCAGCTCCCTCCCCTCAGACGCAGAATGGTACGGCCCGTGGATGGGGCATTTCCTGAGGATTGTACGCGAGGAGGTTGGTGTTATGCATTAGTTCCGAACCATGATGTTATTAAATTTCTTCTGTGAACGTAGATATTATAACCATGCTTCAATTGCATACAAACCATATTAGCATATAATGTTAACGATGAATAGCACGTGCGATGACTAATTACAGATTACAATATCTGTGTGTTTCTGTAATAGTACCTAGGCAATTAGATTATGCCATGCTCTTGTCCCATTTGCAGAAGAAGATATCTAAGAATCGGGCCGAGCAAAGGCGAACCGGAGGAGGGTCTGCAGATCTTTTTCAGTTAACCGACCTGGAGGAACATGCCCCAGCCCTTGTTGGGGCGCATAATCGTACTGCCACCCGTAGTGGTGCAGATCCCATTGTTGTGCCACGTTAATAATGTGTCAACCAGTGGTAATTTAAAGTAATTTAATGCCATTTGATTATAATATATGAATGATGTAATGTTATGCATGCAGCTTCTGTACTCCTCTGTACTCTCATATTAATTATATGTAACGTCTCTCATTCACATTTATTGCAGTAGTGTTGCTCCTCGTATATATGTCTGTGCAGTGCAATAATTCTCATGTCTCCCCTTCTCTTCGACTAACCTCAGAGATGTTTTCCAGCTCCTCTGGTGCAACGGGAGGCCCCTGGAGCATCACCCTAATTGCTGCGGGTCGTGCTGACCACGGGGGAAGAAGAAGATACAACCAAGGAGGATGATGAGCCTGAAGGGTCGTCTGCAGTACCTGCGGCCACGTCATCCTCGATGGATGAAGTAGCGGGGCCAAGCGGCTTGCAGCAGGGCACTCCGAGTCGTCCGGTGCCCGTGCCGACCCCGCGGAGGTTGGGTCGGCGAGGTAGGCACGCGCAGCGACGGGCAGATGTGAACGAGGGCACGGTGTCTCTGTCGAGGGCGAGCGTCGGCATTGGTCAAGAGTTCCTCCAAGCTCTTGGTGGGTTGACCGGCCACACTATCTGCTGGAATCTCGGAGGACATGGGGCAGACGGTTGCGGCAATGCGGCAAACGGCCGACTCCGTCGATTCCACGCGGCAGAAGATGGTTTCGGGATATGGCACTGCACCCCAAGGTGCCGTACCACCAACAACATCGCCAGATGCGAGTCAGGAGAAAGCAATTGCTTCTGACTCGGAAACATCTTCTCCTCGGCCCCCTGAATTAAATCTACCAACGTCACCAACCCCCACAGCAGCAGCCCTTGAGGTGCTCTGCTGCAAGAGGACTTGGCCCCGTTATTGGGGCGTAAGTGGGGAAGGGGGGGGTTATGATGAGGGGGTGTAAAGGTAAAGGAGGGAAGTGTGGCTGCAGGTAGGCGGGGGGGGGGGGGCTAATCTATTTTAATTAAAATTGTTGCCTGTTCTTATTGTTATTAAAAATGTGTTGAATGTCGGGGGTGGTGGGAGGGTGTTTTCGTAATGTTATCGCTATTTAAAATTTATTGTTGGGTGAAAAATGTTGTTGACTGTTGGGGGTGGGGGGGGGGGAAGATGGCTGTTACAGTTTGTTTATAAATTTTTTTACATCAATTGTTAAATGATTAAAAATTTGTATTGAACTTTACACTTGTTGTGCAGTGTCTTCTAATAACGTAAGGTTAAACATCAATACAAGGGGTGCAAACAATGGCCAGGCCAGGCCAGGCAAGGCTGAAACGTAACGCAACTGTAACTGTCACCAACCTAACTTCACGCAAAGCGTTCATTTATGAGTTGCTGACGCAGCAGTCTTGCAGCTATATAACTACCACGGGGCTTTTCCAGTGGTGTGGCGGGGGAGGGGGGGGGGGGGCGGCATTTGTTCATCCTCCCCGAGGTCCTCATCCTCCTCCTCCTCCTCTTCTGCCTCCCCTCTCTCCTGAGGTGGACCGGCGGTCCCATCTGGCAATTGTTGTCCTCTCCTGATAGCTAGGTTATGCAATATGCAGCACACCACAATGAACTCAGCGAACTGCTCAGGATGGTATTGTAGGTTGCCTCCCGAGTGGTCCAGGCATCTGAAGCGCTGCTTCAGAACTCCAGTAGTCTTTTCAACGATATTGCATGTGGCTATATGGCTTTCATTGTAGCGCTTCTCGGCTTCTATCTGGGGCTTACACGGGGGTCATGAGCCAGCTGGCATTGCCATATCCTTTATCCCCCACTATCCAACTGTAATCTTGTGGCTAACTCTTAAACAGGTCAGAGACAGTGCTCTCACGTAAGATGTGCGCATCATGGATGCTCTCTGGAAAATTTGCATTTACTGCCATGATTATTTGCTTGTGGTTGACAACGAGCGGCACATTCAGGGAGTGGAATAACTTTCAGTTCTGAAACACCTCTGCGTCCTGTAAAGGTGCTCACAGGGCAATGTGCATACAGTCTATTGCTCCGTGCACCTTGGACAAGTTTGCTATTCTCGAGAATACCTCTCACTCTGTACCTCCCTGGTCATAAGGAAGTTTATAAAGTCGACCCTGCGTGCATAAAGGGCTTCAGTCACCTGTCGAATGCAGCAATGTGTGGCGTGCTGAGTGATGCAGCAGATGTCGCCAGCTGAAGCCTGAAAGGAGCCCGATGCATAGAAGGAAAGCGCCGCAGCAACCTTAACCTCAATGGCAGTGCAGTCCTGATGGTGCTGGTAGGCTGCAGATCTCCCTTAATTAGATGGCATATCTCACTGATGACCTCCTTTTGGAAGCGCAGCCTTCTAACGCACGTGATATCGGACAAGTCCAGGAATGATCGCTTATCCCTGTAAATGCATTGGGTGTAAGGTCTCCTCCTCCTCAGCAGTCTGCCACCTCTTTGACTGGGAATGCTCTTCACTGAACCTTCTCCCATCTCTATTCTGCAGCACGTGAGTAGTTATCAATACTGGTTGAGAAATTACAGACCCCATCACTATAAGTGCCTTAATCTGTCTTCAAATATTCTCAACAAACTCGAAATTGACCACAATGTGATTAGATGATTGGCAAAATTCTAAAACGCCCTTAAAATCACTCAAGAATTACTTCAATGCTCCCATCCACTTCAAGCAGCCTTTTATTAAACTTCCTCCGATTTACAAAATTGTGTCCATACCACAGGGTTACGGTCAGGTGAGTGCAGCTTTTCTTGAGCGTTTTTTTAGGCGAGCTATCATTTGGGTGCAATATGGGCAAAATGCTGAAAGTAGCACTCACCGATAATCTGGGCGATATTTGGGCGCTAGTTTCCATTATAAACAGTATTCTGGGCCTTGCACAAGTGATGATATCAAATTTTAGTTAAAAAAATAGGCCGGGCGATTCAGCTCATTCCTGTATGCCAGAAGTTGTGCTGGCGATAAAACGGCGATAATCGGATGCTAGTTTCCATTTATCATCAAATATGGGTGATAAACAGCATCTCGCCGCTTATATTGCCGCTAAATGGGTCTAGCCCCCATGATTTCTTCATTCCTTGGGATGTTGAAATTTAATTTTGGTGAACTAACTTGTAGTTAGGTTAACCACACCATGATGGATATTTACCATAATGATGATGATGAGCTAAAGGGCTCTCATTATAAAACCCTTTGAAGTTAGCATGTATAAAGTATTATACATGCTGATGTCAAAGTGCCACTTGTTTAGCCTTGTTAAGTTTTATATTGTATGAATCCTTTAATGAATGGTCAATAATTACACCCAAATCATGTTCCATTCTACATACCCATATTTTCTATTTCCTATTCCACTACTCATTATCTTACATCTATCCACATTAAAATCTATCTTCAATTCCTTAGCCTGCTCTCCTCTTAATTTGTCCAAATCCCTTTGAATGCCTAATATCTTTCTTACAGAAGTTCTCAAAGGGTAATGGTTCTTTTGACTATGGGGCATTTGCTGTTAAAGGGCATGTCAGACAAAACAGATGGGTGTATTTGTAATCCAGAGAAAGCCACCTTTGGTTAAGATAAGCTGATAAATTACATGCTAGTCATTGTAACTTGTTCCTCATTTTTTTCCTCCTTCAAATAGTGTAGCAGACATTCGATGTGAGTCTCAATCAACACCAACATTAGAGGATGTGAGATAATCTTATCAACAGTAATGCTCAGAAACAATCTTAGACACACAGAAACAGTTAGAAGGGAAAGCACTAATTGTGTCCAAATGCTATGTGACAGCTCCCTTTGTTGATAAAATCAATAGTTTCTACTATAAAAACTGACACAGATTTTATGTGAACCTTTATCACTAATCGCTGGTATGTAGTGGGAGTGGTATAAATACATACTATGGGTAGGGGACTTTTATAATGGTTGATAATGGGAAATATTGAGGTATATTTACCTCAATCTGATCATTTTAAGAATCAAATGTCATTCATATCAACTTTTTGCTAAAATTAGTGAATGGATCAGAATAATGCTTTATTAGATTAGGTTATGATGGCATAAGCATCAGCCCCGAACATTTGCAGTAGTTCACATTTATAAGAGCCTTTCAGATAATAAACTAGATGGTGATATATTGCAACACTCTATTTAGTGCATAATTATATATCTGCCTGCAAGTTCTCGGGCCAGCTACAAATTCAAACCATCATGTGATGGAGACAGTGCTTTATTATCAATTCTGTCATACACAGTGCACACAGTGCATTCTTTCCCCGTTTTGTTTATTGAGTTACCCTGTAGCGAAACAGGCAGGAAGGGGAAAAATCAGTTGTGCAGCAGAGTTCACAAGATACAAGAAAACCTTGGTGTCAGCTGTGGCTCTGGGTAGTACACTCGACTCTGAGTCAGAAGGTTATGTATGGGTTCAAGTCCCACTTGAGCACATAAATCTAAGCTGACACTCCAGTGTTTTCCCTCTATAACTCCAGTGCAGTGGATGAAGTGCTGCACTGTTGGAGGTGCCATCTTTCGGATGAGGCGTTAAACCGAGGCCCCGTCTGCCCTCACAGGTGGACGTAAAAGATCCTATGGCACTATTTCAAAGAAGAGCAGGGGAGTTCCCGGTGTCCTGGCCAATATTTATCCCTCAATCAACATAACAAAAGAACAGATTATTTGGTCATTTATCACATTGCTGTTTTATTGGGAGCTTGCTGTGTGTGAATTGGCTGCCACGTTTACAACAGTCTCTACACTCCAAAAGTACTTCATTGGCTGTAAAGCACTTTGAGACATCTGGTGGTCGTGAAAGGCGCTATATAAATGCAAGTCTTTCTTTTTCTTTAAATAATAATGAGAATGTGGAGTAGCAGGCATTTTTTTTCAGACATGCCAGATTCAGATATTGATTATGTGTTTTATCCTTGAGCCTTCAATTCATTCCGGAGGCTGTGGTTTGCCCAGCCCAGTTCCGAGATTGGGATTTTGCCAGTTAGCTATGTGGAACATATGAATCTGATCTCGTTTCTGCATAATAAATAAGGTAATGGAGTAAACTGCGCTCCTACACACCGCAGCTGTCCTTTAATAAGAATGACTTCAGGTCTAACTGTAATGATATATTGCCCCATGTTATCACGTACCAACTGTCCTACAAGCAGTATCCCAGGATCAACCTTTGGGTGATCCTCTGCTTTTGTAGCTTCTACCTTTGAGCCTGCTTTCTTTCTGGCATTGACACTATGAGCCCTTTCACAAACTAAGTCTCCTGTTTTATATCAAACAGTAAAAAAGTCTTATCTCTGGCTGCCATTTTGGTTGAAAAGCAATCACCTACTGAAAGCAAACCGCAAACCCAGAGCAGCACTAAAGTTTTGCTTCCCTAAAACACAATTTGATATTGGATTATTTTCATATCTGAAAAATTTCACAAATTTGTGTCAAAACGTCATATTATAGTTCTTTTGTTATTGGTTTATCACTGCAGTGTTCAAAATAAATGGATCACCACTTCTTAAAATATTATTTATTTCAACCGTATCTATTTTTTATTAAAATAAATACAGACCTTGATCAGATCCATCAAAAAAAAAAATTCCTGAACAGAACAACTGCAAACTGTCATTAGATTCCAATTCAGTTGTCACAGTCATGATCTGTCTTGGGATTTCTAGGCAGGCTGATTGATAGTTTAGTGCCACTGCAATTCTGGCTTCTTTGAACTTTATATCTATTTTTGTCACATTAGTCTTCAGGTAATTAAAGGAGAAAGAAGTATTGGGGGCAATACCTCCTGTTTAAAGTACTTTCCCAATATCTATGGGGAATAAATATGGTCAGCAAGTATATTTGTACCTTGAGTGAATCATTAACATTTGCTATCCAATGGGTTTCTGTACTTTCACTTCCAGTCCAATGACATTACTTGTGTCCCAGTGCAACTGGGAGCTGATCCAGAGCCAACCGATCCCAGAACAAAACACGCGATTAGTTTTGTGTGAAACTTTAATCTTTTTATTCATGTACTGTTTTGTCCCTCGCCCCATTATGGTTTGCCATCCTTGGCTGACAGAATGGGCGGGATGTCTGTTCTCAGGCCTCTGCTCATTCTACTTTCACAGCCTTTAACCAATGTAACTTCATAATTACTTTTACTTGGCATTGGTAATGTGCCTGTTTTATTGAGGTGATGCGATTTTTAATTCATGATTTATTATTATGGCATAAATTACTGATACATAGAGAGCATAAGACTGCAATTTCATCTTGGGGTTCAAATGATATCTATGAATCTATCAAGCTTCACCATTCATGGTTAATAAGGTTATCTGACTTCTTGGAATTAATTATTGTCCTATTACTCACTCCATGCCGTCCTATATAAAGAGAATGGGACAGCAGGGGCCATTTACAACGATGATTGGTATATGAACACGAGAAGAAATGGTTTCAAATTTGACTAATTGAATTGACTCAGTAATATAGCTCAAAAAGGAGACTGCAAAAATAACCCAATATGTGTGGCATGTCACATTGTATCTCTAATGCCATTAATCTAACTTCATGTTAGCTTGGTCACAGTATTAGTTTTTCTCAGCTGCATCCAATATTCCAAATCAAAGCTAACCAATGACCTTCACTAGGATTACATTGACTTAATCTCAAATGCCCTTGAGATGTAACCCAGTACACGATTAGCTTTATTTATGAAACTTTCATATTGACAGGATGTTTCCAGTGAATGATCAATAATCACACCCAAAACCTTTTGCTTTTCCACTTTTGCTAATGGGCATCCTTTCATCATAAGTATCTCATGTTCCAGTGAACATAACTGTACATTTATCTACATTATGGCCTCTGTTATTCTTCTATCTATGTATTCTATTTGACCCAGATCTCTGATGGCATCAACCTCGCTTCTACTGGTCCCCAGAGCAGACAGCTGGATGTCACGAGGGAAGTCTGTAATATTACACGGCATATACTTTTCTGTATCAAGTCTGTATTTAATATAGAGGGGCGCAGAGCAGATCTCCTCAGATATCCAGTAATCAAAACATATTACTGATTTTGCTTTACAATATTCACAATTAGAGCTGTACAGAAAATTAACTTTGCAGATGTCAACTGACAGAAAAAAATGTGTGTATGTTATAAAGTGAAACTGTTGGATTCAGTGACGAAAGCATAAACGTGCATCGGAGCTCAGAAAATCGTAGGTGCGGGAAATGACTGAAGGAAAGGTTAAAGAAAATTAAACTTTAAGGCAAGGAGTGAGATCTGTTGAGGTTTGATAAGAATTGTTGTTAGTCCAATGTTCCAATGTCCAATGTAGACCTCTCAACTTGAAGTGCCATAACCTGCAAGGCTACAGACCAAGAGCTGGAAAGTGGGTTTAGGCTGGATAGCTCGTTCTTGGCCAGCACAGACACGATGGGCCAAATGGCCTCCTCCTGCTTTATTTATCAAGGTGCAGAGCAAACCACCCTCTAAACTCCGCCAACACTGCCTGTGTTTCCACACAAGCCATCCTAGGGACCTGTTTGAAGCTGCCAGTTCTGTGTCAAATTACAAGCAGTTCTTAATTTGCTGTAACATCGTTTTCTGAGGTGGGCCAAATGTGTCTAGATCCTTCTTTCTCAGTCGTTTCAAAGCTGTGCACAGAACTGACGATGCACCTGAAATGCTGGCATCACTCCAATGCTCCACTAGCACCGTGCACTGTGTGTATTATAAATAGAATGGAGAGCTTGGTGAAGTCATATATGGTGCACTTTGTGAATTATACAATGCAGTGTTACTCACAGGAGTATTTCTGTTTGTTGCTGGTCCTCATTATAAATTCTTTATCTACACCATTTTCCCTTGATATTTCTTAGTATCTTTAATGCTATTTGAGTACTGAAAATCCTTGTTCCATATTTTCAGGGCTGTGAAACCCTAAATACTTAAATACATACAGTCTCCCTTTCAATATTTCTGAAACACGTTTCTCTTCATTGTTTTCTTGCTTCCCAATTGAGGAGCTCAGCGTTTAAATTTCAAATGAACTATTTCAAAGGGAAAAACAAGGTGGTGGAGATATACCAAATCATTTCTGTAAATCAGTCCATTTTAGCATTCTATTTCTAAATCAAAATCATAGCATAAACATTTTTCAGAAATATATTTCCCTTGATCTTTACCATTAAGCTTCATATCTTAATATTTTATCCTCGAGTCACAGGGTACACAGTATTAATCCCTGCACAGACTGTTGCAAACAAACCTGTTTTGGGAAACAGCGTGGATCTCTGCTCTCATCACCTTATTAAAGCAGTGACAGACTATGCAGGGCATTGGGAACAAGTCATCCTTCTTGGTTAGAACCAGTGGTATTGTCCACAGGGACTGTGAAGGCTCAGTCATTCTGATCTTCAATATCTCCAAGACATGCTGTCAGATTAAGGCTGTATTTCTTTTCCAGGGCAGAGGAGCAGGGTTGCTCTCTTGGGTGCTGCAACCCTGGTATCAATCATATGGCACAGAGTTGTATTCCCTGTATCTTTTAACTGTCAGTGCCTTGGAACCTTGCCAGCAAATCACAACTCAGTTCAGTAGTCCAGTCAGCACATGACTGTCTCTTAATATCCCTAACAATTAATTACACAGTAGCTTTTGGTGCTACTCTCCCTTGGCAACAGGACACAGCCATTCATTTCCTGTCATGGACTAAACCCTGCTGTATGATTGTATCCTTATTATTTGGGGGTTTCTCTTATTGTTAATCCTACATTACAACAGTGACTACACTCCAAAAGTACTTCATTGGCTGTAAAGCGCTTTGAGACGTCCGGTGGTTGTGAAAGGCGCTATATAAATCCAAGTCTTTTTTAATCAGGTAGAATTCAAAGAATGCTCTTTTTGGGCAGCTTGGTATCCCACGTGTTTAATGAAAGATCTTGTGGGTGTAAGGTTGCCATAACAATCAAATGATTTGGAGAGGTTTGCGACTTGCTTGTTGGAGCCTCATTACAACAGCTCCAAATTTCCATGTGCTCCAAGCAGCTGCCTGGGTCAACCTCAGAAGACACATGTCCATGTTACAGCTGCCTTCAGCTGTATTTGTTGTGCCCCCAACATATAAGTACAACAAGCCCACTCCTGGGCAGATGGTGATGAGATTGTGTCCCAGAGCTGCCTATTCCCTGAAATCATTTGCCTCCTGATTGGTTCCAGCAGTTCTCCGTTAGACTGCTGGATGGAGCGACAGGCATTTCATTTTAGGGGCTGGAGGAAAACTGACAGGATCAGCCCTGTCCTTCTGGCATCACTCTTCCTGTTAGCCAATTACAGACCGACACTGGCAGCAGATACAAATGTCTAACGTTTCATGCTATAAGTTGAAGACAATAAAGGTGGAAAGAGATCATGTCAGGTACTATATTTTGAGAATACTGAAACATGGAAAGAAGAATACATGGTTTGTTTGAACTTAAGTTACTTATAAAGAATAATAATCACTTACTTAGAAGATAACATTTACTTTAATCTGATACAAGTTATGCGTATAGTAAGTTTAAAAAGCTTACTCCAGAAACATGGCAAGCTTGTAATGTGCAATTATTCAAAATGTCTTGTACAGATTTTGCACAGCAATTTGTGTGGCTATTATATAATGACACAGAGTTTTCTTTCAAATTCACTGAGCACTGGAGCTAGTGTAAGTAAAGGCAAGCTCTACTGTTAAACTGCAATCCAATCCACATGTGGCACCATGTGGAACCACTTTTCTCTTTTTAGAACACAATGCCAGTCAGAGATGTTTCCTCTCGAGCTGAAAAGGCCTGTTTTCCAAAAGCCTTTTCCCAAACCACATTGGAACAATGAATACAGTAAAGGGAAAATTCACAATATTGACTTCTGATTGTTTGCACTGTGATGTGAAAGGACTTGAATTGACATTATCTCTCGGGTTTCTGTTTCTTCCTACTTTTTAAATACATTTTCATCCCTCCCATAAATCTCGGTCACGTATGGCCCCCAGTTCAGAGGGCATGGAAGGTGACATATTTTTAGGTGTTTGTCAATATTGCTTTTGATACATCTTGGGGATACTTCACCTTTGATTTTTTTTTCTGCCTTCCCATTGAAACGTAGCTGGCCTTCTCGGCATCGCTCTCAGAGTATGGAGAAGATCAAGTTCTCACCAATGTGGAGTATTGCAGATGTTGACCCACAGTCTACCTCTTTGAAGGGCTCCTCTAAGATAATGCATCTTCTTCCATGCTTTGCGATTGCCAATATCCGTTTCATATTTTAAAATGTATTATAATATTTGAGAAAGAAGAATGAAAAAAACTTGCATGTCTATTGTGCCTTCACAAACTCATGAAGTCCCAAAGCACCTTACAGACAATGAATTACTTTTGAAATGTAGTTATAGTTGGTATGTAAGCAATATTTTAATACTGTAAAACTTCTGAACATGGAAAACTAGTTGTGACAGTGGTCAACACAGAATACAGTTCTTTGCTGCACTGATGACCAAAATCTTCTTCTTAGGCAGTCCTTCAGAGTCGAGGATGACTTGCTTCCTCACTAATATGAGTTTTCAGGTGGCTGATGAGACCAATGCGGGATCTATAGACTGTCACAGGTGGGGCATTCGGTGGTTGAAGGGACGGGTGGGTGGGGTGCTTGGGTTGTCGTGCGCTCCTTCCGCTGTTTGCGCTTGGCTTCCGTTTGCTCCCGGCGAAGAGATCCGAGGTGTTCGGCACCTTCCCGGCTGCTTCTCCTCCACTTTGAGCGGTCTTGCGCTAGGCATTCCCAGGAGTCAATATGCCCTGGTGGTCATCACTTAGGTTTATACTTAGGTTTATCTTGCATATTAAATCCTATTGTAGAAAGAGGTGCTATTCTGTTGGTTATTTATTACATGAGCCTTAAAATTGATACGTTAACTAAGATTCTTTTGTGGCTCAGTATCAAATTTTGTTTGATAACACTCTGTGAAGCACCTTGGGATGCCTTGCTACATTAAAGGCACTATATAAATGCAAGTTGTCATTGTCGTTGGTGTAGTCTAACCCGAGCAGCTGTGATACTGAAGCCACTGGGATGTGTGAAGGACTTGACCTCCAAGCAACTCTTTCTATCACTTTCTAACTGCTATAATATGATGTATTTCTGAAAGCAATTTCTAGATATCAGAAGATAATGTGGATTGTCTTTGTTGTATATTGAGCTATAAGCCAGTCGGTACAGAACCACTAACTGTCCTTACCGCACAGCACTGTCCACCAGTCATCAAGATCCACGGCGCGGCCCTGGACAATGTGAACCACTTCCCATATCTCGGGAGCCTCCTATCAACAAGAGCAGGCATTGACGACGAGATCCAACACCGCCTCCAGCGCGCCAGTGCAGCCTTCGGCCGCCTGAGGAAAAGAGTGTTCGAAGACCAGGCCCTCAAATCTACCACCAAGCTCATGGTCTACAGGGCTGTAGTAATAACCACCCTCCTGTATGGCTCAGGGACATGGACCATGTACAGTAGACACCTCAAGTTGCTGGAGAAATACCACCAACGATGTCTCCGCAAGATCCTACAAATCCCCTGGGAGGACAGACGCACCAACATCATTGTCCTCGACCAGGCCAACATCCCCAGCATTGAAGCACTGACCACACTCAACCAGCTCCACTGGGCAGGCCACATAGTTCGCATGCCAGACTCGAGACTCCCAAAACAAGCATTCTACTCGGAATCCTTCATGGCAAATGAGCCAAAGGTGAGCAGCGGAAACATTACAAGGACACCCTCAAAGCCTCACTGATAAAGTGCAACATCCCCACTGACAACTGGGAGTCCCTAGCCAAAGACCGCCCTAAGTGAAGGAAGTGCATCTGGGAAGGCGCTGAGCACCTCGAGTCTCATCACTGAGAGCATGCAGAAATCAAGCGCAGGCAGTGGAAAGAGCGTGCGGCAAACCAGTCCCACCCACCCCTTCCCTCAACGACTATCTGCCCCACCTGTGACAGAGACTGTGGTTCTCGTATTGGACTGTTCAGCCACCTAAGGACTCATGTTAAGAGTGGAAGCAAGTCTTCCTCGATTCCGAGGGACTGCCTATGATGACTAACTTTTATATTTGCAAAGGATGAACTGTGTAACCTTTTAACATATGCAATGAAGTTGACTTTGAAAATAAATTGATGAAACAATGTTGCTTTTTGTATGAACACTGATCAACCTTGCATCAACATTTCGCATAGCTTGGGAGCCTTTTATCAACAAAAGCAGACATTGATGAGGAGATTACACACCGCCTCCAGTGCACCAGTGCAGCCTTCGCCGCCTGAGGAAAAGAGTGTTTGAAGACCAGACCCTCAAATCTATCACCAAGCTCATGGTCTACGGGGCTGTAATAATACCAACCCTCCTGGATGGCTCAGAGACATGGACCAGGTACAATAGACACCTTAAGTCGCTGGAGAAATACCACCAATGATGCCTCCACAAGATCCTATAAATCCCCTGGGAGGACAGGCACACCAACATCAGTGTCTTCGTCCAGGCTAACATCCTCAGCATTGAAGCACTGAGCACACTTGATCAGCTCCACTGGGCAGGCCACATTGTCCACATGCCAGACATGAGACTCCCAAAACAAGCGCTCTACTCTGACCTCCTTCATGGTAAATGAGCCAAAAGTGGACAGGGGAAAGGTTACAAGGACACGCTCAAAGCTTCCCTGATAAAGTGTAACATCCCCAACGACACCTGGGAGTCCCTGGCCAAAGACCGCCCGAAGTGGAGGAAGTGCATCCGGGAGGGTGATAAGTGCCTCGAGTCTCATCGCTGACTGCATGCAGAAGACAAGTGCAGGCAGCAGAAAGAACATGCGGCAAAGCTGTCCCACCCTCCCTTACCCTCAATGGCTGTCTGTCCCACCTGTGACAGGGACTGTGGCTGTCGTATTGGACTGTTCAGCCACCTAAGGACTAATTCTAAGAGTGGAAGCAAGTCTTCCTCGATTCCGAGGGACTGCCTATGATGATGATCAACCTTGCATCAACATCAGGTAGTCAGATCTAGAGGTCATCATCATCATCATTATAGGCAGTCCCTCAGAATCGAGGAAGACTTGCTTCCACTCCTGAAGTGAGTTCTCAGGTGACTGAACAGTCCGATACGGGAATTACAGTCTCTGTCACAGGTGGGACAGATAGTCGTTGAGGGAAAGGGTGTGTGGGACTGGTTTGCCGCACTCTCTTTCCGCTGCCTGCGCTTGATTTCTGCATGCTCTCGGCGATGAGACTCGAGGTGCTCAGCGCCCTCCTGGATGCACTTCCTCCACTTAGGGCGGTCTTTGGCCAGGGACTCCCAGGTGTCAGTGGGGATGTTGCACTTTTTCAGGGAGGCTTTGAGGGTGTCCTTGTAACGTTTCCTCTGCCCACCTTTGGCTCGTTTGCTGTGAAGGAGTTCCGAGTAGAGCGCTTGTTTTGGGAGTCTCGTGTCTAGTTCAGTAACGATTATTAGTTCAGTAACATTACCACTATGCTACCGTTCCCTCCCGTTAGGAGTCCAACGCTCTAGAGCTCTAACTATCTGACAATCACTAACTCTGCTTCAACTTAACAACAGGCTGCCCTTAAGCCATTAATTCCATAAACATTTTGTAATTGTTTAAACATTTTGATGAACCAACTTTTTTGATTAAGAGCTTGATTTTATTTTTGTTCTGAAAAAGTACAACAAATAAAATACTAAGACAAGTACAAGAAGATAAGAAACGATCAGAGAGGAGCTCTGTTGTCTCGACCCTCAAAGCATGCATAACACTGTGAAACTGACATCAAGGTCGATACAATGCAACATTTGCATAGAGCCTTGAATGTATAAACGCCCCAAGGTGTTTTACAGAGGAGAAACCGCCACTGTGCAGTTGTAGGAAAGTTAGACTACCCAAAACACAGTTGAAAAGATGGGTTTTGAAGAGGCTTTTAAAGACCGGCAGAGAATAACTAGGTTGAGGGGTTAAGACATTAAGGGGGAAGGAGATTCAGATTATGTTTGAGATGGCTGAGACTCTGCCAATGATAGTGGAGTGGTGGAACTGGAGGAGTTCAGTGGAGGCTGGAGGCAAAGGGCGTAGGTTGTGGTGTAGGTTTTCAGGAGATTGAAGGGGTACGGTGAACAAGGCCACTGAGGGGTTTGTAAGTAGGGACGAGGATTTTAAATTTATGAGTTGAATGTATTGAGGGACAACGAGTCAGTGAAGGTTTGCTAGAAGAGACAGTGGAGTTTGGGATGAATTGGAGTTAGTGTAAGGTGGAGTTCAGGAAGTGGGCATTAGAAGAATTGAGTGTAGAGGTAATGGAAGTGTGGACAAAGGGTTTGGGGCAGTGGGAGTGAGGTAAAGATGGAGATAAGTGATGTAGAAATGGAAGCAAGTGGCCTTGGTAATGAGTAGGATAGGCATTTTGAAGTTCAGTTCAAAGTGAAACAAAACATTAAGGTCGTGCACTGTCTGATTCAGCCTGATGAATAGCTGGGGAGGAAGATGTTGAGAGTAAGCTTTTGTTGGGAGCAAAATAAAATGGTTTTGCAATGTTTGATTGGAGAAAGTTTTAATTGCAATGGATAATCAGTATTAAGAACATAAGAAATAGGAGCAGGTGTAGGCCATACAGCTCCTCGAGCCTGCTCCATCATTTAATCAGATCATGGCTGATCATCGATCTCAATTCCACTTTCCTGCCTGATCTCCATATCTCTTGATTTCCCGAGAGTCCAAAAAATCTATTGATTTCGGCCTTGAATATACTCAATGACTCAGCATCCACAGCCCTCTGGGGCAGAGAATTCCAAAGATTCACAACCCTCTGAGTGAACAAATTCTTCCTCATCTCTGTCTTAATGGCCCACCCCTTATCCTGAGACTGTTCCCCCTAGTTCTAGACACTCCAGTCAGGGGAAACTACCTCTCAGCATCTACCCTGTCAATTTCCTTCAGAATCTTGTATGTTTCAATGCAATCACCTCTCATTCTTCTAAACTCCAGAGAGTATAGACCCATTCTACATAATCTCTCATCATATGTCAACCCTCTCATCCCAGGAATCAATCTAGTGAACCTTCATTGTACCACCACCAAGGCAAATATATCCTTCCTTAGATAAGGAGACCAAAACTGTGCATAGTACTTCAGGTGTGGTCTCACCAAGGCCCTATATAATTGTAGCAAGACTTCCTTACTCTTGTACTCCAATCCCATTGCAATAAAGAACATGCCATTTGCCTTCCTTATTGCTTGCTGCACCTGCTGCTAGCTTTCTGTGTTACTGGTCTCCTATTGTAAATTGAATGATTAACTGACCCAGTGACAAAAATGAGGAGCAGGTGGGTTAATGTATCATCAAAAAAGCACAGGGGGAACTTTGTAATTATGTAGGTCAAGATCTAAGGTGAGTAATGACCATCTGCCAATTGACCTGGAAAGTAAGAGGTTCTGGTTAAAATTCCTTTACTACCTCTGGAGCAAATGAAATCTACATAGTTATTGGAGGGAGTCCCTTCCTTCCCACTGCTGGAGGATCACTCTGTTAATGAAGGTGAGAAAGATGTGGATCGATGTTTCATTGCGACTGGGACACTGGAGCTGCCCAGCACCAGAAAGGCAGAACTAATTGTGACAAACTGTTCAATGATTTCAATAATGTGATGGAACCAGTTTTCTGAAAAATGATTCAGCTTTGTGTACTCCCAAAGCAGCACAGTGTTCCACTGCACATCCACAATGATTATTCCTAAACATTCCAGACAAGCTCTCCCCTGCTTTCTTGTCAGCTTCCGGGACCTGGATGGTCAAGCCACTACCTGGGAGAACTCATCCAGTCGACCAGCTGATAATCCAGTGGAGAAGATAGTCAGATAGAAGACTGGTTCAGTTGAAGGAGGCCATTCAGCCCATTTGATTTCATCCTTCCAGAATACCATCCCTACCTTCTTCCCTTTGCCACATCTCTGCAATGAGTCCTCGGCCACTCTGTCAGGCAACTTATCTGGATTGACAGCATTGAATCCAATATGTGAGTGTTATGGTGCCACCTGCCCCTAAACCTGCATGGAATTACCCTCACCAGGATAAGCCAAACTAGGGCAGAACCAAATAGGAAGTAAGGAGATGAATTCTTAGTGACAGTGACTTAATAACCATCTCATGTCACCCAATTGTACAATGTATCAATATTATTGTTTAATGCACCGGTAAGTATTGCCAGGGTATCTGAATCTAGTCAAATATTTTGAGATAAATAATAAGATTGGCCAGTTGAGCCCACCAGATGGCACAGGTGAGCCAGATTTTCTCAACTAAGGAGAGAAAGTAAGTCATCAGATCAAATATCAAATAATGAAGCAGGTCATGAGGAATGGCACTGATACTGTACATGCGGCCATTCAGACACGATGCCACAGCATGGACTGACCATTGGATAATGATCAGGGCATGAATGACAGCTCTGTGAGGCTGCAACTGTCTACCACTCATGGTAGATAAATGATTCATTCTCTGGTTGGCAATCAGTAACTAGTGGGGTGCCGTAGGGATCAGTGCTGGGACCCCAACTATTTACAATCTATGTTAACGACTTGGAAGAAGGGACTGAGGTAACGTAGCCAAGTTTGCTGACGATACAAAGATGGGAGGAAAAGCAATGTGTGAGGAGGACACAAAAATTCTGCAAAAGAACATAGACAGGCTAAGTGAGTGGGAAAAAATTTGGCAGATGGAGTATAATGTTGGAAAGTGTGAGGTCATGCACGTTGGTAGAAAAAAAATCAAAGAGCAAGTTATTATTTAAGTGGAAAAAGATTGCAAAGTATCGCAGTACAGCAGGACCTGGGGGTACTTGTGCATGAAATGCAAAAGGATAGTATGCAAGTACAGCAAGTGATCAGGAAGGCCAATGGTTTCTTGGGCTTTATTGCAAAGGGGATGGAGTATAAAAGCAGGGAAGTCTTGCTACAGCTATGCAAGGTATTGGTGAGGCCACACCTGGAATACTGCGTGCAGTTTTGGTTTCCATATTTATGAAAGGATATACTTGCTTTGGAGGCAGTTCAGAGAAAGTTCACTAGGTTGATTCCGGGGATGAGGGGGTTGACTTATGAGGAAAGGTTGAGTAGGTTGGGCCTCTACTCATTGGAATTCAGAAGAATGAGAGGTGATCTTATCGAAATGTATAAGATTATGAGGGGGCTTGACAAGGTGGATGCAGAGAAGATGTTTCCACTGATAGGAGAGACTAGAACTAGAGGGCATGATCTTAGAATAAGGGGCCGCCCATTTAAAACAGAGATGAGGAGAAATTTCTTCTCTCAGAGGGTTGTAAATCTGTGGAATTTGCTGCCTCAGAGAGCTGTGGAAGCTGGGACATTGAATAAATTTAAGACAGAAATAGACAGTTTCTTAAACAATAAGGGGTTATGGGGAGCGGGCGGGGAAGTGGAGCTGAGTCCATGATCAAATCAGCCATGATCTTGTTGAATGGCGGAGCAGGCTCGAGGGGCTGTATGGCCTACTTATGTCTATCCCAATATACCTTTCTGTCACTTGGAACCCTTGACTTCCCAATATGTTTTTTTAATTATATGGAGCAGAGTGAATCTCCCTGGTCTGACAGCACTATAGTCAAAAGGATGCAACTTCTTTTTTAATTGCAATCTCAGCATGTGACAGCAGACAGTGCCTCCAATGTGGTCTAGATAGATCCAGATGTCCTGAAAATAACTTCATTGAAAAGGGACAAGCGTGCCCTCCTATTTTGCATGTTTTAATGCTGAAGGTTTTTTCGCCATCTTGTGGTCAAAATATTGTATGAAATCTTGAGAAAGAATGATTTGAATTCGTCACAGGCATTCAATCTAATATTTTCTCGAAGTCTGACCTCTGGTTTATAGTTATTCAGTTGTGAAATTTTCAATTAATTCAGTTATCAAATGAAATTAAAAGAATTAAAGTCATTTTCTCTAAATTCTTTACTATATGTAGTGCATAGCAATAACATGTACTAAGTGCTAACCAATCAAACGGCAGTGTATTTACATTATCAGCAATACAAAAAATGAACATATGGCATTATGTACAGATCATTCAATGATTTTTCATGTTATTATAAAATAACCAAAAGGCAGTAATACTGAAGCAAAGCAAAAGTGAATCATTTAATGGAACAAAATTAGTTTCTTGTACCTGTAGTACACAGGTTGCAATTATAATGCTCACTGTATCTGGAACCTGAAGAAATTGTACAGTTGGTAAACAAGCTTACGTATATATGTCATATTTCTCACAGTTGGGGAAATGCAAGCTGACGATCCAGCAGTGAAGAACACAGTAATAAATCACTCTTGACAAGGATGGGTATTTTGCATAATATTGACTGCAGAAATAACAGTACGGTACTGTTTGAGGAGGCAGTTAAGTGAAACTCCTCCAACGAGGATAGGCAGCAGAGTGGACAGGGATCTGAACTTTGTTTTGCAACCCAGTGTGCTGTCACTAAAGCTAATGATTGTTTAAGTATTGTATTCAGCGCTCCATTTAAATTGCACACTTTTATTTAGAAAAAAAAAAGCCTTTTTGAAAAACTGCACCACCTGTCCTCGGAAACCTCAATTGGCAAGTTCCAGGCTTCAGCATGGTCCACGCGGCGGACAGTAGAAGCAACGAGAGGCCAGTCGTTTATCACGGGAGAAAAGCAAAGCATGTTGCTCTTACACACCCACTAGTGGCCAGCTCTAGAGGTGCATTGGCCAACTCGTGGGAACAGTTTGCCTGCTCACCCTGCGAGCTGAAGAATGGCATCGGGTGAATTTTCAGAACTGGGTGAAGACCATGGACCATCAAGCTTGGTGCTCACTGGTATCATGGTGGTCTAACCTCCCAGGATTTTCCAAGGCCTCGTTACCTATTCATAATTAGATCACTGCCCAGCTTACAGGATATTGGAGTCAACAGGAGATGGGAGATCGTTCTTAATGGCTGCTATTTAAAGGGCAAGGAACCTTGGCTGGACAAAGGGGCACCACGAATTTCAGATGGGATTTTAGAGGCATTCCTGGAAGAAAGTGGAGCAAAGGAGAATGGGCTGCTTTGCCACCCTCCTCGCAGGCTGTTTGGTTACCAGAGTGAATCCAGTCACAGATATCCAGAGAATGCGGGAGTAGGGAAGGACTCAAGATATTAGATTCATCAGTCAACATAAACCAGCCATGGTGGGACCTGGGAATGTAGAGGGCGTGACCCATAGTAAAGCTAGAGATATCTCTAAAGGTTGGAAGCATCGTTTTCTTTTTATTCTTCCTCTCTCTTACCCTTTCACTCTCTCGCACACATGCATTGCAGCCAACCACCATGACATACACTGTGTGTCTGCTTTATTGGAAGGGCATATTTCAGCTTCTGCTCTCACATGTTTTGTTTCTAAAGATGTCCCTGAAGATGAAGGCACAGAACTCAGTGGTGCCCACAAAGTCAGTAACTCACACTACTCCGGGCCACTTGCCCCATCCACAGCAAGCATCAACATAGATAGCTGCACTCAGAGAATTGAAGTAATCAGTATGAGCTGGGTGAGTCAATGCACTTGTGTGAGTAGGAGCAGGTGAAGGTACAGGAAGATCAGTAAAGCTGCTGGCCCAAAGCCCAGTTCACGTATTTTCTCAGCTGTAGTGCCTTGGAATCCAGGCTTGCATTTAAAAGAAGTTGAAGGGGCATCTCATAAACCAACTCAGATAACCTGCAAGTTGCTGGAGTAGAAACTTGTGTGTTTATGAAGGGTTTGAGATTGTGTGCAGGAATCCATAGAGCCCCTTGGGTACTGCCAATAGTGTCATGGACTTTGGGAAATCATGCCAGACAAAGCAAATTGTACAGTTCTGTCATCCTGCTGGGGGAAGTGATGACATTGTTTGCTCTGGTGAACAGTTCATCAGTCGGCTGCATGATACACCAGTGAGGTACGGATTGACTGATATTGCTGATGTTCCCTGTGACAGCTTGCAATGAGCCGGACACATAAAAGTTCAGAGCTGTCGTGACCTTGACACCTATTGGCTGTACTGTCTTTGCAGTGGATGTTGGCTGAAGGCCAGATTCTATGAAATAATGCAACTCTATCACTAACTCCTTAGTGCCGATTTTGAGATGGGCGCCGTTTTGGAGCGTGGGCAGGAACATCGGCCGGGCCCAAGTACAGAGGAGTGGGAAGGTCGGGGCAGATGAGCAGCGAGTGCTTGTGGCAAGATGCGGTGAATGTTTGTGGCGGAGGAGCGGCGAGAGATCGTGGCGGAGGTGCGACAGTTGAAGGTACGGAGCCCAGAAGAGCCGAGGGCCTAGGGGCAGCACGGCCAGCCCACACTACGATATGTGTGCACACTAGGTCCGTGAAGCAGAGCTGGTTTCCAGTTGTCTTGGTTAATCCTTGCCAATGGACCAAGACCCAGCTCTGCCAAGCCCGTGTGGTGGTTGGTGTGCAACGGCCACCCCACGTTAAAAAAATTCACGCACAGGCATCTTCCACCCCCTCAAGTGGAGTTCAGGACTGGAACATCAGGTCCTTCATCGAAACATCTGTGAACTCGTGGAAGCAAGTTATCCTCGTTCGAGGGACCGTCTATGATGAAGATGAGTGAAGCAGAACCCGTGAAGGCGGTTTTCCTCTTGTAGATATCGCATCATGGGTGTGGATAGTATGCCTTTAGTGTGATCTGACCTTCTTTCATCTTTTTCTTCCTCCTCCAAACAATGCAAAAATTGAGGAACCCCTATTGTAAAACCCAACTTTCAAAATTATAAATGCAGCAACTAAAAACCTGGTGACCAAAGCTCTTGGCCAAGCCTTAAAAAAGGACAAAAGTTATCACTAAAAATACACTAACACTTAACAGAAAACCAGAGAACATAAGAACATAAGAACATAAAAATTAGGAACAGGAGTAGGCCATCTGGCCCCTCGAGCCTGCTCCGCCATTCAAAAAGATCATGGCTGATCTGGCCGTGGACTCAGCTCCACTTACCCGCCCGCTCCCCATAACCCTTAATTCCCTTATTGGTTAAAAATCTATCTATCTGTGATTTGAATACATTCAATGAGCTAGCCTCAACTGCTTCCCTGGGCAGAGAATTCCACAGATTCACAACCCTCCAGGAGAAGAAATTCCTTCTCAACTCGGTTTTAAATTGGCTCCCCCGTATTTTGAGGCTGTGCCCCCTAGTTCTAGTCTCCCCAACCAGTGGAAACAACCTCTCTGCCTCTATCTTGTCTATCCCTTTCATTATTTTAAATGTTTCCATAAGATCACCCCTCATCCTTCTGAACTCCAACGAGTAAAGACCCAGTCTACTCAATCTATCATCATAAGGTAACCCCCTCATCTCCGGAATCAGCCTCGTGAATCGTCTCTGTACCCCCTCCAAGGCTAGTATATCCTTCCTTAAGTAAGGTGACCAAAACTGCACGCAGTACTCCAGGTGCAGCCTCACCAATACCCTGTATAGTTGCAGCAGGACCTCCCTGCTTTTCTACTCCATCCCTCTCGCAATGAATGCCAACATTCCATTCGCCTTCCTGATTACCTGCTGCACCTGCAAACTAACTTTTTGGGATTCATGTACAAGGATTTTCAGGTAAACTCCAAAAGAGTTTCATGCACAAGGACCCCCAGGTCCCTCTGCACCGCAGCATGTTGTAATTTCTCTCCATTCAAATAATATTCCCTTTTAATGTTTATTTTTCTGACATTGTATTCCATCTGCCAAACCTTAGCCCATTCGCTTAACCTATCTAAATTTCTTTGCAGCCTCTCTGTGTCCTCTACACAACCTGCTTTCCCACTAATCTTTGTGTCATCTGCAAATTTTGTTACACTACACTCTGTTCCCTCTTCCAGGTCATCTATGTATATTGCAAACAGTTGTGGTCCCAGCACCGATCCCTGTGGCACACCACTAACCACCGATTTCTAACCCGAAAAGGACCCATTTATCCCGACTCTCTGCTTTCTGTTCGCCAGCCAATTCTCGATCCATGCTGATACATTTCCTCTGACTCCGCGTACCTTTATCTTCTGCAGTAACCTTTTGTGTGGCACCTTATTGACTGCCTTTTGGAAATCTAAATACACCACATCCATCGGTACACCTCTATCCACCATGCTCGTTATATCCTCAAAGAATTCCAGTAAATTAGTGAAACATGATTTCCCCTTCATGAATCCATGTTGCGTCTGCTTGATTGCACTATTCCTATCGAGATGTCCCGCTATTACTTCCTTAATGATAGCTTCAAACATTTTCCCCACTACAGATGTTAAACTAACCGGCCTATAGTTACCTGCCTTTTGCCTGCCCCCTTTTTTAAACAGAGGCGTTACATTAGCTGCTCTCCAATCCGCTGGTACCTCCCCAGGGTCCAGAGAAGAATGTCACTTTCTCAGATTCTTCTCAAAACACAATGGGGGTGAAATTCGATAGCGCCCCATTTGGGGTGTAACTTTTAACTTTTTTTCAAATTTAGTGTCTGCCAAAATGGCTTGCAAAATTGTGGGACGTTTTCACCTCAGGAGTGAAAGGGGCGGTAAATGAGGTGCTAATGGCCTCAGTGGGGCGCAGCAGGGGCGCTATTGACAGAGAGTTACCCAATTTCAGCTAACTTGCATTCAGCTATCAGCCTTCAATCCTTGCCTCCAGCTCAATCTAGCTCTAAAAGGGGAGGTAATTTCAACCTGCTGCTGCTCCTTTTCAGCATTGCTGCACTTGAGTCAGACATCTCAGCAACTGAGACACCTTTGTGCAATGGCTGGTGCGAATCCTGCTTCAAGGGAGAGGGCCACGCGATTTAATAATGTGGCGCTGGAGACATTGGTAGGGGCAGTGGAGAGAAGGAGGGAGTCACTGTTCCCTCCATCTGGAAGGTGGCCATCTGCACAGGTTTTCAGAGTCACGTGCCAAGAGGTGGCCCAGGAGCTGCCGGCCAGCACTGTGGTAGATCGAACCCTCACACAGTGCCGAAAGAGATTCAACGACCTCAGTCGGGTGGTCAAGGTGAGTACATGCTTCCACAGCTCCTACATACCAGCCTCTGAACCTCTGTCTATGCACACTGTGCAAACCAGCACTTCCCCACCACTCAACCACCAAGCATCTGCATCTACTCACACTCACATCTTCATCTCACGCCTTGCCTACAATCACATCTATTCAATCACTGCAGGCATATCGTCCACATACAGAGCTGAACTCTTACTCACACATGTTCCTTTCTTTTGCAGGCCAAGATGGCACATAACAGGAGGGAGCAACAGCGGCTGGAGGAGGGTAACCTGAACTATGCGAGCTGAGTGACCTTGAGGAGTGAGTGCTGCAGCTCATTGGCCCGCAGGTGGTGGGTGCCATGGCCGCCGGAGACATTGACCTCGCTGGGTTTTACAGTAGGGATTCCTCTCCTTTTCTCATCCCACTTCCCCTCACACCAGAAGGCTTTCTCACTTTCCAGCTCCTGATACTGTCTGCATTCCTTGCTCCATTCTTGCCCCACTGCCCTCACCTTAATGTGAGCTTTGTGTCATTTATGCTTTCAGATAACCAGGCAGCAGCTGTAGAGCCTGTACCTGAGCCCGCCCCCAACTCAGTCAAGAGGAAGAAGAGGAAGAAGAGGAAGAAGAGGAAGAGGAGGAAGAGGAGGAAGAGGAGGAAGAGGAGGAAGAGGAGGAGGAGGAGAGCGCTGCATCATCGCTTCTCCCACCCGCAGGCACCAGCTCAGATACTGGCACTATGTGTTGGTTAGAGGTTAGGTTAGAAGATGGGTCTCCACTGGGTGATACTGTAGTTCAATGACAGAGGATGGGACAACCTTGGATCTAGCCTGGAGGTGACGAAGGTTGGACAGGCTCCCACTGGTTCTATAGTTTAATTCCACTTCAGCGGGGGAGCTTGTTGAGAGTGAGATGGAGCATTGCAGCAAGGAAGATCGAGAAGAGCATTGGCGCGATGATGCAGCCCTGCTTGACCCCAATCTGGATGTAGATTAGGTCTGTGGTGGATCTGTTGGTCAGGATCACAGCTTAAATGTCGTCGTGGAGCAAGCGGAGGATGGTAACAAATTTTTGGGGGCAGCTGAAATGGAGGAGGGCGTTCCATAGTCCCGCAAAGGCCTTGGAGAGGTCAAAGAAGGCCATGTATAAGGGTTGGTGCTGTTCCCTGCATTTCTTCTTTGTTGTCGCGTGGTAAAGAACATGTCCGTTGTACCCCTTGGTGGACGGAATCTGCGTTGTGACTCTGGGAGGAGCTCTTCAGCCACAGGGAGAAGACAGGTATGTGGACAACACTTGCGTCTGTGCACATTCAGGGGCCGAACTCCAAGCCATAGTCATTTGATAAGGTGCCACACAAGAGGTTACTGCAGAAGATAAAGTTACGCGGAGTCAGAGGAAATGTATTAGCATGGATCGAGAATTGGCTGGCTAACAGAAAGCAGAGAGTCGGGATAAATGGGTCCTTTTCGGGTTGAAAATCGGTGGTTAGTGGTGTGCCACAGGGATCGGTGCTGGGACCACAACTGTTTACAATATACATAGATGACCTGGAAGAGGGGACAGAGTGTAGTGTAACAAAATTTGCAGATGACACAAAGATTCGTGGGAAAGCGGGTTGTGTAGAGGACACAGAGAGGCTGCAAAGAGATTTAGATAGGTAAAGCGAATGGGCTAAGGTTTGGCAGATGGAATACAATGTTGGAAAATGTGAGGTCATCCACCTTGGAAAAAAAAACAGTAAAAGGGAATATTATTTGAATGGGAAGAAATTACAACATGCTGCGGTGCAGAGGGACCTGGGGGTCCTTGTGCATGAATCCCAAAAAGTTAGTTTGCAGGTGCAGCAGGTAATCAGGAAGGCGAATGAAATGTTGGCCTTCATTGCGAGAGGGATGGAGTACAAAAGCAGGGAGGTCCTGCTGCAACTGGACAGGGTATTGGTGAGGCCGCACCTGGAGTACTGAGTGCAGTTTTGGTCACCTTACTTAAGGAAGGATATACTAGCTTTGGAGGGGGTACAGAGGTGATTCACTAGGCTGATTCCGGAGATGAGGGGGTTACCTTATGATGATAGCTTGAGTAGACTGGGTCTTTACTCATTGGAGTTCAGAAGGATGAGGGGTGATCTTATAGAAACATTTAAAATAATGAAAGGGATAGACAAGATAGAGGCAGTGAGCTTGTTTCCACTGCTCCACTTACCCGCCCGCTCCCCATAACCCTTAATTCCCTATTGGTTAAAAATCTATCTGAATACATTCAATGAGCTAGCCTCAACTGCTTCCTTGGGCAGAGAATTCCACAGATTCACAACCCTCCAGGAGAAGAAATTCCTTCTCAACTCGGTTTTAAATTGGCTCCTCCGTATTTTGAGGCTGTGCCCTCTAGTTCTAGTCTCCCCAACCAGTGGAAACAAGCTTGAGCACTCCGATGGTCTGCTTAATGATGTTCCTGGTGGCAGCATGGCTCTCATTGTATGAGTGCTGAGCAGGAGTGGTAGGGTTGCGGAGGGGAGTCATGAGCCAGGTAGAGAGCGGATAGCTCTTGTCTCCGAGAAGCCAGCCGCGAGATTGATGTGGTGGCTGGAAGAGATCTGGAACACCGGTTGGCACAGGATGAAGGCATCGTGGCTGCTGCCAGGATAGCAGGCATTGACGTTGAGGATTCTACATGTGTGGTGGCACACCAACTGCATATTTAGTGAGTGGCAGCCTTTGCAGTTACCTCAGGAATACCTCAGGATTATTATGCGGTGCCTGCAAAGCATTGTAGGGGCAGTCAATGGCACCCGTCACATGGGGAAGCCCGCCATCCTGACAAAGCCACATGCATGCTCGTACTGTTTCTCTCTGGTCATGGGGAAGGAAATGTAGTCCCTTGTCCTTCTGTATAGAGCATCTGTTACCTCACAGATGGAGCAATGGACGGCAAACTGGGAGATGTCTCCTGTCACACCCTGGAAGGATCCATTGGCGTAGAAATTGAGCGCGATGGTGACCTTGACTGCCACTGAGAGAGTCGTCCAAACCCTGGTCTGAGGTTCGAGGTCTGGTTGCAGCAGATGACAGAGCTCTGTGACCAGGTCCTTGCTGAACTGTAGCCTTCGAATACACTGTTCCTCAGTGAAATTGATGTAGGAAAACTGCTGCTGGAATACCCTGGGAGGGTAAAGTCTCCTGTTGCCATCCCTGTTGGACCTTTCCCCTCTGGCCACATTTTATTGCCTTCCTCCCAGTCCTGTTCCCTGTCCTGCTCCCTGTCAGTGTTCTCTGTATTTCTCTCTGCCTTTCTGCACTGTCGCCGCCTAAGTAGCCTCCGACAGTGACATCAAGTGCCAACACAGCCCCCATGAAACAATCTAAATATATAAATGTTGTTGTTTCAAATCTGCCCTCAATGAAACAAAGGAATAGTTAGGAGGCAGAACAGTCCTTGAAATGAAAATCACTGAAATCTGTCCACCTGCCACTCTGCCTGTGGGTTCGCAAGCTGCACGGAGTAATGGCCAAGAAAATTTGTTAGCAAAGATGTCGCCTTTAAATAGCGCTCCTCCAATCGACTCCCGACTGCAACGTAACAGTTGAAGCTGTTGTTGTCAGAGCCAGGCGGTAAGTGAGGGGGCGTGGCTGAATTTCTCTTCCAGGGCAGTAACGGGGTACTGCACACGGTGATGGCATTATCATCGCTGGTCACAGCCGAGCAGGACGCTCCTGGCAGGAGCAAGGCGCTACCTCTTAGCGCCTCCGCAAAACCCCCAAGCAATTTCGGAAGAGGACACTGTTCTCATTTGTGTCCCATTACAGCAGGCACACAGAAGCCCAGTTTTGACCCCAGAGAGTCCTCTTCAAATGCTGGCTTCCTGTTAGCCCAGCATGAGCTGGCCCCATCTAAGATAACAATAACCTGCACTTATATAACACTTTTAACATGAAAAATGTCACTGAGCAATTCACATAAGACGAAACGCTACTAAGCAACAGTGGCACAGTTAGGAGAAGTGATTGAAAGCATGGGCAAAGACTTAGCTTTTTGGAGGCTTTTAAAAGTGGTGAGAGACGTACGGAGGTAGAGTGGTTTAGAAAGGGAATTTTAGACAGCAAGGGTGAGATGGCTGAAGACTCTGCCAACAAAGTCAGAATGGAGGATGGAAGACGGGATAAGGCTGAGGGAGCAGGGTAGAGCGGGACCATGGAAGGATGTACAGATGAGAACAAGAATTTTGAACTCGATATGTTGGGGGACAGGTACCCAATGGACCTTGGGAGGACCAGGCTGATGGGTGCACAGAACTTGGAATGGGACAGAATGTGATCCGCACAGTTTTGGACAGGTTGGAGTTTCTCTTGCGTGGAGCTTGGAAAGCCAGCATAGAGGGCGGTTGACAAATTAAGTCTAGAGGTAACAAAAATATGAATAAGGCTTTTGGTGGAACTGGAATTCAGAAAGGGACTGAGACGGATAACATTGTGAAGATGGAAGTAAGCCATTTTGGTGATGGATGGGATGTGGTTTGAAATTTACCTCTGGTTCAAACAGGACACCAAGATCACACAACACTAAGTTCAGGCTGAATGAACAGCCGATTAAGGAGCTGGAGTCAGTGGCAAGGGTACTGAACTTTTGGCACGGGCCAAATAAGGCAGTTTTAGTCTTCCAAATGTGTAATTGGAGGAAAGTTGGCAAAGAGCAGACAATGCATTCCCAGCAAGACTCAGGAGAAATTGTACATATTTGAATTTGCATCGCATTACAACAGATGTAAATGCTAAAATGAAGGTTTTTGCGGAAGTTTGCGTACATTTCAGAATGGGCAGAGACCCTGCAAAATCGACCTCTACCCGATTTTACCACCTTCCAGTGCCCAATTTACACTATCGCTACCAGTGATGGCAACTGGAAAATATACCCTGTGGTGTTTGGGACGGTTGACGGGGGCAGTGGGGATGACTTTAAGAGCAAGAGAAAAATAATGAACTACAATTATTCCTTACATACTTAGAATATTGTATAATAGCTTTATGAAAAGCAGGTAGCTTACAATATTAACAAATAAACAAACAAGAGGCACACTTGCAAATTCCAACTGTTAGGTAAAGATGTTGGCAGGTATAAACATCGGTGCCATCGATGAGGCAATGCCTTACTGTATACTCAGTTCAAACACGATGAGTACATCATCATTAATCACTTAGGACAGTTTCCTCTGACAATAATTACAATTATCTCTATGCTGAAATGTCATTCCAGCTCCACATGGAGTTGGAGATATATTCAGCTAATTGTCGTTGTTTATTGTTGTCACATTGGGTTCTGAAAGCCACCAACAAAAACCTTTGTGTTTATTTTCTTCATGTGCTGAGCAAACATGGTGTCAATAGAATTGCCAATTTGTGAGCGGTGCAATACTGGAAAATAATTTAACCCATGACATGAGGTATGTGACCTGCTCATCCTTCAGACTTCCTAATTGCATCTTGCTGACATTGCATAGTGATTTATTTCATGTGTCCCACAACTCAATGTCTGCAATTGAGATCTTAGAGTTGTTGTTGGTGTCTAAGTATAGCTGGCATGTCAGAGCTCACATAGGTCCTTAGACACAAGAAAGATGTACGTTTGTTCTTCTTCATGGACATGGCTAGGAAATACTGTCCTTTCGAATTGAAAATCTGTCATTTTTAAATTTAAACTTTGTGTGAATTTAGAAGTACAGGTTACTATAGTTTACATTGTGTGATTTTGAGAGTATAGTTGGCTCTGATTAATTGTGAACCAAGCAAATGTTTGTAACAGAATCTTTTGCCGACAGAAGGGAGCGCTCAAAAGTAAAATTCCTGGAACAGCTCTAACAAGCTGCAATAAAATGGCTTCCTCCCTCTGCCTAAAGATCAAGAGAGTTGCTTATAATTTCTGACACTGTATCTTTGCTCAATTGGATGCAAACAAAAAATCGTCTCTTTCAATGGTCTTTTGAGTAGTTTTAAATAATCCAATTATAGATTACATTAGCAAAATAAACCTGAAAAAAGTTTAAATCAAAAGACAAATCAGTTTTAACTTATACCCTTTGTTTAACACCTTGAAGTAGTGCTCGGAATTAACTTTATCCGTTTGTGTCTCTAAGGTGTTCTCTGTCACCTCCATTCAAGGCTTCTAGACTTTTCTATTCCAATGCTTTCCTGGCCGCCCTCCCAGCTTCAACTCTACATAAACTTGAGCTCATCCAAAACTCTGCTGTCTGTATCCTAACTCTCACCAAATCCACATCACCCACCAGCCCTGTGCTCACTGACCTACATTTGCTCCTGGTCTGGCAATGTGTCGATTTTTAAATTCTCATCCTTGTTTTCAAATCCATGGCCCCATTGCTCCCTATCTCTTGTAACCTCCTCCAGTGTGCAACTCTCTGAAATCTCTGGACTCCTCCAATTCTGGCCTCTTGCACATCCCCAATTGTAATCGCTCCACCACTGGCGCTGTGTCTTCAGCAACCAAGGTACTAAGCTCTGGAATCACCTCCCTAAGCCTCGCCACCTCTCTGCCTCTCTCTCCTCCTTTAAGACGCTCGTTAAAACCTGCCTCTTTGACCAAGATTTTGGTCATCTCTTTATTTAGCTTGGTGTCAAATTGTTTTATAATGCTGCTGCAAAGCTCCTTGGGACCATTTACCACACTAAAGGCACTATATAAATGCAAGTTGTTGTTGTTGAATCAATAAAGGTGTCACATCTCATGTGTGAGCTTTCTGTTTTTAAATAAATATATTGGGGACAAATTCGGGTCATTTGTGCCTCCCATTAGCAGGGCATGGCACCACCAATGACTCCCGCTAAATTCCGCGGCAGCGGTAACCAGTAGCATCCCCTGTCGCTGCGTTGTCATCGCCATGCGCAGCGAACATTTTTGCCCCAGAGTGAAAATTCTGGAACACCCCCTGCACCAGGTGATGTCAGGGACAGCTTCAGGCTGCACGTACCTGGCTGTAGGCCGTCTACACCCAGGCTCTCTCATGACTCCTTCCATAAGCTTATCACAGCAGGCAGGGAGCTTCTGTTCCCTTCCAATGGGCAGAAGAGACGTCGCCAGGAGCCCAACACAGCTGGATTGCACATTGCACAGGGTGGCACAAGCAGGGATATCGTCGGGAGGACCTGGCTGCAGTGGCACAAACAATGACAGTCGATAGAGAATTTACTCCAAACACTTCCAACCTGCACAAAGTTCAGATGTGTCTTCCAAATTCTGAAAACTCCAACTTCTAAGATTAGAAAGTGAACAGCTGTGAAATGGTGGCTTTTATACCACTTTTGCAGCTGTCAACTATTCAGAAGAATGGATATTGATGGAACACCGACCTACTTACCTGACCCGAATATCATGAACCTTGTGAAAAAGCTCGACAAATAGTAAGTGCAGAGCTAAATGGTGTTTAATTGGCTTTTAACAACCTCTTAAATTGCCTCCCCCACTTCTTGTGGCCGGGTCTGTTCAGCGCTGACAGACCCGACACATGGGAGACGAGCATGAAGGCGGGTTGACAGCGAGCTCCTGGCCTACTGTCAATCATTTCTATTTTCACCTCCGACCCCACACCCTCAGTGCCGGTAAAATTCCGGCCGAGGAGAAGTTGAGGCAAATAGTGTAGATTCCTTTTAAGGGAAAGCTAGATAAATAAACAAATGAGGGAGAAATTAATAGAAGAGTATTATGATTGGCTTTGAAGAAGAGGGTTGGGTGGATGCTCGTGTGGAACATAAACATTGGCGTAGACTAATTGGGTTGAATGGCAAAAATGATCAGCCATGATCATATTGAATGGTGGTGCAGGCTTGAAGGGCCAAATGGCCTACTCCTGCACCTGTTTTCTATGTTTCTATGTTTCTGTGCTGTAAATTCTATGTAAAGTCCACTGCCCAATTCTCATTATTCACCATGCTGAGTGAAATACCTTACAATTTTACTGGCTATTAATTCTTAAGAACTAACTTTCAATTTTAATGACTTTTTCGATTGCGTCCATTTAGTCTGGAGGGTAGTTTATTCAAACCTCAGTAAAGGTTTATGTTGATAAAAGGGTCGAATTACTTCATCCTCACTTTCACCTACTGTATTTAAAGTGGCAAGCAACATTTAGATTGTGCTTTATTACTATCTGTGAAGTAGAGGTTAAAGAATTATTGACATTATTTGGATAGTACTGATATTTGAACAAAACAATCTGTGGGTGTTTTGCCCTTGATAAAGATATTCACACAAGGATGCAGAGATGATGCAGTCATTAGGATTTCTTTTGCCATTTTTATTCTGCTAATTAGGCAAATTTGGAATTAGAATTAATTCACAACATGTCCACAGCTTAAAGGATAGAGTCTCACTCTGTGCCTGGTGCAAAATGTAAATTTCCCTCACTCTGCGGTGTTGACTACAATATTAACTATGTCACTGATGAATTTCATTAGCACCTTGTACTCTTGAGGGTATTTTTTGACACCTATTGTTCAGAATAGCCTTTATTTGAGTACTGGCATAAGAAAAAGCATGAAGCAGATAGCAAAGAGCTTTCTAGTGGTAATTTTTTTGAAAACAAACCTTGGTTCATTCGACGAAGTTGAAACAAAATGAGTAAGATACTAATCTGAACACTGCCAGTCCATGCAGGTTAGTAATCCAATCAGGAATGATCATTTGAAAAGACTGTTGGCAAAATGATCATTTCATATTGGCTGGAGGTGTTGGGCAGTCTTTTGTCAGCTTGAGTAGTTTATTTGTAGACTATATAAAATGTATATTAGCCCTGAGTGTTGTTTCATCTTTTTAGGACTTGGAAATTAGCACTAGTCCTCAGAGGAGGACAAATGTTTCATTATGGATCGGTGATGTGGGAATGAGGCTGACCCACCACTCATATGACAGCAGGGAAGCTCTCCCCACTCATGCTTAGAGCAGGAGCTGTGACTGAAGTTGGGAAGAAGAGTTACCATTTAAATATCACAGTGTTGAAGAGTGGGGGGTTATCCTTTCAGCTGTTGCTTTCAACTGTTGGACTGATTCACTTCTCCAGTGCAGTGTACTTTGGCATATTTAAATAGTAATGACCCCAACATGCCCCCAACTTAAGGGGCTCCTGCAACATCTCCTCCATTTTCTTTGAAAGCCCTGGAATCCCATACGTCAAATTCTGAGCAACAGGTCGCCAGGCTGAAACTGGTCAGAACTGTATTTGGTCCCAACCCGTTTGGATTATTTGATTGAACTTGATTCATTTTTGAACATTCTGCAGTACATTACATTTATTACATAACCATGTGTATGCCTATTGTAGCATATAAAATAAATAGGTTAACACAGCCACTAAAACAGAGAGAGGAATTTCAGACCAATTCAGCAAGTGCTCATACACCAGGGGCTGGATTTTACCAACCTTGGCAGGTCCGAGGCGGGCGATCTCGCTGCTTGTTCCAGTCAGCTGCCTAAAATGATTTTCCCCAGATTGGGCTAGTTAAGCCTGCCCAGTGTGTTTCCTGGCCAATTAGAGGAAGCGGGTCTGGTGACATCATTTGATGACATGTCATCAGCCGGTTTCCTTAAAGGGACCAGGTGCAAATTAATTTTGACATTTGTGCTGTCAGTGTTCTGCAGCATTGAAGTGCTGCAAACACTGACAATCACTGCACAGAGGTGCAGGGCTGCACCCAGGCTCTCCCATAACTCATGCAGGGAATCACAATACGCAGGGAGGTTCTCTTCCCTTCCAGTGGGCGGAAGAGACCTCCCCAGGAGACCAACACAGCCTGGTTGCAAGTTGCACAGAACACAAGCAGGGATGTCGGCAGGAGGACCAGGTTGCAGTGGTGCAAATCTTTCAATGATCTCTTTACATCACAAAATGTTACTGCAAAGCCACTCTCAACCTCATCCTGCTGTGCCTCTCATCACATCCCCATCACTCTGCCTTCCCTATCCTACTCCTGCACATCCTTACTCACACCAACTTACCTTGCATCTCCACTCATCCCCCTCTATCTACATTATCACTTCCCCCACTTACTAACCACCCCTCACATTCTCCCTCATCCTCATCCAATCATACCAATTAACAACACACAAGGCATTTGTATGTTTTATCCAATGTAAAGTTTCTGTTAATGTGGTGTTAAACATTGAAATATTTATTTTCAACACTTTGCGTTCTTGGATAGATTTCTGTCCACCTTTGGAAGTGGCTTAGTGTGTTGCAGCGAATGGTGAGACATAACGGCACCCCCTGAAATGGTGATGAGTGTGAAAGGAATGGCTTAGTCATTATAGGGATGCTTTATGGAGCTGGTGTGGGGTGGTGTCAACCTGGCGCATCATGTAGCAGCCAATGGTGAGGCCGTCCCTGGCGTCCAGGGCAGCAATGTGGTCGGGTGCTGATGCCCTCTGTCCTGTGCAGCTTCAATTGATTGTGGAGAAGGTTTGTGTTGTTGGTGCTGATGGTGCGTCTGGTGCTGCTGGTGTTTGGGTTGATCGTTATAGGATTCTAAGGACCAAGGTGAGAGAGTATAAAGTGCACCGATGCTCATGGACTAGCTGGCGGATGAAGTAGAGTTGACAGAAGCGATCTGTCAATGGTGGGAGAGGGAATGAGGTCAGACTGGATTAAGACTTGTGTAAAGACTTGTAGCATTCTGGATCTGTAACGGAAATGCAGTTTAGAGATATTAGTGAGAGATATTAGTGGCTAAGCGAACATTTCTTAATCAGCTGGAAGCTTTGACTTGACATTTGAAGTTGTCAACTCATCAGCTGAAACAATGGTAAGTGACCTCCTACCTCAGCTTCACAGACGTGGCCTAGGCACAACAGGAAACTTGTGGGCGACCTGTCAAATTCAAAAAGCTGGGGAAAAGCAATGTTAAGTGGCTGTAAACAAGCCACTAATGAGCTGAATTGCCTCCCCCGCTGCTGTGTGTCGAGTCTGCTCAGTACTGGCAGGCCCGACATTTGGGAAAGGTGCGTGACAGTGGTTTGACAGCGAGGTCTTGGCTCGCTGTTAAAAAAAACACACGTTCCCACCCGCCTCGCCACTGATCGCGCCCGCTGACCCGCGGAAAATTCCCCCCCTCCCCGAGTAATTTTAGGGCTAATATGTTTAGTTAAAAAAAATAAACAATTCACATGGATAAAATATTGGAAGAGAATTCCTTCATATTTGAGTTTCTAGTTATCAGATTTATCTATGGATTATTTGTTTAGTGAATCAATATTAATTTTTACACTACTGTGATTTTATTGACTACTTTGTTCTGCTTCAAACCCCAAGTGGTACTGAAACAACATCAAGCTTGCTGTGGGATTCTGCAAAGGAGCTACAATATCCACTTTCTATTAACTAGCTGAACAAGTGAGTTAGATGTTGTTATGAAACATGAGATTTAATTTCAGTTTATAAACCTTTTATTGACATTTTCATTTTGCCATACCATTTTGATGCCTCCCTTCTGGCAACTGTGCCACTTACAGTTCCCAACCGGAGGTACTGAATGTTTTGCCACGTCTCTATGGGAATGTTAATGCTACTCCTGCTTTGGCTGTATGGAAAGTCTGATGCGGACCAGGAGGCTTCTTGTGCTCTGAAACTTTATCTCTCCTTTAATCTCTTTTAAGCACAGTCTAAAATTCTAATTCACTCTGCAGGGGAAACTTGGGGCCATATGTTGGCAGAAGCTGAGATCTGAATCCCTATCTATCAGTGCATACACTGCTTGTTGGAGCATGGGAGAAGGGGCTTTGTTCAGAGTCTATCCTGTGTCTGGGGGTGCTCGACACTGCTGCACAAAATAAAAACCACTGGGCTGGATTTTACCAACCTCGGCGGGTCTGTGGCGGGTGACACGGTGGCAGGACCTGGCCTCGTTGCCGGCTCCAGCACGCTGGCTAAAATGATATTCCCCTGATTGGGATTGTTAAACCCACCCAGTGTGTTTGCCGGCCAATTGAAAGAAGCGGGTCTGATGACATCATTGTTTCAGTCTCCAGGTTGAACAACTTTTACTTTATAATGAACAAAAAAAAATATTTTAAAAAAATGCAAGTGCCAAAGTAAGAAGATTTCACTTGGAAAAATATAAGTATGTATTTTGACATCTTTCAAGAGGTGCAACGTATTTACTGTTTTAAATATACTGCTTCTATGTGTCATGAAAGATTATATTTAACAATCAAGGGACAAATCTGTTGTCTCATCCAACAGTACTTCCCCTGTGATTACATCATTAAAATGAGATCTCCTGTCGTTCTGTGTCCTGGCCACTATTTACCCCTCAACCAACGACAGATTACCTGGTCATTTATCTGATTGCTGTTTGTGGGAGTTTGCTGTGTGCAAATTAGCTGTCACATTCCCCGACATTACAACAGTAACCACATTTCAAAAGTACTTCAGTGACTGTGAAGCACTTTGGGACATCCTGATGTTCTGAAAAGTACGATATAAATGCAAATTCTTTCTTTTCTTCAAATGCTCTATGCGCAGTTGGTACTGAGCCACTTAGACCAAGGGTTCACAGGTTTGATTAATTTTCATACTGTATTACCTGCTTCCAGACAAGCTAGTGTGGAGACATTACATTTGGTTTCAGTGCCCCGGGGCTAGACAGGAGGAAAATTAGCCAGTTGTGGTATTTGTCCTGCAGACGAGTCTGGTTGTACTGATACTTTAGCTTCCAAGCGTGACCAACTGCTACTGGAAAGTGCATCAGTGAACATGAATAGGGATAGGTTTAAGCTCGACTGCATTGCTCTCTCCTCTTATGCATAAATAGTCTACTGAGATTAATGGAAAAATGGCCCTCTTGAGTTTGGTATTGGAGGCCTACTGCTGCCAGTGGAGCTAAACCTCTAGCACCAGACCACCTTCCGAGAGGAGAAGGGAGAAAATTGTATCTATTATTCTCTGTGGAATAGTGAGAAAGATTCTAGTTAAATTGTACCTGAAATTTCTGTAGGGCTAGTGGATTCATAGTCTGGTAGGATAAAGGACCTCAAGTGCTTGACCATCTTATCTTTAATTACATACTCGGAGCAGCTCAAAAGAAATAGCTGCAGCCTAGCTGGTTTAGATTCCTGAACATGCACCATTTCCTCTGTCACACTTGTATTATTACACAGAAAGCTCAGGTTCTAACTGGGGTTAGTCACACATGGAATAAAGTATCGACACGCTTCCAACTGATCTTTAGGGTAAATAACAGAACAAGATTGAAGCAAAATCTTCTGAACTACTCTCTTTTTGATTGACAAAAAATAAATATCGATAGGGTCACATGTGACAATAGATGCTTTCTTGGGTCAGTTATCTGCTTATCACCTATTCATTTGTTCATGCCATCATACTGCACAACTGGGCAGCCCAGTATTATATCTTGATATGATTCCTTGTCTGTGGAAAATCACAAGGATGCAAAACCAATGCCGAGCATTTACAACGTTCATTAAGCTGTTTAAGAAGTATTTTGGGCAGAATCATGGAGCCTTGCAACAGGATTTAGCACCATTTTTCTTGGACATTGAGATACTAAGATCTGAGCTTCAGTGTACACCATCATTATATGTAGCAGAACATAACAAGAATTAAAATTACTCCACTTCATTACTTCATTATTACTAATATACAACAAGTTATTCAGATTAAGTTTCCTCCAAGAACTTTGCATTGTGCCAATTCTGGCCTCTTCTGCATCTCTGATTTCCTGCACCCCACCACTGGCAGGAATGCCTTCAGGTGTCTAGGCCCTAAACTCTGGAATTCCCTTCTTAAACCTCTCTACCTCTCTCTCCTTTTAAGGTGCACCTTAAAACCTACCTCTTTTGACCAAGCTTTTGGCTACCTGACCAAATATCTCCTTATGTGGCTAAGTATCAAATTTTGTCTGATACGCACTTGTGAAGCCTCTTGGGATGTTTTACTACATTAAAGGTGCTATATAAATGCAAGTCGTTGTACTAATTCATATTTCTGCCTACGGGGTTGTCTGTCTGTGATCATTAATAGTTTTGCAGATAGGAAACTAGCCATCATTTGGTTTCTCCCAACTCATCAGCTTGGCTCAGTGGTAGCAATCTCCCCTCTGAATGAGAAGGTTATGGGTTCATAGTCCCATACAGAGACTTCTGCACAAAGTCTAGGCTGCCAGTGCAGTACTGAGGGAGTGCTGCATTGTCAGATGCGCTGCCTTTCAGATGAGATATTAAACTGAGGTGCCGTCTGCCCTCTCAGCTGGACCAAAAAGATCCCATGACACTATTACGAAGAGCAGGGGAGTTCTCCAATGACCTAAGGTTCTGAAAGGCACAATATAAATGCAAAGCTTACTTTCTTTCTACACTACAAGGACTTGTAGTTTTGAAGTATCTTTCCATTCTGCAAATCAGAAATTATTTATGCATAGTGGCCGCAGTCATTATGCTCATCATAAATCAAATAAATGTGGTATAAAGTGATGCATCTGATACTTCACATATTTTTATGCATTATGTATGTTTATGTATTTTTAGTGCATAAATCACAAACATTTTATCATCGTAAGAAGAGACCTTGGAGGTTTCTAAAGCTTGCGCACTCTATAAATTACCTTATAATAACAATCTATACTATTTGTAATTTGTATCATTCAATGCAAGACTGTCTGCAGTTCTTTTTTTTATGTGTTCTACATATGCCATTGCAGGTTCCCAACAGCTGGGCGCTACATTTTTTCTGCTCTGCACCTGCGTGTGTAAGTACATACATAAACAAAAAGAAATTAAATCTTATGCAGAGCAGTAGAAAAGCCAACCAACCATGAACCACAGGGGAACAGTATGACAAGTGCTTAGCTGTAAACAAGCTTTAAAGGGATTTAATTCTTTTGACAAGTGCCAGTGGTGGCATCTCACATGGAGTCAGCATATGCAGAGATTTGAGAACAGGAATCACAGAGGAGTTTCTTTTCAAGGCTCAAAGTGAATCAGCTTCAGCATTTCCCCAAATAACCAAAGCATACGAGCGATATAATTACCCTCTTCAAGATTTCTGACCCGGACATCTAATGGTGCTGACATTAACTTTCTGAACACAACACTGATATGATGGAAGTGGAAGTCATATTGTGGGATGTAAATTACAAAATCAAATACAGTTCAAATCCAACATAACTAGTCATGGGGAAATAACACTATAATCTCAAGTGGAGCCATTGAGATAAAATGTCACATTTTTAATACTGGACCATTTTTTTCCCCACAAAGGCATAAAAGGCCTACTCACTTAGTTAGAGATTTATTTTGAGCATACATTGGAGGATATTATACTGCACAATTTAAAATCTTTATACCAACAAATATCAGAGGAGTTAATCTTAATTAATCTAAACATTAATGTAGCAGCAAGCAGAAATACATTGATGGGTCCTGGCCCCTCTCGATGAAGAGATTTGCCTTTACTGTTATTAAGACTGAAAGGAAGCAGAAACTAATCAAATTGGACATGCAATCATCAGAAGAAAAACCCATTAACTCTGAAACAATATTAGAAGAATTTAAACCTCACCCCATTAATTTTAATGCTTTGTAGAGCATGTGCCTTCTCTCTGTCTTGTAGCAGTAACCTATGAGATTTGTCAAAATCTTTCCTTCACTCTTTCCCAAATGGACCTTTAATGCTGACAGCTGGTGAAATTCTCAAGGTGCAGCTTCACATCTAAACAGCCTTCAGCTCTCAGACACCTGTGATGTATTTCCTCCTACTGCTCCCTGGACTTGTTTCAAAGTGATTTGCATGCCTGTCGGTAAAAGGAACCGACCAGTAGCTGCCACTCATACCTCGTCCAGTAATGGCTGTTACCATGCCAGTCCTCTAATGGGCACTGACACTAACAAAGCCTTTAATCCTGGCCAACTATATAACTTGTCTCTTCCGTGTGGGTCCTACCAACGCTATCAGGCAGTTGTTCAGCTGGGGTCTCAATGTTAAACAAGCAAAATAAGCTGTATAAACAAATATTGCATAACTCAAACAATTAATAACAGATATTATCTATTTCCTTTTTTACTCTTTTAAAATTGTCTTCATGCTGCAGCATTGGAATGAAGACACGGTCTAAACGAAAGGCTTTCAGGATCCAAAATTTGAGCAGAAATGGGGGGAGGCACCTGAAATGAACTTTATCTCGAAAATTGGAAAAAGGATTGCTCCAAAATCCTCTCTCACTAATGACGTGTCTGGTTAGATGATATATTGAAACCAAATTCTGAAATCTCCAACAGGTTGGGGGGAAAAAAAACTATAGGCCCGGGTTTTGCTCTCATTTCTCGCCGCTCACCTCACTGACAGTTGTCACAGAATTTACGCGGGTTTATCAGCAGAGATTCCCCCAAATCTGCGTTGTTTTCTGTGCAACGGGATCTGTGATGGCTGTAAGCAGTTTCAAGAAAGAGCAAGGCTCTTCAACCAATCAAACTGACGAGTTTTCAATGATGCATGCAGAGTCCAAACCAGGAAGTATAATGCAGGAAATATAAATTAGATTTAAATGATGTACAGAACGATTGAGAATTACAAATACGGAGGGAGAGAGATGAAAGAGACAGAAATACTAAAAAAAAATTCAATTAAAAATAAAATCTCCAACATTAATTTTCTTCTAAGGGAATGAGACTCCACACTTGTAGAATTAATTTTTCAAGGCCAGAGAGGTTGTTCAGCAGTAATTATCACTTATTCATCATCATCATTGGCAATCCTTCAGAATCGAGGAAGACTTGCTTCCGCTCTTAGCATGAGTTCTTAGGTGGCTGTACAGTCCAATACGAGAACCACAGTCTCTGTCACAGGTGGGTCAGATAGTCGTTGAGGGAAAGGGTGCAGGGAGCCTGGTTTGTCGCACGCTCCTTCCGCTGCCTGCACTTGATTTCTGCATGCTCTCGGCAATGATATTCGAGGAGTTCAGCACCCTCCCGAATGCACTTCCTCCAATTAGGGTGGTCTATGGCCAGAGACTCCCAGGTGTCAGTGGGGATGTCGCATTTTATCAGGGAGGCTATGAGGGTGTCCTTGTAACGTTTCCTCTGCCCGCCTTTGGCTCGTTTGCCATGGACGAGTTCCGAGTAGAGCGCTTGCTTTGGGAGTCTCGTGTTTGGCATGTGAACTATGTGGCCTGCCCAGTGGAGCTGAACAAGTGTGGTCAGTGCTCCAATGCTGGGATGTTGGCCTGGACGAGCACGCTAATGTTTGTGTGTCTGTCCTCCCCGGGGATTTGTAGTATCTTGCATCACTTATTATGCTGTTAAAAACTCTACTACTCCTGAATGCAACAGCCCTAACCTTTTCAGCCATTTTTAGTGCAGAACTAGTGAACAAGTACGCCAAGTTCACGTCACTGCAGTCATTTGAATGCAGAGTCCATCAGCGAGGACTGCAACAGTGCACCCTGTGGAGGAGCAGGGTATCTCTGACAGAAACTTCTGGATTTCTGCATTTAATTGCGCATTTACAGAAACCAAAAGTTGCTGTCAGATTTACCCTGTAATAATGGTGAGCGCTGATAGCCTCGCCATTGTTATTACAGCAAAAATCGGGCCATAATCATCAGGCACTAATAGAGATTGAGAAAGGGCCAATTCACATGCATTACTAGGTTCATGGATATTGTGACGAACTTCACCTGACCTTTCAGGAGGCAAATGTATAGCTGTGGCAATGTCATGTCTACATCTCACAACAGTAGCACCAGTTATGGATTAATACCCAAACTATTTAGTTGCAATTTTGGTTTAATGAGATGTCTGATCACATTCCCTCCCCTAATAGTCAAGCACTGCACACCATGGGCCAACAAACTGAGCTTTCTCATGCAAGACACTCTCAAACAACTTTTATTTTCCCTCCAGTTTTCTCTTCGGAAGGCACTGAGTCATGCTGAGGTAAGATTGCATGAGCACCAGGTGGTCTCCAATACCTTGGGCATTCTCCATGTGTGAATGTAGACAGTAAGTATTAGCTGGCTATTCAAATGTTGGAACATGGGTGGGGCATCACAGATGTGATGTTGGTTTGTTCAGTTGTTTTTTTTTTCCTTTATCCCATTCAGATAATTATTTCAATTTTATGTTTTTCCTTCCATCCTATTGTTGACATATAAACTATGCCAGAGATTTTCACCCAGCTTCAGGGTGAGTAGATATTACAAAGATTACCCTGTCCATAACTCATAATGAGAGGGCATGAATTTTAATCTTCTGCTTGATTCAACTGAGATGGAACAGACTTTTCTTCTGTGCAGTGCTCTTTCACATCATCACTGTTACTTCTTAATGATTTTCTTTTCACACTTTGTCCCCTTTTCTCCCTTCCTATATGAAGTTACTGGGGTATAATGGCATGGGTGCTGGTAACTCTCCAGTACATCAGCCAAGTGGCCAGCTTTCAAGTGTGAGCCTGGTGAGTGGGTGTCAGTAAGGATATTCAACTGCAGGGGACATCCACCGCCAAACCACATCTTGTCCAAACACACTCAAATTGCAACAGGGCACATCAATAGTAACCTTGTCTAATTTCTTCCTGTTCCCTGCACAGAGACACTGCGGCCGACTGGAGTCCTCTATCTCTACACGGTTGAAATTAGCAGATGGATGTGGGACGTTCAATTGAGGTGGTCCATTTACCCATTCAATCAAGACAGTGCTCTTTTTAAAGATTATGCTTATGTTTGAAAGTAGCGATAATGCAATGCCTGCCCTATCCCACTCTATAATTGCCTTTTTAGAAGTCTGTTGAAACGCACTTGGTCAGCGAGAGTTAGTGAAGATCTAATTTACATTATGGGTGGGAAGGTAGACAGGTAAGCTGGTTCCGTTTTTCTGACACTCATTCAACTACCATGGCATATCACGAAGTTGGTGAAGCATCCAATGCTTGCGATATTTTCTTGTGAATCAATTTCTTCAGGACTATGACAAAGGCTTCTACCTAAAATTACTCTTATTGTATCAAGCAAATTACAAATGCTTCTAGAATTTGCATAGGTATCTGTGTGTGTGTGTAGTGGGGGCGGTGGAGGGGAATGGTTATTCATGTACCAGAATTTCTATTATTGTTTTTGGACTTCAGTACATACGGTGGGATTAACCAGGATGCCCCTGTCCAGACTGTTTTTTATTTAAGTCCCTAAAAGATTTAGTAGGTTCTGATACACAAACTTTTGAATATATTAATTTCACTTTTGTTTCTCAAGTATGAGCATATGTTACGAATTATTCTTGAAAAGATATTTCCATCACTGAACTGAGCAATTTATTTGTTTAGCAACTCGTTAAAGAAGAATGATGATGAACCTGACACAGATGATCTTGGAGACTCTTTCTTAGCCTAGTGGAGCATGCCAAAGTTGTACATTCATGAGGTACAGTATTAGCAGCAAATGGCATTATATACCAGTCACACTGATATTTGCCCTCCATCTTTCCCGAAATCTGGTTCGGCCTCTGGATTACACCTGGAACTTGGGAAACTGCCATGCCAACCATCCTATGTGCACCACCTGGTGGTCAAGTTATACAAAGGACTGAAAAATTCTGTGACCGAACTCCTTCCGCTCAGGGCTGAAGGAAATTACATTAAAAAAAATATGCTTGTGAAGAAGTAGTAGTAAAGCCGGCCCATTTTAGGCCGTTGTATATGGTTTAAATTCCCCCTACAGTGCAAAATCTGCCCAGGAACCACCTTGTTTAATGACAAGCAAACAGGAGGAGTTTACATTTTATCGTCTGCAAGAGGTTTGCTTGGTAATAAAATGGAAAAATGAACCAAAGCAGTTAATTTGCACTTGCTAAAAATGAATTATGCAATCTAGTGGTATTAATCTGGTTATAGAGAGCATTTTATTATAAAGAAGTTCATAAATCAGAAGAGCTGCAGGTTTAATTTTTTTTCCCCAAGGACTGTGCAGAAATATAGCCAATCACTGCGGAGCGACAGCTAAATGCATTCATAAAGCAGAGACAGGCATCAGCTGCACAGTCTGGCTCCAATTTTCTAGAGGAAGGTGAAGTAAAAACTTGTCAGCCCACTATGCAACCTCTTAATCTCACTGTTTATTCCAGGCTTCATTAAAATCAATCTCGACTGGTTGGGCTGTCACTCAGGCCGCGCTCAGTGTCCTGCTGTCTGCTTTCCCCTGAGAGCATCCTTCATTCTGATAAATGGTCTGTTACTTGCACTGAGGCTGAGAGGAGAATGGTCTTGCATCTGAGGAGATGGAAGGGGACAGCTTCCCTCAAAAGTCCCTGAGTAGAATACAATAACAGATTGTGAAAAAGACCTGTCAGGCAGAAAATAAGTTTGGTAGCAACAGGAACATGAAATAATTGAGTCCTTTACTACCGCAGTAATGATACAGCGAAGCAGAACGAGAAACAGGATAGAAAGTTCGCTGGCTGGGTGCCAAGTTTGGTTTCACTAGCACAGGTCAATCAAAACTACAAGAGATGTTCCACATTTACCATTAAATAAAGAACTAACTAAAACTCGGAAACAGAAGTTGTCCTTCCCTGGGAGTTGCACACTATGATTTAAAAAGCGAGCTTGGTTCTATTTTAAGAATTGTACTTTCCAATACTTCATTCACAAACAAAAATGAGTTATTTCCGGCATAGCATGAACGTTGACTGTGCACAAAAGCAACCAGAATAGTTTAATCTTTTGCCCTTTGCATTCCCACCATGTATTGCATTTTGGATTGTGTCGCTATGTGACTCTCCACAGAACATGTGCTCATAAATAAAACTGGTATTTGAGAGCTTTGTTACAAAATGTAGTGCAACGCTAGCAAGCACCGGCGACAGTGATACTGCTTCATCAAAAGTACTGGGTCCATCTATGAAGGGTGGTTTAGTTGACACCTGATACATATTTTATGATTAGATAAAAAAGAATAAAGCCGGAAATCTGAAATAAAAACAAAAACTGCTGGGAATAGTGTCTGGAAAGAAAGGAAAATGGGTTAGTGATTCTTTGTTTGGAACTCTGAACCATTCGAACTTCAGCACAAAAGATAAAATGCGTATGCGAACACTGGAATGCAAGTGTGGTGGTGGATTTTCATTTTCTTGGTACAGACATAGTAAACTGAGAATGTACTCTCAAAGTAAGGCAGGGAATTAGGATCGGAGGACACAGATTTAAATGCGTGAAAAGTTCATTTAAAATAGATGTTAGGGAGAACTTGGTTATTTGAAGAGTAATGAAGAGTTTGCCATAATCTATCAAGCAAGGTGGTAGCGAAAACAAATTCGAATGTTTAAAATGGAGTTGGATGTTAAGGTAGGAACAATGTTGGGGTAAATTTTGCGTGGCAAGTTGTTGAAAGTGCGAGTTGATAACAGTGCAGCGAGGGAAACAGGGCATGTGGGACCTGAGTGAACAGAGCAAGCAACTGTGAATCTCCTTAACCAATCAGATTGAAGAATTGTGAAATTGACAGCGCAAGGACTGGGATGGCAGTGTAAATAATAGTGGATGAATTCAATGTCAAATCAGCTATGGAAAGAGAAGGAAAGAAAGACTGGATTAAGAGAGAGAAAAGAAAGACTAAAAAGAAAACAAAATAATTTAAAACATAAAAAAACTCCAACAACAATTAAAACCGGAAGGAATGATACTTCACACTTATAAAAGTGTAAGAGAGGTTGACTGACAGTAATTAACACTTATCACATCGTTAAAAGGGTACTTAGACTGAAATGGTCAAGACTTAACTTTCTGCGGCGAGTTTAGTTCATATCTACGTGAAAATAGAGCAATTTCACGCCATTCAATGCATTTCAGTGGTGAGGCAGTGAGATGCCGTTATTGTGAAGCTAACGACAGAGTGGCACAACTTGGACTTTTAGATATCCGCATTTAACCACGCATCTGCCCCTCGCCTGAAACTACTGTACCATTTGCATATAAATAATTTGATAGCAAATTCTCGCCCAATGTACTGGAGGGATGAGCTTCAGTGGAGCAAGCAGCCTTTTCGCATCCTTGATTTTTCATATGTTCTTAAAAGTTGCCTTTTTCCCGAACTTGTTAATCTGTTTTGGATGGGTAGGAATCCTGAGAGCACTAAACACAGATAAATATTCCCATGTGTTTTCTATCAATATTGCACCACTTTTTACTCATGCCTAAGCATTATGCAGAGCTCTCTGTCAACCTTTCTTGTCACTCTCTCCTTTGTGCTTTATTAATCATCATCATCATAGGCAGTCCCTCGAAATCGAGGAAGACTTGCTACCACTCTAACAGTCCAATACGGGTGGGACAGATAGTCGTTGAAGGAAAGGGTGAGTGGGACTAGTTTGCCGCACGCTCCTTCCGCTGCCTGCGCTTGGTTTCTGCATGCTTTATTAATACTGCTATGGTTAATGCTCTTCTGAATGTTCCGCCTAATTTACAAACATGGCACCCGATATGGTCTTCTACCTCCTTGTATCCTCACAGTGTTGAAATCAAAACTCATCTAACTGTCATTTATTATTTCCCAGACTCTCCAAAACTGTAGAACTCCTTACCTTCTTCAAACTTTTCTTTCTCCTACAAAGCAAAGCTTCGTATCGCCTAATTGTACTTACTGACTTATCCAGTCTTTCGATGTCCTGTGGATGGGTTTTGGCCCCTTAGCTCAGTTTCTGAATATAGAAAGAACAGTTTGCTGCAGAACACAGAATCATGCTGAAGATGTTCTGCTCCTGGAATTGTGTTCAATGAGCCTTTACGGCTGAGTGGAGGAAATATTGCCATGAATTCTCTGAATTTTCCAATAAACCCTTTGACTTTCAGAATAGTCGTGACAGAAGCAGCCAGGGTAATCTTGATCAGACCATATTGTTTGGGCAGCTTATAAATGTCTGGCCTTTCTCCCTCCACCCTTCCCTTCTAAAAACCTGTCCTTTGCCCTACCAGGATAAAAAGTACCTGTTCTTTCTAGCATCCTGCAATATTTGGTCTGTGACTGCTATTGATAGAAGCGGGTTCAAAATTCAGATACAATATTAAAGCTGATTGACATTACTGTATCATCTAGAAGGATACTCAAGTGTATGTTTGCTGCGTGATACCAGAATAGCGACAAAGGTTTCACCATAGTCCAATTCTATTGCTCTGACTTTCATATGTTGCTATAGAGAGTACTGAGAGGTATAGTGAGCTACGATATTTCGTAGGCTGTGACCAGCCACACATAGAGACATAGAAACATAAGGGCCAAAATTCATCACCTCACCGCCCGCTGCCACTGACTGCCGCCGACATTCCTCGACAAGATCCGCCCAGTGCCACTTTGGAGGTGACCTGGAGCGGGCTGGAGGAGAGAGCCACCGGGAACCGCTGTAAGGAGGCTGGTCTGTCCCCGACAGTAAGTAGGAAGGACCTGAAAAAAAGGTAAATGAACATTTAAAAACATTTTTCAACAGCGACTTACTTCAGTGGGATCCCCTGAAGGTCTTTGGATAGTTTTAAAAAAATTTTTAGTATTGATTTTTTTTCAGGCCTTCGAGCCTCTGTGGGCCCAACCCACAGAGCTGGGACCCATTCTCGTCGGCAGCACTTGGGCGGCAAGCACCTCTGCCGCTGAGAATGAGATCTCCCGCCCGCTGCCACCCACATTGGCGGTGTATGCCATCAATTTGCCGCCCGCCGAGCTTCGAGGGACCTCGGTAATGAATATCCTGCCCAAAGTACTGTTCCATACCGCGGAGGCCTTAATGAAAATCAGCCCCATAGAAATTTACAGCGCAGAAGGAGGCCATTTCGGCCCATCATGTCGGCGACGACCAACAAAGAGCCACGCGGCCATTGGTCAGCAGCCTGAAGGTTACATATAAACCTATTTCCAATGGGGGACAGGAAACAAGCACCCAGCCCAACCGGACCGCCCCACATAACTGCAATAACCCATGTATCGCAACATTTTATACTTCACCCCACAATCTCCTGGGAGAGGCAAAAAAACAGATAAAAACCCAGGCCAATTGGGGAAAAAAATCTGGGAAAATTCTTCTCCGACCCGTTCCAGGTGATCAGAACTAGTCCAGGAGATCACTTTGGCCGCCTTAGATTCCCTGAAGTACTTACCATCGTGTCTGCGCCAACCAACAAGAGGTTATCCAGTCTAATCCCACTTACCAGTCTAGGTCCGTAACCCTGCAGTTTACGGCACTTCAAGTGCCCATCCAAGCACCTTTTAAATGTGATGAGGGTTTCTGCCACTACCATCCTTCCAGGCAGTGAGATCCAGACCCCTTCTGCATGAAGAAGCCTCCCCTCAAATCCCCCCCTAAACCTTTCACCAACCACCTTAAACCTATGCCCCCTCATAATTATCCCTTCCACCAAGAGAAATAGGCCCCTGCTATCCACTATATCCAGGCCACTCAAAATTTTATACACCTGAATGAGGTCTCCTCTCAGCCTCCTCCGCTCCGAGAACAAACCCAATCTGTCCTCAGAGCTAAGATTCTCCATTTCAGGGAGCATCTTTGTAAATCTGGTCTGCACCCTCTCTAGTGCAATCACGTCCTTCCTATAATACGGCAACCAGAACTGCAGGCAGTATTCCAGCAGTGGCCTAACCAGTGTATTATACAATTTAAGTATAACCTCCCTGCTCTTGTATTCTATGCCTCGGTCAATAAAGGCAAGGATTCCGAATGCCTTCTTAACCACCTGGCCTGCTACTTTCAGGGATCTGTGGACAAACACTATAAGGTCCCTTTGTTCATCTGCACTTCTAAGTGGCCTATCGTTTAATGTGTATACCCTTTCCTTATTAGCCCTCCCCAAGTGCATTACCTCACACTTCTCAGAATTAAATTCCATTTGCCACTGTTCTGCCCACCTGACCAGTAGATTGATATCCTCCTGCAGTCCATGACTTTCTTCTTCATTATCAACCACACAGCCAATTTTACTGTCATTTGCAAACTTCTTAATCATACCCCCTATATTCAAATCTAGATCATTGATGTATACCACAAAAAGCAAGGAATCCAGTATTGAGTCCTGTGGAACCCCACTGGAAACATCCTCCCAATCACAAAAACATCCATCAACCATTATCCTTTGCTTCGTACCTCTAAGCCAATTTTGAATCCAACTTGCCACTTGGCCCTGGATCCCATGGGCTTTTACCTTCATGACCAGTCTGCCATGTGGAACCTTATCAAAAGCTTTGCTAAAGTCCATATACACTACATCATACGCACTACCCTCATCGACCCTCCTGGTTACCTCCTCGAAAAATTCAATCAGGTTAGTCAAACACTATTTTCCCTTAATAAATCCGTGCTGACCGTCCCTGATTAATAAATGTAGATTTATCCTGTCCTTCAGGATTTTTTCCAATAATTTTCCCACCACTGAGGTTAGGCTGACAGGCCTGTAATTACTCGGCCTATCCCTTTCTCCCTTCTTAAACAAGGTTACCACATTAGCAGTCCTCCAGTCCTCAGGCACCATGCCTGAATCCAAAGAGGACTGGAAAATGATGGTCAAGGCCTCTGCTATTTAGCTTTTGCTTCGCTCAACAGCCTGGGATGCATTTCATCTGGGCCTGGGGACTTATCCACTTTCAAAGTCGCTAAACTCTTTAATACCCCCTCTCTCACTATGTTTATTTTATCCAGAATTTCACACTCCTCCTCGATAGCAGTATCTGAATTGCCCCTTTAGTTTGTGAAAACAGACGCAAAGTATTCATTAAGAACCTTACCAACATCTTCCACCTCCACACACAGATTATCCTCATGGTCTCTAATAGGCCCTACCCTTTCTTTAGTTGTCCTCTTGCTCTTAACTCTTAATATATTTGTAGAACATCTTTGGGTCTTCCTTGATTTTACTTGCCAAATATTTTTCATGCTCTCTCTTAGCATTCCTAATATCCTTTTTAATTTTACCTCTGAACTTTCTATATTCCTCCAGAGATTCTACAGTATTTAGCCGTTGGTATATGACATAAGCTTCCTTTTTTTTCTTTATCCTCCCCTGTAAGTCCCAAGACATCCAGGGGGCTCTAGAATTGTTATTCCCACCCTTTATCTTTAGCTGTTTGGCCTGAGTTCTCCGGATCTCCTCCTTGAATGCCTTCCACTGTTCCGACACTGATTTACCTTCAAGTAGCTGGTTCCAGTCCACTATGGCCAAATCACTTCTCAACTTAGCAAAGTTAGCTTTTCCCCAATTTGGGACTTTTATTCCTGGTCTATCCTTGTCCTTATCCATCACTACCTTGAATCTGACTCAATTATGGTCACTGGCACCCAAGTGCTCACCCACTGATACCCCTTCCACCTGTCCAACTTCATTCCTCAAAACTAAATCCAGAACCGTCCCCTCCCGTGTTGGGCTTGTTACAAACTGACTAAAAAAGTTCTCTTGAATGCATTTTAGGAATTACGCACCCTCTATACCCTTCACACTATATTTGTCCCAATCAATATTAGGATAGTTGAAATCCCCTACTATTATTGCCCTATGGTTTTTGGACTTCGCAGAAATTTGCCTACATATTTGCTCTTCTATCTCTCTCCCACTGTTTGGGGGTCTATAATACACGCCCAGCAATGTGATCGCCCCTTTTTTATTTTTCAGTTCGACCCATATGGCCTAATTTGATGATCCCTCGAACATATCATCCCTCCTCACAGCTGTAATAGTTTTTTTAATCAATACTGCGACCCCTCTTTTTATCCCCCTCTCTGTCCTGTCTAAATATTCTGTAACCAGGAATATTGAGCTGCCAAACATGCCCCTCTTTCAGCCATGTTTCTGTAATGGCTATAATGTCATACTCCCAAGTGTCTACCTGTGCTCTCAGCTCATCTGCCTTATTCGCTATACTTGCATTGAAGTGTATACCATTTAGCACAGGAAGACCGCCTTGATTAATACTTACTGACTCTTGTTTCCTCTGTCTTACAGATTCACTTTCTACATTCTTGTTTTCCAATTTCAGCTTTACTTCTTTCCCTATTGAATTTGTTCTCAGGTTCCTATCCCTTTGCCAATCTAGTTTAAACTCTCCCCAACAGACTACAATTCTTTTCTGATTCTGTATCATATCAAAAATGTCCTTGTATTACATTCCAAGGAAAAAATACATTTTATAGCGTTTTTAACTAATTATTTATCTCCCATTTGCTAGCACATATTCTTTCTAAGATGCCACGAGAAGGTCCAAGCTTTTTTAACCTTTCCTCATAACCAAGTCCTTTGACACTAGTCTCATTATGCTTCTCCACAGCACATCCCAGCCTTGGATGTTTCCCTTGAGCCTCACTGATGAGGCTGATCCCTACTATTAAGGGTCTGCATTATGAGGAAAGGCTAGAAAAGTGTAGACTAAATGCAGCATTCAAGATGTGGCCTGACCAGAGCAATATACAGCTTCAGCATTTTGCTTTGCTTTGTTCATCGTTTTTTTTTATTCGTTGCCAATCTTTCCAATTCTTTGTCAGATCATCTTGTCAGATTACAAACGCCAGAGGTCACCTTGCACACATCAAGGATCACTCTGCGCCAATGCTCTTAGCCAAAAGGCCTAGAGCCACTGCACCATTCCTGGAAGTACTGCAATACCAGGTTCGTGCCATGGAGGTGGATGGGTCAGGCCCCCCACACACCTCCGTGGAAGTGGATGGGTCAAACCACCCCACACACCTCCTATCGTTGCTCCATACTGACTACACATGCACTGTAGAGTCTACTTTCATTCTTAGAACTCCCTTAGCCTCTCCCTGAGCTAACGCAACACCATTCATTAAGTATGTTCCTAATTTATTTCTTCCAATGTGTAAGACATTGAACTTATCTGCATAGTTCTGCCTGCTTATAAATATTGTCTAGGTTCTTCTGTAATTCTTCCACTGCTTCTTATACTCTACTGCACCTCCCGAATTCAGTATCATCTAGAAATATGGCCAATTTGCACTGCATTTCTATAACCAGGTTGTTTATATAGATTAAAACTAATAGGACACAGCCCCGATCCCTGGGCACTGCACTTAGTACATCTCCTCATCACTCCCCTAATTCGTACTCACTGCTTTCGCTCTATCAGCGAAATTCTTATTCACTTCCACTATGTCACAGGGCTTTCGAATGTTCAATTGAGATGCCATGTCCTCAGAAAAGTCAAGGAGATTGGTTAGGCAGGATCCGTCATTTCTGAAATTGTGGTGGCTGTCACTTACTTGATTACTTTCACAAAGATGCTCGTTAACTTTGTTTCTAATCAATGTTATTTTTCCAGTTACTAATGTAAAATTGGTTTTGTTTTATCATATTTCTTGAAAGATGTTGGATTTGTTTCTGTTCTGTATGTATATACCCTGTACACTCAATGTACAGTTACATAAGACCATTGAATGTATCTTCACACTGTATATAATATGCCTGTACCAAAGGGTGCAACTGCTGGAGACCTAGAGGTCACCTGCACACCGCAGGTAACCAAGTATAAAAGGGAACTCACCTGACTGTACCCTCATTCAGGAGCTGCAATAAAATAGACTAAGGTCACAACAGTTCAGGTGCAATACCTTACCTCGTGGAGTCATTACTAGAGTACTTACAGACACAACAATTGGCGACAAGAATACAAATTTCCATGCGAAAAATGGCTAACCTTGGCAACTTTCAACAATTCGCTGATGGGGAAGATTGGGATGCCTTTGTGGAAAGGCTAGAACACTACTTCATTGCGAACAACCTGGCTGGGAACATACTGACCTCGCTGGTTGATAAGCGCCGAGCTATCTTGCTCAGCAGTTTTGGGCCGTCCGTTCATGGCCTTGTCAGGGATTTGCTAGCCCCAGAGAAGGCGACAAGCAAAACATTCGCGGAGCTCGTAACGCTGATACAGGAACAGCTCAAGCCTAAAGAGAGCATCCTCACAGCCAGACACTGATTCTACACACACCGGCAGCCCAAAGGCCAAGAAATCGCAAAATATGCTGCAGACCTGAGACGATTGGCTGCACCGTGTGATTTTGGCGACCATCTCACTGAGGGACATTTTTGTTATTGGAATGGGCCACGAAGGCCTCTTCCACAGGCTGCTCTCTGCGGACACCACGGTCACCCTGCAGAAGGCAATTAACTTGAGCCAAGCGTTCATGGCCTCGACCTACGATTCCAGAAGGATGATGATCAACCCCGGGATTCTAACCCGGCAAGTACAGTGAACTGAATGGCCCTTTCAGAGGCAAGGCTGCGACCCTGAGCCCCGCAACCTTTAGTCCACTGCAGGGGGCCAACCGGTCAGCCCCATGCTGGCGCTGTGGAGGAAATCAGAGAGCCCACCAGTGTCAATACCGAGACTATACTTGCAAAGGCTGTAACACTAAAGGCCATCTCCAGTGCATGTGTAAAAGAAATTTTACTCACTGAGTCGACGAAGAGTTGGCCGATCACCTGGGCTCCAGCGCTGATGAAGATAAAGAGAGAGTCTAGGAGGTAGCTCAGCCCCAAGAAGAGGTATACGGAGTGTTTACCTGCTCCATCGAGAGTTCCCCATTGAAAATAGAAGTTGAAATCAACGGTGCTCCAGTCTTGATGGAGGTCGACACAGTGGCGAGCCAATCGCTGCTGAACCAGGCGGCCTTCGAGAAACTCTGGGATAATCCTATCGAACAACCCAAAATGCTACCAATCCAGGTGAAGCTGCTCATTTGCACAAACTACACCATCCCAGTCGTTGGCAGCGTGGATGTCCAGATGTCCTATGGCGGCGCGATGCACAAACTACCTTTGTGGATCATTGCTGGTGATGGTCCAACGCTGCTGGGAAGAAGATGGATGAAACAAATCCAAATCTGTTGGAGCTGGGAAAGCCTCCAGGCCCCGGCAATCGACGTCCTATGCGGCCCCAAATTTGCATCCATTGCAGCACCTGAAGATCCTACCGTCCAACTCGACTGCGCGGCGACGATGCAGTCCACACTCCCAACGGCGAAATGATCCAACCCGAATGACCAGACCTCACCTTCCGGACTCCAGTGGCAGGACTCCGAAGAAAGATCAACGTAGAAGGTAAATTCCCGGTTTCAGTGGCAGAACCTGGGGAGAAGGATCACCGCAGTCTACCTCGTGGAGAGAGAGAAGATGGCGCCTGCACCATGAGGTGAAGCGCATGAAATCAAGATGGCCGCGACCAGACCACGAGGGGCAGCGTTGAGGGAGCAACATGTGATGCCGAGCAGCGAACCGGATTGGGGTAAAGATTGCAAGGCTCTCTTAAAAGGGACCGGCAACCCAGAACAATTAAAGGGACAGTTCCACTTTTTGTACAGCGATGCCGGTGATACTAATATAAGAGATGTAATTAACAAATGCAAGTATCTAAATGCACCATTGAATATCGATGCCGGTAGGATACGTGGAAAAGATGTAATTGATGAATACAAATACCTAAATGTAATATTGTACAACGATGCCAGTAATATACAGGGAAAAGATGTAATTGAGGGAAAAGATGTAATTGACAAATGTGAATTAGTACTCGAGTGCGATCGGAGCCACTGTATCATGAATGTAAATGATGGAATAATGTGCGATGCCGGGTTCAATATGCACGCCGACAAAACCAAGGGCAACCTCCCGTTTGAAGCAACCAGGTCCAATGGGCTACCCGATCATGTAGCCTGCGCCTCCGGGACCAATGTGATGCCCCAGGGAGTGTGGACACACACAGAGGGAGCATACCCACTGCAGGGCCAGCGATCTGCGGATGGCACAGGCACCACTACTGGCACCCTGCCCCAGATCGGCCCTACCTCTCTGGCCACCAGGGCCAGTACCGGGAGCAAGAGGCCAGAACCCTCCAGCCCTCCCGACAGGACCTGGGATGACCAGGCTCCCACTACTGCTGAAGGGCAGCAGGGAGACCCTGCAGCCCTCAAAGGAGGACAGGGAGGCCTCACATTCCTGTGGCTCTGCCCACCACTAGGCGACGACAAAGGCCCTGAGACACAGCCAGGGGAGCGATCCGAGCCCACCCAGCTGGCAGAGGGAGCAGCGCCGCCATCTGACAACCTGGACAAAGTCCGGTTACTCGGTCACCCACTTGCACCTACACCCCAGGGCAAGACTGTAATACCATGTATGTACCTTACCTGTCATATGTACTCGTTCCACTTCTGCAAAACCCAAACAATGATGTAATCAATTCTAATTTTTGTTTTCCATTCTCTGTACATGTATGTAAATGCAGATGTCAAGCCATACACATGGTCTATGTACGGGGGGAGGAAAATTGATGTATGTAGCCATGGGCACACATGGATCACACCCAGAACCCACTCAAACCCCACTGCCACCTCCAACTGTCCACTGCTGACCATTTCCCAATGTCGTGGCAATAAGGACTTGGGGTTCCACAGGGAGAGAGCCCCATTCCCAAGCACAGACAAAATGCAAGGGCTTTGGGCACTCAAGTCGAGGGCCAGAGCACATAGTGCAAAGGCCAGTGACACAAGACTGAGGGGGGAGTGATGTTGTGTATGTATATACCCTGTACACTCAATGTACAGTTACATAAGACCATTGAATGTATCTTCACACTGTATACAATATGCCTGTACCACCAGAGGGTGCAACTGGTGGAGGCCTAGAGGTCACCTGCACACTGCCGGTAACCAAGTATAAAAGGGAGCTCACCTTACTGTACCCTCATTCAGGAGCTGCAATAAATGGACTAAGGTCACAACAGTTCAAGTGCAATACCTTACCTCGTGGAGTCATTACTAGAGTGCTTACAGATACAACAGTTTCAATCCAGTCACATCCATATTGTTAGAAATTAGGGTTACCTGAAAATAATAGTGTTTATTGATTGTATGTTTCTGCTCAAGGCAAGTAAAGGGTTAATGTATAAGCTATGTTTTATCCAAGAATGCTTAAGTTTCGCTTTCCTCAGACACTGCTTTTAATGAGTTAGATTGGAGAATGCATAACATTTTGACTTAGTCGTTAATTTGGCCAATGAAGGCCAATGTTTCTTCCATTATTACTAATAACCAATTATAATGCTAAAGAAGAAGTTGGAGTTATATCTTCACCACTCTTCCTGGTAACCACTTTAACCACTTTATGGTGATGGTTCTTCACTCTCACCTTCTGGATTAATTTCACACTTCTCTCTTTTACTCTACCTCTATCATGATTCTCTTTCTGTCTTCATTGTGTCTCTTCTACGGACTGTGCCAAATTTGGTTTTAACAGCGGGAATCTGATTCGTGGCTGTCGTTTGAGAAACAACTCTGCTGGTGTTCTACCAGTAGTTGTAGGAGGAGTATTTTGATATGTAATCAAAAAATTAGCCAATTTGTGATCCAATGACAACTGTCATTTCCTTGGATTTGGATCTAATATTTGTTTTATGGGGGCACATTTTACAATTTGTACAGTGCGCTCTGCTGCACCATTCGAAGCAGGATGGTATGGTGGAACCTTGGTATGTTTCACACCATTTTTGCTCGTGAATTGTGCAAATTCTTCTGAACAAAATTGTGGTCCATTATCCAAAACAATTTCACTTGTAAAGACATCTCTTTCAGGGTGGGTCTTCATCAGCAAGTGTAGACAAAGAACTCGAGGCAGGATTGGGTATAGAATTTTAAAGAAAACCTCAATGGGCCAAAAGGTGTTGTCAATATCCCATTCCAGGTCCACCTCTAAGAATGTAATAAAAGTAACACCCTGCAGGCCAATCTGCGCAAAACGATGGAGGGAAATTACAGGGATCTGTGCTGGTTGATTGCTCTTTGGCAATCCCATGCTTTACCAAAGGAGGCTCTAAGAGAAGGAGAGGCCACAAGCCCGAGAACTGCTCACGTGCGCCAGCCGTTTGTCCGATCAGGATTGGGTACCAGCGTTTTTGCTGTACAACTAATGTGTTGTATTCTGTCTTAAACTCTGACTAAACACAAGATACTATCCAGATTGGTTTACAAAGAACCTGATTATTAAAGTGACCAGAGATAGCCTGAAAATGCCATTTCCAACAATGTGTTCATCGACTCGCTCAAGGTGACTGCCAGCACTTCGTAGATTTAATCCTTATTTTCAGGAAGATACTCAGAGTATCTTGAGCTACGACTTCCTAAGTATCTATAAGTTTCCATGCTGGTTGACTTTCAAACCCGTTAGCCAAAGTTATGATGATTTTTGACATTACTTTGCCAGGCTGCTGATGGTACATGCCATAGCAATAATCTGCTTCTTCCTTCAGGAGGAAAATATGTACATGGATCATCTTTATCTGCAGTGAGCACAGCTCCCCTTGAGTGAATGTAGAGTGCTATTCACATTAAAACCATTGAGTTTCAAGTTTGCTTGCTGAAGCAGAAGTAGGATTTTGGGAATGGAGAGCTGGTAAAATGGTATCTGCTGTTTTCATTGTGGAAAATTTATGGAGAAAGCTTCTGCTTCAGTGAAGTTAAATAAGAGCCTCCAGATTCTGTGGATCTTGAATGCAGCACTTTTATCATGGCTGCTTCTAGTGATTGTAATTCCTTCCTGAATATCATGTACTATTGTTCCATTGTTAGAACAGCACAAAATTCCATAAGGACATAAAACTATTTGAGGATCAGTGCAGATTTAATAATGGACTGTTTCTGGCACATTGAACAATACCATGAAGCATTTCATGGTTTAGTCCCTACTTGAAGGACAACGCAAGAGTCTCTTGCTTCCTCTAATTGTATAGTTTCCAACTAATACTTGCTTCTTTTGTTTCTACTTGGGTATTAATCAGCAGAAAAAACACCTTCACAAACAAAAGGGAAGATTTTTGTAGTGGAATGCATGAGGATACATCCATTTATATTTTCAGTCCAGATATATGCCTGATTACAGTTTTGCGGAATGTCTATATTAATAGGCAAAGCATATTATAAACTACATAAAATAAAGAAGGGACATTTTACGGCCTGTGCCAAATTTTCCTGCAACAGATGTTGTATGTAATTCTGACTTGGCTGAACCCAGTCTAAACTGTGCAAACTGGCAAAGCATTTTTAAAGAAAATTGTGGCAACAGCTCACGTCTCAGAGAAGAAATTGGGTTAAATATTTTGTGGTGTGAGAAATGATGGTACATTTGTTCCAGTTTTGTACTGATGTTTCCATTTTCTGTGATGACATATTACAAGTATGAGCTTTACTTTGTATAAAAACATCAGTTTAATACATGAAATATTTTGAATGAAAGTAAGCAGGATCAGGATGAAACTCACTGGTTGCAAGCTGTATACAAATTACAAAACTCCTTCATATGTTGTTCCAAGATATTATCCTAGAACATTATTTTGGGCCGGATTTATGGTAATAGTAACAGTGAGGCTAACACGCTCACCTTTATTATGGGATAAATCGGACACCAGCTTCTGGCATCCACACATGCACAGTAAAAAGCAGAAATCCAGAAGTTTACTCTGTAAAATTTACTCTGCTCCTTTACAAGCTTCGCTACACTGGTACCTCACCGATAGACTCAGCATTGAAATACAGGAAACTCTCATTTATCCGGATACGAATGTAATGGAAAACCCGCCGTAATGGAATTTAAAACAACTGTCACACACGTCCCCCAAACTCGAGAAAACATGAAGAAAATAGGCAAACCTAATGGAAAGTGTGTGCTGCTTTTGGACAATTGCAGAGCACACCCACAGGAGTCAAAATTAGTGTCTAGTTGTGGCAACATCTTTGCATGCTATTTGCCCCCAATGTGAGCTCGCTCATTCAACCTATGGATCAGGGTGTCATACAAAACTTCAAGTGGCACTATAGGAATAACTTCATGCGCACATTGATTAATAGCGATCAATCAATCTCTGATTTCCAGAGAGCATACAATATTAAAGATGCCATCTATGCATGCTCGCTGGTATGGAGAGAAGTAAAAAACGCAACATTGATGAGGTGTTGGTGCAAGTTGTAGCCCAATGTCATATTCGAAGACAGTGCTTCTGATGATGAAGAATTCGAAGGGCTAATAAAAAACAGGCTGTAAAAGAAATAGTGGAGATTGTCAGCAGTGCACACGAAACAAACGCACTTAAATCCTTAGCAGAAGAAGACATTGTTAAGTGGATAGATGTTGACATCGAAACAGATGTAACACAAACTTACACCGACGAGGAACTTATCAGCATAGTCACCAATAAAGGCAAATCTGATGAAGATATGAGCGATTCAGACAATAAAATTGAAGAAAAACAAAAAAAGATTTCACTGCTGAAGAAGCAATGAAATATGTCAGTTTTTTTTTTAGGAGAATTCTCATTTTACTTCTCATGAGGTTCTGCAAACTCATATCATCCACAACATTTTAATTAAGAGGAAAATGAATTCATTTAAAGAAGCAGATATAAGATCACTATTTTAAAAATCAATCTCAGTTTTAACAGAATAAAATAATTTTTCATTTTGAATTGTTATGAATCAATTTTCATTTATTTTATTACGTTCACATGGAAACATAGAGAAACATAGAAAATAGGTGCAGGAGTAGGCCATTCGGCCCTTCTAGCCTGCACCGCCATTCAATAAGATCATGGCTGATCATTCCTTCAGTACCCCTTTCCTGCTTTCTCTCCATACCCCTTGATCCCCTTAACCTTAAGGGCCATATCGAACTCCCTCTTGAATATATCTAATGAACTGGCATCAACAACTCACTGCGGCAGGGAATTCCACAGGTCAACAACTCTCTGAGTGAAGAAGTTTCTCCTCATATCAGTCCTAAATGGCCTACCCCTTATCCTAAGACTATGTCCCCTGGTTCTGGACTTCCCCAACATCGAGAACATTCTTCCCGCATCTAACCTGTCTAGTCCTGTCAGAATCTTATACGTTTCCTTAAGATCCCCTCTCATCCTTCTAAACGCCAGTGAATAAAGGCCCAGTTAATCCAGTCTCTCCTCATATGACAGCCCAGCCATCCCTGGAATCAGTCTGGTGAACCTTCGCTGCACTCCCTCAATAGCAAGAACGTCCTTCCTCAGACTAGGAGACCAAAACTGAACACAATATTCCAGGTGAGGCCTCACTAAGGCCCTGTACAACTGCAGTAAGACCTCCCTGCTCCTATACTCAAATCCCCTAGCTATGAAGGCCAACATGCCATTTGCCTTCTTCACCACCTGCTGTACCTGCGTGCCCACTTTCAGTGACTGATGAACCATGACACCCAGGTCTCGTTGCACCTCCCCTTTTTCTAGTCTGCCGCCATTCAGATAATATTCTGCCTTTGTGTTTTTGCCCCCAAAATGGATAACCTCAAATTTATCTACATTATACTGCATCTGCCATGTATTTGCCCACTTACCTAATCTGTTCAAGTCATCCTGCAGCCTCTTAGCATCCTCCTCACAGCTCAGTTTAGTGTCATCCGCAAACTTGGAGATATTACACTCTATTCCTTCATCCAAATCGTTAATGTATATTGTAAAGAGCTGGGGTCCCAGCACTGAGCCCTGCAGCACCCTACTAGTAACTGCCTGCCATTCTGAAAAGGATCCGTTTATCCCAACTCTCTGCTTCCTGTCTGCCAACCAGTTCTCTATCCACGTCAGTACATTACCCCCAATACCATGCGCTTTGATTTTGTACACCAATCTCTTGTGCGGGACCTTGTCAAAAGCCTTTGAAAGTCCAAATACAGCACATCCACTGGTTCTCCCTTGTCCACTCTACTAGTTATATCCTCAAAAAATTCCAGAAGATTCATCAAGCATGATTTCCCTTTCATAAATCCATGCTGACTCGGTCTGATCCTGTCACTGCTTTCCAAATGGGCTGCTATTTCATCCTTAAAGATTGATTCCAACATTTTCCCCACTGCTGATGTCAGGCTAAACGGTCTATAATTACCCGCTTTCTCTCCCTCCTTTTTTAAAAAGTGGCGTTACATTAGCTACCCTCCAGTCCATAGGAACTGATCCAGAGTCATTAGATTGTTTGAAAATGATCACCAATGCATCCACTATTTCTAGGACCACTTCCTTAAGTACTCTGGGATGCAGACTATCAGAACCCGGGGATTTATCGGCCTTTAATCCCATCAATTTCCCTAACACAATTTCCCGCCTAATAAGGATATCTTTCAGTTCCTCATTCTCACTAGACCCACTGTCCCCTAGTACATTCGGAAAGTTATTTGTATCTTCCTTTGTGAAGACAGAACCGAAATATTGGTTCAATTGGTCTGCCATTTCTTTGTTCCGCATTATAAATTCACCTGAATCCGACTGCAACGGACCTATGTTTGTCTTTACTAATCTTTTTCTCTTCACATATTTATAGAAGCTTTTGCAGTCAGTTTTTATGTTCCCTGCAAGCTTCCTCTCGTATTCTATTTTCCCCTTCTTAATTAAACCCTTAGTCCTCCTCTGTTGAATTCTAAATTTCTCCCAGTCCTCAGGATTGTTGCTTTTTCTAGCCAATTTATATGCCTCTTCCTTGGTTTTAACACTATCCTTAATTTCCCTTGTTAGCCATGGTTGAGCCACCTTCCCAGTTTTATTTTTACTCCAGTCAGGGATGTACAATTATTGAAGTTCATCCATGTGATCTTTAAATGTTTGCCATTGCTTATCCACCGTCAACCCTTTAAGTATCCTCTGCCAGTCTATTCTAGCCAATTCACACCTCATACCATCGAAGTTACCTTTCCTTAAGTTCAGGACCCTAGTTTCTGAATTAACTTTGTCACTCTCCATCTTAATAAGGAATTCTACCATATTATGGTCACTTTTCCCCAAAGGGACTCGCATAACAAGATTGCTAATTAATCCCTTCTCATTACACATCACCCAGTCGAAGATGGCCAGCTCCCTCGTTGGTTCCTCGACATACTGGTCTAGAAAACCATCCCTAATACACTCCAGGAAATCCTCCTCCACCGCATTGCTACCAGTTAGGTTAGCCCAATCTATATGTAGATTAAAGTAGCCCATGATTACTGCTGTACCTTTATTGCACACATCCCTTATTTCTTGTTTGATGCTGTCCCCAACCTCACTACTACTATTTGGTGGTCTATACACAACTCCCACTAGCGTTTTATGCCCTTTGGAATTCCGCAGCTCCACCTATACCGATTCCACATCATCCAAGCTAATGTCCCTCCTTACAATTGCATTTATTTCCTCTTTAACCAGCAACGCCACCCCGCCTCCTTTTCCTTTCTGTCTATCCTTCCTAAGTGCTGAATAACCCTGGATGTTGAGTTCCCAGCCTTGGTCACCCTGGAGCCATGTCTCAGTGATGCCAATCACATCGTATCCGTTAACTGCTATCTGTGCAGTTAATTCATCCACCTTATTCCGAATACTCCTCGCATTGAGGCACAGAGCCTTCAGGCTTGTCTTTTTAACACACTTTGCCCCTTTTGAATCTTGCTGTAATGTGGCCCTTTTTGCTTTTTGCCTTGGGTTTCTCTGCCCTCCACTTTTACTATTCTCCTTTCTATTTTTTGCTTCTGCCCCCCTTCTATTTCCCTCTGTCTCCCTTCATAGGTTCCCATCCCCCTGCCATATTAGTTTAATTCCTCCCCAACAGCACTAGCAAACACTCCCCCTAGGACATTGGTTCCGGTCCTGCCTAGGTGCAGACCGTCCGGTTTGTACTGGTCCCACCTCCCCCCAGAACTGGTTCCAATGTCCCAAGAATTTGAATCCCTCCCTGCTGCACCACTCCTCAAGCCATGTATTCATCTGAGCTATCCTGCGATTCCTACTCTGACTAGCACGTGGCACTGGTAGCAATTCTGAGATTACTACTTTTGAGGTCCTACTTTTTAATTTAACTCCTAGCTCCCTAATTCATCTTGTAAAACCTCATCGCGTTTTTTACCTATATCGTTGGTACCTATATGCATCACGACAACTGGCTGTTCACCCTCCCTTTTCAGAATGTCCTGCACCCGCTCCGAGACATCCTTGACCCTTGCACCAGGGAGGCAACATATCATCCTGGAGTCTCAGTTGCGGCCACAGAAACGCCTATCTATTCCCCTTACAATTGAATCTCCTATCACTATTGCTCTCCCACTCTTTTTCCTGCCCTCCTGTGCAGCAGAGACACCCACGGTGCCATGAACTTGGCTTATGCTGCTCTCCCCTGATGAGTCATCCCCCTCAACAGTACCCAAAGCGGTGTATCTGTTTTGCAGCAGGATGATCGCAGGGGACTCCTGCACTACTTTCCCTGCACTGCTCTTCCTGTTGGTCTTCCATTCCCGATCTGGCTGTGGACCCTTTACCTGTGGTAAGACCAACTCACTAAACGTGCTATTCACGTCATTCTCAGCATCGAAATAACATGAACTAAATCTGCGTGGGTGGTTCTATCACCTTCCAATATTAGCTTTAAAATGTAAACTCACCCTATCGGAGAATTCCTTTACCCGGAATTGCCGAATCCCCGAGTGATCCGGATAAACAAGAGTTTCCTGTACATGTAAGAGCATAAAGTTGCTGAACTTACTCACTAAACACGCCTGAAAAAGTTAGGGCTTGTTCATTCATGTGTAAGTGAATTTTTAACGGTGTGATAAGTCTTAATTCCTGCCAAACAACCTGTCTGGCACTGAAAATTAACTTTTAATTAAGTGTGGAGTCTCATTCCTTCAGATTTAAATTATTGTTGGAGACTTTTTTTAAATTACATTTTTTTTTACTTTTTCTTTCTGTCTCTTTTCTCTCCCTCTCTTAATCCCATCTTTCTTTTCGTCTCTTTATTTCATTTTCTGAACATGATTTTACATTGAATTAAATACTCTAACTTACACTTCCTGGTTTAAACTTTGCATGTCTCAGTGAGGATTCTTCAATCTGATTGTTTGAAGAGCACAGGTTCCAGATCCCCTGTAGAAGGCCCCCGATGGCAGCAAGTTGCCACTCAAAAGCCCACGAAAAGTCTGTGGGTAGCTGTAAGGATAATGAATGGCGAGTGCCGTTCGTTCGCCGCTGACCGCAAAATCTAAGCCTTTGATTTCCTTTGGCCCGCTCCCTGCAATATGATGTAATTATATACTTAGGCAACCACCCCCAACAATGGTAGGATGTAAAGAAGCATGTCTGTGGGGAATTAATGAGCATCCACAGCTTAGAAGTCAAGAAGGTGCCTAGTACCTTCCTATGTGGTTGAGTTTGGGAACTCAGTATTAGAGGGGATCAGGGGATCAAAACTGCATCTCACCACACCAAGGTGCTGCATATTGGAATTCCACTCTGCTTTGCTGTTATGCTGCAGGGGAATAGGATCAGGGTGGCCAATGGAATCTTGGCCTTTATTGCAAAGGGGATGGAGTATAAAAGCAGGGATGTCTTACTACAGTTATACAGTGTATTGGTGAGGCCACACCTGGAATACTGCATGCAGTTTTGGTTTCCATATTTACAAAAGGATACACTTGCTTTGGAAGCAGTTCAGAGAAGGTTCACTAGGTTGATTCCGGAGATGAGAGGGTTGACATGAGGAAGGGTTGAGTAATTTGGGCCTCTACTCATTGGAATTCAGAAGAATGAGAGGTGATCTTATCAAAACATATAAGATTATGTGGGGGCTTGACAAGGTGGATGCAGAGAGGATGTTTCCACTGATGGGGAAGACTAGAACTAGAGGGCATAATCTTAGAATAAGGGGCCGCCCATTTAAAACTGAGATGAAGAGAAATTTCTTCTCTCAGAGGGTTGTAAATCTGTGGAATTCGCTGCCTCAGAGAGGTGGAAACTGGGACATTGAATAAATTTGACAGAAATAGACAGTTTCTTAAACGATAAGGGGATAAGGGGTTATGGGGAAGTGGACCTGAGTCCATGATTGGATCAGCCATGATCATATTAAATGGCGGAGCAGGCTCGAGGGGCCGTATGGCCTACTCCTGCTCCTATTTCTTATGTTCTTATTAATATGTATTGTTATGCTGATAATGCAATTGTTGGATCCCATGTAATATAGTTCCAAGGGAGTATAATGATGACTTGAAGCCTGACACTGTCCAGATTAATTTCAAATTTGTATGTATAAAACATTAAAAAAAAATCTGCAGTGTAGTATTATTAGGAAAAAAAATTCATTTGATCCAGCCTTGTTCTGTATTATTTACTAAATGGTATAAGGTTATGAATCTTAAGAGTTTTGCACAAAATATTTTATGAAACTCTAACATTGTCCATTTCACAAGTTACAATTCAGCACTATGGGCATAAACTAATAAGATTAATTGACTTTACTTTAATTTGTTGAGTGTTGTTTTGTGATAATAATGCTCCTTTAAGCATCAATTAGTTTAAATCAAAAGAGTGATGTAGTGTGATCATTCATTTGCTGGAAACATTAAGGCTTATTAGCATAACTGTGCCCCGTGGGACTCGATGTAACACAAGTGAAAAATTGCCATTATTAATGTTAAAAAAGAAAAGTTTATTGTGATAATTCAACTTATTCTGCAGGCTACATTATACACAGGCCGGTTTTACGATCTACAAAACAATGAGTGACTGTAATTGCTTCGTGAGCATTACATGTTCTCTATATTACGCACAGATATTTAAACATTACAGAAGAGATATCTACCCACAATGCTTATCACTGTTGTATATACTTAAACCAATATTGTGTTACTGAGTAAGTCTACTGGAGACTCAAAAGCAATTCTCTCAGATTATTACATGGACATAATTCATCACATCAATAGAATATGTTTGCAGATCCCAAGTGATGTAATAGTATAAAACATTAAGTAAATAATATTCATAAATTATTAGTTGTTAAACAGGCATTAATGACCATTAAATTCTAGAATCCTCAAAGCGTAAATTAAATTTCAAAAGCAGAAATCTAGACTGCTTTTTAAAAAAAAATCTTCTGCTCTCTGTTTTATGTTAATTTCTTCTCCTTAGTTCCCCATGTACTATGCATTATTCTCTATCTGAGACGACAAGCAATAAACCAGCTCCCAGGCCTTCAATACATCGCTGTCTGTTTTTTTAGCAGGTGATTGTGAATGACTGGAGGGGACTCACTGACAAACTTTTCCTTCAATTCTCTCCCCCACCATTTCCTCAGTATTTACCTCTGAGCCCTGACTACTTGAACAACATTGGTAACTTGGCATGGGTAGAATCATAGACAAGAACTGATCTCTTGCACTCTGTACATGGCTGGGAGATGAAAATTTGTACAGGTGATTTACATTTTTTCTTTAAATTGAGAAACTAAGATGAATGATCCCACAGTGCTGGACACCACCAAGGTTGGAAAGATTAAAAGAGAAGATAAGGGAAGTAGTGATTAGGTGATGCCAAGCTTGGATTTAGAAGCCATTATATTAAAGGAGGAAGAAAAGTTGAAGGGAATAAAAAGCACCACAGTTTGATGTCTTGGGAATGAGTTGGAGTAGTGGACTATGCCATTATTTTTGATTTCAGCACAGTGATGTCATGTAGAGAAGGATGATTGTGTCGTATAGTGTAGTTGGAGCTCAAAAGGAACAGGAAAGGAAACTTCAGAGGTATTGATAAAATAGAGAAAGACAAGAATGAGTGTGATGGATAGAAAGAGGCTCGAAGCTAGAGATCAGAGAGGGACTGATTATCGAGTGGCAAGCTTTTTCTTGTATCATATCCAAGAGATGTGCTCGAACAGCCTCTCCAGATGTGAAGCATTCTTAAAGTATTGGGTAGGCTTGTGCTTTATAAAGAGTTAAGCCGACACTATCAAGGCTCACACATGAAATAATGGCCACTTGGGTGAGCGTCCAGAAGGTTCCTGATGCCTGTTGAGTCATTTACCAGCAAAAAGTCAGTGGATTCATGAGAGAATATGGCAGGAGGTAGGGATGGGGTGGGCAGTAGATTGGAAAAAGAAAAAAAAGAGTTTAGAATTATTTAAGGCAAAATAAATGTATGACACAAAAGAGGGAATTAAGGTTCTTGGAAGCAGTTTTAGAAATGGAAGAGTTCCACTGAGATCAGAAGAGATAGTGTTGTTAGGAATGTAACTAGATGAAGAAAGACTCAGGATGAAGTCAGCAAGGGTAAGACATGGTAGCTGTCGGTTAAACTAATGAGGGGAAACTGTACCTTTGAAGACTTGAAAGAAAAAAGATTTGCATTGCTCATTGAGAGGACCGGAGCTTGTGAGCACTGAGGGTGCAGAATCTGAAGGAACTAGTAGAAATCAGTAAATTTTATTGGGCAGAATGTATTTAGCTGAAAATGTTCCAGCTCTAAAATGATGTGAAACCTCTGATGTCAGGAAATTTTACTGGAGTATTATGGTTAAAAGAAATTACTAAAGAAAAACAATTGCTGCATCAATGAGTTAAAAATATATATTTTAGCGCATGAAATAATACTTTATTCATACTGGTGGATCTTCTGTGGTGTTACTCTACTGTGAGTTGAATGATATACTAGGATCAATTCTGCATTCCTATGCTTCTATTTGGGAAACCTTGTTCAGAGGGAACATGGGCCAGAAATGGAGCAACAATGGTGTAACCTGCACTCCCTGTGAACAGGTAGTAGGAGGGTAATATACAATGTACTATTCTGCTGCTAATGTGAAATTACATCCCTTTCAGGCCACAATGTCTAATTGCTATTAAGTGAATACAGGTGAGGTCAACATTTAATTGTAGATTGGAAAGTGTTGCGAATTTCAGGCTCCAGGTCAGCATATGGCTTTTTTAAAAAAGATTGTTTTGCATCTGGAACGAAGTGTGACACTTTAAAATGTGACGTTGGTGTCTGACATCTTGGGGGTGAAATTATTTACCGTCAGTCACGTATAACATGTTGATAACGAATTGGCAGTCCGTTTTACACATGCCAAATTTTATTTTCCATTGACTTCAATGAAAAAAAATCTGGGTGCTGGAAGGGGTTCTGGGGAGTGTTGTATCTTGGGTGTCTCTCTCTGGGCTTCTGCCCTCACAGTTTATGCCTGGTCTGTGAGGTACCCGGAGTGTTGCAAGAGCACTCCTGGAGAGACTGTGTCCACAGCTTATGAAGGGGGTTTTGAGACTCGTGCGTCCCCACAGCTTATGCCTAGCCTGTGAGGCACCTGTGAGTGTCAAACACTCCTAACCCCTTTCTTTCCTAGCCTGTGGCATACAGTTGAGCATTTTCAAGGTGCTCCTGGCTTTCCTTACACTGTTCTGACACAAGACTCACGATCAGGAGATGTAATACAACAGAACTGAGACGAGGCAATTCCAAGAGGAACTTTAAGCTTCCAATTTATTTGACAAGATGTATCTCAACAAACAGCAATACATCAACAAAACAATCTCCCTAAATCCCACTAAACGGACACAACGAAAATTTTTACACAAGTTTAACAGCAGTGCAATGCCCAACCTCCCACCTTCCTGATCTAACTGAGTTGGGAGTTCTGGGGACCAGAGATTATACTCACCATAGCCTTTACAGTCTTTCCAGGTCAAAACGCGGTTTCGGGGTTTGCTTTTTGCTATCTTCAGGATCTTGAAGTTACTTTTTTGGTTGTGATTTTCTTGGAAACTTGGTTGTTGTTGCTGTGGATCTACCGGAGTCCAGCTCTCAGGGGAAGATCCTTGTGGAAAAAGAAAAGGTTCAGTCTCCAGTAGCGAATGGAGGCTGAACTGATGCCGTCTCGGGATGGTAGTTTGCTTCTTCTGTCTTCGGTGTCTTTGGACACTGGTCTTCCTTCTGTGTCAAAAGGCTAACTGCTTGCTGGAACACGAAAACGGGGCAGAAACCCCTTCTTCTATCCAGTTATCCAGCCAGACTTTCGTGCTGAAATAAATCCTTCCCATTGGTGGGCTTGTGATTTTTGAAAAATGCAGCAGTGTTGGATTTCGCGGGGGGATTTCCACTGGCCATCCCTTATGTTAACCTAATCAAGGGTTGGCAGGGTGTGGGCCTCCTTTAGCCATTGTGTAGGCCCTCGGTTTGTTTTGGGTTCCCTAGTTTTCTTAAGGCCGGCATAATATCCCTCCATAGTGTAAATGTGGGGAAGACAATAGCCTGGTATCGGTGATGAGTCAGTCCCGAGTTTTCGAGCAAGGGCACTCCCATTGGCTTGGTGTCCCTTGCTTCAGGCTGCCTCTGTCCCACCATTGGCCCTCCGGTGTCTTCCCCTGTCCAATCACTGCCCTGCCAAGGCCAAACCGTCTCGGTTTCAATCCACATCTGGTTCTGGGTTCCCTGTTCCTTCCAGGATACTGGCCTGCTGCAGCATAGACAGATCCGACAGCTCTTTTTCTTCTGGGTAAAATGAGGGGTTTTCTTCCTCCCCTACATAATAGTGAAAAATTTGTCTCCAATTTGCTACTAGTCATTTTGTGCTACTGGCACTGAGCAATTTCACCTCCCCCCCCCAGTGTCGATATATGATGTGTGAAATCTGGAGTATGATGGATGAACATTAGGCACAAGATTATATACTAGCAGATCTCCTGGTGGTACTGTAAAGGATAAGTTACAAGATTGATGAGATGTGGAAGTGGGGGAGGGGTGCACAACTCTACTGAAAGAACTTCAAATTAAGTTTGTAAGAGATCAGAAAATGCATCACCTTCAGGAAAGGGGAGAAGAAAGGAGACAACATGAAAAAGTCTCGAAATTTAAATCCCACAAACATTCATGTAATTTACAGTGCATTTGTTGTCAACTTGTCTCAATTGGCAGTGCTCTGTCTTCTAACTCAGTTGGTCATGGGTTCTGTTATGTATGTGAACCTAACCTATGTGTCAGACCTGTGGGAGACCTATGGGTCACCTATGTACCCTGGAGCAAGCAGGTATAAAAGGCAGCCCACCATGCTGCTGTCTCACTTTGGAGTTATATTAAAGAGATCAAGTTCACAATGGTTTGAACTTACAACACAGTCTCGTGGAGTTATTCTGAACTTAACAATTGGCGACGAGTTACAGATCACAAACTTTCACGCGGAAATAGCTGCCATTGATATTCTTGAGAGATTTGTTGAGGGTGATGATTGGGAAGCCTTCGTTGAGCGTCTCGACCAGTACTTCATGGCAAACAAGCTGGACACGGCTGAGACGGAGACCAAGCGCAGGGCGATTCTCTTCACTGTATGTGGGTCGTCGGTATATGGCCTCCTCAAAAATTTACTGGTCCCAGACAACCCAACGGACAAGACTTACACAGAGCTGTGTGCGCTGGCTCAGGAACACCTCCAGCCGAAAAAGAGCATCTTAATGGTCAGGTATCGCTTTTACACGCACTATTGCTCCGAGGGCCAGAACGTGGCGAGTTCTATCGCCGACCTAAGACGCCTTGCGGGACAGTGCAAATTTGCAGGATCTTAGGAGGAGATGTTGCGGGACTTTTTTGTGCTCGGACACGAGGTCATCCTTCACAAACTACTGTCTGCCGAATCCTTAGATCTGAGCAAGGCCATCACGACAGCCCAGGCCTTCATAACCACGAGCAACAACACAAAACAGATATCTTCACAGAATCGAAGCTCATCGGCAAGTACTGTGCATAAAATAATGCCTTCAGCAGGCAGAACTGTCCATGGTAGGGCCCATACGACCACAGAGGCCAGGCTTAGGGTGACTCAGAGGCCGCTGTGGAATGGTAATGCGAATCCATTAACACTATGCTGGCGCTGCGGGGGCAGTCACAGAGCCCATCAATGTCGATTCAAGCACTATGTGTGCAAGGGTTGTGGAACAATGGGGCACCTCCAGCGAATATGCAAATGACCTCTGACTCACGACGTGGCAGAGTCAGCAGAGAACGACTGATTCAGTGCGGATTACACTGAACAAGCAGGAGAGGCAACTTAATCAGAGAATGAAGAGGGAGTGCATGGGGTACATAGCTTCACCACCAAAATCCCTCCGATAATGTTAAAAGTTAAACTTAACGGCATTCAAGTGTCCATGGGGGCGAGTCAATCGATTATGAGCCAGAAGGCTTTTGAGAAACTGTGGGGCAACAAGGCATAGAGGCTAAAACACTAAAGAACTCATAACCTGTTATCGGCAGTGTGGCAGTGAAAGTATCGTATGACTGAATAGGGCATGACTTACCACTATGGATTGTACCAGGCGATGGCCCAACGCTGTTTGGCAGGAGCTGGCTAGGCAAGATCCGGTGGAACTGGGACGACATCAAAGCAGTGTCTTCGGTGAATGACGCCCCGTGCGCCCAGGTGCTAAACAAATTCTCGCCGTTATTTGAGCCAGGCATCGGCAACTTCACAAGCGCCAAAGTGCAGATCCATCTTGTCTCTGGGGCATGGCCTGTTCATCACAAGGCCAGAGCAGTCCCATATATGATGCGAGAGAAAGTCGAAATTGAGCTGTACAGACTTCAATGAGAGGGAATCATATCGCCAGTCGAGTTCAACAAGTGGGCCAGTCCAATCGTGCCGGAACTAAAGAGCGATGGGACGGTCACAATCTGCGGGGACGACAAGATGACGATCAACCGAGTCTTGTTACAGGACCAGTACCCACTACGCAAAGCGGAGGACTTATTTGCAACGCTAGCAGGGGGAAAGTCGTTCACCAAGCTAGACCTAACCTCTGCTTACATGACACAGGAGCTGGCTGAACCATCAAAGAAGTTGATGTGCATCAACACGCACAAAGGACTGTTCGTGTACCACAGATGCCCCTTTGGGATTCGCTTGGCTGCAGCCATCTTCCAGAGGAACATGGAGAGTCTGCTGAAATCGGTTCCATGCACCGTGGTGTTCCAAGACGACATATTGATCACTGGTTGCAACACCACCGAATACTTGCACAACCTGGAAGAGGTTCTAAAGTGACTGGACAGAGTGGGACTCAGGCTGAATCGCTCCAAGTGTTTTTTCCTGGCGTAAGAGGTCGAATTTCTGGGGAGGAAGATCGCAGCAGATGGCATCAGATCCACGGACTCCAAGACGGAGGCCATCAAGAAAGCACCCAGACCACAGAATGTGACGGAGCTGCGTACATTCCTGGGACGCCTCAACTATTTAGGTAACTTTCTACCGGGGTTGAGCACACTGTTGGAGCCCTTGCATCTATTGCTACACAAGGGTGACGACTGGGTTTGGGGAAAATCGCAACAGACAGCCTTTAAAAAGGTCAGAAATCTGCTATGCTCTAACAAGCTACTTGTATTGTATGACCCATGTAAACATTTAGTACTAGCATGTGATGCATCATCGTACGGGGTCGGTTGTGTGTTACAACAAGCAAATGTGTCAGGCAAACTGCAAGCGGTGGTATTGTGTACGTAGGCACTCTGTTAATGACCCCACGAGGCAGTGGTATAGCACTTGAACTGTATAGACTATAGTCCTTTATTGCAGCTCCTAGAGTGAGGACACCAAGAGGTGAGCTCCATTTTATACTGGGTTACCTGCAGTGTACAGGTGACCCTTAGGTCTCCAGCAGCAGCACCCTTTGGTGTACAGGTAAGGTATATGCAAGGTGAAGGTACATTCAGGTCTAGCGTTCAGTACATCATTGCATCATTGGCATGCATACATAACAACACTCCCGCTGAGCCTTTTCCAAGTCTTTATTGCTATGATCTGGGGAGGTGATCAGTAGTGGGCTGTGGGAGGTTGTGGTGAGGGTTGTGTGGGTGCCAGGTGTGATCCCTGTGCTTGAGGCTGGCCTCATACATTTCCCCCCCCCCTCACATACAGACCATGTGGGTGTCACTGTTGGAGGATTCCTCAGTGGTGGAGCCAGTGCAATGGGTAGGGTACATACACTGTAGAGTGGGTCAGTAGTGGTGTTTGGTGGTGGGCAGGGCCACAGGACCGTGTGGGTTCCTTGTCCTCCATTGGTGGTGGAAGTCTGATCATCCCAGGGACTGCCAGGAAAGCTGGAGGGTACTGGCCTCTCGCTACTGGTGCTGGCCCTGGTAGCCAGGGGGTGTAGGGCCAATATGGGGGAGGTTGCCAGTTGTGGTGGCTGTGCTGCCCATTGACTGCTGTCCCTGCAGTGGGTCTGCTCCCACTGGGTGTGTGTGAGCCCTTCCTGAGGCATCACATTTGTCCCAAAAGTCCAGGCTGCATGGTTAGGTAGCCCGCTGGACCTGGGGGTCTCCCACGGGTGGGATACCTCTGACATTTACACTGCACCTGTAGAACCTGGTGTCCTTTAACAGTCTACCTTGTGCATTCATGACACATTGGCTCCGATCATACATAGTCGACGACACTGTTATCTCTCTTTACATTATTACTTTCAACACTTACATCACTTTCTTGGTTACATTTGTCATATTAAAATTTCTATCATCATCATTTAACAGTACAAACTTGTTCTTAACATCACTTCCACAAGCATTCATTAAATTTTTTTCATCAGTTACTCAGGCATCACAATTCAACGTTACATTAGCATACCTGCATTCGCTAACCGCACTTTTAACTTTAAAGTCCTTGGCATCTTTAGAGTGAATTGTCCCTTTAATTTCTTTGGGCTACTGGTCTCCTTTAAGGGGACCTTCCAATCCGGTTCGCCGCTCGGTGCCATGTGTCACTCCTCCAACGCTGCCCCTCATGGTATGGTCGCGGCCATTTTGATTTTAGGTTCTTTGCCTCGTGGTGCGGCCGTCATTTTCTCGTTCTCCTCAAGGTGGGTCGCGGTGATCTTTTTCTTCTCAGGTTTGGACACAAATGTTGGGAATCCACCTTTTTCGCCGATCTTCTTCCCTCGGAGTCCTGCCACAGCCCGGCAGGTGAGGTCTGGACGTTCGGTTGGGTGATCTCGCCACGGTGTTATGCAGTCGTCACCGCGCAGTCAAGCTGGACGGTAGGATTTCTAGGTGCAGCAATGGATCCAAGTTTGGGGCTGCGTGGGATGTCGATTGCTGGAGCCCGGAGGCCGTCGTTGCTTTGACCGACTTGGACCTGCTTCATCCAACTTCTTCCCAGCAGCGTTGGACCATCGCCGGCAACAATCCACAGGGGAAGCTTGTTCATCACGCCGCCCTGGAAGACCTGGACGTCCACGCTGCCAATGACTGGGATTTTGCCTTTGGTGTAGGTGAGCAGCTTTGCCTGGACAGTAGACAGTTTTGGTCATTTGGCGGGATTGGTCCAAAGTTTTTTTAAAGGTCGTCTGGCTCATCAAAGACTGGCTCGCCCCTGTGTCGATCTCCATCAAACTGGAACTCCGCTGATGTCTACTTCCATCTTCCACGGGGAACTCTCAGTGGAGCAGGTGTAAATTCCATACTCTACTTCCAGGGGTTGAGCAGCTTCGTCTTCATCAGTGTCGGAGCCCAGGTGATCAGCCAACTCTTCAGCGACGCAGTGAGTAAAGCTTTTTCTGCACATTCTCTGAAGGTGACCTTTCGCGTTGCAGCCTTTGCAGGTATAGTCTTTGTAGTGGCACTGGTGGGCCCTGTGGTTTCCTCCACAGCGCCAGCATGGGGCTAGCCAGTTGGCCCCATGTGACGGACTCAGGGTTGTGGGACTCGGGGCCGCATTTCTGCCTTTGAAAGTCGCCATTCTGTTCACTGCGCTCGTTGGTTTAGAGTCCTGGGTGTGGGTCATCATTCTCTTGGAGTCGTCAACCAAAATCATGTAGGCCTGGCTCACTTTAATTGTCTTCTGCAGGGTGACTGTGATGTCCGCAGGGAGCGGTTTGTGGAGGAGGCCCTCATGGCCGATTCCGATAATGAATATGTCCCTTAGTGCTTTGGTGAGGTGATCGCTAAAATCACACGATGCAGCCAACCTTCTTAAATCTGTAGCATACTTAGCAATTTCTTGGCCTTTGGGTTGCCAGTGAGTGTAAAACCAGTGCCTGGCTGTGAGGATGCTTTCTTTAGATTTTAGTTGCTCTTGTATTAAGGTTACGCATTCCCCATAGCTCTTGGTTGTTGTGTTCGCTGGGGCTAGCAAGTCCCTGACAAGGCCATGGATAGTGGGCCCACAACTACTAAGCAGGATAGCCCTGCGCTTGTTCGCCAGCGTGGCCGGTGAGTCCCCATCCAGGTCGTTGGTAATGAATAAGTGTTCTAACCTTTCCACGAAGGCGTCCCAATCTTCCCCATCGGTGAATTGTTGGAAGTTGCTGAGATTAGACATGTTGTGCGTGGAATTCGTGACCTCGTCACCAGTACTGTAATCGTTTATTGCAGCTCCTAGAGTGAGGACACCAAGAGGTGAGCTCCCTTTTATACTGGGTTACCTGCAGTGTACAGGTGACCCTTAGGTCTCCAGCAGCAGTACCCTCTGGTGTACAGGTATGGTATATACAGGGTGAAGGTACATTCAGGTCTAGCGTTCAGTACATCATTACATCATTGGCATGCATACAAAACAGATGGCATATGCGTCCAAGAGTTTATCCAAGGCTGAAAGAGCCTACAGTATGGTTGAGAAAGAAGTGTTGGCTTGTGGATATGGGGTTAAGAAAATGCACCAATATCTATTTGGCCTCCGGTTCGAGCTCGAAACCAACCACTGCTCACCTCACTGCTCTCAGAAAGCAAAGGTATCAACATCAATGCTTCGTCCGGCATCTAGAGATGGGCACTAACATTGTCTGCTTATGACTATGTAATCCGCCACAGCCCAGGCACTGAGAACTGCGCTGACACTCTCAGTTGGCTGCCATTGCCCACCACCTGGGTGGAAATGGCGCAACCCGCAGACTTGCTTCTAGTAATGGATACTTTCGAGAGCGAGGGGTCACCTGTCACGGCTCGCCAGATCTGGACCTGGACTAGCCAAGACCCCGTGCATTAGTAAAAAGTTGCATCCTCAATGGGAGCTGGTCGGCAGTTCCCAGGGAAATATAAGGTGAAATCAAGCCATTTCACCGACGCAAGGATGAATAGTCCATCCAATCAGATTGTCTCCTATGGGGGAATCACGTGATCTTGCCCAAAAGAGGCAGGGAAACGTTTATATGTTTATATGCGACCTACACAGTACCCACCCAGGCATAGTCATGATGAAGGCTATCACCAGGTCCCACGTCTGGTGGCCCGGCATTGACTCCGAATTGGAGTCATGCGTACACCAATGCAACACTTGCTCACAGTTGAGCAACACACCCAGGGAGGCCCCCCTAAGCCTGTGGTCATGACCCTCCAAGCCGTGGTCCAGGGTCCATGTAGATTTTGCTGGCCCCTTTCTAGGGAAGTGTTTCTCGTAGCAGTGGACGTTTACTCAAAATGGATTGAATGTATAATAATGTCATCATTTACGTCCACTGCCACCATTGAAAGCCTTAGGGCCATGTTCGCCACGCATGGTTTGCCCGACGTCCTTGTCAGTGACAATGGACCATGTTTCACCAGCTCAGAATTCAACGAGTTCATGACCTGCAGTGGCATTAAGCATGTCAGGTCTGTCCCATTTAAGCCCACATCCAACAGCGAAGTGGAACGGGCAGTCCAAACCATCATGCAAAGCTTGAAACGCAAAACGGACGGCTCCTTGCAGACCCGGTTACCCAGGGTCCTGCTCAGCTACCGGACGCGCCCCCACTCGCTCACTGGGGTTCCCCCTTCAGAATTGTTAATGAAGAGAGCACTCAAAACCAGGCTCTCCTTAGTCCACCCAGATCTCAATGATCACATAGAAACCCGGCGGCACAGGCATAACGTGTACCATGATCGCGTGGCGGCATTGCAGGACATTGAGGTTAATAATCCGGTGTTTGTTCTAAATTACGGTCACGGTCCCAAGTGGATTGCTGGCACTGTCTATTCCCCTCCTTGGGTAAGAGTGTTGTTGTAAAATTGCTGAATGGACAAACGTGCAGAAAGCACCTGGATCAGACCAAACTGTGATTCACGGACAACCAAGAACAGTTTGAAGAAGACCCTACCATCTACGATCCACCAACACACACCCAACCAGCAATTGACCTCGCTGTCAACGACGAGGATGAACACACCATGCCCGACAGTCTAATCAGACCAGCCGTGCTGCCATGCAGCAATGATCCAACCAACTGACCCAGTCCAGGATTTCAATTCAGGTGATTGACCCGGGAACGCAGAGCGCCAGATCGCTTCAACCTGTAAATAACTTGTACTTGAGACTTTGGGGGAGGCGGGGGAAGTGATGTTATGTATGTGAACCTAACCTATGTGTCAGACTTGCCACTAGGGGGCACACCTGTGGGAGACCTATGGGTCACCTGGAACAAGCAGGTATAAAAGGCAGCCCACCATACTGCTGCCTCACTTTGGAGTTATATTAAAGAGACCAAGGTCACAATGGTTTGAGCTTACAACACAGGCTCTTGGAGTTACTCTAAACTTAACAGGTTCGATGTCCACTCCAGAACTTGAACACATATTCTCGGCTGACATTTCAGTGCAAACTAAGGTAATGCTGTATTGTTACAGATGCGGTATTTTCAAAGAGTTGTTAAACGGAGGCCCTGCCTGCCTGCTCAGGTGGATGTAAAAGATTCCATGAAGAGTTGGAGAGTTTCTCATAGGAGAAGGAATAGGCTATTTAGCCCCTCGAGCCTGTTCCGCCATTCAATGACTGATACGGTCAATAGCTGATCTGTAAACTAACTCCTTTGCCCCATATCTCTTAATAACTTTGGTTAACAAAAATCTATCAATTTCAGATTTAAAATTAACAATTGATCTAGCATCAACTGCTGTTTGCAGAAGAGTTCCAAACTTCTTCCACCCTTTGTGTGTAGAAGTGTTTCCTAATTTCTCTGCTGAAAGGTCTGGCTCTAATTTTTAGACTATACCCCCTAGTCCGAGAATCCCCAACCAGCGGAAATAGTTTCTCTCTATCGACCTTCTCAGGATGTCCTGCTCTATGTTTATCCCTTATCCAACATCACCAAAACAGATTAATGATCATTCGTCTCATTGCTGTCCGTGGGACCTTGCTGTTTCCAAACTGGTTGCTGCTTGGGCCATACAACCACAGTGTTACTACAGCCCTGTAGACCATGAGCTTGGTGGTAGGTTTGAGAGTGTTGAGCTCTTCGAAGCTCAACGCTGCCAGCATGAAGAGATCAGGAACAGGCAGCAGAAGGAGCGTGCGTCAAATCAGTCCGCCCCATCCCGCCCCGCCCCCATCCCTGATGAATATCTGTCCCACCTATGACAGGATCTGTGGCTCTCGTGTTGGACTGTCCAGCCACCAAAGAACTCACTTTAGGAGTGGAAGCACGTATTCCTCGATTCCAAGGGACTGCCTATGATGATGATGACAACCACAGTGACTGTACTTCAAATAAAGCAATCCATTGGCTTGAGGATGTGACAGGTGTGTATAAAGGCAAATTCTTTCTTCAAAATTATAAGGGGACGTGTGTTGAACTGAAATTTAAATATTTAAATTGTACAATATCATTGTGTCTGCCACTGAAACGCCCCAGTAACTGCCCCCAAAGGAAGTGGAGTGTGGGAAATTGCACTCCGCTTCCATTGAGGGGTGGTAAGGCCAATTCTGCGGCGGGAGCAGGACTTCCACGCTGGGGGCTAAAATTCCTGGCCCCAGAAGGTTATCGCCCCCAAGATGGGAGTCTGTGCGGGGAGGTAGAGGGAAGTGGTGGGGAGACGGGGGGCGGGGGATGGAGGGGAGAGTGGTGGAGGTGGGGGGGGAAACCCAGGGCGGGGGACGGGAGTGGGCCACATTGCAGCGGAGGTCTGCGGAGGGAGGGGAAGGCGACGTGTGTTGGAGGGGCAGGTCTGGGGGCTCTGTGCCTCGGTGGTGGGGGGGGGGGGGGCGGGGAAAGTGTTCGGAGTGGGGTGGACGGGTTGACTGCGCAGATGGCGGTTGGTGCATGTGGTGTGATTGGCGCCGCGTGCGTGTGGCTCCGGGGTGGCCGGGGCTGGGGGCTCGACATCCGGGGGTGTTCGGCATTTGGGAAGGATTCTGATGGGACGGAGCGGGTTGGGTGCGGGGGGGGGTGTTCCTGGTTTTGGGTGGGTCCAGGTCCGGAGCCGGGGGTGGGGGGGCACGGTATTGGGGTAGGGGCTGGGCTGTTTGGGGCTGGGATGGGGAGAGACTTCTTCACTCGGGGAGTTGTTGACCTGTGGGGTTCCCTGCTGCAGAGTTGTTGATGCCAGTTCATTGGATGTGTTCGGGAGGGAGTTGCGGCTGGGGTGGGGGGTGGTGATCAGCCATGATCTTATTGAATGGCGGTGCAGGCTCGAAGGGCCGACTCCTGCACCTATTTTCTATGTTTCTATGTTTTATGTTTCAGACTCACCTCTTCCCAGAAACTTCTGTTGAATCGCGTTGCCAGGTTGCCAAGGCGCGCGAAAGGTCGAATGTCGCTCACTGCCAATCAGAGCGGCTGTTATTAAGCGGTGAAGAAAGGCGCCGAGCGGCGGCGTTTCCAGGGTAACGGATAGGTGGGGGATCGTCCAACTGCTTCCAGCTGCCGCAATTACACCTCACAATATTATCGTTGATATTGTTGCTGTAAAGATGGTAAGTGCCGCAGGGCGAGCTCCCCGTGTGTGTTTGTGTGCGCGCGCTGACACCGGGTCCTTGTTACCGGGCCTGGCGGCTGTCAGTTCCCCAACAGCCCGGGGACTTGCTGGTTGTTGGGTAGAATTATCTTCGAGTGGCACAACAAGGGTTTCAAAATGCGGAGGAGATGCAATTGTCATCAACGCGGTGCTAACCCTTTATTAGGAAGTATATTTTAATCTGCTCTGTGCTGCAGTAGGCACCCAGTGTCCGCTGGTGCCGCAGCCAAGCGGCCAAACTTCATGTGTGAACCTTCAAAATGAGCCGGCTGTTGCACCCACAAGTGGCGAGGGACATGGTCCGAACCCAGCAGGCACACACCTCGCAACATCTTGCTGACTAGCTGTCAGGAACGGGAACCCTCCGGCTGCTGGTGCTGCCCCAGCCGAATTGGGGATTGAACCAGGGGCCCTTCCTCCTCAGAGAAGCTCAGCTTACTTACTCATTGGATACACCTACATTCATCAAGTGAGCGAGTGTTGGTGAATACTTTGAACATTACAATTAAATGCTGAGGGTTCGACGGTGTACTTACTCTCAGTGTCGTTCCTTGCATTTACCATGACATTTAATCAACAAAAAAGAAAGGAGACACCCAACGATTGATCAAAGAGATGGGTTTTAAGGAGAAGGGATGTTTTAGAGAGATAATTCCAGTATGTAGTGCCTAGGTAGCTGAAGGCACAACTGCCAATGGTAGGGTGAAGGCACGTGTAGTCAAAATCAAAAGCTCGGGGTGGTTAGAAATAGGGAGGGGTGAGGCTATGGTTAGAAATAGGGAGGGGCGAGGCTATGGTTAGAAATAGGGAGGGGTGAGGCTATGGTTAGAAATAGGGAGGGGTGAGGCTATGGAGGGTTTTTTAAAAAAGAATATTACATTTGTGGTGTTTGTGGACTGAGAGCCAATGAGGTCTTGGTGATATTGGGCAATCTCAGTGCCACCTTTTTTAGTTCAATTAAAATAGTCCCAATTCAGATGCGTTAGCAATTTGTGACCCCAGTACTTAATTACCAAATGATCCCTGTCCTGTAGACCTATAATGGTTCTAAATTAATTATTGGTACCCATCAGCATGAACTAACTATCCAAATCGATTCAGCTGCTACTGATGCATTATCATCTCATACTAGGATAGTTAAGTTTTCTTTAATAGGTCAGTGAGGACAGGGGTGATGGGCAAGTGGGATTTAGTGTGTGATAGGATACAAGCAGCAGAGTTTTTTTAATGAGAAAAAGGTTGGGAGACCAGCCAGGAGTGTTTGAATAGTTGAGTCTGGAGGTGATAAAGATATGGATGAAGGTTTCAGCAGCAGATAGGTCAAAGGCATCCAATCACAATTTATACAAAGGTCATATTTTACGCTGTCCAATCAGATATTATGGCCTCTGCCGCAACCACTCCCTGTGGCAAAGCTTTCACACTCCCAATCGTGCTCTGCAGAGATTTCTCTCATTGCCAACTCCCCAATCAGAAGATTAATGTTTCCCTATTTAATTTTTTTTGAAAGCCTTTATTAAATCTCCTCTACCCTGACCCACTTGACATAGTTCCAATATCTCAAATCTCTCCTCATATCTATAATTTCTCATTCCAGGAACTATCCTTATGCAAGTAGTGAATAGGATAATGTGCCACAGGACTAACAATTTAAATATTGTTATTCACTCAATATGATGTGGGTCACAAAATAATTACAGATAAGGAAGACTATTTGGCCCATTTCAATTCATGCATCCAGAGAGATCCTAGCCTCCTCTCCCGTCCCCACCCCGCCCCCACAGATGTATGGTAAATGCCACATTGACAAACAACTACTTCTAGATAGATAGATTTACTAGTTAGATTATAAAGCAACAACAACAACTTGTATTTATATAGTACCTTTAACGTAGTAAAACGTCCCAAGGCACTTCACAGGAGTGTTTTTTTTAAAAAGCAAAAAAATTTGCCACCGAGCCACAAAAGATGAAATTACAGCAGATGACCAAAAGCTTGGTCAAAGAGGTAGGTTTCAAGGAGCATCTTCAAGGAGGAAAGAGAGGCGGAGAGGTTTAGGGAAGGAGTTCCAGAACTTGGGGCCGAGGCAGCTGAAGGCATAGCCACCAAAACGGTTGAGCAGTTATAATCAGGGATGCTCAAGAGGGCAGAATTTGAGGAGTGCAGATATCTCGGGGTAGTGGGTTGTGAGGCTGAAGGAGATTACAGAGAAGGAGGGGCGAGGCCACGGAGGGATTTATAAACAAAGATTTAAATTTTGAAATTGAGGCGTTGCTTAAAATCAGGGAACATAGCAAGATCCTGATGGGACAATACAAATAACATGACTTTAAATAAGTTTTCAGAGCTTATTTCATGTACAGACTGCAGATCACGGGCTCAATTTTTAACTCACAGACGGGATTGCAGCAAAGTGAGTGGCAAGCCCGACTGGGGGCAACAGCAGGTGGGCTCAGCCAATTTAAACTGTTGGTCTTCGAGCATGCTGCTTGCTGACTTCCTGACAAAAACTACTAGGCAGTAATGGGAACATAGGAACATGAGTAGGCCATTCAGTCCCTTGAGCCTGTTCCACCATTCAATGAGATCATGGCTGATCTGTATCCTAACTCCATTTACCCTCATTGGCTCTATATCCCTTAATACTCTTCAGCAGCAAAAATCTGTCGCTCTCAGACTTAAAATGATTAATTAAGCTAGCATCTACTGCTTTTTGTGGGGGAGTTCCACACTTCTACCATCCTTTGCATGAAGAAGTGTTTCCTAACTTCTCTCCTGAATGACCGGACTCTGATTTTAAAGTTATGTCCCCTTGTCCTGGACTCCCACACAAGCAGAAAAAGTTTATCTCTATCTACCCTATCAATTCCTTTCAAAATTCTAATAAATCTCAAATCAAACCACCCATTAACCTTCCATATTCCAAGGAATACTAGTTTATGTTGTGTATAGAAGAACTTCACGAGGCTGAGTACTGTGAGCTAAACTTAGTGTGACCTTAGTCTTCTTTATTACAACTCCAGAGTGCCTAAACAACATGGCAGCCAACCTTTTATACTGGCCCTGCACGTGTGTGCAGGTGACCATTAGGACTCCCACAGTTGCGCCCTCTGATGGCAAGTATTACATAGTTACATACATAACATCACTTCCCCCACACCCCCCCACCCCCCAAAGTCTTCAGTACAAGTTGAGGCGATCTGGGGCCCCGCTCCCTGGTTGATCGTCTAAGTTCAAACCCTGGCATGTGTGAGTTGGCCGGACCATTGCTGCACTGCACCGCGGCTGGTCTGACCGGAATGTCAGGAACGGTGGGTTCATCCTCGTGATTGACATAGAGGTCGATTGCTGGTTGGGTGTGTGTTGGTGGATCGTCGATGGTGATGTCCTCTTCAAATCGTTCCTGGTTGTCAGTAAATTGCAATTTGGTCTAATCTAAATGCTTTCTGCACATTTGGCCATTTAACAGTTTGATTATAAACACCCTTTTACGTTCCTTGGCCAAAACAGTGCCAGCAACCCACTTGGGACCATGAACGTAATTCAGGACAAACACAGGGTTATAGACATCAATGTCACGTGAAACAGCCACGCGATCGTGGTACATGTTCTGCCGGTATCGCCGGGTTTCCACATGATCATTAAGATCCGGTTGGACTAGGGAGAGTCTGGTTTTGAGGGCTCCCTTCATTAACAATTCTGCCGGGGCAACCCCGGTGAGCGAGTGTGGTCGGGTCCGGTAACTGAGCAGAATGCGAGACAAGCGGGTCTGCAGGGATTGTTTGGACTGCCCGCTCTGCTTGACCGTTGGACACGGGCTTAAACGGAGCAGACCTGACATGCTTGATGCCATTACGGGTCATGAACTCATTGAATTCCGAGCTGGTGAAACACGGTCCATTGTCGCTGACAAGGACGTCGGGCAAGCCATGGATAGCGAACATGGCCCGGAGGCTTTCAGTGGTGGCTGTGGACGTGCTGGATGACGTGATTACGCATTCAATCCATTTGGAGTAAGCATCCATAACTACTAAACATCTTTCCTAGAAAGGGGCCGGCAAAATATACGTGGATCCTGGACCACGGTTTGGAGGACCATGACCACAGACTCAGTGGAGCCTCCCTTGGTGGATTGCTCAGTTGCGAGCAAGTGTTGCACTGATACACGCATGACTCCAAGTTGGAGTCAATGCTGGGCCACTAAACATGCGACCTGGCAATTGCCTTCATCATGACGATGCTTGGGTGGGTTCTGTGAGGGTCGCGTATAAATGTTTCCCTGCCTTTTTTTGGAAAAACCACGTGATTACCCCATAAGAGACAATCCGATTGGATGGACATTTCATCTTTGCGTCGGTGCAACGGCTTAATTTCATCTTGCATCTCCCCGGGAACGGCCGACCAGTTCCCATTTAGAATGCAACTCTTTACGAATGATAACACAGGATCCTGGCTGGTCCAGGTCCTGATCTAGCGAGCTATGATGGGTGCCCCCTCACTCTCAAAAGCATCCATGACCAGTAGCAAGTCTGCGTGCTGCGCCATTTCAACCCCAGTGATGGGTAATGATAGCCGGCTGAGAGCATCGGCACAGTTTTCAGTGCCTGGTCTGTGGCGTATAACAGTCATAAGCGAATAATGTTAATGCCTATATTTGGATGCGGGACGAAGTGTTGGTATTTATACCTTTGCACTCTGCAAACAGTGAAATGGACGGCTTGTGGTCAGTTTCAAGCTCAAACCGAAGTCCAAATAGTTATCGGTGCATTTTCTTAACCCCATATACACATGCTAACGCCTCTTTCTCGACCATACTATAGGCTCTCTCAGCCTTAGACAGACTTCTTGATGCATTTGCAACCGGTTGGAGGTTGCCCGATACATTGGCTTGCTGTAACACACAGGTGACCCCGTACAATGAGGCGTCACAAGCTAGCACTAAACGTTTACATGGGTCATAGTGTACAAGTAACTTATTTGAACATAGCAGGTTCCTGGCCTTCTCAAAGGCTGTGTCTTGAGATTTGCCCCAAACCCAGTCATCACCCTTACGTAGCAACATGTGCAAGGGCTCTAACAAAATGCTCAACCCAGGTAGAAAGTTACCGAAATAGTTGAGGAGTCCCAGGAACGAATGCAGCTACGTCACATTCTGTGGTCTGGGTGCATTCTTGATGGCTTCTGTCTTTGAGTCAGTGGGCCTGATGCCGTCTGCTGCAATCTTTCTCCCCAAAAATATGACTTCTGGCGCCAGGAAAACACACTTGGAGCATTTCCGCCCGAGTCCCACTCTGTCGAGGCAACTTAGAACCTCTTCCAGGTGTGTAGATGTTTGATGGTGTCGCGACCAGTGATCAGGATGTTGTCTTGAAACACAACGGTGCGCGGAACAGATTTCTCTGGAAAATGGCTGGAGCCAAGCGAATCCCGAAAGGGCACCCGTGGTATATAAACAGCCCTTTGTGTGTGTTGATGCACGTCAGTCTTTTTGAAGATTCAGCCAGCTCCTGTAGGCGGAGGTTAGGTCCAACTTGGTGAACGACTTCCCCCTCGCTAACATTGCGAACAGGTAACCTGCCGTGGGCAGCGGGTACTGGTCCTGTAGTGAGACTCAATTAATCGTTGCCTTGTAGTCTCCGCAGATTCTGACTGTGCCGTCACTTTTCAACAGTGGAGCAATTGGACTGGCCCACTCATTGAACTCGACTGGCGATATGATTCCTTCGCATTGGAATCTGTTCAGTTCGATCTCGACTTTCTCCCTCATCATGTCCGGAGCCGCCCGAGCCTTGTGATGGGGCCTAGATGGATCTGTACCTTGGCACCTTGAAGTTGCCGATGCCTGGTTCGAATAGCGAGGGAAACTTGCTCAGCACTTGAGCACATGAGGCGTCATCCACTGAAGATAGTGCTTTGATGTCATTCCAATTCCATCTAATCTTTTCTAGCCAGCTTCTGCCGAACAGCGTTGGGCCATTGCCTGGAACAATCCACAATGATAGGTCATGCACAGCTCCATCATACGATACCTTCACTGCCACACTTCCAATGACTGGTATGAGCTCTTTGGTGTAGGTTCGCAGCTTTGCATTAATCGGGCTCAGTTTGGGCCTTTTTGCTTTATTGTCCCACAGTTTCTCAAGCCTTCTGGCTCATTATTGACTGACTCGCATCCGTGTCCAACTCCATGGATACTGGAACTCTATTTAATTTGACTTTCAGCATTATAGGAGGGCTCTTGATGGTGAAGGTATGTACCCCATACACTTCTTCCTCGGGTTGAATTCCCTGTGCTGCGTGATCCATGCTGGATCGATCATCCTCTGCCATGTGGTATGTCGCAGCACGTTTGCACATTCGCTGGAGGTGCCCCATTGTTGTGCAGCCTTTGCAACATAATGCTTGAATCGACATTGATGGGCCCGGTGATTACCCCCGCAGCGCCAATACGGTGCTAATGGATTTACATTCACCCCCGATGGCGGACTCTGAGTCATCACAGGTCTTGCAGCCGCAGATGTATAGGCCCTGCCACATGCAGTTCGGCCTGCTAGCGACGTCATTTTATGCACAGTACTTGCCGGTGAGCTTCGATGTTGAGAAGATATCTGTTTGGTGTTATCGTCCGTGGTCATGCACGCCTGGACAATCGCGATGGCCCTGCTCAGGTCTAGGGTTTTGGCAGCCAGCAATTTTCGAAGAATGACCTCGTGGCTGATGCCCAGCACGAAAAAGTCCTGCAGCATTTGTCCCAAAGCAGCTCCAAAGTCGCAAGGTCCCGCGAGGCGTCTCAGGTCGGCGACATAATCTGCCATGTCCTGGCCCCCAGAGCGATGGTGCATGTAAAAACAATATCTGGCCATGAGGATACTCTCCTACGGCTTGAGGTGGTCCCGAACCAGCATGCACAATTCTGTATATTCCTTTTCCGTTGGTTTTGTCGGTGCTAGCAGATTCTTAATGAGGCCGTATATTTTAGGCCCACAGTCGGTGAGGAGAACCACCCTGCGCTTGACCGCGTTAGTGACTCCTTCCAGCTCATTGGCCACGAAGTACTGGTCGAGGCGCTCGACAAAAGCTTTCCATTCATCACTAACTACGAATCTCTCTCATATTCCAACGGCAGCCATGGTTGCGTGAAGGTTCGTATTCTGTTACTCGTCGCCAATTGTTGTGTATAGAAGAACTCCACGAGGCTGAGTACTGTGAGTTAAGCTTAGTGTGACCTTAGTCGTCTTTATTACAACTCCAGAGTGCCTAAACAACATGGCAGCCAACCTTTTATACTGGCCCTGCACGTGTGTGCAGGTGACTATTAGAACTCCCGCAGTTGGGCCCTCTGGTGGCAAGTATTACATAGTTACATACATAACAGTTTGTGATGTATGTAAACTTTATAATAGTGTAAGACTTGCCACCAGGGGGCGATACCTGTTGGAGACCCAAGGGTCACCTGCACACCTCGTGCAAGCAAGTACCAAAAGTTGTCTGCCATGCTGCTCCTTCACTCTGGAGTTTGATTAAGGAGACTAAGGTCACATCAGTTTGAGCTTACAGCACACAGTCTTGTGGAGTTATTCTGAGCATAACAGTTTATGTAATCTATCCTTATAATTCAACTCTTGGAGCCCTGGTAACATTCTGGTACATCTGTGCTGCACTCATTCCAAGGCCAATATATCCTTTCTAAGATGCAGTGTCCAGAACTGTACATAGTACTCCAGATGTGGTCTAACCAAGGCATTGTAAATATAAACTTTCTCCCCTTTATATTTTTTATATTATAAATTGTGCGAAGATGTTGCCCAGCAGTGAAAATCGGGCAGCAGGAGGCCACCGGCAGCAGCGACCCAGATTGATGGTCCCCAGCGGTAGATTAGTGCTTCCGGTGCGGTTTCCCAGTCAAGGGAAGGGGCAAAGCTCTGGGCAGCGATGGCCCAGAAGGAAACTAAATGGAAATTTAAAAATCATACCTTGCTTGGGCCTCTTCTGGCCCTTGTTGCTGTTCCCAGCAGATTTTGCTTGGCGAGGAAGCACAACTGCAACCCGCTCAGGCCTCGGGATAAAAGACCGATCGGGCCCCGATTACTTAATTGGTGCCTGATCTACATATCTAAGAGGACCCTGCTGGCTTTGGGTGGCTTTTGCTGCCTGCAATTTAAAATTGAGGTGGGAAAGGTGTGGGTAAGCAATTTTTAACTGCTCCCTTGGCTGGTTTCGGCTCGGGGTGGGGGGCGGTTGGGGGTGAATTTGAACACTGAACTGAGGATACATAATGCTTGTTTATGTCAAAAGAAACCTTTTGTGCCATCAACTGTCTTCTTTTCAACGGTCAGATTAGAATTTAATGCATTCATTGACCCTCCAAAGTTTGCAAGCTCATGCATATTAACACCTCAAAAAACGATTGACCGAGTGATCTTCTAAAACAAATAAATAATTTCTGAACAGTTGTAACATCAGCGAGGGAAGTCATCTAGGATGGATGACTCTGATTGAAATGTCGCTGAATTGGGAGCTGTTTCGTGTTTTGGCTGCTCTTTTGACATAAAGATAAATTAGATTTTCTGAATGAAAGTTATGGAAGCCAGTTTTTAAAATATATTTACACTGTTTTGCTAAAATCTTATTAATAAAGACATAACAGAAATTTTCCTGATGGTGCAATGTTTTGTATTGTCGTGGCTGTTATGGTGGAGATTAGTTGGCAAATTGTCTTCTCAAGGTCTGGGGCACAAAGAAGCGGCTGCAGTGTTGTGCGTCTTGCCACCATGCACAATAGGGCTGGACAGGACTGCACAGTTAGTGATTGTAATGGTGAGCTGTGGCTTCAAACTTTACTGCACGCCCTTAGTCATGCTGCAGTGCTGACCTTTGAAGATAGTATGTTGCAGTGGCACAGAAGGCATTCATCACAATCAACTGGTGCAGTACCATCCTTTGATTCCCTGGATTCTGGGGAGGTCCCAGCAGATTGGAAAACTGCAAATATAACGCCCCTATTTAAAAAAGGAGGCAGACAAAAAGCAGGAAACTATACACCAGTTAGCCTAACATCTGTGGTTGGGAAAATGTTGCAGTCCATTATTAAAGAAGCGATAGCAGGACATTTGGATATGCAAAATTCGGTCAGGCAGAGTCGGCATGGATTTATGAAGGGGAAGTCATTTTTGACAAATTTGCTGGAGTTCTTTGAGGATGCAACGAACAGGGTGGATAAAGGGGAACCAGTGGATGTGGCGTATTTGGACTTCCAGAAGGCATTTGACAAGGTGCCACATAAAAGGTTACTGCACAAAATAAAAGTTCATGGGGTTGGGGGTAATATATTAGCATGGATAGAGGATTGGCTAACTAACAGAGAACAGAGAGTCGGGATAAATGGTTCATTCTCTGGTTGGCAACCAGTAACTAGTGGGGGGGTCGCAGGGATCAGTGCTGGGACCCCAACTATTTACAATCTATATTATCGACTTGGAAGAAGGGACAGAATGTAACGTAGCCAAGTTTGCTGACGATACAAAGATGGGAGGAAAAGCAATGTGAGGAGAACACAAAAAATCTGAAAAAGGACATAGACAAGCTAAGTGAGTGGGCAAAAATTTGGCAGATGGAATATAATGTCGGAAAGTGTGAGGTCATGCACTTTGGCAGAAAAAAATCAAACAGCAAGTTATTATTTAAATGGAGAGAGATTGCAAAGTGTCGCAGTACAGCAGGATTTGGGGGTACTTGTGCACAAAACACAAAAGGATGGTATGCAGGGACAGCAAGTGATCAGGAAGGCCAATGGTATCTTGACCTTTATTGAAAAGGGGATGGAGTATAAAAGCAGGGAAGTCTTGCTACAGCTATACATGGTATTGGTGAGGCCACACCTGGAATACTGCGTGCAGTTTTGGTTTCCATATTTACGAAAGGATATACTTGCTTTGGAGGCAGTTCAGAGAAAGTTCACTCGGTTGATTCCGGGGATGAGGGGGTTGACTTATGAGGAAAGGTTGAGTAGGTTGAGCCTCTACTCATTGGAATTCAGAAGAATGAGAGGTGATCTTATTGAAATGTATAAGATTATGAGGGGGCTTGACAAGGTGGATGCAGAGAGGATGGTTCCACTGATGGGGGAGACTAGAACTAGAGGGCACGATCTTAGAATAAGGGGTCGCCCATTTAAAACAGAGATGAGGAGGAATTTCTTCTCTGAGGGTTGTAAATCTGTGGCATTTGCTGCCTCGGAGAGCTGTGGAAGCTGGGACATTGAATACATTTAAGACTGAAATGGACATTTATTAAACTATAAGGGGTTATGGGGAGCGGGAAAAACGGAGCTGAGTCCATGATCAGATCAGCTTTGTGCATTGTCTGCTTGGAGGGTATGCAGTCAAACTGATGTGGATAAAAAAATCATCTTAATGCCAATCGAGAACTTTATATCCTCTTGTAAACAGTTACATTCACATTCGTCTGGAGAACTGTTGGAATGACCAATAATATTCAAATAAATCTTGAAACCGGAAGTTTATTTGTCTCCCAGGTTGCATTTTAGAAAAGGGAATTATTTTTGCTAAACATGTGTCAATGTTTTAAAATGTATATTTTCTTTTTTGTAATTAACAGGCACATGCTTGCCCGGTTAATTTTGAGGCCACTCGACAGCATCAGATTATGGAAGGCATGAGACAAAAGGACGAAATGTTTCACGATTATATTAAAAATTTGAATGAAGAAAAGGCTGTACTTGCCAGAATGAAGTGTGATGAATTAGCAACAAAGAAGTACTTCCAAAGGAAATTTCAGGAGATGGAACATGAAAAATTGATGGAAGAAGCAATTTTAAAGGTAAACAAATTGCTAGAGTTTTTACTTGAATTTTATTATGTATTAGTCATTATTTAATAGTTTTTGATTTGTAAGGACTGCATTCATTATCTGAAATAGGATCTCCTAGTGTTTTCTAAGGAATTCTATAAATAAGGCTGATTTTTTTAAAGTCTTCAGGCAAACACTATCTTTTGTTATCATTCTGGTGTTACACAGCATTCAGCCACATGGCAGTAATCAGACTGGTGCATTTAAAAGTACTTCCACTCTTGAATAACTTGTGCTTCACAAATATACATAAGGAAAAGGAATACTGAGGCCAAGAAGGAGGAGATTAGGAAAGCGGCCAAAATATTAGTCGGAGATGACTCTTGAGGATTTGAGAGGTAGGAGCAAAGAGATTTCAGAAGGGAGTTTCAGACAGTGGGACCAAGATAGTTGAAGCTTTGCCACCACGGTGACAAAGCAAGTGGGGATGCATGGAAATGAAAGGAACCGAATGTTCTGGAGGGCATATCGTGCTGGTAGCAATTGCAGAAATAGGCAGGGCAAAGCTATGGAGGGATTTATAAAGGAGACAAGACTTTAAATGTAATGTGTCAGGGGACTGGGAGCCAGTGCAGGTTAACAAGGACAGGGCTGCTGGGTAAGTGAGACTTGGTGCTGGACAGGACACAAACGGCTGAGTTTTGCACAATCTGGTGGAGGATGGGAGACAGAAATAAGTGGTCTTGGTGATGGATAGGGTTTGGGCTTTAAAGCTCCGTTTGGGATCAAACATGGTGCCAATATTGCATATCATTGCTTGCTGCAGGGCTATAGCGTCTATTTCTGTCAGCGATGTTGAACCAGCAGCACCAGTTTAAAAATTAGGATTTGAGGAAAACACTTTTGTGTTTTCAGAAGAAATGATGGTACTCTAAGATTACACACTTCATTCTCTAGTCTGTATGCGTAAAGCTGTTCTTAATGTTAGCTGTTATTTATGGAGAAAGAGTCAGACTGAACACTGAGCTCAAAGTAAAGTGTGACCGAAGTCTTTTATTGCAGGTCTCCAGAGTGCCTCACCAACCTGTGAGGCCTCCTTAAATACCTGTGCTCCCAAGGGATTATAGGATCCCTTGGGACTCCAGGGGATGAGCCCGCTGGTGTCTGTACAGAGTAAATACAAGTGTACATATATAACATTAGCACTCATACATTCACCTTTATGGGTGGAATAAATAATTTTCTCCATAAGGCAGAGCATGATTCAGATTTTATAGCTAGACATTGGCCCGAATTTTGCCGTGGGTATGACAGTGAGTACACCGTCCAACTACCTTTGAAATCCACCTCCAGTTCGGGATTTAAGCGCACGTGCTAAATCTTGAACTTGCGGTCTATCAACGTATGCGTTGACAGGCCATCTTCTCCGCCACCAAAAACCTAATTGCTGCCGCATAGTTGGACTATTTGACCAGCAATTATGAACAAAAATTTTATGGCCTGTTTCCACAAAGTAAGGGGATACCCATCGTGGAAAAAATGCTTTCTTTAAAAATTAAATGACATCCTGGAACATTTAAAGGCTTTAATGAGAAGCAATCCTAGTGCATGTTGAAGCTGCTGTTTGTTTGTTTATTTATTTATTTAATATTTACATTTCATAATTTTCTGCACAGTGCATAGTATTTGTTTAGAAGTGGGAATTATGAATAATGATTTGAATTCCCGCGATAAAAGCTAAATCTATGTATTTTAAAGGTTGTAGTAATTTAAATGAATGAAAGACAATCTGTTTCCTGATTGGAGGACCAGGCTCACGTGATCCCAGGTACGCCTCTGCACAGGCTGCATTCCTGGGATCCGTGGGCCATTACGCTGCCCTCCTACTCTCAGCGTCGGAAGGCAAGTTTACGCAGGTGGGCCGCCAGCAGTTAGGTATGTATTATTTTCACAGGTTGGTAGCGTACTCCAGAGGAAGCTGCTGACCGCAAATGTTGGAGAATTTCCGTGGGGTTTCTCGTAATCTCCCTCCATAACTTATACGAGAGAATAGCAGAACCCTTGGAGAAACATGTAAACGGTTGTTTTTAAACATTTATGATGATCTCCTGGAGTTCTGCTGATTATGATGGGAGATCGGGGAAAACACCATGGCAATTCCTGGTGTATTTTTTTTTAGAAATCGTAGTGAGGGATTTCACTCCTAATTTTAATCCATTCTCTACTGGATTTATCCTTGTTTTGAGTTCACTTGAGTTTCTGGCTTTCAGGAAGTTCACTATTAAGATGGTCAGTGTTTAAGGTAGTCGGTTTTAATTATGAGTGGTAGAGACACTGCAGGGTCTCTTGACCAAAGAGGGGAACAATCACCTTGTGTTTCTACACTTGATTGTTATCCAGTGACTCCTGCTGGAATGTGCATGTAAGTGGACATTTCGTGAGGGTAGTCTTGGGCTTTATGATTCCCCCCCCCCCCCCCCCCCCCCGCATTCAAATAGTCTGACCGTGCTAACTGTCTAGCCTTGTACATGGATGGGCTCCCAAACCTGTGGCATCATTCCCAGCATGTCAGCACTTGTGAGAGAGGAGAGAAAATAGGGGGTGGGGGGGAAAATTTAGTTACACCTGTGAGTTTGTAGGATGATAGTAAAATGTAGAGGGGAGAAACACTTTTTTTGTATATGAATTTATTGTATTTTTTTTTTCGAAGTACTTTTTACTCTTTGGTGGGACTCCTCATGCCAACCACCATCTGTAGCCTAGCTCCCTGGCTCCACTTGTGTTATCCTGAGATTGGCCACTATACGGCATACGATAGCTGTCGTGATTCTCCATCTGAACATTGCTTTTTTCTTTCCAGTATGGCAGTGCCCACTGTCTGTTTGGTGCTTTCCTGCTGCAATGCTGACAAGGTTGTAAAAGGGGAATTCTGCAAATGTAATTCAGGAAAGATTGACTTTAATCTCCGATTGATTTGTGGATTGAGAAAAAAACTTTTGTTTCAATTAAGCCGTCTCGTACAGTCAGATCACACAGTAATATTTTGTACCACAGAAACACAAACATTTAAGCCCCTAATGATGAGCATTTAAATTTAATGTCTAATATGTTATTTTGTCTGAGTACAAAGTCAATTCTTGAGGATTTTAATTATGCACTCTGCTGTAATCCAGACAATTTTTACCTAGTTCTGACAGTTCTAAAAAAAATGTGTAACTATAATGCCACAACCCAACCATGTCCCAGGTAAATAATCTAGGATTGGTAGAGATTTAGCATGTTCTTCATTGTCGAGAAAAGGCGCTACCATAGAATCATAGAATGATACAGCACAGAAGGAGGCCATTCTGCCCATCACTAAAAGAGCTATCCAATTAGTCCCACTCCCTGGCTCTGCGCCCATAGCCCTGCACTTTTTTTCCCTTCAAGTATTTATTCAATTCCCTGTTTCATCCAATTCCAGGTAATGTTACTATTGAATCTACTTCCACCACTCTTTCAGGCAATGAATTCCTAATCACAACTCACTGCATTTATTTTAAAAATCCTCATCTCTCCTCTGGTTCTTTTGCCAACCGCCTTAAATCTGTGTTCTCTGGTTACTGACCCTTCTGCCACTGGAAACAGTTCCTCTTTAGTTACTCTATCAAAACCATACATAGTTTCAAACACCTCTATCAAATCTTCTCTTAACCTTCGCTGCTCTAAGGAGAACGACCCCAGCTTCTCCAGTCTCTCCACATAACTGAAGTCCCACGCCTCATTTTCCTGCCAAAAACTTTGCTTTCTAGGATAGAAAAGGTCACTAATTTCTGCAGGGATCTGACTGTGCTTCTGTCTCTTTTTTTTTACCCTAAATATTAAAAAGCTCCTTAATATTAAACAAAACAAAAAAAAATTGTAATAAACATGGTTATTGTTCTGTTCTCCAAATTAAAAAGAGGATATTAAATACGATTATAAAGCTAGGAGCTAAATGCATGCCTGATCCCTTAATTGTTAATACCCTGTACAATCTTAGATTATTTTTTCTTGCAGTAGACTGGAATTACTCGCATCACTGCCATATTGAACCTGAATGCCCTTGTTACACAAGAATTGAGCAGGCATAGAGGAGGTGCAGAGCACAAAGGTTTTACGAAATGATGACTTACACAAAAATGTGGTCTTGAATATTGGTAACGTTAGCCTAATCTTTCTGGTGAACACTTTTTAAAATCCTTGGCCAAAGTATTGACGAGAAAATTACAATCTATCCTAACTCCTCTGGTTACAATGGGTCCAACTGTGTTTTTTATAAAGGGCCTGTTGTTTTGTGTAGACTCTGTTTATTATAATTAATTACATGTCCTGGAGCAAATTGACCTTCATCTCTGCTGCAAATGCTCCTGACACAGCTGATTGGGTGTTCCAGTTTTTTTTTTATGTGCTCTTTGGGTTGATATTGCAAAATGGATTCAAATCTTTAATATCTCCAACTGCTAATGTTTTGCCCTTTTCAGCATGTCTCCTGTGTGGAGGGACTTTAATTATTGAACTGTCAGAAAATTTAGGAGAGACCCATTTATAGCAGTGATGGGCAGATACTGAATCTTCTTGTCTCTAATGCTACCCGATGGGCATCCAGGACAGGACTGGGTCGAGATCTGTGGGATTTCCATTGGGGGTGCTGCTTGACAGTTAACTATAGCATCAGTACAGCACTCCACAGCTGTGTATAGAAGCCTGAAATAGTAGACCTCACTGGAGTGGGAAAATAAATTAAAATACAAGTTTGCCCTTTTGAGTAGGAGCTTTCCTTAACTTTTTCTCCAAGTATTTATCCAATTCCCTTTTCAAGGCTACTAATGAATCTACACCCACTACTCGATCAGGCAGTGCATTCCAAATCCTAACCACTCTTTGCATAAAAATGTTTCCTCATGTTGTCTCTGGTTCTTTTGCCAATCGCTTTAAATTTGTGCCATGTCGTTATCGACCCTTCAGCCATTGGAAACAGTTTCAGTTTATTTACTCTATTTAAAATCTTCATGATTTTAAACATCTCTATCAGATCTCCTCTTGGCCTTCTCTGCTCTAAGGAGAACAATCCCAGTTCGTGGGGAGCACAAACACTGGCATGGCTCTATTGGGCCGAATGCTCTGTTTCTGTGCTGTAAATATTTTGTAATACTACAAGTTAAAGGTTATATAACTTTTCCTCTTTTAATTTAAAATAAGTCAGTGGAAATAAATTACAGGGGAGCCTTCAATATCCTTCATAATGGAAGGATTTCCCTGGTAGATTTTGGAAATAAGCATTAATTGAAAGTCCCCAAATGTTGGTCATGCATGTATGGTACAGCAATGCCTAGCCATAGGAAATAAGATAATTACAGCATAAATAACATAATTTAGTTTTGAGGTTGATTTATTTCAGACAGGAGGAGACTGGTGCTGGGAAAATTCCAGCAAATAATCAGGAAGGTGGATAATTGGAATGGTGATAAGAGGTTCCACGATATAAATGTTTCAATATAACTTGCTAATAGTCAATAAAACAAAATGTAGTTCAAGTGCATACCAGTATAACATTGAATTGGATTGATAATCAATCCCCCTTAGCATCTTGTATGTTTCGGTGAGATGTTTGACAAATTTGCTGGAGTTCTTTGAGGATGTAACGAGCAAGGTGAATAAGGGGGAGCCAGTGGATGTGGTGTATTTTGATTTCCAGAAGGCATTTGCTAATATGCCACATAAAATGTTACTGCACAAGATACAAGTTCATGGGGTTGGGGGTAATATATTGGCATAGATGGAGGATTGGCTAACTAACCAAAAACAGAGAGTTGGGATAAATGGGTCATTTTCCGGTTGGCAAACAGTAATGAATGGGGTGACGCAAGGATTGAGGCTGGGGCATCAACTATTTACAATCTATATTAATGACTTGGATGAAGGGACCGAATGTAATGTAGCCAAGTTTGCCGATGATACAAAGATGGGTGGGAAAGCAAATTGTGAGGACACAAAAAATCTGCAAAGGGATATAGACAGGCTAAGTGAGTGGGCAAAAAATTGGCAGATGGAGTATAATGTGGGAAAATGTGAGGTTATCCACTTTGGCAAAAAAAATAGAAATGCAAATTATAATTTAAATGGAGAAAAATTGCTAAGTGCTGCAGTGCAGAGGGACCTGAGGGTCCTTGTGCATGAAACACAAAAAGTGAGTATGCAGGTACAGCAAGTAATCAGGAAGGCAAATGGAATGTTGGCCTTTATTGCAAAGGGGATAGAGTATAAAAGCAGAGAAGTCCTGCTACAACTGTACAGGGTATTGGTGAGGTCACACCTGGAGTACTGTGTACAGTTTTGGTCTCCGTATTTAAGGAAGAATATACTTGCATTGGAGGCAGTTCAGAGAAGGTTCACTAGATTGATTCTGTAGATGAGGGGGTTGACTTATGAATAAAGGTTGAGCAGGTTGGGCCTATACTCATTGGAGTTCAGAAGAATGAGAGGTGATCTTATCAAAACATATAAGATAATGAGGGGGCTCGACAAGGTGGATTCAGAGAGGATATTTCCACTCACGGGGGAAACGAAAAATAGGGGGACAGTCTCAGATTAAGGGGCTGCCCATTTAAAACTGAGACGAGGAGAAATTTCTTCTCTGAGGGTTGTAAATCTGTGGAATTCGCAGCCCGAGAGAGCTGTAGAGGCTGGATCATTGAATATATTTAAGGCGGCGATCGACAGATTTTTGAGAGATGAGGGAATAAAGGGTTATGGGGAGCAGGCAGGGAAGTGGAGCTGAGTCCATGATCAGATCAGCCAGGATCTTATTAAATGGCAGAGCAGGTTCGAGGAGCCAAATGGCCTACTCCTCCTCCTATTTCTTTTGTTCTTATCACCTTTCATTCTTCTAAACTCCAAAGAATATCTGCCCAGACAACTCAATCTCTCCTCATAGGCCAACCATCTCATTCCAAGAATCAATCTCGTAGACTGATGCTCCATTTACACAAATAGGACCACAATGGTATTAAAGCTGTACAATTTTAGGAAGGGCATGAAGGCTTTCGGGAGAATACAGAAGAGATTTACTAGAATAGTTCCAGGGATGTGGGATTACAATTACGTGGATAGACTGGAGAAGCTAGGGTTGTTCTCCTTCAAGCAGAGAAGGCTAAGAGGAGATTGATAGAAGTATTTAAAGTCATGAAGGATTTGGATAGAGCAAATACAGAGAAACTCTTTCCAAGGGTTGATAACCAGAGGGGACAGATTTAAGGGGATTGACCAAAGAACCAGAAGCAACATGAGTAAAAACTGGAATGCACTGCCTTATGGGGTGGTGGATACAGATTCAACAGGAGCTTTTGAAAAGGGAATTGGATAAATACTTGAAACTGAAAAAAATTGCAGGGATATGGAGAACGAACGGGAAGTGGCGTAGCTCGATGGGCTGAATGGCCTCCTTCTGTGCTGTACTATTCTATAATTAGAAATTTTATTTTGAAGAGCCTGTTTTACTTTGTTTTTACATATGTGATTCTTGGGCTTTATTGTCCCTGACTCATAGGCCGAAAAAAGAAAAATACTGAGGATTAAACAGCTGGAACAAGAGGAGAGGATCTCCAAGGAACTAGAAAGAATAAAGTATGAAAAACTAAAAGATGAAAAAATGAGACAGCATATCAGAGAAAACAGGTAAGGGAAAGAAAGATGTAAAATTTATACATTGTCTCATCACATTCTCGAAGTGCTTCAGAACGAATTAATTACCTCTGAAGCGTAGTTCATTGTTGTTATGATGACTAAGGTAATCCCAAAGGAGGAAATTGAAATGTAAAAAAAAATTGAATGACCAGATACAAGTTGTTAATATTGTATAGAGATTGAAACTGCAGTTTTTTTTGGATGAGTCATGGTCACAAATGAGGCTAATTAGGTAACCGACTGATTCACGAATAAGTATTAAATGTAAATTTTCAGGCAGCAGATGCTGGTAATGGTTCTGCTATTTACAGCTCCACTAGATCCATCTTTTGATTCTTTACTTGTTCCATTACGAACCCCTTTGTGTGGCACTTTGGTCCCTTTGGTCATTTAATCATTCCTGCATTCCATCCTATCGCAGACCTCCCCTCCTCCTCTTCCTCCACCGGCCCCTCCCCCTGACCATTCCCTGTATTTACTTAAAAACTGTTACATTGTATCACATTGTGTTTACAGCACAGCAACAGGCCATTTAGTCCAACAGGTCCATGTTGGCATTTACGCTCCACATGAGCCTCCTCCCACCCTTCATCTAATGCCATCAACATATAGAAACATAGAAAATAGGTGCAGGAGTAGGCCATTCGGCCCTTCGAGCCTGCACCGCCATTCAATGAGTTCATGGCTGAACATGCAACTTCAGTACTGCTTTCTCGCCATACCCCTTGATCCCCCTAGTAGTAAGGACTACATCTAACTCCTTTTTGAATATATTTAGTGAATTGGCCTCAACAACTTTCTGTGGTAGAGAATTCCACAGGTTCACCATTCTCTGGGTGAAGAAGTTTCTCCTCATCTCGGTCCTAAATGGTTTACCCCTCATCCTTAGACTGTGACCCCTGGTTCTGGACTTCCCCAACATTGGGAGCATTCTTTCTGCATCTAACCTGTCTAAACCCGTCAGAATTTTAAACGTTTCTATGAGATCCCCTCTCATTCTTCTGAACTCCAGTGAATACAAGCCCAGTTGATCCAGTCTTTCTTGATATGTCAGTCCCGCCATCCCGGGAATCAGTCTGGTGAACCTTCGCTGCACTCCCTCAATAGCATGAATGTCCTTCCTCAAGTTAGGAGACCAAAACTGTACACAATACTCCAGGTGTGGCCTCACCAAGCAAGGCCCTGTACAATTGTAGTAACACCTCCCTGCCCCTGTACTCAAATCCCCTCGCTATGAAGGCCAACATGCCATTTGCTTTCTTAACCGCCTGCTGTACCTACATGCCAACCTTCAATGACTGATGTACTATGACACCCAGGTCTCGTTGCACCTCCCCTTTTTCTAATCTGTCACCATTCAGATAATAGTCTGTCTCTCTGTTTTTACCACCAAAGTGGATAACCTCGCATTTATCCACATTATACTTCATCTGCCATGCATTTGCCCACTCACCTAACCTATCCAAGTCACTCTGCAGCCCCATAGCATCCTCCTCGCAGCTCACACTGCCACCCAACTTAGTGTCATCTGTAAATTTGGAGATACTACATTTAATCCCCTCGTCTAAATCATTAACGTACAATGTAAACAGCTGGGGCCCCAGCACAGAACCTTGCGGTACCCCACTAGTCACTGCCTGCCATTCTGAAAAGTACCCATTTACTCCTACTTTTTGCTTCCTGTCTGCCAACCAGTTCTCAATCCACGTCAGCACACTACCCCCAATCCCATGTGCTTTAATTTTGCACATTAATCTCTTGTGTGGGACCTTGTCGAAAACCTTCTGAAAGTCCAAATACTTTCTATTCCTTTCTCCCTCATATGTTTAGCTCCGTTCCCATTAAATGCATCTATACTAGTTACCTCAATTACTCCTTGTGGTAGCGAGTTCCACATTCTAACCACTCTCTGGGTAAAGAAGTTCCTCCTAAATTTCCTATTGGATTTATTGGTGACTATTTTATATTTATGGCCTCTAGTTCTGGTCTCTCCCGCAAGTGGAAACATCTTCTCTACCCTATTTAGCTCTTTCATAATTTTAAAGACCTCTATTAGTTGACCTCTCAGTGATCGGGATCTGGAATATTAGGTCCTTCATTGAAACACCTGTGAACTCATCCCTTTTTGGCGTGGAACCAAGTCATCCTCGCTTCGAGGGACTGCCTATGATGATCTCAGTGTTCCAGTTTCTAGATAGATATAATCTTTTCTGATAGGTATAACCTCTCAGTTCCGGTAACATTCTAATAAATCATAAAGTCATTTATAAAAAGTATATAGTGCCTCTATATACTTTTTATAATATGGAGACCAGAACTGTTCACAGTATTCCAAGTGTGGTCTAACCAAGGGTCTATACAAGTTTAACATAAACTTGATTTTTAATTCTATCCCTCTAGAAATGAACCCTAGTGCATTGTTTGCTTTTTTAATTGCCTTATAAACCTGCGTTGTTACTTTGAGTGATTTGTGTATCTGTCCCCCTCCCCAGATCCCTCTGCTCCTCTACCCCGATTGGGGACGGTAACCAGCTGGGGTCGGGACTTTCTATACCTGGTGCAGAAGTTCCGCCCCGCCGCTGAATTGGATTTATTTACCCTCAAAGGAAGTGGAGCACAATCTCGCGTGCCAAAACAGAGTGCCAGGCTGCCTGATGGCGGTCCAGACCACGCGAGGGCTGATATACTGGAGCCGACCCAAGAGTCATCAAACCAGTAAAGATGGCAATGCTGGGCATTGGCACCCTCCGTCCCGAGAGCGGATTTCGGCCAGCTTCGTGACTCGTGGCTGTAGCAGTGCCTCCGCAAACTCACGGGCAATTTCCCAGGAGCCGACGCTAACGGGCCTCTAAAACGGGGCAATTTTGCCCCCTTATTTTCCAACGAGTATGTTGTTTCCTTATTCTTCCTACCAAAATGTTCCACCTTACTCTTTTCTATATTGAGGTTCATTTGCCAATTACATGTCAATTCTGCAAGTTTAATGAAGTCTTCCATGATTTTGTTGCATTCTACCTCTGTATGAACTACGCCCCCCAATGTGGTTGTGTCCGCAAATTCTGAAATAGTACTTTCGATTCACAAGTCCAAATGGTTTATGTAAACAGTGAGCAAAGGTGGTTCCAGCACCAATCCTTATTGACCACCACTTCCCACCTATTGCCAGTCTGAGTAACTACATTTAATCTGCAAGACATATCTTAATTAAGACAGGTTTTAGCCTGTAAGATTTGTGTATTTTCTCTGCCTTTTACAGAGTTCGGACTTATGAGACAAAACAACACACAGACTTGGGTGGTTTCTTTTCTCACGCCAATCCAGGGGTTATCTTTACTTACAATCAAAAGAAATACAAGTAATTATGATAGCATCAGATGCACAATAATTTCGAATTATTAGCCCAACCTATCCCGTTAAAGTACTTCTTAACATTTAAAAATTGCCTATTTCCTTAGTGATTTTTTAAAAAGACACACAAGAGTTAACTCCAGCCGTGGTTAGCGATTGTAAGACTTAATCCCCTGATTCTCTTGGCGACCGACCAGGTCACCACTCACTTGACTGTGCTGACTTCACGTTTCACAGCCATTTTTTAATAACCCTTTTCTGGGATGTTTGTCCACCATGTACATAATTGTCTAAGTTTGAACAAAGGAATATTCTTAAACAAATCCTTCCCATGATTAGGTCTTCTCATTTCTTATCACCATAGTTGCAGTTTTAGACAATTCAAGGACGTGTTCTTGCAGCTGTGAGATGTTAAAACTCATGAGAAAGTCTTGAATTTTGAAAGCCTTTTGGGTCACTAAAAATGGTCAACCCACGTTTTAGCTATCTTGGAGCAGTTTGCAAGCACAGTTATTAGCAGAAAATAAGACGACAAAAAATGCTGTAGTCTTACAAACCCTCGTCTCTGTTTTCTGTTTTGGAACCAACTTGTTATCCATTCTGCTACTTGTCCCCCGACTCCACATGTTCTGACCGTAGTCATGAGTCTACTCTGCGGAACCAAATATATTAAGTTTACTGCATTACCCTTCTCTACTTCTTCAAAGAATTCAATAAGGTTGGTCAACCATTACCTTCCCTTTTGAAATTTGTACTGACTACTCTTTATTATATTTTCAATTTCTAGTTGTGTTTCTATTTCATCTTTGAATAAAGATTCCATTATCTTTTTACCACCAACATTAAACTAATTGTTCTATCTCCTTTTTAAATATAGGAATCACATTAGCTGTCCGCCATTACTCTGGAGTTATTTCCTTTTCCAATGATTTTTTACAGATTCATAATAGTGCATCTGCTATCTCTTCCCTAACTTTTTTAATATGCGCAGATGCATTCCATCCGCATTAGGGTTTTTATCTTCTCTAAGTTTGATTAGTTTCTCAATTATACCCCCTTTCTATCTTAAATGTGTTGATATCTTTTTTGTAAATCTCTCGTAATGTCATATCCACCATGTTAGTCTCCCTGGTAAATACTATTTACCAGGGAGACTAACTAAATGCCATTCCACTGTCATTACCTGTGAGTTTATTGTGTGTATCCCTTAGTGGATCTATCCCTATCGTGATTTTTCTTTTGTTTTTTGTTCATTCCTTGATAATTTAATTTCATAGTTTCTCATTACCTTCGAAATTGTTTTTTTGATTTCTTTCTTAACCTTTTTGTATTTCCTTTTGTCATCCTCTCCTTTGATGAAGGAAGAAGTTAGTTACATCTCTAACTTCTTCTAGTTCCCACGCAAGGTCATCAGCCTGAAACGTCAACTCTCTTTCCTACATTACAACAGTGGCTACACTTTAAAAGTATTTCATTGGCTATAAAGGGTTTTTGGACGCCGGTGGTTGTGAAAGGCGCGATATAAATCCAAGTCTTTCCGTCTTTCCTTCTCCACAGATGTTGCCTACCCTGCTGAGTATTTCCAACGTTTTCTATTTTCATTTCAGATTTCCAGCATCTGCAGTACTTTTCTACTTTACATTTCATCAAAAGCAGTTTAATTTTTTAGCAGTATAGTTTTGCATCATTGTACAGATTGTACCTCTTGGGTGCCGGACCAAAGAATTTGCCAAACCACAGGAGGTCAACAGGTGGCAATGCTGCTGACAACGACCCGGACATGTTCTGCGCATGCACTGCGCAGAAGCCTACTGCGCAGCATTTAGTCGTCCAGAAGACGAGAGAAGGGGTGGAGCAGAGAGAGAGAGAGAGACACACAGACGGACGGACGGCAGGTCCAGCTTCAGCGCCTTCCCTTCCCTTGTCTGGCCCGCTTAGCTCAACAAACAGCGCGGGACGCCACCCACGCCAAGACTGATGCCGGACAAGGGATGCTTCCGGACTAAAGAGTTCCGGACTGGAGAAGTATAACCTATACCAAAATCAGGTGAAGTTGCTTCTTCCTCAATATGCAAACAAATATTGCTGCCCGCCAGCCCCCCCCCCACCCCCCCAAAAAAAGAAACAGTCCTTTTTACAACACCTAGCTTATTGGGGTCGAGTATGTACGGTTGTTCCCAATTTTCAAGATGTATTTGCTGCCAGTATTCCTATTGTACATACGATGACCCAGTACTATACATCATCTTGCAATTCTGCAGTCAGTAATTCTCCTTTCTTTGCCAAAACATTCACTGTGAAGACTTGTGGGCCATGGCTATTGCTTTATATTGTGGTATGGGACCAAAACATTTTTGGTGAAAGACAGACAAAATTCAGCCCAATATAACATTTCACTCTGATAGTGTTGTTATGCTACTTGGTTTACTTTTCATATGATTACTTATTATGTTAGTTATTCTTGTGTTTCTGCATATCCAAATTAGTATTGAACTTCGTGAGTTGGAAGCCAAGTTGAAAGCCGCTTATGTGAACAGAGAAAGAGCTGCCCAGATAGCTGAAAAAGAAGCAAATCGCTTTGAGAAGATAGTAAGTACTGTGCTTAAAAGATGGGTGTTCATAGGTGAGTAATAAAAACCTCTCTGAAAGAAGGTGCTGCACAGCTATAAGGATTTTGGGTTGGGAGACCAGAAATCATGTATTTATTCCCTAATAGACTGATTCCAGTTTACGCATTCATGTTATGTTGCATGCTTTAATGAACCTGTTATACTTCTGGCAGCTCCAGGGAATTATACGCCTCCTTGGCCTCTGACTTCGTTTTTTTTTTAAAAGGTTGTGACAATGAAACAAAGTCCATATTAATCCTAAATATAGCGAAAATAAATGCTAATTCTTGACAATAATTCTGCTCACCCTGACTTTCTTGCCCCCTTTATGGGCCCAAATTTGCCCAGGAGTTGCTCTGTTTTTTTTTGGAGCCACTGGATTTTTCTGGAGTATCTTAAAAATCCCCATTCAGCACATTCAATTTGCGCCAGTGTAAATGAGTTAGGATTTTTTTTAGTTTAGTTTTTTTTTCAAAAGGGGGCATTACCAGCCACCTACGCCAAATTTGCCCAGGAGCAACTCCTGGTCAAGTTTGGGGCCCATTTAAGCCACTTTGCACAGTTACTTGTTGCTCCAAACTAACTTAGGCCAGCGTATGTGGTCACTTGTGGCCGCACAGAAAACCCTCGCGGAGAGTTAAGAAATCAGCGCAGGTAGGTACTTAATGACTTGACTAAAGAACGTGAATAGGATCAAACAGCTATCTAGGACATATGACAAACTTCGCAAAGTTAATTTACTATACAACAGAAGCATTCATGGAAACTTAAACCACAAAAATAAAAGAAGAGACAAAACATATTTACATAACTTTTTTTATTTGGATATTTTAAAACAATAATCATCAATGCACTACCCCCCCCCCCCCCCATCAAAACTCTCCTTCCCCCCCCCCCCCCCCCCAACCATCAAAACTCTCCTCACTAAACAAAGCACAACCATTAATAAATAAAACTCAAGTCCTACCTTGGCCCGGGAAGTCAGCTGGCCGGCTGGCCGGTGCGGGAGGCCACTTGGCCTGGGATAGGGGCGGGCAGAATAGCTTACTGCGCATGCGCGAAACCTCCAGTGCGCATGTGTTGAGCTGCTGGCACTCTTTTGAGCGCAGGGCCGTAGCTCCGCCCCCTAATTGAATTGCCACACCGCGCCAAGCCATGGGAGAGGCCACAGAGCGGCCAGAATGCGGGGACAATCTTTTGGCACCGTTTTTATCCGAGGAAGTCGGCGCATCTCACGTGAGTGCGCCGAAAAAACGGGTGGGCTAAATTTGGGCCCAATATCTTTACTTGTCTTTTTTTACTTTAACCTTACTTTAAAATTATTTCTAACCATACTTTCCACTTGTACTATCTGAACCCTTTGAAATATTTACGTTTTTCTTTGCTTCCCAGAAATCTACCATCCATTTTGGAAATGGAACACTCATTTCCATACAACAATAGCCTGTGATTTGGTTGAAAACTGGTTGCAAAGGCTAGTCTTCTAGTAAATCAGGACTAGAAGCCTACAAATTGCCATGGTTTGATTAAGTGCACAAGTATTATTTGAATAAAACTCTGCCACCGTTTTTTTTTTGCAAAATATGCTTTTATAATGCCTAACATTTTGGATAATGCACAATCTCTATGATATTAGAAAAATAAATCTTAATGTTTTCCAAGAACTAAAGTGTGATCTGTACAAAAAAAAAAGTGGCCTCTGGAGAAATAAAGATGATTGTCCTTTTAAACTAGAAACGAGAGGCTGAGATTGCTAAATTGATGAAGAAAGAACATGAAAAGGCCACATTGGAGGGGACCAAGGAGGAACTAAGACGTCATGAACAAGCCGTAAAGTATCAGCAGGATCTGCAACAGCAGCTTGATCAAAACGAACAAAGGAGACATGAAGCATATGATGAATTCCTAAAAGATAAACTACGGGTTGATGAAATTGTAAGAAACATCTATGATGAAGATCGAAGGTAATCTTTATTTAAACTAATTAGTGTTTCTTGAATTTTATCTAAAAAAAAAGATTTGTTTGCAAAATGAGGATATATTTCTATGTTTGACTAATCGTTTTTCCGAACGTAGTTTCCTATAAGGTTTTGATCATATAAAGCCTGTGGCACTGTTAGATTGCCTCTGGATGTCACTTGTATTTAAAGAATGAGATCAGTGTATTTAGTGGGAGAAATTGGATCTGATAGTGTCTGGAAAGGGTCATAAATTAATGTCAACACTTGTGCATTTCTTTTCAATATCGTCTCTCAAATGTATTTATAGTGAGCTTCTTATTGACCAATGCATCATCTGTGCTAAGTTGCTCCAGTTGAACGCAAGAATTATTGGCTAGGGAGGTGGAAAATGTCAACCAAGATTCCTCCTCCTGATTGCTATCCAATGACTTCTTGAAAATGTGTGTGCGGACATCAGGTGAGAACAAGTTCAGGCTTTGCACATGAAGAATAGCCGAGTGGTCAGATCGGGTACTGGAAGGCTATGATCACCTCAGAATCATGGCTATGATCACCTCAGAATCATAACTATAGCATTGAGCCAGCATCTTCAACAGAGGAGGGAGAAAAGTGCATTGAAAAAATAATATATTTTTATGAATTACATTTTTACAAAGTGTAATGAATAGGGTAGATCACACACCCTCTCCCGCCCCTTTCTTAAGTATAGATTTAGACTCTGGGAAAAGCATTTTTAATGAAGTCTCCAGAACTCTCATACTTAGTAAGTGAAGGCTTAACAGGCAGCCATTTGGAATGCCATAGCATAGGATGCACTTTCTCCGCCCTAGAACTCCACGCCGTGAACGTGAAGAGGTCAGGCGCAGGCAGCGGAAGGAACATGTGGCAAATCAGTGCCACCCCCCCCTTCCCCCGACGAATATCTGTCCCACCTGTGACAGGGTCTGTGGCTCTCGTGTTGGATTGATCAGCCACCAACGAACTCACTTTAGGAGTGGAAGCAAGTCTTCCTCGATTTCGAGGGACTGCCTATGATGATGATGCATAGCGTAGCCGTCAGTCAGTGGGAAGCTAGATCACAAAGTTGTTTCCACACCCCCTCTCCCCAATCTTAAAAGTAATGTATTGAAAGATCAAAAGAATCCTCACCAAGACATCTACTACAAAGCACGACAGCTGATCACGTTAACTCGTTACAAACAAATAAAAAGTTCAGCACTTTTCAAATCTGTGCTGTAGAAGTGTCCGGGTTCTAAACATTTTATAAAAACTGTAAACATTTGTTGTGCTGCCTCATTTTTGTTTGTGATATTAGAAATATACCTCTTGATAAGACTATTCATCATATCATCACTGTTTTCACTCCCTCTTTGTCCATAGGGACAAAGAAATGAAGATGCAGAAGATGAAGGAAACTCAGAGGTACGTTGAGGAGTTCCAGAAGAAACGAGCTGAATGGAAGAAAATGGAACGTGAAAGAATGGAAGCAGAGAACAGAAAAATTCTGGAATTTGCTAATACACAACAAGACAGAGAACAAGACCGGATGGCCAAAGTTCGAGAACGAGATGAACAGAAGAAAATATTGTACAAAAGGGTAAGATAAATTAGTTTGCTTAGTCTATCATGATGTACACATTATAAGTACTCTTGACTCTTTAAAATATAACTTCGAACAAATAACTGGCTTGTTTTTCACGATAGTTGGCTGAAGAAATTGAAAAGAAACAGCACGATCGTGAAGAAGTGGAGAATGTCAGAGAAGAACTGTACCTTGAAAAAGTAGAAGAGGCTCGCAGACAGCAAGAAATAGTTAGTATCAGTAAACTCTCATCACCACTTTATTTTTAAATTAAAAGTTGATTTGTTTGTTTCTGGCAGTACATCTATTGAGACAGTGCACTGAAAAGATGCAATAATTATATCTCAGTTAAAATAGTTATCAAATTGAGCCTGATACACTTGATCTTTTGCTATCCTTGGTATTTTCATCTCCTTGGCAAAGAAAATTGCTTTGTTCATCTGAATTCAACTTGGCCAAGTTAAGAGTTTGAAAATATTTTTACCAAAATGTATGTGTCATGATTCATTTTTTAGAATCCCAGTACCTGGATTTAAATTCCATACATAATTCTTTGGAAAGCTCGACAACATCAGATAATAATTGCCATAAGTGCCCATTATTTAACATTAGTAAGCAAGATTTCAACGGATGTCACAAAGCACAGGCTATAACCTGCAGGAAATGGGTGAAAAGATTTGCTGTTTGTTTTTAAAAAAAAAAAGTTTCATTCTATAATAAAACAAAAATATTAATTGCAGTGTAAAGATTGCAACAATCATCATCATAGGCAGTCCCTTGGAATCTAGGAAAACTTGCTTCCACTACTAAAGTGAGTTCTTTGGTGGCTGAACAGTCAAACACGAGAGCCACAGACCCTGTCACAGGTGGGACAGACATTTGTCGGGGGAAGTGTGGGGGTGGGATTGATTTGCTGCACGCTCCTTCCGCTGCCTGTGCCAGACCTCTTCACGCTCGCAGCGTTGAGATTCAAAGAGCTCAACGCCCTCCCGGATGCATTTTTTCCACCTTGGGCAGTCTTCGGCCAGGGTCTCCCAGGTGTCAGTGGTGATGTCGCACTTCATCAGGGAGGCTTTGAGGGTGTCCTTGTAACGTTTCCGCTGCCCACTTTTGGCTCGGTTGCCATGAAGGAGCTCCACGTCAAGCAATTGCTTGGGGAGTCTCGTGTCTGGCATGCGAACTAAGTGGCCTGCCCAGCGATACTGATCGAGTGTGGTCAGTGCTTCAATGCTGAAGATGTTAGCCTGGGCGAGGACACTGATGTTGGTGTGTCTGTCCTACCAGGGGATTTGCAGGATCTTGCGGAGACATCGTTGATGATATATCTCCAGCGACTTGAGGTGTCTTCTGTACATCGTCCATGCCTCTGATCCATACAGAAGGGTGGGAATTACTACAGCCCTGTAGACCATGAGCTTGGTGGTAGGTTTGAGGGCCTGGTCTTCGAACACTCTTTTCCTCAGGCGGCCGAAGGCTGCACTGGCGCACTGGAGGCGATGTTGAATCTCCGCATCAATGTCTGCCAATTCAATCAATGCAATAATATTGTTCACCTCGCTGACAGCTGCCCACAGAGTTTCTGTGGGCTTCTCAACATAGATTTCCTCTAATCCGGCATCTTTTCCAGCATGGTGCCCAATGTTCCCTTTGGCTGGGCAGCACTCTGAAGGTTCCGTGCAGCCGGCTTGCTGGTTTTTAAATAGAAAAACTGCGAATGCGCATTATTTTGAAAGGACCGCTCAGTCCCAAAAAGAATTACAGGGAACATTGGCGCTGCCCTCTACAGATGATCTGTGAGCAGAGGAAAAAACAGCAAAGCTAGAAACAGCGAAGCTTTTCAACAAATCAGATTAGAATCCTCACAGACATGCAATGTCCAAATCAGGAAGTATAAAGCAGGAAATATAAATTAGATTTAAATGATGTACAGAAAGCAAAATAAAGATTGGAAAATATAGATGGGATTAAGGGAGAGAGATAAAAAAGACAGAAAAAGTAAAATAAAAATTAAAAATTGTTTTTTAAATCTCCAACACACATTTTCTTCTGAGGGAATGAGTCTCACACTTGTAAAATTATCTTTTCAGGGCCGGAGAGAATGTTCAGCAGTAATTATCACGCCGTTAAAAACTGACTCTCCTAAATACACCAGCCCTAACTTTTTTTCAGTGTTTTTAGTGGCCAAGAACACCAAGTTCATGCTGTTGCAGTTATTTCAATACCGAGTCTATCGCCGAGGGCTGCAACAGGGCATCCTGTGGAGGAGCGGGTATCTCTGACAACAACTTCTGGATTTCTGTGTTTAACTGTGTGTGCAGACGCCAGATGTTGCTGTCCAATTTAGCCCATAATAACGGTGAGTGCTGATAGCCTCACCATTATTATTACTGCAGAATCTGGGCCAATATTGCCTACACTACTGCTACTTTACTAATCTTTTAATGTGAATTTTCAGAACATATCCAGTTTAAAAATTGCTTCATTTATATGCAGGGATGAAAAACAGGTGAGCTTGCAGGATGGAACCTGTATTCCCAACTACAGTGGTACCACACCTTGCTACTCCACCTCACTGTACAGTAAAGGTCAAACTATACTCAAAGGTAATGCAAAGAAGTGTCACATTTTAACATTTACTTGTACAGGCAGAGATAGAAAAGCAAATTCGGCAGCGTCTGGAATTGCAGAAGACCCACCAGGAGCAAATGGCTTTCAAACAGAAGCGTATGCAGGCAGAGAAAGAGGAGGAAGATGAGTTACGGAGGAAGATGATGGCCAAACTTGCAGAGGATGACCGTATTGAGCAGATGAATGCACAGAAACGACGTATGAAACAGCTTGAGCATAAGAAGGCTGTAGAGGAAATCATTGAAGATCGACGCAAACAATTTGCAGCAAACCAAGTACGTAATGTGCATTATTTAAAATGCAATTAATGTTTACACTCTCCCATTTTTGCCCATTTCATTAATAACACATTATGTAACACCTTGTTATTTAATAACTTTCTGTTTTGTGATTCTATTTTATTTCTTTTAGCAAGGCTACTATTTCATTATTAGAAAAATAGTCTGCACATTTGGAATGTAAAAATACATGTTTCTTGCTTTATACCAGGACCTACATTTTAGTAGGTTTTCATTTAAAGAGTGTAACATTTGACCAAGTTCAGTAGAGGCTCTAGTGCTCCATATTAACATAAGAAATAGGAGCAGGAGTAGGCCATACGGCCCCTCGAGCCTGCTCTGCCATTTAATACGATCATGGGCTGATCTGATCATGGACTCGGGTCCACTTCCCTGCCTGCTCTCCATAACCCCTTATCCCCTTATCGCTCAAGAAACTGTCTCTTTCTGTCTTAAATTTATTCAATGTCCCAGCTTCCACAGCTCTCTGAGGCAGCGAATTGCACGGATCCACAATCTTGTTTCATGAAGAGAAGTCCAAGAATTCATGTGTTCTGCATTCATGGCTTCCAATAAATTTTAATTAACTTTATTCTATAGGAACAGGAACTTGAAGCACGTCGTGAAGAAGAGAGGAAGGAGGCAGCTCTGCAAGCCATAATCGAGGAAGAAAGGCAGAAACTTCTCAAACAGCATGCCAATAAACTACTTGGTTACCTTCCAAAGGTATGTTAAGTGAGAAATCTTAGCAGTTTAGAAACTGAATTGGAGAATTTCAGAATTTCTAGTGTTTAGACTGTATTACTCAAAGATATTGACAAAAGAGCAGCTGTGAAGCATAATGCACCACTTTGCTTGACTGTGGAACTTTCTCCCAGACATTGGACACCTGAAACTCCAGTCACTACATGTATGAGATGAAGTGCAGTGCTAAGCACTAGCGCTACTGGAACATGTACAAGTTATGGAAGTCTGAGCCTTTCTGTCCTCAAACTACCTGGATAAAATTTGTGAGACATCTGTTTTTGTGATGGGTGTCTCCAACTGCACCCTGATATTGTTATTTTGCCTTGTTATTTTTCCACGACACGCACCATCTGTGTGGTGAAACAGTAGACAGGCAATTTGTATTGAAGACTTTCTATAGATTTCTACTTCTATTGTATCAGGTCTGAATTTTTCCTGCTCCTTTTTTACATGTTGATTTTAAATAACTTTAAATTCCACCTTTTTTAAAGGCCCTACTGAGACAAAAAAGTTGAGCAAATTAACACATTTGTTGCTACTTCCTCACAATCTGAGAGGAAATCGAAACCGAGCTTCATGGGGACAGAAGCTCAGCTGAAGAGAAGAGTCTTGGGTTTTTTTTAAATGTATAGGGGGAGATAGAAAGTCACAGAGGCTGAGGAAGGGAGTTCCAAAGGTTGAGGGTCACTGAGTGTGTAGTGGAGGAAACAGGGAAGAAGTAGATTAGTGCTGAAACTGGAGGGTGTGCACAGGGTTATAAGGAGGGTGAGTCTATGGAGGGATTTGAAGCTAAGGCCAAGAATCTTAGTCAGGTTGTGTTATTCCGAATCATTTTTATTTTATGAATGCTGAAAGTGGGAGGCAAGAAAGGAGAGGGTTGACGAAATCCAGCTGAGAGGTGACACAATTGTGGATTATGGTTTTGGCAGCAGAACAAAGGGAGGAGGCAGGTGATGTTGTAGATGTGGAAGAAATGATGTTGATGAGAAATCTGATGCAAGGAAGAAAGATAAGCTCATGGTTAAGCAACGTACCAATGTTCTGCACCTCTGGGCTACGGCTGAGCATGGAGATGGACTTGAGACCAGAGGCATAAAAACATTTTCAGGAGTTTGACGAATGGCTTTGGTTTTGACGACATTGAACTGGAGAAAAATTGGCTCATCTGGGTCGTCATCTTAGATGAGCAGTTTAAGGTGGTAGCAACAGCTGAGGGGTCACAGGAGGAGGTGGTGGGGTAGAGCTTGGTGCCATCAGCTGACCCCATGCTTGTGGATATTATCAAAATAAATATTGAAGGAGGGACCATATGGGGTACAGCAAAGCTGACTCTGGGCAGAGGAGGAGAAACCATTTGAGGCAATGCATTATCTACAAGTGCGACAAGTAGGAGAGCAGTGCCATGCAGGTGGACTGTGAAGGAACGATGTTGAAGGCAGTGGAGAGTTGAAGGAGAATGACCGTGAGCAACAGTTAGTCAAATATATTGATGGTGACTTTGGGCTGTGGGAAACATGCCTGATTTTATGGCTTTGTACAAGGAGCAGTGAGAAAGGCGGGAGTATAGTTGCTAGACCAGTGCAGTGCAAAACGCTAATAGTTTAGCCTCGGCAGGAGTTATACTCTGATGTGCAGCTGGCCTAAAATTAAATTTGAGACTTTAAAATTATCAAATTGTTCTGTTTGATTTATTAAGCTTTTTTTTAAAACAAAGGCAAATTGGTCTTGTTCAATGCAGGGGGCACAGCTGAAGTCAATGATTTGTGTTTCCTGTGTGATGTGGGAAGTCCTGCATGTTTTGTGTATTCACGATGACCACGTATGAGAAGTGCCGCTGACTGCTTGTGTTGAAGTTCAGTTTAAGGAGCAGCTAAGGACTATTGCACATGGAAGACGCGAGGGCTCCTGGAATGTAGATTCCAGGTGATCACCCTGCAGGGACAGAAAGTTAACAAAAAAATTCAAAGGCCAAAAAACTGCTAATACGGAATGATTTGAAATGATTTTACTTCTGTTTAAATACTCTTAGTTTATTGTTTGAACATAGCTAAGGTTATTGTTGCATGATCTTTTTTGCTGGTTAAGCTAATTACTTGTATGTATCTTTGAAAGGGCATATTTAAAGATGAACAAGAACTTGATCTGTTTGGTGATGCCTTTGGAGAAAATTTGAAGAAAGGAAGTGCCAATCTGTCTTCAGATGAAGGCTGGGATTGTTAGACCCGAACCCATCGCCATGTTTGACATCATATCATCTTTGTCTAAAATATGGCTGCACTGGCCAGCACACAATTACTTTTGGACGTAAATTTATATTGATATAAATTTTTTTATCAGAGTTGAAAATGTAACAGACTTGATTGTTAATGACATATTACACAAATAAATATTATAAATGACTATGAAATTTCTCATCTTTATGGAGAAGATACATTATGAAGACCAGTGGAATATAGTCTCTGAATTTTGCCCCTCGAGTTATCAGATCAGCAATTTCTGGAATTGAAGGATTTTACAAATTTAAGTTTTTCAATTTTTACAATACTGTACAGTATTATATACTTGGTTTTTTATTTGGTAAATTGATAGTTCACTGCATCTGAAAGCATGCAATGGGGAAAAAAATTAAGATACTAGACCAATGGAGGAATTATTAACTGAGCATCGTGCAATAGAGTAATGATAGATTACCATAATGTGGGCCCTAGTTTCTTTGAATGATCTGCATCCTCTACATATTAGAAGTAAAGCCTAGCTTGATTGGTTCCACATGTCTAGCAAGCACATAATGTTGAGGTTGTAGACGGGCAGTGTCTCATGTGGTCTCCTGGTTCCACATCACAACGGTATGTTCTATTGCAACAGTTCATTTTGATCGGAAGGAAACAGAAACTAATTACCTACAAAACCTTAACCCCCTCCTGAACTGGCCTTTCAACAGGGTTTTCTTGCAGGGTAATGTTCAGAAGTACAGTCTTGGGGTTCTGCCATGACCAGATCATTGGCTAAGAGCAGATCAACCAACCTTGAGATAATTCACTTCTATTTTCAAATATGCTGGTTGAAAGCAACATGTCAGCTGCTACAGCTATGACAAACATTGACTAACTTCAAATGACCTGTGTGGATGGTGAGGTAGGATCATGGTACGTGGCAGATGCACGTCATTCATGGAATGATGTATACTGCACAAGGTTGGTGATCAACATTTATATTTATTCTTAATTAAGCATCCGCCACACACTTTACCAAAGCAGTACAATTTAGAAACGGGGGCAGTAATACAATCTGCCTGGACAGATTGTCCCAAAACGTGATCAGTGAATATATGAGAATTACTCGAGGGGGCTGATGATGCCCCGAGACTGTTGCCCACTCGGCGTTGTGTATGCCTGTGCACAAAAGTGCTGAATTTGTCCAATAACTCAAAGTCAGCTCTTCTAAATATGTTTCTGGTGCTCTCGGTGACATGTTCATGATTTACTAATAGTTGATTTACTTAGGAGCAACCTTGCTGTTGCATGCTGTGCCAGAGATAGGCTTGAGATTCTTCTCATGCTACTTGGAGGTCTCGAATGTCTCTCTCTGTTCTGCAAGCAGCAGTTTGTGCAAAAAATGTTTAGCTTTGCCTGAAAATCTGACAGGAGGCTTATTCATAGTATGTCTATGGACCAGCATACTCTAGGAAATCAATTCAGCTCCTATATGGATGACATTAATGCACTCTGGAGTCTCATGTGAAATTGGATCTACCATATGTCAGTGAAGGTAGTCCATAAATTCTAATACAAATATGTATTTCTCTTATTTCACTTAAATATTTGCCTGAAAATTATTTTGCAGAATGGGAGGGTAAGAAAATAGGATTGTTATTTTGAAACAGACTTACCAAATTTCATCTATACTTAAAAACCACTAAAGAGTACCTTCAGTGTGGACCTATGGCATTTAACAGCCTCTACCTCTGACAACTGAGGGCATAGACCATTCACCCAATCCTTCCTCACATCTTCTGTAATAGTCATTATTGTGGAAAGAAGTAAAGAAAGACAGACTTGCATTTATATCTTCTCCTCTTAAGCAGTCCCTCGGAGTCGAGGATGACTTGCTTCCACACTAATATGAGTCACTGTTAGGATTGTCCATGAGTGTCCTGACGTTCCAGGTCCCGAACTTCATTTTAAAGGGTGGAAGATGTTTGCGCGTGAATTCTTTTAATGTGGGGTGGCTGTTGCACACCTGCTACCACACGGGCTTGACAGCAAGGTTTTGGTCCAATGGCTCTCTCCCTCGGTTTTAGCGAACACACTATAGGCCTCCCGACCTCACTGCTTGCATATGCTGCACCTTCCCTGGGCCCTCCTCTCGCTGCTGGTCCACACTGTGCCAGTCCTGGGCCACGACCCCCCGACCTCGCTGCTGGGCCCCGACCTCGCTACCCCGCTCCTCCTGACCTCGCTCCTGGGCCCCGTCCTTGCTGCACCTTCCCGGGCCCCGCTCTTTCTCGTAGGGCCTTTCACGACCACCGGACGTCTCAAAGCGCTTTACAGCCAATGAAGTCCTTTTGAAATGTAATCACTGTTGTAATGCAGGAAACGCAGCAGCCAATTTGCACACAGCAAGCTCCCACAAACAGCAATGTGATAATGAGCAGATAATCTGTTTTTGCAATGTTGATTGATTTGAAGGATAAATATTGGCGTGGACACAGAGGATAACTTTCCTGCTCTTCAAAATAGTGCCATGGGTTCTTTTATGTCCACGTAAGAGAGCAGACGGGACCTCGGTTTAACATCTCATCTGAAAGAAGGCACTTCAGACAGTCCAGCATTGCATCAGCACTGCACTGGAGTGTCAACCTAGATTTATGTGCTCAAGTCAAGTAAATCGGGGGGTTTCAATAGGAGACTTCTGACTGCGCTGGTCCTTTCAACAGGGTTTTCATGCAGGATAATGTTCAGAAGTAAAGTCTCCCCAATCAGAATCCAAAGTTAAACTTGAGGTTCTGCCATAACCAGATCATTGACGCTGATCTCGAGACAATTTCCTTCTATTTTCAAATATACTGGTTATGGGTGTAGGTATGACAAACTTTGACTAACTTCAAATTCATTAAAGGAAATCCTTCCAGCAGTAGCAACTACATTGTGTCAGTCCATGAAGTCTACATCAATACTGTTAGCTAGTGCCAGGTTAGTCTCTCCTAAGCATGACTATAGGGGCTAGAAATTGACCAGCTTACCGCCTGTTTTTTTGGGGGATGTTTTGCCTTTTTTGCTGGTAAAAGCTACTCGCCTAAATTGGCCAAAGTTTTGCGCCAACGGTTTTGAAATACCCTTTAAAATTGGCCGTTCGGCGCACCCGTCCTCAGGATGAAAAAAAAAACGCCCATGGAAAGCCTGCATTGAAGCTCCAGAAACAGCGGTAAGTATGAAGACCTACAAAAAAGGCAAGTTAAAGTTTTTATTAATTTATTTTTTAATTCTTTTTCAACGATTCGTTAGTTAAGTGTAAAGTGAATGTTTTCTGATTTTTGTTATTTTTACAATTTTTTGGTGTGTTTTCTCCCCTCCCAGGGCCTGTCTTTTTGGCAGTAATAGGCCTCAGGCTAAAGGTGGCGAGGACCATGGTTTCCACCGTGAATCCTCCTGCAACACAGATTTCTACCACCAGTCACATTTTATTGCCAATTTTTACCTTTTTTAAAACAAAAAGTTGTATTTTTAATGGTATTTTTAGCAAAAAATGCTGGGGAAAAAACCGCCATCACCAAAAGACCATTTTTTAGCCCTAGGTGTGTATACCAAGGACAAGTATACTAAGACAGAAGGTTGGACACAACAATCAAGGATTGATCATACTGAAGTCCTAGACATAATTAATTGCTGAAAAAAATGGAATGGAGATAATTTCATCTGATCACTGGGTCAACTAAGTTTCCCAGATCTACATATCTCTAGTATTTTACTGTGCTTGTTTGTAGAGTGAAGATGACTGAGATTACGCTGCTGTATCTTGGTGCTTGAGACTCCAGTCAAGTTTTATTTATTATTTTGTGGCTGTCCCTACTGACATTTAAACATACTGAAACCAGGAAAGTGGTTCAAGGCCAGAGTTGAATTAGGCATGGAGAAGTACCAACACTGGTGGACTCCAAGGAAAATATACTGAATGGAAATAAAACAAATCAACCAGCCAACAAAAACTACTTTTGGAAGAGCAGAATTTCTGCTACACAATCATCTTTACTAAGTAGCTTCAAGATGTGTGACACATTTGAAGCTGATGAAAACAAATGTAGCATCTCAGGAGTCAGGTCTACAACAACTTTTATTTATATAGCGCCTTTCACATAAAACGTCCCAAGGCGCTTCACAGCAGTGTTACAAGACAAAACAGATAAATTTGACACCGAGTCGGTAGGTTTTAAGGAGCGTCTTAAAGGAGGAAAGAGAGGCAGAAAGGTTTAGGGAGAGAATTCCAGAGCTTGGGGCCTAAACAGCTGAAGGCATGGCCACCGATGGTTGAGCAGTTATAATGAGGGCTATTCAAGAGGGCAGAATTTGAGGAGCGCAGACATCTTGTGGGGTTGTGAGGCTGAAAATTATTGTATAGATTAAATAGGAAGGAGAAAACACACAATCATTTGGTAAAAACCAGTAATCACCCCAAAGTTAATTCATTCAAGAATAACAAAAAGGTAGAAAACAATTATTTTTATTTCTTTAAAATATTTTTGCAAAATTGATAGGATAGATGTAAATACTGAACTCTAAGAAAAAGATTCATACGCAACTGCAACAAAGGTTATGTTTTACAACATTAAACTGTAACTCAAGTTTTCTGTTCCAATCAGTTTCCCCACTCCAATGCTTTAATAAATTCCTCTTCTGTGAAGGAGAGCATCTTAGCAGCTTCCATGTGCATCTATAAAACAAACAAGCAAGTTTGTGATCTGATATTACAGGTTACCATTCAATCACCACATTATTTTGGTGCAATATAAAAAACATAATCGCTTTTAAATTTTCACAAACACCAAGATTAAAAACTATCATTTAAAAAATGCTTCTGTTGATAGTAAATTCTCATTTCCATCCCATCTTACTTTTTGCCTTTTAAGGATGTCTATTAGCTTCATCTGCTTCTTAAAACCAGTCATGAGCTCAGTTTTCTGCTTTTCCAACTTCTTGTTTTCGGTCTTCAGCTGTTCAGTCGTTAGTTTCTCTTGATTAGTTGTGTCCTGGTGATAAATGATTAGCATGTTTTACAAAACAATGTCTTCGTATTGCACTAGATTTATTTTTTGGGCTTCCTCTGTCGAACACCATCCCCAGTTGATATGATAGGCAAGCACAAAACCCACAGCTGCTGGGATAGCCCGACTGCAGGTAAATTATGCAAGTCAATGCCTTGTTGCTAAGTATTCTATATGAGCTGCTGCTGAATTTTGATATCAATCTTTGGTTAAACTATTCTTTCTAACATCCAACAGGTAGAAATAGCAGATAGAAATAAGCAAGGACACAAGAGGGCAAAATTAACATGAGCTGCTGAGGTGTGAGGATATGGGATGAAGCATAATCAAACAGACAGCAAAGAAATAGAAAAAAATACAGAAGATACTATCACGAGCTGTGCTGCATTAACATGAAGTGGTCTTTTCTAGTTTTATTTCAGTGTGTGATAGGTTGGGTAAAGGAAAACCATATTGGCAGAGCACAAAGTGACAGGTTGGGTAAATAACCCCAAATTCCCAAGATGGGTAAACCATTAACAGAAGTATGAATCCAGCCACAGGAGTAATCCAAAAGCACTATTACTGGATGGTGCAGCCTTTCCCTTTGATTTTCTACCTGATCCCCAGGAGTAGGGCATGTCTGCTGTTCAGAGAAGTATATAGAGGAGAGTATTTTCAGAGTAACATAGACACCCGAGCCATGAAATACAAATAACGTGGTTAATAAGTACCAAACCATATCTTAATTTTTAGTGTTGATCTTCTCCACCCTGTGGACCCTTACTATTTCAGTGCCGCAGACATCTGCAGAACTTTGTCCAACTATTCCTCGTGCTTCCGACTACCAAGCCAAACTTTGAATCAGCTAAATAATTTGCCATTCATTTCTTCAAAAACTTCACAAGTGGAACTTTACCAAACGTTTAATTATATTTTTTCCAAAATGGACGTTGCTAACTGTGAAATTAAGTTTAATAATCAAGGGTAAAATTCACTGATCCCTTCCTTCCAGTGGGGAGCTGCACACAAAGGGATCTTGGGTTGGAAATAGGGCTGCAACGTTGTCACAACAAGTCTTCACGCATAGCTCTCCACTAGGAACAAGGGATCAGTAATTTTAGCCAAATATTTGTACTTTACCTTATTACTCTGCTTCTGTTTATTCAGCTCTATCTTGTATTTTTCAGCCTCTTCTAATGCCCTGTTCAGACGAACCTCTGTGGCACCGTGGTTTGTGGCAGCTTGCTTCTGGGTTCTTTTCTGGCTGTCCAGTTCCTAAGATGATGATTACATGGTGAGGAAAAGTCACAGAATATTAATTTCTAAGATGTTAAAATATATGTACTAGACTGTACTATTACACAAACAATGTTCATGTTCTGGACATAACATTTCTGAAAATATCATTGTCCTATTTGCTGACTCATTTTCATGCTGACAATCAGATAGAAAAGCACAATCATGGTAGAAATGTTGACTTTGGCGATTTAATGCCAAGCTGTACTTTGATATGGATTTAACAATGGTAATCACTTATCATTAAGAGACTGAAAACATCAATTAAGCAAGTTGTTAGAAGGTGGATCCAAATAAGTTAAGAAATACATAATTTTTCGCCGTTACAAACCCTTTACACCACTTCCACTAGGACCAGGCTTTACTTACTACTGACATTCTTACTGCTGACTTTTTGTTAATGTATATTAGAAAATATATCCTATATATACTTCATTAGCTGTGAAACGCTTTGGTACATTCTGAGGTCGTGAAAGGTGTTCAACAAAATGTACATTTTTTCTTTTCTTATTGTATATCCAAAATCCTAGTATATTGCATTTCTACAGCCTTCTCAGTTGGATCCAAAATAACTCCTGCAGCTGGAAAACTTTTGGCTGAAAAATTAAAGCAATATTATGATCTGCAAGAACATAAACTATTTACTCAATTCATGGAAATAAAGAAAGGTAAATAATTTGATTTTGCTTCTCTATACTATCTCTCTCTATTTGTCTTCAGTAGACATAATTAAAAAAAAACAATTAAAGGCACAGAAGAACCTCAATGACATTAAATATTTATAATCAGGCATTCTTATTTATGTATTAACAAATCTCCTATGGCATTGTACTTGGTGTTGAAAAATATAATGTATCTATCATTTTTCTCAGTAATGGGCCATGCTTTTCAAAAGCCCTCTGTTGTTGTTAAACCTGATCGTGCTGTGTGCTTCTTGCATCTTTTTTGTATAAATTTTAATTTTAATTTCACTGATGTGGTCATTTGTATTTGTCTCACTCTTTATTTTTCACTACTGCCACCAGTCTATGTAGTTCTTATATTTGCTCGGACCAATGGCTCATTTCCTTCGATAGTCTGAATAAGATTGAACCATTTCCATGAGTATCTGATTAGCTGGCTGAATTTACCATTGGTGCTAAGTTAAACCAATGAATCTGAAAATTAGGTCAATACTAATTATTTGCAGACCTGTCGGAAGTGACTTCACACCTGACAGTCTAAAAAGAGATGTAATGAAGGATAATGTAGATGGAAATAATATTAGGTATATATTGATAGTATATCAATATAATTTCAAAATTTCAATGTATTTTCTTATCTGATTTTATGTGACCAAGCAGTTAATTACCATTAGAAATTAAAGATACCAAAAAATATATGGTTATGCGAATGAAACTATTACGCAAATAATACTGTGTTTAAATGATTGTATTAGAGCTCGAGACAAATAGGGGGTTAATGTATAAGTTATGTCTTACTGGAACTGCATACTTTTCATTTTTCTGGAAAATGAGTATGAGGGACTCTTGCCTTGGGATGAAATAAGGGGATGACAGTGCTCTGCATGCTGTAAGGCTATAATTGGTCAATTACAGAAAGCATATGTAATGGCTGTGAGAAGACCGCTGAGAGGTGGGAGATAACAGGAGAGTTAGCCTTTTTTCATGGCTTAATCAAAGAACTCAGCATGCTATTTAGCACCTTGTTGTAAGGGGAACTTCTATAGTTTAAATGGTCCAGTCCATATTCTACCCCAGGCCCACCTCTAAAAGAGAATAAAAAGAACTAAAGAGACCTTAGCACAGATGGTGAAGTAAGGACTCCTAAAGGTGGATTTGATGCTGACCTCAGTCGAACACTCTTGGGCAGTTTAGAAAGAGAGAGGAAGAACAAAAGTTGTTCATCTGTCTGATCGGGGCCGGTATCAGCTACTTGTCACGGTTGTATGTTTTTGCTGTATAACTAGTGTATTATATTCTGTCTTAAATTCCGATTAATCACCATATGTCCACCATATTGGTTTGCACTCGATCCTGACTGTTTGGAACACCTGAGATAAGTTAATCTCACCATTACTGATCCTTTACTAAAAGCAATCTAGTTGCATATTTAAGAGAACCTTTGCCTCCAGCATTAACTGATCAGTTTTTTTTTACCTCACAATCTCTTCAGTAAAGTAATGCATTGGGTTTACAATAAGGAATTCTTACATTTGAATCATTAATACTCACCAGCAAATAAAAGTTTCTTTACTTGTACTAAAACAAGCATTGATTCTTATTATCTATAACAAATGCTGAATTTGGAGTTAGAATCATAGGGCCGAAATTTCCCATGAGTTGCACCGTATTCTTTTGGTGTATCTTTTTAGTTGCAAATATGGGCATTTAATTTGCGCAAGTGTAAGTGAGTTAGTTAGGTTTTTTGTTAGGTCAGTTTTTTTTTCCAAAAGGGGGTGTTCCCAGCCACTTATACCATTTATGCCAATTTGGCCAGAAAAAAGTTGTACTAAACTAACTTAGGGTAACGTATGTGTCCACTTTTGTCCGCACAGAAAGACCTTCCTTACAGTTAAGGAATCGGCGCAAGTACTACATTTAAAGCACCACCAAGCACCAAAGCACAAAAAGTATTAAGCAATTAATTAACAAATAAAATAGAAGGAACCCTGCACCTGAAGCACCAAAATCAATGTAAATAACAAATAAAAAATAGAAGTGCTACCTTAGGGAATGCAGCGGGCTGCCGATGAGGGAGCCCATTCAACCAGGACTCGGGACAGCGTGCTTCAGCCCCTCCCACACAGCCTGTGCGAGTTTGCAGAAACGGCCTGCCAGGACCTACGGCACATGCGCACAGACTCTAGCGCACATGTGCAGAGGTCCCGGCACTGTTTCTAGCGCCGGGACCTAGCTCCGATCCCCCCTCTCCTGCGCCACACCAGCTCCACAGACGGCCCGAGAATGATCGCACAGATTTTTTTTGATGCTGCTTCTGATGTAAAATGTCGGCGGGGGGCTCGGAGGTGCGCCGAAAAAACCGGAGAGCCAAATTTGGGCCCATTGAATGGTTACAGCACGGAAGGCCGTTCAACCCGTCAAACCTATGCCGACTGTCGGCTAGTCCTACTCCCCACCCTTTCCCCATAGCCCTGCAAAATCTTTTCTTCAGATACTTACCCAACTCACTTTTGAAAGATAAAATTGAGTCTGCCTCCACCACCCTTTCAACCAATGCATTCCAGGTCACTGCGTAAAAAGATTTTTTTCTTCTGTCGTCTTTGGTTCTTTTGCCAATCACCTTAAATTTGTGTCTTCTGGTTCTCGATCCTTTGTTGCAAGATTAATATAGCTAATGAATATTTAGTTTGATTCTGAATGTTATTGTGCTTTATTACACACTGATTTTCAGTGTATTTTAAAAAAACCCTACACTCTTATCCAAATTTAAATCTACATCAGCTATAGTAGAAATGTACAGGTACGGTAGTATAGTGGTTATGTTCCCAGACTAGTCATCCAGAGGCCTGGATCAATAATCCAGAGAATGCAAGTTCATATACCAACATGGCACTTTGAGAATTTGAATTCCGTTTTAAAAATCTGGAAATAAAATCAGGTGACAGTAAAAGTGACCATGAGGCTGTTGGGATTGTTGTTATCAACAAACTGGTTCACTAATGTCCTTTTAGGGAAAGAAACCTGCTGTCCTTTGCTGTTTCCACCTATATGTAACCCCAGTCCCACACCAACGTGGTTGAATCTTAACTACCCTCTGAAGTGGCTTAGCAAGCCACTCAGTATCAAGCTGCTGTTCAAGAAGGCAGCGCACCACCACCTTCTAGAGCAACTAGGGATGGGCAATAAATGCTGGTCTTGCAAACGCTGTCCATATCCCGATAATTAATTGTAAAAATTTAGTGAGTACAGAAATCCGGTAAAAATACAGGAAGCCATAAATAGATAGCGAACTTTCCCTTCCTAACCATCAGGTGGCAGCAACAAGTAATACTTCTAATCTGACTTCTTTACACATTGGCAAGGTGAGTAAAGGCTGTGTCTGGTGCAGTACTAAACCCCGCAGAATCCCTGGTTCATGCTTAGATCTCAGCCAGGGCCTTCGTGCCCCTGGGCTGGAAATGGAAAAATCTGCCAGGGTTTTTGTTCCTGACTGTTATACAACAACCCAATAGAGAGAGTACACGTGTGCACACAAGATTGGTTCAACTGTGATGCCCTCCGTTATCGAATAACAATGATACAGCCTGGGATTACATATGAAGAATAGCTAATTGGACAAATCTGTTGGCACCTATAAGTCTATAATTCTATGGATTATAACCCAGCTGCAATGAGCTCCTTCAGACAAGGAGGGGAGAAAACTGGCAAAAATTCGATGAGGAAAATAACGTGGTACTGTATATACTACACGTATATATAACATTTCAACTGGAAATATTTTATCCTGTTTAAATTTGAAACAACACACAAATCATTGAAGCCACAGAAAAATGCTCTCCAAAAGATACAAATTTGCTTATATTTTTCAAATGCTGAAATAGGTGTATAATTTTACTTTAATGGAGCATACACAGGCCTCAAGGTTTCCCAGTTGAAAGGTTTCACACAATAGGCACAAAACACTTTCCATGGTAGAATCATTACATTCGCATAACCATTTTATCTTTCCATACCCAAACTTATGTACCTGCCTACCAAATTAATTCAAACATCTCACAAAATAAAAACATTATTGTAAGAACAAACTTAGTTATTAATATAAATGTGCTTAGTGAGGAGGCATGCCTTATATGTGTAATAAACAGCATCATCCTATTTTAAATCAAATAGACCCTATTTTTTTTTTTAAAGAAGTTTGCAATTCTTTTTAATACATTAGTAGGGCTCTATGGCATTGTTCACAGTGAATTGGAGGTTATACTGTTGTAAGGGAGAGTGCTGGGGTGGGGTACACATTTCCTGCTGAAATGATTAGGGAAGAAGTTTGAGAGATGTTCAGAGATGATGAAGTAAGTATTTTTTGATTGATTCCTGGAAAATAAAACTGCATACGTCCTATTTGTACCAAGACTACTTTTGTGTAAGCGGTGGTGCAAATTCAGCTCCAACATTCTTAAAGCAAAATCAGTAGTTTCGTGAACCGATGTTTGTAGGATATGTTACTGAGATGTTTCACTGGTTGTATTCCATTGTAAGATTTTTCTTTAAATACTTCTTTTCAAATATGGAAGTCTTAATAAGAAAATGCAAGAAACACATTTGTGCACATTAATTGTTGGTTGAGCAGGTTGGGCCTATACTCATTGGAGTTTAGAAGAATGAAAGGTGATCTTATTGCAACGTATAGGATTCTGAGAAAGCTTGACAGGGTAGATGCAGAGAGGATGTTTCCTCTCGTGGGGGAGTCTAGAACTAGGGGGCATCATTTCAGAATAAGGGATCGCCCATTTAAAACGGAAATGAGGAGGAATTTCTTTTCTCTGAGGGTTGTGAATCTTTGGAATTCTCTACCCCAGAGAGCAGTGGAGGCTGGGTCATTGAATATATTTAAGTTGGAGATAGAGAGATTTTGGAAAGATAAGGGAGTTCAGGCCAAGATCAGATCAGCCATGATCTTATTGAATGGCGGAGCAGGCTCGAGGAGCCAGATGGCCTACTCCTGCTCCTAATTCTTATGTTCTTATTGTTAATAAATAATAAACATCTATACAAAATAAACATAATATATTTAGAATTGGACAGTTTTTAACTTTAGAATAAGCATCTATTTTGTCAGTTAGATGTTTTTAAAAAATCTCGCAAGTTACACATTTAATTTGCAAGAATGAGCTTTGCAACACTTATGCTAATTTTTACACATCCTTGTATTGTTAGTCCACATACAAACCATATAGTTCTGATTATTTGAAGTGTCTAGGTGAAGTCTAGTTGGATTTTCAGAACCATTTACTGTAGATTTTTTGGGGAGGATTTTGTTTGCACAGAACATTATTCATTTCTAGGGGCATTTTGTTCTGATTGATATTCGGTGGAAAATCTGTCAATGTGGTAAATTATATATTTTTGTCGAGGCTTTGATTTGGTGACTCTTTAAAAGCTGGTCATTATACGTATGGAGTTTAACAGTCAGCCAAGGCAGAATCTTATGCCAGGCTTTTCCCAATGCAATTTTGCGAAGTTTGTAGTTATAAACCAGAGTTTTCCACTTCTGTACTCAGCAGCCCAAGAATTATTCCCATTAACTTTTAATGGGTGGAAAATCATGGACTAGGAAGCACTGAAATGGAAAACTCTAGCCACTGTCTCCCTGGTAACACACAATTTTCAAATATACAGATTTCATGATTGGTTCAGTATGAATTTAACTGACAGCTCCATTTTGAAGGAAAGATTATGGTATCCAAAACCTAGGTAACTTTTTTTCTGCGATATAAAAAGGAGCTATTCTGTTCAACTAAGCAGTTGGCAGATGGAAAATCTCACGAGGAACACTAAAATTCTCAGAAAATCAACCAGGAAACGGTTTGAGAAGAACCAACAATTATAAAATCCTGAAATACAGGAGAAACACTGTGTGCAATTAACAGTCGGTATGCCATTTTCATTTCTCAAGTCAACCAAGCGCTTATAGCGTCCATTGTGGAGATCCAAGTGAGGGCCAGACACTTGCACACAGTCACGCAAGGAAAATCAGAGGGGCAGTTACTCTTGTTCAGTGATGGGCAACTTGGAGGCCAGGGAGGAGTTCACCTGTTTGCCCTTTCCGCCACAATTGGTAATGACCAAGTGATAGGTGAGGGAGTAAGTGAAACTTATCCTCAACTTAAAATTTTTTTTAAGTGGGGATGTTACAATTAAAGTGGATCGGATATGAATTTACTCAGATTTCTTATAATATTACACATACCTTTTGCAAAGAGGACACTTGTTGTTGCAATCCATCACTTTTCCTGTGTGCCTCATCTGCCAGGCTTTTATACTTTTCAATTTGTGTCTGCTGAATGCTGGTTGTCTTCTGTAATCTGTTACATTCTTCCGCCACCTCTTTTACTTGATTACTCAAAGTGTTATTTTCATCATCCTATTGTTTAATGAAAAAATGAAAGAGACTATGAAAAATGATCTTATCGATAGATGTTGGATAAAATTATTCAAATCTTAGCAACTGAAAATGGTCACTCAACTTCACACAATCAACATTTAGATTAGTAATGCAAAGTGAACGGAAAATCACCACCAATTAAACAACTTCAAATTACGAGCAAGAATAGATAAAGGGAATGCAGTAGATTTTCAGAAAATGTTTGAAAAATGCACCATTTAAAAAGGCTTGTTATAGCAGTTAAGATACTTGATATTAAAGTGAATGTAGCTGCGTGCAGCTGTAAGTAGCGAAGGAACAGTAAGCAAAGAGTAGGGTAAATTGATTTTTTTTTAAGTTGATATGCAGGTTGTGGTGGACCTCTTTCATTTACCCCTTCTATAATTGGTTTGGCATAGGCACAACAGGAATGAAGCTGAAGTTTTCCAGTGATATCAAATTGGGGGCATGGCAAATAGCGAGGAAGAATGCAGGAAATTACAGCAGAGCATAGATGGGATAGCTGGGTGAACAGATAGGTGCTGGGTGCAGTTCAACGCAGAGCAACGTAACTAGTACATTTTAAGGAAAATAACAATGAGAAGGAGGAATTGCTAAATCTTACAATTCTTAAAGTGGAGAAACAGATATCGGAGATGCAGGTACAGATTGTAAAAGTGACAGTACAGGAAGAATAGACCATTTAAAAAAAACAATGGTGCAAAAGCAAGGAATTGATGTTCAATTTATACAAGACATTGGTACGCAGTTAGAGTATTATGTGCAGTTCTCAGCACACTATTAAAGGATGAGCATTAGAGCAATGGAAAGCATACAGAGAAAATCCATTGGAATTATATCAGGAAAGAGAGATTATAGTTATGAAGAAAAACTAGAAAAATGTTTTTTTCCCCCCCCACTGGAACAAAGAAGGTTCGTGGGGACTTAATACAAGTTTCAACTTATGAAAGGTTCTGAGAGCATAGAGTGAAAAAATGTATCTGCTGTTGGGTGAACAGCAACAAAGGAGCTTAAACTAATTATAATCACTAGAATAACACAGGAGGAAATAAGAAAATAATTTCAGAGTCATCAGGACATGACTGTTGTGCAATAACTGCCTATTGAGGCCAATGCTATACCATCATTTAGAATAGAATTGCATACATATTTCCAAAGGAAAAGTATAAAAGGATAAAGAAAAAGGGCAAAGAAATGGGATTACAGTACTAGAAAGCTCCAGTTCAAGAGCCAGCTCTGGCACAGGTGCATTAGGCCAAATGGCCCCCTTCCGTGTTGTGCTTTCTATTATGCTCTAACACCATCTGGAACGATTCAAGGAGTTACACTTTTTATTGTCGGAAAGCAGGACACGTTGAGGTGGCCTAATAAAAGTTTTCAAACTTATGAAGCGGTTGTTAAGGTTGATCTAGACAAATTGTCCACATTGATGAAAGGAAGTGGAGGGGCTTCAAAAATTAGGAGATAATTTAGAGAGTCAGAGTAAAGCAGAATTTAGGGCTGACTGTTTCACAAAGGACAATAGACATGCAAAACCAGTGAAGCCAAGAGTATTAATTGGTTCAAAGGGCAACTAGATGTATTTCTGCAGAAATGATATTGTTGGGAAGAGTAGCACAACATTGAGGAGCTTGTGTCTTAGCATGGCTATACCATACCCCCATTTTCAACCAGTAATATTATCGAAGTCCAGCATCTCTAACTTTTTTTGTTATGCTTTGCAAATGAGTACAAATGAGTCCAGTTCTGGCCTCTTGTGCATCGCTGATTTCAATCACTATCATTGGCGGCCATGCTTTCAGCTGCTGTCTTAAGCTCTAGAATTCTCTCCCTAAATCTCTCTCTCATCTTGTAAGATGCTCCTTAAAACCTACCTCTTTGATCAAGTTTTTGGTCAATTATCCTGATATCTCCTTCTGTGGCTAGGTGTCAAAAATGTTTTTACTGATTTCGCTCTTGTTAAAAATCCTTGGGATGTTTTACCGCGTTAAATGCACTATTATAAATCTTCCCTCCTTCCCATACCAACAACTCCAAGTTGCTTCTGAGTATTTCTGTTTAGTTCCTCACCCTAGGATAGCATTTTGCAGCATTTTCCTTCTAACTTTGCTCATGTCCAGTGACGGTTTAGGTTTGACTCAAGTAAAACTGGCATACACAAATAAATGACTGGAGGCATGTTGCTGAATATCAGATATGTGTTGGATGTAACTAATTGTTGTAAGAATCAGGAGTACATCCTACATTGGGAATGTAGGTAATTATTTTTTAAATTATGAGTGACATGATCGTAGCCAATTGAAAATGTTAAAATTATGATGATCAAGTAACTTGGGGAAGACAGCAATGATACAGGAGGTGGGAGAGAGATAGGATGTTTAGTTATTTTTTATTTATATTTTTAACCAGAGTTTGCAACCTTTCTGAAATGGGTCAGAGGAAGAATATTAAGCACTGTGCGGGGAAAGAATATTTTGAGCAAGAGAAACCGGTCCATGGAAACAAACACTGGCTCTGTTAAAAATAAAAATGTCAGTTGGGGCAAATGTGTAAAGAATTAGTCCTGATCCAGATAATATCTACCATATGCTTTCATATGAGGAATATTTTCCATATTCCACATATGTTTAAACATATATGTGAAACAGTGACCTGTGTTGCTGAGGTCAAAATTACACCCTCAGCAAGATTTTAAATTACAAATAAAAATATGAAATTAATTTTTTTTATAAGAGATTGTTTAAAATCTATTTATAACATAGTAACAGATGCTATTTACAACCATCTTAAGCATATATCTTGCTCTGTTATTGTGGCATTTACTCAATGCAATCCATTTTAATTGCATTGTACATTCAAGGATAACAAATGTTCTTGCTTAATTATTAACCCATATCAGTACTTTTAACTAGACAAGCTTATTTCTTACGAGGAGAGATTGTGTCTCGAGGTTTTTAAAAAGAAACACACGAGCATGCAGTGTCAAAGGTACTTTCACAAAATAGCATGTTATTCTCCATAAGTCCTATTAAAAGATTTGTGGAATAATGCTGATCACATATGAGGAAGATAATATTTTATTTAGTGCAGTTGATAATTAAATGTTCATTTTCTAAAAAATTTAAAAATAATTAGTCCTCAAAGGGCGGAGCATAAATAAAGAAAATATACCATTTTTATTTAGTCAACTTTGTGCCACTATTTATAGGCAAGAATTCCACTGGTTCAGCAACCTTTGATTATGTTTGTGTCCAATCATTCAAATAATATTTTAATATCTTGGACAAAATAATCTAAATTGCTCTCTGTAAATGAAATGGAAAGTTATGCATACTACAGTTTTCAAAAGGGAAACATCACAGGAAGACTACAACCTAGTGTCATACTAGTAAGGAGGAGGAACTGAGGGAAATCCTTATTAGCCGGGAAATTGTGTTGGGGAAATTGATGGGATTGAAGGCCGATAAATCCCCAGGGCCTGATGGACTGCATCCCAGAGTACTTAAGGAGGTGGCCTTAGAAATAGTGGATGCATTGAGAGTCATTTTCCAACATTCCATTGACTCTGGATCAGTTCCTATAGAGTGGAGGGTAGCCAATGTAACCCCACTTTTTAAAAAAGGAGGGAGAGAGAAAACAGGGAATTATAGACCGGTCAGCCTGACATCGGTAGTGGGTAAAATGATGGAATCAATTATTAAGGATGTCATAGCAGTGCATTTGGAAAGAGGTGACATGATAGGTCCAAGTCAGCATGGATTTGTGAAAGGGAAATCATGCTTGACAAATCTTCTGGAATTTTTTGAGGATGTTTCCAGTAGAGTGGACAAGGGAGAACCAGTTGATGTGGTATATTTGGACTTTCAGAAGGCGTTCGACAAGGTCCCACACAAGAGATTGATGTGCAAAGTTAGAGCACATGGGATTGGGGGTAGTGTGCTGACATGGATTGAGAACTGGTTGTCAGGCAGGAAGCAAAGAGTAGGAGTAAATGGGTACTTTTCAGAATGGCAGGCAGTGACTAGTGGGGTACCGCAGGGTTCTGTGCTGGGGCCCCAGCTGTTTACACTGTACATTAATGATTTAGATGAGGGGATTAAATGTAGTATCTCCAAATTTGCGGATGACATTAAGTTGGGTGGCAGTGTGAGCTGCGAGGAGGATGCTGTGAGGCTGAAGAGCGACTTGGATAGGTTAGGTGAGTGGGCAAATGCATGGCAGATGAAGTATAATGTGGATAAATGTGAGGTTATCCACTTTGGTGGTAAAAACAGAGAGACAGACTATTATCTGAATGGTGACAGATTAGGAAAAGGGGAGGTGCAAAGAGACCTGGGTGTCGTGGTACATCAGTCATTGAAGGTTGGCATGCAGGTGCAGCAGGCGGTTAAGAAAGCAAATGGCATGTTGGCCTTCATAGTAAGTAGATTTGAGTACAGGGCAGGGAGGTGTTGCTACAGTTGTACAGGGCATTGGTGAGGCCACACCTGGAGTATTGTGTACAGTTTTGGTCTCCTAACCTGAGGAAGGACATTCTTGCTATTGAGGGAGTGCAGCGAAGGTTCACCAGACTGATTCCCGGGATGGCGGGACTGACCTATCAAGAAAGACTGGATCAACTGGGCTTGTATTCACTGGAGTTCAGAAGAATGAGAGGGGACCTCATAGAAACATTTAAAATTCTGACGGGGTTAGACAGGTTAGATGCAGGAAGAATGTTCCCAATGTTGGGGAAGTCCAGAACCAGAGGTCACAGTTTAAGGATAAGGGGTAAGCCATTTAGGACCGAGATGCGGAGGAACTTCTTCACCCAGAGAGTGGTGAACCTGTGGAATTCTCTACCACAGAAAGTTGTTGAGGCCAATTCACTAAATATATTCAAAAAGGAGTTAGATGAGGTCCTTACTACTAGGGGGATCAAGGGGTATGGCGAAAAAGCAGGAATGGGGTACTGAAGTTGAATGTTCAGCCATGAACTCATTGAATGGCGGTGCAGGCTAGAAGGACCGAATGGCCTACTCCTGCACCTATTTTCTATGTTTCTATACATTTTGTACAATTCAGAACAGGTATATAAAGTACTGCAAGTCTGGAGACTCCCTACATGAGGTTTCTCACCCAAATAAAACATACTCAGATTACATATCACCAGCTGACTTCTAGTTATCTAAGTGGGGATCAGCATTTCTTCCCCTTCTGGCACTCCAACCCAACTCAAAGTCTCACAACCACCAGTTGCGGTTCAATCCACCTACTCTTCAGAGTTTCCAAACCAAGTTAATGCCAACACCTCCTCAGAGTGCTGCTGTTGGGCTGATGTTGCAAGTGTTCCAGTGTTGGGTTAAAGAGTAACGCTCATCCCTCTCGGGTGGACGGAAAAGATCCCATTACATTATTCAAAGAAGAGCCCGTGGGGCTTTCCTGCTACCCTGGCCCAGATTTATCCTTCAATCACATAATTAAAAAACACATTATCTGGTCATTAATCTCACTGCTGTTTGTGAAACCTTTCTGTATGCAAATTGTCTGTCGCATTTGTCTACATTATGACAGTGTCTGCACTTAAAAAGCACTTCCTTGGATGTGAAGCGCTTTGGGACACCCCAATGTCATGTAAGGCACTGCAAAAATGCAGCAGTGGCAGAGGTGTGGAAGCAGGTTGTCACGGCCCACAATAGGTTTGTGGCTGATAAAACTTGCAGCAAAACAATGGAGAGGGGTAAGTGTTCCACTTGCTGATTAAAACAAAAAATATACTCTCTTTTTAAGCAAAATAAACCACCTCTGTTGTGTCCATCATAATTTATGCTCACCATTCTTTGTCACTCAAAGTCACAATCCAAGCTAAGTAAGCTATATCAAGGATTATGTTTATAATTATTTTCCGTGTTAACTGAAAAGGATTTATTAGCTGATCTCCATAACATATTAGAGAGCATTTTGAAAGGCATCACCCTTGGCATGGAACCTGAATGGATGGGAGTGTGTATTGGAGACAAGGCTATAACATCAGAGCATCATTTCTATAGCCTGCATACCTCACTAGCAAGACTCCAAACCAAAGCCTCATCTCACAAAATTACCAATAGCTTTCCTAAATCTTTGAATATAATTGTCATGTGAGTACATTCTGTTTGTAGCCACCTGATGGCGTCATAGTTGGAGGCCATTGAGCAGTACGCACATGGTGCTGCTCAGGTATAAAAGGCCAGCCATTGTGAGAGTCAGGCACTTTGGGCCGAAATAAAGCAGAGCCAAGGTTGTACCTTGCTTAGTTAAACAGTATTCAGTTTAAACCTTTATTGCATACATAACATTTGGCGACAAGAAAACAAGAACCTTTGTTTGCAAAATGAGCACGATTGGATTTTTAGAGCGATTCGTGGAGGGAGAAGATTGGGTAGACTTAGTGAGCGATTTGAACCAGTACTTCATGGCCGACAAAATGAAGGGGGAGCGACGATGCAGATCAACGCCGGGCCGTGTTCCTCAGTGTGCGGTTCAAAGATCTACGGTCTGATAAAGAATCTACTCATGCCTAGTGATCCAACAGAGAAAACATACGAGGAGTTGTATACATTGGTACGGGAGCACCTCAAGCCAAATGACGGCATCATCATCTTGAGATACAGGTTTTATACACACGTTCGATCAGAGGGACCGTGCAAGTTCAGGACGGTATTGGCAGACATGCTGCGGGACTTCTTTGTTATCAGTATCAACCACATTTCTTCTCCCAGAGGGTTGTGAATCTGTGGAATTCTCTGCCCAAGGAAGCAGTTGAGGCTAGCTCATTGAATGTATTCAAATCACAGATAGATAGATTTTTAACCAATAAGGGAATTAAGGGTTATGGGGAGCGGGTGGGTAAGTGGAGCTGAGTCCACGGCCAGATCAGCCATGATCTCGTTGAATGGCGGAGCAGGCTCGAGGGGCCAGATGGCCTACTCCTGTTCCTAATTCTTATGTTCTTATGTTCGAAGATGATCCTGCGCAAACTTCTGGCGGTGGAGGAATTGGATTTAAAAAAGGCCATCCAGATCGCTCAATCATGTGTGATGACGGACAGGAGTCTAAAGCAAATAGCGGTCAAGAACCGAACCTCGGCAAGTACTGTAAATGCGATTGATTCGGCGTTCGGCAGAGCGGCACATGGCAGGGCCTATCTCGCTGCATTCGCGAAACCTGTGGCTGCCCAAAGTCCGCCAGCGGGAGTGTATCCAACTTCTCCGTGTTGGCGTTGTGAGGGAAATCATCGGCAGCAGCAGTGCCGATTTAAGCAATATAGTTGCAAAGGCTGTCAGAGTGGGGCATCTCCAGCGCAAGTGTCCTTTGATAAGCAAGCAAGCTGCGACACACCACTTGGAGGATGAGAGTCAGACTAGCGCGGATCCGGACGCGCAATCGGAGATGCCAGAGGAGGAGGTGTATGGACTGTACTCCTTCGTAACCAAGAGTAAACCAATTTTGACGCCCTGTTAACGCCAAGCTGCGCACGTACACCAAAGAACTGATAAAGGTGATTGGCAGTGAACAAATTGTGTCATATAATGGTATGGTTCACAAGTTACCACTGTGGATTGTTCCAGGCAAAAAAGAAATAGAAAGGTGATGTCACAGCCAAGGGGGTAAGTGATTGGCTGGTGATTGGTAAGTAGTTTTTCTTTTTTCTCTTCTATATCAGTGAGCAACTTTTAGCACTGTTGTTGCCAATTTAAGTTAATCTAAGGGTTAAGTCATGGCAGGAGAGCTCGGTCACGCGATATGCTCCTCCTGTACTATGTGGGAAATCAGGGACGCCTCCGGTGTCCCTGACGACTACGTGTGCGGAAAGTGTATCCGCCTCCAGCTCCTGACGGTCCGCGGAATTGGAGCTGAGGGTGGATTTACTCTGGAGCATCCACGATGCTGAGAATGACGTGAGTAGCACATGTAGCGAGTCGGTCTTACCGCAGGTGAAGGGTCCACAGCCAGCTAGGGAATGGAATACCAGCAGGAAGATCAGTGCAAGGAAGGTAGTGCAGGGGTCCCCTGCGGTCATCCCCCTGCAAAACAGATACACCGCTTTGAGTACTGTTGAGGGGGATGACTCATCAGGGGAGGGCAGCAGCAGCCAAGTTCATGGCACCATGGCTGGCTCTTGCTGCACAGGAGGGCAGGAAAAAGAGTGGGCGAGCTATCGTGATAGGGGATTCAATTGTAAGGGGATTAGATAGGCGTTTCTGCGGCCGCAACCGAGATCCCAGGATGGTATGTTGCCTCCCTGGTGCAAGGGTCAAGGATGTCTCGGAGCGGGTGCAGGACATTCTGAAAAAGGAGGGTGAACAGCCAGTTGTTGTGGTGCATATTGGTACCAATGATATCGGTAAAAAAAGGGATGAGGTCCTACGAGACGAATTTAAGGAGCTAGGAGCTAAATTAAAACGTAGGACCTCAAAAGTAGTAATCTCGGGATTGCTACCAGTGCCACGTGCTAGTCAGAGTAGGAATCGCAGGATAGCTCAGATTAATACGTGGTTTGAGCAGTGGTGCAGCAGGGAGGGATTCAAATTCCTGGGGCATTGGAACAGGTTCTGGGGGAGGTGGGACCAGTACAAACCGAACGGTCTGCACCTGGGCAGGACCGGAACCATGTCCTAGGGGGTAGTGTTTGCTAGTGCTGTTGGGGAGGAGTTAAACTAATATGCCAGGGGGATGGGAACCAATGCAGGGAGACAGAGGGACACAAAATGGAGACAAAAGCAAAAGACAGAAAGGAGATGAGTAAAAGTGGAGGGCAGAGAAACCCAAGGCAAAAAACAATAAGAGCCACTGTACAGCAAAATTCTAAAGGGTCAAAGTGTAATAAAAAGGCAAGCATGAAAGCTCAGTGCCTCAATGCAAAGAGTATTCGGAACCCAGGAGAGGGCTCTGAGCTAGTTAGAGTGGGTGAGAGCTCAGATGAACAGGACCCCAAGAAAGAATGCAAAAAGCAGGAGGCAACAGAGCAGAGTAGCACTGGGGTAAGTGTAAACCACAAGGTGATAGGAAGGGACAATATGTATGAATATAAAGGGTCTGCAGGAGGGGTCAAAACTAAAAATCATGGTTTAAAAACTAGTATTAAAACACTCTACCTAAACGCACGCAGCATTCGAAATAAAGTAAATGAGTTGACGGCACAAATCATTACAAATGGGTATGATTTGGTGGCCATTACAGAAACGTGGTTGCAGGGTGGCCAAGACTGGGAATTAAACATACATGGGTATCTGACAATTCGGAAAAATAGACAAGAAGGGAAAGGAGGTGGGGTAGCTCTGTTAATAAAGGATGATATCAGGGCAGTTGTGAGAGACGATATTGGCTCTAATGAACAAAATGTTGAATCATTGTGGGTGGAGATTAAAGATAGTAAGGGGAAAAAGTCACTGGTGGGCGTAGTTTATAGGCCCCCAAATAATAACTTCATGGTGAGGCGGGCAATAATCAAGGGAATAATGGAGGCATGTGAAAAAGGAACGGCAGTAATCATGGGGGATTTTAACCTACATATCGATTGGTCAAATCAAATCGCACGGGGTAGCCTTGAGGAGGAATTCATAGAATGCATACGGGATTGTTTCTTAGAACAGTATGTTACAGAAGCTACAAGGGAGCAAGCTATCTTAGATCTGGTCCTGTGTAATGAGACAGGAATAATAAACGATCTCCTAGTAAAAGATCCTCTCGGAATGAGTGATCACAGTATGGTTGAATTTGTAATACAGATTGAGGGTGAGGAAGTAGTGTCTCAAACGAGCATACTATGCTTAAACAACGGGGACTACAGTGGGATGAGGGCAGAGTTGGCTAAAGTAGACTGGAAACGCAGACTAAACGGTGGCACAATTGAGGAACAGTGGAGGACTTTTAAAGAGCTCTTTCATAGTGCTCAACAAAAATATATTTTTGTGAAAAAGAAGGGCAGTAAGAGAAGGAATAACCAGCCATGGATAACCAAGGAAATAAAGGAGAGTATCAAATTAAAAACCAATGCGTAGAAGGTGGCCAAGGTTAGTGGGAAACAAGCAGATTGGGAAAATTTTAAACGACAGCAAAGAATGACAAAGAAAGCAATAAAGAAAGGGAAGATAGATTACAAAAGTAAACTTGCGCAAAACATAAAAACAGATAGTAAAAGCTTTTACCGATATATAAAACGGAAAAGAGTGACTAAAGTAAATGTTGGTCCCTGAGAAGATGAGAAGGGGGATTTAATAATGGAAAATGTGGAAATGGCTGAGACCTTAAACAATTATTTTGCTTCGGTCTTCACAGTGGAAGACACAAAAACCATGCCAAAAATTGCTGGTCACGGGAATGTGGGAAGGGAGGACCTTGAGATAATCACTATCACTAGGGGAGTAGTGCTGGACAGGCCCCTGGTCCTGATGAAATGCATCCCAGGGTATTAAAAGAGATGGCGGAAGTTATAGCAGATGCATTCGTTATAATCTACCAAAATTCTCTGGACTCTGGGGAGGTACCAGCGGATTGGAAAGCAGCTAATGTAACGCCTCTGTTTAAAAAAGGGGGCAGACAAAAGGCAGGTAACTATAGGCCGGTTAGTTTAACATCTGTAGTGGGGAAAATGCTTGAAGCTATCATTAAGGAAGAAATAGCGGGACATCTAGCTAGGAATAGTGCAATCAAGCAGACGCAACATGGATTCATGAAGGGGAAATCATGTTTAAATAATTTACTGGAATTCTTTGAGGATATAACGAGCATTCGTTAAGGTGCCACACAAAAGGTTACTGCAGAAGATAAAGGTACGTGGACTCAGAGGAAATGCATTAGCATGGTTAGAGAATTGGCTAGCTAACAGAAAGCAGAGAGTCGGGATAAATGGGTCCTTTTTCGGGTTGGAAATCGGTGGTTAGTGGTGTGCCACAGGGATCAGTGCTGAGACCACAAATGTTTACAATATACATAGATGACCTGGAAGAGGGGACAGAGTGTAGTGTAACAAAATTTGCAGTTGACACAAAGATTAGTGGGAAAGCGGGTTGTGTAGAGGACACAGAGAGGCTGCAAAGAGATTTAGATAGGTTAAGCGAATGGGCTAAGGTTTGGCAGATGGAATACAATGTCAAAAAATGTGAGATCATCCACCTTGGGGAAAAAAAAACAGTAAAAGGGAATATTATTTGAATGGGGAGAAATTACAACATGTTGCGGTGCAGAGGGACCTGGGGGTCCTTGTGCATGAATCCCAAAAAGTTAGTTTGCAGGAGCAGCAGGTAATCAGGAAGGCGAATGGAATGTTGGCCTTCATTGCGAGAGGGATGGAGTACAAAAGCAGGGAGGTCCTGCTGCAACTGTATAGGGTATTGGTGAGGCCGCACCTGGAGTACTGCGTGCAGTTTTGGTCACCTTTCTTAAGGAAGGATATACTAGCTTTGGAGAGGGTACAGAGATGATTCACTCGGCTGATTCCGGAGATGAGGGGCGATTTTATAGAACCTTATGATGATAGATTGAGTAGACTGGGTCTTTACTCGTTGGAGTTCAGAAGGATGAGGGGTGATCTTATAGAAACATTTAAAATAATGAAAGGGATAGACAAGATAGAGGCAGAGAGGTTGTTTCCACTGGTTGGGGAGACTAGAACTAGGGGGCACAGCCAATTGAGAAGGAATTTCTTCTCCCAGAGGGTTGTGAATCTGTGGAATTCTCTGCCCAAGAAGCAGTTGAGGCTAGCTCATTGAATGTATTCAAATCACAGATGGATAGATTTTTAACCAATAAGGGAATTAAGGGTTACGGGGAGCAGGCGGGTAAGTGGAGCTGAGTCCACGGCCAGATCAGCCATGATCTTGTTGAATGGCGGAGCAGGCTCGAGGGGCTAGATGGCCTACTCCTGTTCCTAATTCTTATGTTCTTATGTTCAGGCAATGGCCCAACGATGCTCGGCAGGAACTGGTTGGAGAAAATCAGATGCGCCTGGAATGACATAAAGGTGTCATCATCAGAGGAAGATACATGTGCCCAAGTGTTGAGCAAGTTCCCCTCGCTGTTCGAACCGGGTATCGGCAACTTCACGGGAGCCAAGGTGTCGATCCATGTGGACTCAGATGCAAGACCCGTCCATAATAAAGCTCAGGCAGTGCCGTGTATGATGAGGGAGAAGGTCGAAATTGAACTGGACAGACTCCAGCATGAAGGGATCATATCACCGGTCGAATTTAATGAATGGGCCAGCCCCATTGTTCCTGTGCTGAAAAGTAATGGCAGAGTCAGAATCTGTGGCAACTTCAAGGCTGCGATCAACAGGGTTTCGAAAAAAGATCAGTACCCGTTAACGAAGGCTGATGACTTGTTTGCGACACTAGCCAGAGGGAAGTCGTTCAGAAAACTGGACTTGACGTCGGCCTATATGACACAGGAGTTGGTCGAGATGTCGAAGAGTCTTGCGTGCATTAACACGCACAAAGGATTGTTTATTTACCACAGGTGCCCTTTCGGAATTCGCTCGGCTCCAGCAATATTCCAGAGGAATATGGAAAGTCTACTGAAGTCCGTTCCCAGAACCGTCGTGTTCCAAGATGACACCCTGATCACCGGTCGTGACTCCAAGGAAGATCTGAAAAAGATCTGGACGAGGTTCTACTGCGTTTGGATAGAGTGGGACTCAGACTGAAATGCTCGAAGTGCGTCTTCATGGCATCGGAGGTCGAATTCCTCGGGAAGAAAATCGCCGCTGATGGCCTTGGTTTTCACGTAAGTAGGTCTGATGCCATCAAGAATGCACTCAAGCTGCAGAATGTGACAGAGCTGCATTCATTCCTGGGTCTACTCAACTACTTTGGTAACTTCCTACCTAAATTGAGCACCTTACTAGAATCACTGCACATGCTATTGAGAAAAAGCAACAACTGGACGTGGGGCGCATCACAAGACAGAGCTTTCAAGAAAGCCACCAATCTGCTTTGCTTGAACAAGCTGTTGGTACATTATGACCCATGTAAACGTTTAGTTTTGGCCTGTGACGCATCGTCATACGGAATTGGTTGCGAACTCCAACAAGCCAATGAGTCGGGGAAACTTCAACCTGTCGCGTATGCATCCAAAAGTTTGTCTAAAGCGGAAAGAGCCTACAGCATGGTAGAAAAAGCAGCTTTAACGCGTGTGTATGGTGTTAAAAAGATGCATCAATACCTGTTCGGTCTGAGGTTCGAATTAGAGACTGATCACAAGCCGCTCATTTCATTGTTTTCCGAGAGCAAAGGTATCAATACCAACGCTTCATCCCACATCCAAAGGTGGGCGCTGACATTATCTGCCTATGATTATGTCATTCGCCACAGACCTGGCACAGAGAATTGTGCCGATGCTTTGAGCCGGTTGCTGTTGCCCAGATTGGGGGTGGAAATGCCACAACCGGCGGATCTAATGTTAATCATGATGCTTTTGAGAGTGAAGGAACCTCTGTCACAGCTCAACAAGTTAAGACCTGGACCAGCCAGGATCTTATTTTATTGGTGGTATCGGTGGTTTGCATCCTCAAAGAGGATTGGTCTGCCCTACCCAAGCAAATGTGCGAGGAGGCCAAACCGTACATTCGTCGCAAGGACGAACTGTCCATTCAAGCAGATTGCATATTGTGGGGCAATCTCGTTGTAATGCCCAAGAAAGGGAGAGAGAAGTTCGTGCGTGAATTACACAGCACACATCCGGGTATAGTAATGATGAAGGCCATCGCCAGGTCCCATGTATGGTGGCCAGGAATTGATTCTGAGCTGGAAGCATACATGCATCAGTGCAACACTTGCATGCAGCTCAGCAAAGCACCAGCGGAATCGCCACTGACTCTGTGGTCGTGGCCATCTAAACCTTGGTCCAGGATCCATGTAGATTTTGCAGGTCCCTCGCTGGGCAAGATGCTTTTAGTGATGGTGGACGCTTATTCAAAGTGGATAGAATCATGTCATCCAGTACATCCACGGCAACCATAGAGAATCTCAATGTCATGTTCGCGACACATGGTCTGCCTGGCATAATGGTGAGCAACAATGGGTCGTACTTCACCAGTCAGTCGTTTCAGGAGTTTGTGAAACTTAATGGCATAAAACATGTAAGGTCAGCACCATTCAAGTCTGCGTCCAATGGGAAAGCTGAACGTGCAGTACAAATTATCAAGCAAAGCATGAGGAGAGTAACCCAAGGGTCACTGCGGACCCGCTTGTCCTGCATACTGCTGAGTTACAGGACTAGACCCCACACACTCACAGGGGTCTCGCCTGCCGAACTCATGATGAAAAGAGATCTCAAGACCAAGTTATCTCTTGTACACCCGGATTTAAATACAGAAGACAAAGTCAACAAGGGTACCACGATCGTGCAACTGTGTCACGCGAGATTTCTGTTAATGATCCTGTCTATGTGTTGAACTATGGTCAGGGTCCCAAATAGATCGCTGGTACGGTCATGGCCAAGGAGGGCAACAGAGTATTCGTTATTAAGCTCAAGAATGGGCAAACTTGCAGGAACAAATGGATCAGACAAAGCTGAGGCACACAGGCGAGCCAGAACAGTCAGGCGAAGAAACCATCGATGACCAACCAACCTACCAGCAGTCTTCAGAGGACTCGAGGGTCATCAGTGAAACCGGAATTTCCATCATTCACCTGTTCAATAAAAATGGACTTGCAATTCCTGATGTGGCCACTGCCACCCCCAACAAGTCAGTCATCCAGCCATCAGCTACAACAGACCCCGCACACTCACCCAAGGCTGAAATCAAACTGAGACGGTCAACCCGGGAGCACAAAGCACCGGACCGTCTCAACCTGTGAAAGACTGTGATAAGATCTCGATGGGGGGTATTGTCATGTATGTACATTCTGTTTGTAGCCACCAGATGGCGTCATTGTTGGAGACCACTAAGCAGCACACACATGGTGCTGCTCAGGTATAAAAGGCCAGCCATTTTGAGAGTCAGGCACTTTGGGCCGAAATAAAGCAGAGCCAAGGTTGTTCCTTGCTTAGTTAAACAGTATTCAGTTTGAACCTTTATTACATACATAACAGTAATTCAACAACTTTGTGACTCTATTTCCCTCTAAATACTGTGTTTTGGGATATTCTTCCTATTTCACCCCTTTCTCCCCGCCCCCCCCCCCCCATATTTTGTCACATAACAACCGGTTTGTTCTCAAATAGTTGCTCGCAGTTAACTTTTTTTTTAAATCACCTATTCATTGTACACTTGATACTGACAGTGATAATATCAGTATTTGATTGTGACATTTAGAAAATATTTTCAACTGTGACAACAGCTAGTGGTGGTACTTAGGTGATACTCTGTGTAACTGTATGTTTAAACCCTTACCTTCATGTTGTATTCATGAGCTAGTCTATCCAGTTCCTCCTGCATTACTCGTAATTTCGCTTTCAGAAATCGTATCTGGGCCTCTGAATTCAGGTTAAGAAATACATTTTCTTAATTCTCTCTCTAACTAATTGAATCAACAGAATTCAAGCAAACAATAGCTTTTAAAAACATTGTTATCCGTTATAGTACATGTACTATTAACACTTACTTGAAAGGGTTATTTTACAAAAGAAAAATCAGTTTGTAACATAGCATGCTTTACTATCAAATACGCAAAATTAGAATAGTAAATGTCTTTTTCCTCCATTGTTACATGGGTATGATGAGCTTAGCAACTAGAAAAAATGAGATCTCCCTATTCATATTGGCTTGTTTTCCTGCCCCACCTCCTGCCCCATGCAACTGTTAATTTCTCACCTTCAACTGTCCACCATACATGAAAAAAAAACAGATTTTGAGAAGCAAACACATTAGCACCGAAGAAGGTGCAGAAAAAAGTTACTAGAATATCAGGAAGAATTGAACAAGCTGGGGCTCTTTTCTTTAGAAAAAAGACAGAAAGATGACCTGATGGAGGTCTTCAAGGTTAGGAAAGGGCTCGATAGGGTAGACATAGAGATGTTTGCACTTGTGGGGGAGACCAGAACTATAAGATAATCACTAATAAATCCAAAAAGGAATTCAGGAGCAACCTCTTTACCCAGAGTGTGGTTAAAATGTGGAATTCGCTACCACAAGGAGCAGCTGAGGCGACTAGCATAGATGCATTTAAGGGGAAGCTAGATAAGCATGAGGGAAAAAGGAATGGGATATGTTAAAAGGGTGAGATGAAGAGGGGTGGGAGGGAGGATGCCTTTATGTTATGTTATGTTCTTATTAATGTTGGGGAAGTCCAGAACCAGGTGTCACAGTCTAAGGATAAGGGGTAAGCCATTTCGGACCGAGATGAGGAGAAACTTCTTCACCCAGAGAGTGGTGAACTTGTGGAATTCTCTACCACAGAAAGTTGTTGAGGCCATTTCACTAAATATATTCAAAAAGGAGTTAGATGTGGTCCTTACTACTAGGGGGATCAAGGGGTATGGAGAGAAAGCAGGAATGGGGTACTGAAGTTGCATGTTCAGCCATGAACTCATTGAATGGCGGTGCAGGCTCGAAGGGCCGAATGGCCTACTCCTGCACCTATTTTCTATGTTTTGTGGAGCATAAACATTAGTATAGACCTGTGGGCCGAATGGCCTGTTTCTGTGCTGTTAATACTTTGTAATACATCCAGGGAAGAGTTGCATGTAATCATACCTACATTGGCTATCTCTATATGTATGAAATGTGAAATATAAATAAATGAATGCTCGAATCAGATATGTACATTAAATACTATGGTTTTTGTACATACTACCTTAGAAATAACTTTTTAAAAATCCAACGTCTAGAAAGGGTGCTACAGGGACAAGATCAGAAATATACCCAAGGAAAGGAAACAAAAAAGGGAGAAAACCTAAAAAGATCACATTAAGCCTCTGATTTGCCAGGCAGCAAGTTCTTGATTTCAGCCATGACAGCAGAGGAATTCAGGCAAGGGTGAGTTGTTGGTATCTAAATGTAAATTCTACTAGGTGGTCAAAGTATAAGTTGTTAAAATCTGGGCTTTAGCAACCCTCTTTAATCGTTTCTCGCTGCCCTAGAAGCAGGATGCGGAAGCCTCCCTAAAACCCACATCTCAATGGAAGGAGTACCTCCCCCAAAGCAGAACCACCCACTTTACAAAATAAGCCTGCAGATACTTCAGAACACCTGGGATGCCAACACAAGACATTTCAAAGTAACCTGGGCATTCTGACATGTGATGGAGTTTCACATATGGCAAAGGATGGAACAAATAATGCAGCTTCTGAACTGGAAGAAATTCAGACCTACCAGCAACTACAGGCACAATTTGATCTAAAAAAAAGGGGAGCATTTTCCTGCTCAACCCAAATATCAGTAGAGCTCCTCTGAACAAGGATGAAACCAAAAGGGTATCGTCAAAAAAAACATCAGAAAACAGTCAGGGTTATCCAAAGAGGTATGCTTGCAGAATACAGCATTATCCTGTGGTGCCCAGGATGGCTCTCGGTAAATGCAGCATGTGGTGCATCATTGAGCCAAACAAAAAACATTATGAAGTAGAGTTTCCACTTTGGGCGCACTGATTCCAGCACAAATTGCGCCTGTTTTGAAAAGTGTTTTTTCCTCCCAGTTTCCGCTCATTTACATATTGCCTAATGCAAAATCTGCCTTGGCCTGGTGCAATCTGGCAGCATTTTTTTTTAAAATTATGCTTTAAAAATATTCCTTGATATATTTAGGAGTGGTAACTTGGTAAAGTTTGATTAATACAGCTGAAAATGGGTTTATCTCAGAAAGTAAGCATTTTAATTCAGTGTCAATCCACCACCTGTAACCTGATTTTAAATGACTGAAAATGACTTTTAAAAAAATATACAAAACTATTTTCTAGATAGATTGGGGTACAATAGTGAGTTCCTTAGTAATTTAAAAAAATCATTCAAAACCTTTCAATAAGTACCTACTAGTGTCCTTGCGCCCAAAAGTTTCAGCTTTAATTTTTGGAGCCTCCTCGAAGGCTTGCAAACGAGTGCAAATAGCAGAAACACCCAATGGTGCTTAATTCTCCCTAGGGGCATGGCCAGTTTTGTGGGTAGGGCACAATATTTTTAAAACGACCATAAAAGATTGTGGAAACTGGAGTTGCACAGAATGCAATTTGCGCTTTCAATTTCGTGAGCTTTTGCACTGGTTGCGACGATCACGGGTCGGGGAGCAGCTGAAGGAGGAGGGGGCCAAAGGAGTGGCGGAGGCGGGGACTGGGGATCGCAAGGACTGAGGATTTTGAATCTGATACATTATAGCTGCTGCCAGTCTCAGCACCCTGAAACGGTCAAACCGCGCCCCCCCCACTGAGGTCTGGAATGGTAGCAAAAGTCTGGTTTTCACATGCATATATAATGTTTGGAACCAGAACTGATCTTTCCAAATAAACAAATGTCGTGCTGTAATATGAACCTCAGATTAGCAAAGATTGCAGCTTTTGTTTAAGCACTGAGTGCAGCCTGCAAGGATATACCCCGCTGGCAGTACATCAAACAAAGATCAGTAAATCTGAGCCTGATGTTACAGAAGATGACACTAATAATCCACCAGCCTTATCCAAAGCTATTTGGTTCCACAACTGCACATATTGCACCTCTTGCATGACAGCCAAGGTTTTGATCTCCTTCTCATCTTGCTGGACAAGCCGCCGTCCACACGAATAGTTATGTTAAATCAGAAAGGAAATCAACAAGTGAGCATGTGGTGGAATGCAAAACCTTTCTGCCTCTGCATTTTTGGCTATAGGTTCTTTTTCCATAACACTGGAACAAAGATTCCTGGTTTATACTTGTCTATTTTTCGCAGTTTACAGATTTATAACATTTATCATAATCAGTTTTTCAAGTTTTATAACCCTATGGAAAATAGTTAAAAATAAATTGGTTCAATTTGGCCAAGCATCTTGAATTTAATCTATCATTACACATATGCCATTTTAGAACTGGTGTGTGTCTACATTTCTTTACAGAAATGTTAAGTGAGAATTCAACCTTTTTTTAAAATTAGGTAACTGAAGTGAAATCAGAGTCTTAACTATAACTGGTGGAAGCTTCCATTCTAGTTATGAATCAGACATCCTGATATTTCTCCGAGTGAAGGCATTAAGGCCTAAAAATTAGGCTACATAGTGCCTCGTGCTCTCATCCTCCCCTTCATCACTTGCTGACTGTTACTGTCCGTAGCTCACCGGCTCAATGGTAATGAAGCCAGAGGAGCAATATTGGCTGCACCTCTGGGCCACACCATTCAGGCAAAATGATCCCTCGTGGCCATTTTGGGGTGCACCAGAATTTCTAGGCCTAAGTGTCTGAGTCATTGATACTAGGACAGTTCCTAGCCTGTGCTGAGTTAACTGGTCTCAACAAGGCAACAGTGGGGAAGTGACAACTGGACTTAGTATTCCTGAAAAAAAGAGGAAAAATGGACAGATTGAATGGGCATCAGAGGAAGGCAAGATCAGGCTTGGCTGTGGTGGTCAAATAGCACACCAAGGGGCCAAAATTGCCTTCAGTAGGAAATTGGGGAGGGCACTTCGATTTACCTGGCAATTTACTGCCCGGTGGGAGTCAGAATCAGACGTTAAATTCGGCTCTTTAACTCGGACATCACCTCCCAACGCTCTGGGACACTGTTTGAGACGGTGCAAGGGCAGGTTTGCGAGGGAGTGGGCCGGTATCCATCACCACCGCACTGACCAAGTCACTGCGCCAGTGATGATGTCAAAGCAATGCGGACGTGTCGCACTGACGCTTCGCAACGTCCCTCCCCTTCACTTAAAGGGGAGTGATGCTGCGAGGCCGACGTGGAGCCCATTGGGCCAACAGGGAGAGGTTCGGCCGGGCCGCCAACAGGCAGCCTGGCCGAACCAGCAGCCGCCATTGTCGGGCCGACTCAGGAGTCAAACAAAATGATGGCCGCAGTGGTGTGCCCTTCCCTTTAAGGGCGGCCGCACCACCCAGCCACTGGCAGCTTGACGCCTCGCGAAGCTGTCGGGGGCACTGACCAGCGGTGGCCACGCTCCTGCAAGGCAATTTCCCCCACGGGACAGAAAAGGGTGCTAAGGGGTTGGCGCATCGGGCGGGGCGGAAACACAGGGCGTGGCAGAAACCCGTATCCATTGCCCCCGGGGCAATTGTGGATAGGTTGGCCCTGCCGCCTGCCCCCGAGTGGAAAGGCCTTACCGCCCCGTTACCGCTTCTTAACAGCGATAACAGGCCTTAAGGGAGCAATTCCATCCCCCACTCCTCCGCCAAAACACTCAGGTGAGATACTGGAGGAGGGTAAGCAATGCTTGTGGAATCATACCCCAGCGAGAAGTCAATGACATTATAAGAGGAGGAAGACGAGGCCAAGATTAGAACGGAATATTGGCAGAGAAAGGAGGAAAAAAAATAGTTTTTAACTAATTCAATGTTGCTGTAATAAACTCTTGAACAATATGAACAGACACTTGCTTTAAGAAAAAAATGACATTACTGATTCTAGGGACTTACTGCAGTGTGCAAGTAGCCTAGTTCTCATCATCTATACTTGCTCGAGTGTTTGTAAGAACATGGGCAAGTACTGCTTTCTGTTGCTACTCACGTTCCTCTTCTCATTGCATGTGTGAACAGTTGCAAGAAAGCTGGGCACTAAAATACTTTTCTGAGACAACCCACTGCTGAAGGACATTATAACGATGGTTTGAGTTTTGTTTGGACAAGCTTGCACAAAAGAGATTTCTGCACTTGCTGACGCTTCTAAACTATTTTTATATCCACTTTGGTAAATTGTCAATTTTCATAGCAATGGTTACAGAAGTGAGGGTTAGAATAGAATTAAGTTTTATATTTCGCAGTAATTATCTACCAAAACAGACTTTCAGCTGTTACTAAATTCATAAAAAACTTAGCTCATGCTGTTCATTCCTAAGCAATTACATTGGCAAAATGTGTTTTCCAATGCTGCCGACTCGGAAGCTGCAAAACAAAAACAGTCTCTTGTTCCCTCTCGCTTCAGATTATCGTTGATGTCCAACTGTAAAATGAATTACCTCAAATCTTCAATCATTTAACTGAACCTGAGTGAATGCAGGAATAAAGGGGGGAGACTTTAACTTGGAAAAGTGGCTTCAGGGGGAAGGTGGGTTTCAATGGGCAAAAAAAACCCAAAGCTTGTCAGGAAGTCGGCTCCAACTTGCCTACTTCCAGGTTTAATTGGCTGGGTTTCCTGGGCCTCTGGAAACCCGGCAGCAAGGCAAGGCCAGCCTTGGGGAGCACTCCTTGTGGGCCAGGAGGTGCAGCAGTGCTTCCTCCCGACCCTCTGAAGCTCCCGCACAATCAGACCTCAACTCCCCATGTGAACCCCCCATGGAGTTAAATCTACACAGCATATGGGGAATCCCACCCACCCCCTACACTTGCAGTACATTGGGAAGTAAAAATTTCCCCCAAAGCCTCTGTTATTTCTTAAATCCTTGAAATGTGACCCAATATCTAAAACATTCCGTAAAACCAAAACTCAAAATTACACCACATGATTTGCATTCTATCAAAATTCTTCCACTCTATTTTGGTAACTATTTGAAATGTTTTGATCTGTGTAATCTACTACAAGTTTTTTTTTGAAAGTGTAATGCAGCTTTTAACAACTGAATTGAATGATGCAGACAAATAGCAATGCAATGAGTTCAGACCCACCTGTGGCCATTTCATTGCAAATGCTTGGCATGACCTCCTCTTCCACAGTAGCAGATGAGCCATCCTCCAGTTGACCTTCAATCTTACTAATTGTCTTTGCAAGGGAGAAATTGGAAAAGTCCTCTGGAACTGCAACATCATCAGCTGCATGTAATTCAATAGTTTTGTGTTTAGCACTAAAATTAAAAAAATTAATGTTTTAGTATTGAATTTCTCATCTCCAGTTCAGAATATGAATTAGCTCTTCTGGAACCAACACATTTAAAATTAGGACTCTTCAAAATACAAATTAAGAAAAAATAAAGCTCAAATGTCGTCAGGAAATGGTCACTGAAGCATAATGTTGAATGTTTAGCAAATAATGCACCATAGACCTTAGTGGCTTAATTACTATAACTATGCACAATAGAATAAGTATAAAACATAAATAAAAACTCAGTCTAAGAATATAATTTGTAATTCAATTGTACACACTATTTCACGATCAAATTGTCATAAATCTGGATTGAATTAATGGAGTGAAAATAAATATACATCAGCAATATTTTCACTTGTTTCAAAAGTTCATAATCACACTAACACATGTGAATGTGCTTTTGACAAATGATCCTAACTGTCATTTCATATTTCCATTTAGCCTCCCAAATTGAATACACTCTTTTCCAAGGCTGGTTAGCTTTACAAGCAATGTATATATCTGTTAAGGGCAGTGGGACAATCACCAACAAAATATTCAGGCTACAGGCCACGGATAAATTGCTATAATTGCAGCAATCCAGAGTTTAATGCAATGACTTGTGTTATTACAATTAACATTAAACTATTAATCTTGCCTTCATATAGACCAGAGGCGTTCAAACTATGGCCCATGGGTCATGTGTAACTCATAAGCTTTTGCTATTGGCCTGCAAAGCCATGGTAGTATCCCTGGTTTTACAATCCCTTGCAGCTCCCCCGCCTCCACCCCCCACTCCCCCACATTCCACCCCGTCCATTCCTTTTCCTGTTTTAGCCCAGTTTTTCCTCCTATTAAATAGTCAGCAGCCTGGAGAGGCTGCAATGGCACAAAATAAATTTAAGGAAAAATCTGTTGTCGCATATGCATCGAATTATTTTTTCATGCCAATACCATCGTGTGTTTGAATTGGCTCTCGTCGCTGCTCTCTCGTTGATACATTTAAGATTTATCCACCAATGAAGGAGCAGCAATGGGAGCAGACCTTTCCAAACTACTAGTCCCACTAAAGGGAAACCAGCAAAGCCAGGGACATGTATTAAAAAATACTGCACACTGTAGCTTTGCAAACAACTTGTCCTTGCCTTCCCAGGTTGTTAATTAAAAAGTGAGAGATGCGAGATTAATGTTTAACTGTTGTTCAGGAAAGTCTCGAGTTGCACTGATAATGCTTGGCAATTCTTTAAATGACTGTACCTATTACATTGGCCTTGCTCTCGCCTGACTGGAGCCGTGCACCGAATGAAGGCTGCCTATCTAAGTTTCCTCCTCCCCGATTGGAGACATCAGGCCAGTGTTTGGTATCTCCCCCAGCAACTGGATGAGACTGGGAATTGACAGGAATTGGCGATCAAACCTGTATCCCATGAGTGTAGCAATACCCACAATGTTACTTTCTTTTCTAAGAACTATTGTGCAATTATTGCCTATGTTACAGTGGTTAAATGGGCATGCTACTTTAATCTAAAAGTTACACGAGTTAAACAATGTTACTTTTATCTCTAAATTAGAATTGTCACAAAATTCAAATTTTACGGCCCTCCCCACAAAAAAAGCCGAATGATATTTTATAACACATAACTAAACTAACAATGTCTCTTTAAATTATTTATAATGAAACTTTACTGAAAGTAGTGCAAAGTAGATAGTATGTGATATCCAATCACAAAACTATGCACACTCTAAAGCAAAGGTGTATTGAGCAGAAAAGCAGCAGGTGTTCATAAAATACAGAATTTTAACTCAAAGCAGTTGTAATTTAATAACAAATGCAAAATTACAATCACAATGCACAGGAGGGCATAGAAATGAATTAATTAACTTAATTTTGGCCTTGACTCTGACAATACATTTCTAACTTAGCCTATTATATTTGCTTGTATGCAAAAAATTAATATAAAGTATTAACCTGCTGGCCCAGTGCACTGATGTACAAACATACTGCAACACAGTGTTAGGATGTATATCTAAACTAACAATTCCATCCGTGGTGAATTCCTTATCTCAGTCAGGTTATCAACAGAGAAAAGTGCTTCTCCACAGGTAGAAAACGGGCACTGCTGCTTTTGCATATTCCTTAGTAAATGATTATAAATATAATGGGAACAGTAGCATACTGGTTATGTTATAGGACCAGTAATCCAGACTAATGATCAGGAGACACGAGTTCAAATCCCACTATGGCAACTGGGGAATTTAAATTCAGTTAATTAAATACATTTTGAATAAAAAGCTAGCATCAGTAATAGAAACATAGAAAATAGGTGCAGGAGTAGGCCATTCGGCCCGTCAAACCTGCACCACCATTCAATATGATCATGGCTGATCATGCAACTTCAGTACGCCATTCCTGCTTTCTCTCCATACCCCTTGATCCCTTTAGCCGTAACGATCACATCAAACTCCCTTTTGAATATATCTAACAAACTGGCCTCAACAACTTTCTGTGGTAGAGAATTCCACAGGTTCACAATTCCCTGAGTGAAGAAGTTTCTCCTCATCTCGGTTCTAGATGGCTTACCCCTTATCCTCAGGCTGTGACCCCTGGTTCTGGACTTCCCTAACATCGGGAACATTCTTCCTGCATCTAACCTGTCCAATCCCGTCAGAATTTTACATGTTTCTATGCGATCCCCTCTCATTCTTCTAAATTCCAGTGAATATAAGCCTAGTCGAAGCAGTCTTTCTTTATGTCAGTCCTGCCATTCCGGGAATCAGTCTGGTGAACCTTCGCTGCACTCCCTCAATAGCAAGAATGTCCTTCCTCAGATTAGGAGACCAAAACTGTACACAATATTCAAGGTGTGGCCTCACCAAGGCCCTGTACAACTGCAGTAAGACCTCCCTGCTTCCATACTCAAATCCTCTCGCTATGAAGGCCAACATGCCATTTGCCGCCTTCACCACCTGCTGTACCTGCATGCTGACTTTCAATGGCTGATGTACCATGACACCCAGGTCTTGTTGCACCTCCCCTTTTCCTAATCTGTCACCATTCACATAATATTCTGCCTTCCTGTTTTTGCCACCAAAGTGGATAACCTCACATTTATCTACATTATACTGCATCTGCCATGCATTTGTCCACTCACCTAACCTGTCCAAGTCATCCTGTAGCTTCTTAGCATCCTCCTCACAGCTCACACTGCCACCCAGCTTAGTGTCATCTGCAAACTTGGAGATATTACATTCAATTCCTTTGTCTAAATCATTAATGTATATTGTAAATAGCTGGGGTTACAGCACTGAAACTTGTGGTACCCCACTAGTCACTGCCTATCATTCTGAAAAGGACCCGTTTATTCTACTCTTTGCTTCCTGTCTGCCAACCAGTTCACTATCCACGTCAATACATTACCCCCAATACCATGTGCCTTAATTTTGCACACTAATCTTTTGTGTGGGACCTTGTCAAAAGCCTTTTGAAAGTCCAAATACACCACATCCACTGGTTCTCCCTTGTCCACTCTACTAGTTACATCCTCAAAAAATTCTAGATTTGTCAAGCATGATTTCCCTTTCATAAATCCATCCTGACTGGCACCGATCCTGTCACTGCTTTCCAAATGCGCTGCTATTACATCTTTAATAATTGATTCCAACATTTTCCCCACCACCGATGTCAGGCTAACCGGTCTATAATTCCGTTTTCTCTCTCCCTCCTTTTCTTAAAAGTGGGGTTACATTAGCTATCCTCCAGTCCATAGGAACTGATCCAGAGTCTATAGAATGTTGGAAAATGACCACCAATGCATCCACTATTTCTAGGGCCGCTTCCTTAAGTACTCTGGGATGCAGACTATCAGGTGCCGGAGATTTATCGGCATTCAATCTCACCAATTTCCCTAACACAATTTCCTGATTAATAAGGATTTCCTTCAGTTCCTCCTTCTCGCTAGACCCTCGGTCTCCTATTATTTTCGGGAGGATATTCGTGTCTTCCTTAGTGAAGACAGAACCAAAGTATTTGTTCAATTGGTCTACCATTTCCTTGTTCCCCATTATGAATTCACTTGATTCTGACTGCAAGGGACCTACATTTGTCTTCACTAAACTTTTTCTTTTCACATATCTATAGAAGCTTTTACAGTCAGTTTTTATGTTCCCTGCAAACTTACTCTCGTACTCTATTTTCCCCCTCCTAATTAAACTCTTAGTCCTCCTCTGCTGGATTCTAAATTTCTCCCAGTCCTCAGGTTTGCTGCTTTTTCTGGCTAATTTATATGCCTCTTCCTTGGATTTAACACTATCGCTAATTTCCCTTGTTAGCCATGGTTGAGCCGCCTTCCCCTTTTTATTTTTACGCCAGACAGGGATGTACAATTGTTATAGTTCATCCATGTGATCTTTAAATGTCTGCCATTGCCTATCCACCGTCAGCCCTTTAAGTATCATTTGCCAGTCTATCCTAGCCAATTCACGTCTCATACCATCGAAGTTACCTTTCTTTAAGTTCAGGACCCTCGTCTCTGAATTAACTGTGTCACTCTCCATCTTAATGAAGAATTCTACCATATTATGGTCACTCTTCCCTAAGGGGCCCCGCACGACCAGATTGCTAATTAATCCTCTCTCGTAACACAGGACCCAGTCTGGAATGGCCTGCCCTCTAGTTGGTTCCTCGACATATTGGTCTAGAAAACCATCCCTTATACACTCCAGGAAATCCTCCTCCACAGTACTGCAACCAGTTTTGTTATCCCAATCTATATGTAGATTAAAGTCACCCATGATAACTGCTGTACCCTTACTGCACGCGTCCCTAATTTCCTGTTTGATGCCATCCCCAACCTCCCTACTACTGTTTGGTGGTCTGTACACAACTCCCACTAATGTTTTCTGCCCTTTGGTGTTTCGCAGCTCTACCCATATAGATTTCACATCATCCAAGGTAATGTCCTTCCTTACTATTGCATTAAATCTCCTCTTTAACCAGTAACGCTACCCCACCTCCTTTTCCTTCCCGTCTATCCTTCCTGAATATTGAATACCCTTGGATGTTGAGTTCCCAGCATTGGATACCTTGGAGCCATGTCTCCGTAATCCCAATTACATCATATCTGTTAACAGCTATCTGCGCAATTAATTCATCCACCTTATTACGAATGGTCCTCGCATTGAGAATCAGAGCCTTCAGGCTTGTTTTTTTAACGCTCTTTGTCCTTTTAGAATTATGTTGTAATGTGGCCCTTTTTGATTTTTGCCCTTGATTTCTCTGCCCGCCACTCTTGTTTTTCTCCTTCCTACCTTTTGCTTCTGCCCCCTTTTTACTTCCCTCTGCCTCCCTGCGTAGATTCCCATCCCCCTGCCATATTAGTTTAAACCCTCCCCAACAGCACTAGCAAACACTACGCCTCGGACATCAGTTCTGGTCCTGTCCAGGTGCAGACCGTCCGGTTTGTACTGGTCCCACCTCCCCCAGAACGGTTCAAATGTCCCAGGAATTTGAATCCCTTCCCCTTGCACCACTCCTCAAGCCACATATTTGTCATCTATCTTACATGATCACTGTTGGTACTATATCAAGGTGTACCACCAGAGGGCACGGCAGTGGGAGACTCATAGGTTACCTGTACAGGTGTGCCTGGCCTAGTATAAAAGGCAAGCCACCAGGTGTGATCCTCATTCTGGAGTTAACTAATAAAGGACTAAGGTCACTCCAGTTCAAGTACAACACACTGCCTCATGGAGGCATTGTTGGAGCATCTAAGGACACAACAACTGGCGACAAGAATAGAACTTTCACGCGAAAATGGCTACCCTTGGTACATTGCAGCAGTTCGCCGATGGTGATGATTGGGACAACTTTGTGGAGAGGCTAGAACACTTTTTCACAGCAAACGACCTGGCAGGAGACGACCCGGCCGCACTGGCTTAAAAGCGCCGCGCTTTCCTGCTAACCAGTTGTGGACCCAACGTCTATGGCCTCGTCAGGGACTTGCTGGCACCAGCAAAGACAACAACCAAGTCGTACAAGGAGCTTGTAACCCTGATCCACGAGAAACTCAAGTCCAAGGAGAGCATCCTCACAGCCAGACACCAGTTCTACACCCACTGACGGCCCGAAGGCCAGAAAATCGCGACGTACGCCGCAGACCTCAGGAGGCTACCGGCACCATGCGAGTTCGGCACTCACCTCAACAAAGCGTTGCAGGTCATTGGCATTGGCCATGAGGGCCTTCTTCACAAGCTACTGTCGGCAGATACCACAGTCACACTGCAGAAGGCCATCTCGGTGAGCCAGTCATTCATAACCTCGACCTGCGGCTCTCGGCAGATGTCTCACCCTCCGGACTCAAACCTGGTAGGTACTGTGCACAGAGTGGCACCGTTCAGGAGCTGGACTGTAGAGCGCTACTGTAGAGGGAGAGAGAACAGACCCCCCCCGAGTCCCTTAATCTTGAGTCCGCCGAAGGGGGCTAATCGAGTAGCACCATGCTGGCGTTGCGGAGGGAATCACAGGGCTCACCAGTGCCGTTTTAAAGACTATGATTGCAAAGGTTGCGGCACAAAGGGCCAACACCAGCGAATGTGTAAGAGAAATGGGACTCACTGTGTCGATGAGGAGTCTGCAGATGGCCATGAATCCTGCATGGATTACGAATCGTTAGACAGAGAGGCAGCCCAGTCCCACGGGGAGGTACATGGCATGTTTACCTGCACCACCGAGTGCTCCCTGCTGAAGATGGAAGTCGTGATCGAGGGAAGTCCAGTCTTCATAGAAGTGGACACGGGGGCGAGCCAGTCAGTGATGAATCAAGGAGCCTTTGACAGGCTATGGGACAATCCGGCGGAACGACCCGAGTTGGCTCTGGTTCAGGCAAAACTGCGCACCTACACCAATGAAATCATCCCAGTCTTTGGTAGTGTGAATACAAAGGTACTCCATGATGGCGCAGTGCACAAGTTACCTCTGTGGACTGTTGTAGGTGATGGACCAACGCTGCTCGGCAGAAGGTGGATGGAGAAGATCCAGTGGAAATGGGAAGATTTCACCCCTCCAGCGATCGAAGCCCTCTGCGGTCAGAGGCAAAGCAAGCCCTCACCTGAGGATGAACCCAGCACCGGTGAGCTGCCCAGCAGGGCACCCGAGGCACAGGTCGCTCAGCACGACTGCGTGGAGATGATCCAGCTGAGACAACCCGAGTGCATCTTCCAGGCTCCAGTGGCAGGACTCAGGAGGGAGAAAAACGGATCCAGCAGCGACTTTCCAACTGCGGAGGCAGAACCCGGGAAGAAGAGGATCACCGCAGTCGACATCGTGGACGAAGAAAAGATGGCGCCCGAACCACGAGGCGATGCGCTGCAGACAAAGATGGCCGCGACCAGACCACGAGGTGCAGCGCTGATTGAGCAACACGTGGCACCAAACAGAGAAGCGGATTGGGGTAAAGCAAGCAAGGCTCTCTTAAGGGAGGACTGCAACCCACTACAATTAAAGGGACAGTTCCACACAATTAAGCAATGTAACAAGAATTGTAAGTTAGAGAGTAAAGGTGCAACGGATTATGTGAAATGTGTAACTGACCATGTAAAATGTGTAACTGGTGATCGGAAGTGTATACATGCAACCAGCGAGGAAAAGTCGCACGATTATGCACAATGTGCAATTGATGATTTGAACTGTGCATAGTGAACCAGCGAGGAAAAGTCGCACGATCGTGTTTGGACCCCTAGAGTGTCCATCATAAGCAAGGAAAAGCTGTGCGATGCAGGATTCCCACTGCACGCAGCCAATGCAGCGGGCAGACAGCCATCAGGAGCATACCGGTCCAGCAGGCTACCCAATGCTGTAGCCTGCGTCCCGGGGACCAGAGTCAGGCACCACGAAGTGTGGCCACAAGCAGCCAATACACACGAGCTGCGAGGCAAGCGACCTCAGCAGGGCAAAGGCAACGGGTAGTGATACCATGCCCTGGGTCGGCTCCATCTCTCAGGCAACCGATGGCACCAACGGCCACGAGTCTGAAGGAGCAGACTGCACCAAGGCCCTAACCCTAGATGGAGGGTCACCCGCCATGGTTTCCCCAGTGGAAACAAGCACCAGCCAGGATCACGAACCAAGCAACGCTCAGGCCAGCGAGTCAGCAGTTCCCGGTACACTGCTAGATGACAGCTCCTCAGAACAGCTAGGACCCAGGGTGTAAAGAAAGGATGGGGGGGGTCACAGACATCTGTGCACCTGCCTGTTGCGAGGGACCACGGCAACAGCCCCGAGAGCAGGCTATGCAAGCCAACCGGCTTCCCACTGCCAGCACCGGACACTGAACCACCACCAGACTGCAGGGACACCACCCAGCAGCTCCGGAACAAAGCTTGTCCTTACGCACCGGTCACCGCATCGACAAGACATCTAAAGCTCTTGTCGCACCATGGAACCACATACACAAAAAAATATGCAAAACCCACTTACCTGAACTTGTCGATACATGAATGCCAGGAGCCTCCGCCATACCAACATGGGAAGTGGGGAGAATGGAGTGGTCAGGAACACACACACACACACACACACACACACACACACACACACACACACACACACACACACACACAGACAGAAAAACAGCAACCACCAGCACGCTACTGCACCAACTACCCACCCAAGGTTGAGCCGGCCTGCCAGAGGTCTACCAGACAGCACCCATATAGATCTAAGTCCAGAGCACAGTTAATGCAGAGACGACGTGCACTGAGGGTTCAGGGGGGAGTGATGTCATGTATCTTACATGGGCACTGTTGGTACTATATCAAGGTGTGCCACCAGAGGGCACAGCAGTGGGAGACTAGTAGGTTACCTGTACAGGTGCGCCGGGCCTAGTATAAAAGGCAGGCCACCAGGTGTGATCCTCACTCTGGAGTTAACTAATAAAGGACTAAGGTCACTACAGTTCAAGTACAACACACTGCTTCGTGGAGTCATTGTTAGAGCATCTAAGGACACAACAGTATCCATCTGAACTATCCTGCTATTCCTACTCTGACTAGCACGTGGCACTAATGGTCACCATGTAACTACCATTGCCATAAAAACCCATCTTGGGGTTCACTCGTCCTTTTGGGAAAGAAATTTGCCGTCCTTACCCAGTCTGGCCTATGTGATTCCAGATCCACAGCAATGTGGTTGACTCTTAACTGCCCTTAAATGACCCAGCATGCCACTCAGCTGTATCAAACTGCTATAAAACACCATATTGACTGCAGCGGTTCAAGAAGGTGATTCACCACCACCTTCTTGAGGGCAATTAGGGATGGGCAATAAATGCTCACATCACGTGAACATATTTTTTTTAATTGATTAAAGGTCTGGATAAAAGTCTGTTCTATCTATAGACCACTGGAGAATAAATAAAACAAAAGCAAAGGACCAGTGTAGAGAAAACACAATACATTAGTGTATACTAGTTAAGATTAGCCACTGCCAAACAATGTTACTGTCATGATGATCCATATCAATACAACAATCTGTATTGTATGTCAAGATAATTCATACAATAAGAAATAAGGGTCAGGGAAATGCCCTGATACATTACGTAAAACATTATCACTTAATTAAAAAAAAAATGTTTAGCCATTGTATAGCCCTCAGATTAACAACACAAGTAACACACTCAGGTGCTGCTGTACTGCTAATCCTTGTATAAAAACGACAGAAAGGTGAGAGGCTGTGGTTATAGATGCCTTTGATTAATCTTTTTAAAAACAAAAATGAAAGATTATTGTTTGGATAGTGGATAACGGTCTTTAATCCCCACAACTTGCAGCCACCTCGCCCCTCCCCACCCTGCACCTGTTTCAAACACAAGTAGCACAAAGCAAGCCAGAAGTTAAATAAAAATAGATTTTTTTTAGCACTGTGGCGTTATGAAATGTTTTAGCATCAAATTTGCACTGCACAAATAAAACTTTATTTGTAGGGTTTTCCAAATACTCATTGATAAATGAAATTTATAGTATAGAGATATTGAAAACATTACCTTGTCATTTTCTTTCCTTTATTTGCTGAACATGGTCTGCTATGCTGTGTGCTTTTCAATCCAACCTTATTTTTGTTCTGAAGTACACAAAAAAAACCACAATTAGTATCACTAAATGGCGAGTACTTAAAGGTACATCTAGACTTGCTGTAAAGCGCTTTGAGACGTCCAGTGGTTGTGAAAGATGCTATATAATTGCAAGTCTTTTTTAATAGTATTTAAAGTTACAATTGACCAAATACATTCAAAAAGTCTGAAAACTCCAGAAAGGAAATTTTCCCTAGACAGAAACAATGGGAAATAGACAGTGTAAAAGCATCCTTAAAACACGGAATTATAGACCGGTTAGCCTGACATCGGTAGTGGGGAATATGTTTGAATCAATTATTAAAGATGTAATAGCAGCGCATTTGGAAAGCAGTGACAGGATCGGTCCAAGTCAGCATGGATTTAAGAAAAAGAAATCACACTTGACAAATCTTCTAGAATTTTTTTGAGGTTGTAACTGGGGTACCTCAAGGTTCAGTGCTGGGACCCCAGCTATTTACAATATACATTAATGATTTAGACGAAGGAATTGAATGTAATATCTCCAAGTTTGCAGATGACACTAAACTGGGTGGCAGTGTGAGCTGTGAGGAGGATGTTAAGAGGTTGCAGGGTGACTTGGATAGGTTAGGTGAGTGGGTAAATGCATGGCAGATGCAGTATAATGTAGATAAACGTGAGGTTACCCATTTTGGTGGCAAAAACAGAAAGGCAGAATATTATCTGAATGGTATGTTGGCCTTCATAGTGAGAGGATTTGAGTATAGGAGCAGGGAGGTCTTACTGCAGTTGTACAGGGCCTTGGTGAGGCCACACCTGGAGTATTGTGTACAAGTTTGGTCTCCTAATCTGAGGAAGGACGTTCTTGCTATTGAGGGAGTGCAACGAAGGTTCGGCAGAATGATTCCCGGGATGGCAGGACTGACATATGAAGAAAGACTGGATCGACTAGGCTTATATTCACTGGAATTTAGAACAATGAGAGGGGATTTCACAGAAACACATAAACTTCTGACGGGACTGGACGGGTTAGATGCAGAAAGAATGTTCCCGATGTTGGGGAAGTCCAGAACCAGGGGTCACAGTCTAAGGATAAGGGGTAAGCAATTTAGGACCGAGATAAGGAGAAACTTCTTCACTCAGAGAATTGTGAACCTGTGGAATTCTCTACCACAGAAAGTTGTTGAGGCCAGTTCGTTAGATATATTCCAAAAGGGTGTTAGATGTGGCCCGTACAGCTAAAGGGATCAAGGGATATGGAGAGAAAGCAGGAATGGGGTACTAAAGTTGCATGATCAGCCATGATCATATTGAATGGTGGTTCAGGCTCGAAGGGCCTACTCCTGCACCTATTTTCTATGTTTCTGTGTTTAATCTGACACTTTTCTTCACCAATATGTTAAATTTGTATCTCGTCTTTTTTTTTAAATGTATGATTTCTAATCTTATAAAATGCGATGAAAGTTTGACTGAAATGTGGAGACGGATATATTGGCAGTCAACAAAAAACAATTAAATAAGTTAATCAATCAGCAATGGGCACCATTCCCAACAGCACAAAAACCGTCTTTCAGCAAAGCAAACCATGTTATCTTATAAATGGTAGCAATCCTCGACAAAAAAAATGCAAAGTGAAAAGTTTTTTGTTGCCTTTACAGCAGGTTATCCACAGCAAGACTGTGATTAGAAAGTATGGACAGTTCAGTAAACTAGGAAATCACAGTGTGAACTTCATAAGCAAGAGGTCCGTGCAAAAAGGCCAGCATGACATTGTCATGTAGGTGTAGTGGCCCAAAAAATATCAGGACTCAGATCAGTTTAAGTTTCCAAACTTGAGAAAGGGACAGGTCTGTGCAGAGGAAGGATATTTCTAATATGAAATGTGTAAGTTTAATTCTTGTTTTTTTAAATGTTTAATATTTATATAAAATTTATATTAAGGGTGTATACTGGGATGGATGAAGAACCAATGTGGCCCCTCAAAAGACTTTGAAAATAAAAATAATTGATTTGATTGTTTTTAAAGTAGTTGCCTTTACTCATGGACTGTGTTTTAGTGAATGGAAAGAAGTAGTGAGAAAACAGAAACTTGAACCAATCAGTATCCCTACACCCTATGGAATTTGAAAAAACACCCCACATTCTATGGATGAAAACCAAATACAAAAATGTTAATTAAATAGATACTTATAACTCTAGTTGGTGATATATATATATATATATATATATGTAATTGAATACATTTAGATTTACAATTAGATATCTGTTGACAATAATTTGATATATATTTTAATACATGATATATTTATATCCAATTAACATTTTATATGATTTAATACATTTATATATATAATTGCATATTTTTCTATATTGTCAATTTTGTGTTATATTGTATATTGTGTGTTTCTTAATTTCACCCACTGCATTTCGCTTGTGCAATGCCAGAATAGAGAGAAGGCACCTTTATTTATGCAACTGCAATGCGCAAATACCCTGTCTTTATTTATGTAATATCACAGGATATCCATTAGCATTTAAACAGAGCTATTGAAAGCATGCCGGAGTAGGAGTTTTAAATGCTTGCCTGTCTAGTCTATTCATGGAGAAATTCGAGCATCATATACATCCAACAGGATTACCTGCTGTTTTGTGGAGCCTCTAACATGATGCCATCGTCTCACCACAAATATTATTCTCATAAATATTCATGGGCATTATTCAACAGTTATCAAATAAATTTGAGTTGTTTTCTCACTTGGGTACAAAGAAGATACTGCAATATTTAAATTACAATGGAGTGAGTGGTATACATTACTGGTCCTCGAGCATTATTAATAGCACTTTTACACAATACTGCATGGGAGCTGTTTTTTCTTAACTCTTACTCACATTAACTTAACTATATGAATTCAGGAAGAGTTTGAATATCTGATGGAAATTAGAAACCTGTGATAAATACACCACCTGCTTACTTATTAATTCCATGCAACTGCTACATATCCTAAATCAAGTTACAAATCATCAACATTTATTAGTAGAGGTAACACAAATAATCTATGATTGGTCATATATAATAAATATATTGGTTATATATTAGCTGCTCAAACAAATCTGAGTAATACCACAGCATCTGGCACATATTTTGGCCATTCTTTATTTTAAATTATGCAACAATATCATCCTTGGTAAAATTACCTCAAACTTGCAAGAATTTGCACAGTGAAAAGCCATTTTTAAAAACACACTGCTGTATTATTTGGTGGATACAGCTAACGTCAAGGGGCCGAAATTCAGGGCCGCCAGAAAGCTGGCGCACCTACCCGTGGGCACTATTTTGCCGGCCGATCGGGAAGTCGGCTGGCAAAAATAAAGACATGGCGGCTGCGGCAGTGTGCCCTCCCTCCCCTTGAAGGGCCACCACGCTGCCAGGCCGTGCGCACACAAGATAAGGAGCACTGACAGAGAAAGCTGTTGGGGTCACCGTGTAAAGGGCAACGATTTTCTTCACTAAATTTCGGTCTCAGTATTCTGGAGATGTAGAGCGGTGGTGCGCATTATGATGACGTGCTTACGCCGGTTGGCAGCAGTGGGGCGGAAGTGGGGACAGGCTGAAAAATCCCCAACCTGAATTTGGGTCGGGGCAGCCTTTGGACTGCAACGCGGCTGCCACTCGATTCTGCCGCATGGCTGCCGCAAAACGATGAAAACGGGCCTTATACGGACCCTGAATTTCGGCTCCCAAGTGTCAGAAAGTAGGTAGTGTACCAGAGGTAAGTGTAAGAGAAATTTAGCATTAGGGGTACCAGCGGGACAAGGGTTAAAGTGCTGGTTCCTGCATAAGGAGGTAAAGGCTTTTCTTCTCACGCCTTGTACATTCCAGCTCTAAGGCTCCAGAAGGTGCTGTTATGGGTTGGGATACCAGATAGTATTCCAACATGGAATGTCAATCGGAGAGAACCTAAACAGACCGCTGATAAGGCGGTGAGAAGAGACCAGAGAGACTTCATGGCACCAAAGGAAATGTATAACAAATCCCAACATAATGATACCATTCTGGGAACGGTCTAAGATGGTCACGAGATCATGGCCTGTCAGTCAGAGCTCATGACCTGTCAATCCGGAGTAGTACTGATAAGGTAGTCCAATTAGAGATCTAGGGAGGTCTTGTCCGGGAACAGAGGGGTTTTTGAAATGTATAAAAGTTGTATGATTGTGCTGTTCGGGGAGCATCCCCACTCACAGGCGGCTGTGATGCGGGTTGTTCCCGGATGTTCGTAATAAAGATCGTTATACTTTGCCAACCGTCTCTGTCTGCTAACTTCGAGAATTGCTACGTGGGCTGGGGCAAGCGTCGACCCTCTATATCAGTGGGCCCGCTCGTGGGAAAAGAAGCCTTCCCTCTCTCCCCCAACATTTGGCATTGTAAACCACAAGGGAAGGACATCCGTACAAAAGAACCATCTGTAGTGAGTCCCGGAGGGACGGAGACGGAGGACAAGGACGATCTAGGGGTGAAAGGGGGGTCAAAAGGCGCATCCTAAAACTCGCGCGTGGAGGTAGCACGGCAGTATGAGGGTACGACGCAAGGGAAGATATAGAGGGAGAGAGAGATCTATTGACCCGAAGCGGTACGAGCGCACGGTGCTGGGATGAGAGAACGGCAGTGCGATCAGGGTACGACGCAAGGGAAGATATAGAGGGAGAGAGTGTTCTATTGACCCGAAGCGGTACGAGCGCACGGTACTGGGACGAGAGAGAGAGGGAATAGAGACAACGTCCCTGAGCAGTGACGGGATATATTGACCCAAAGCGTGCAGTGGTACGAGTGTATGGCGCAAGGGAAGACATATAAATAGCATCCTGCATACCTGACACGAATTTAAGGGAGTACCCACGACCCTCATAGCCCGAAGAAATGGGTAACTCGGCAAGTAAAGGAACAAATGGAACTGGTGAGGGAATGGGGACGCAGGCCATTAAACAAGGGAAAAGGGGAGAGGGTAACCAGGGACCCGAAGGATCTCTATTAGAATTACTAAGTAACAAATATGCAACCTTAATGGAAGGGATGAAGCGGAGAGGGTGGCAGCCCACGGATACCCCCGATAGACAGAAGAAATGGTGGGATAGTCAGACCAAAAACAAGGTTAGAATGGCCCAGGCAATTATTCTCACCTGCTACCGGGAACTAGTAAAGGAAATAGATACCCATGTTGAGCTGATTCAGAAATTAAACACGAAAATAGCAACCTTAGAAAGGGGCGTAAAGGAGAACGGTAAACCTCTACAGTGTGCACCAGCAATATCCAACCCAAAGGCAGCCCCGATAGCCGCTCCACTGTACCCCTCCCTGGAGGAAATAACAATAGGAAAGCCTCCAGATGGAACACAGAGAGAGCCCCCGGCATATAATGAATACATACAGGCAGCTCCCGTACGCACGACTACCACCCCTGCACACAGACAGCAACACGCTCACGTCACTATACAAGAAGTTCCCCTTACCCCGCATGAGAGACGGACACTATTAAAGGATCTACCCACACCCAAACCCAATAGCAGAAATACAGACTTCTGGCAAAAGGTTGAGGAAATGTTCGATGCGCATAACTTAACCTTAGGTGACATACACAGTTTGGTAAAAAGCCAAAACCGGTAGTGTAAATTGGCAGAGGGCTACCCTATACGTGCAAAATGGTGGCTGGATGACGATAGGGAACCGGACCAAGCCACAGCGGTTGCTAGACCTAAAACACGGGATGGATGGATGTTGGGGACCTATAAGAACTAACTGGAGCAGAATATTAAAGATAACCCAGAAGCCAAACAAAACTGCAGGCGAGTATGGGGAGCGGAAATGGCTTGAGTATGAGGACCACTCCGGTGTAAATGACCCCGAGAAGGATGACGAGGCATTTCTAGAAATGTTTAAGGATGGGCTGGGGGAGGCGCATCAAAAGGTAATTAAACTAGGATTTAAGATTGGGGATGACTATGATGAGATCTTAGAGTGGGCACAGAATGTAGAGGAGCTAAAGGCTGAGCAGAAGGAGAAAGTGTCAAAGATGGTGGCAACAGCATTAGCAACAGAAGGAAAGGAAGGGGATGGGGACCTCCACGCCGCCCCCTTGACATGTTACACGTGCCATCAGGGCGGACACACTAGCAAAGAATGCCCATGAAAGGGGACGTTTAGGTGCTATAATTGCAATAAACCGGGACACATGGCAAGAAACTGCCGAACACAGAAAGGGGGGGGGGGGAGGCGGGGAAGGGCCCCCAGCAAACCGGGAAACAAACTGGGACGCCCATTACCCGTGAGGAACTGGTGGAGATCCTCCAGCAAAAGGTATTGCCCCCGCCGGAGCCACCCTCTAATGAAGAGCTCCTTAACCTGCTCAAACTGGCTAGTGGTGGCCGCTAGGGGTTACCGGCCCCCGAAGGACGGTGGGAACGGCCAACGCTCGATTCCCGTATGTTCATTAGTGCGGTGTTAGGGGCCCGGCAGTGCAATATGCTAGTAGACACTGGAGCGTCGGTATCGATAACCAACCTAGACCTCCCCCTTACCCAGACCACGGTCAATATTCAGGGTATAGGGGGGGGGATTTAAAAAAGCAACATTGAGTGAAGTAGTACCTCTGGAGATACAGGGCATAATGATACCCACCCAATTCTGGTGCTGCCCTAACCCAGAAGGCACCATACTCGGGATAGACACTTTGAGGGAAGTAGGGGCACTTATAGACCCCCAGCAGAATCGGATTATATGGGGAGGGAAACATCAAACTGAACAGAAGTTCGATTGCCCGGGACATCCGCAGCAGCGAGTGGCAAGGATAGTCCCAATACAGCCCGAATGGGAAACGAAGGGAGTGTGGGGCAGTGTCTGCCGACTATACCCGACACTTTGGGCACAGCACAAACAGGATTGTGGGCTGGCCCGGATGAACCAGGTCAATGTTCCCAGGCCGGAGCATAAGGCCCATAAACAATACCCCTTAAAACCCGAGGCTGATGCAGCAGTCCACCAAATAGTCCAGGAGTTAGAAGCGCAAGGGGTGGTGAAGCCAGTAACAGCCACCACTAATTCACCGGTGTGGCCTGTAAAGACGGGACTTATAGGTTCACCGTTGATTATACCGCCCTGAACAAAGTCACCCCAAGGGAATACCCGATTGTGGCAAGCCCTTCGACTGTGTTCAACAGCCTGAACCCAGAACATAAAATCTTCACGGTACTTGACATAGCAAACGGGTTCTGGGCCATACCTCTGGAGGAGGAGTCACAGAAGAAGTTTGCCTTCACTATAAAGGGGAGACAATACGTGGACCAGGGTGCCCCAGGGGTTTCACAACAGCCCGGGAATATTTCACCAGGCATTGTCAGGGATCTTGGAACCCCTGGATGTAGGGGGAGGAAGCACTGTACTACAGTACGTGGACGATATTCTTATCGCCTCAGGTACTGAGGCACAACACCTGGTGGCCCTAACTACAGTACTAGGGGCCTTACAGCGCTCGGGGTTGAAGGCTAACCCTAGGAAAGCCCAGGTCGGAAGAAGGGAGGTTACATACTTGGGAACAGGCAGATGCCCGCTGATCGGAAGGAGGCTATTAGAACTATGCCTAGAGCAGGGACAGTGAGAGGGGTTCGACAGATATTGGGGCTATTTAATTATTGCCAGAACTTTATTCCAGAATATGCAGAAATGGCCCAGCCAATACAGGATCTAGGGAAAGGAGGTAAACCCTCCCAGGAGCCTGTAGACTGGGGCCGCCCCCAAGAGGCGGCATTCACACAGCTTAAACACGCCCTTCTGAGTGCACCCGCCTTGGGGTTGCCGGATCCGAATAGGCCCTTCCACCTTTTTTGTACGATAGTGAGACCCACTACAATGCGGTGGTAACCCAGGAACACGGGGATAGACAAAGACCCGTCGCATACTACTCCACGAAACAAGGAGCAGTGGCCGCGGGCCGATCTCGATGTGTCGCAGCCCTTGATTGTGCAGCATGGGCCGTGAGGGTTAGCGAGCCTATCATAATGACCGGGCAGATTATCCTGCATACACCACATACCCTTGTGGAACTGCTTAACACTGGGAGACTAAGGACGATATCAGACGCACGACGCACCAATTGGGAAGCAATGCTTTTGCCCCCAAATGGCACCTTGACTATCATAAAGGATAGCTGGATAATCACCGATGGCAAGGAGCACCAGTGTGACCCCACGGGGAGCGAGGAAGAAGGGAGCCAGATTAGGGAAACCCCGCTCGAAAGGGCAGATATGGATCTTTATGTAGATGGATCCCGTCGATATGTAAACGGAACCCCCCCGGACAGGGTGGGCAGTCGTGGACAGCAATGGGCAAGACAGGGGAAAGGGTGCCCTAGAGGGAAATCTATCAGCTCAGGTAGCGGAATTGGTAGCCCTTACCAAGGCACTGAAACTAGCAGCAGGAAAAAGGGTCAACATATACACTGACAGCCGGTACGCCTTCGGAGTGGTGCACGACTACATGACTGCTTGGAGGAGGCGGGGATACGTGACTTCGGGAGGGGGACCCATTAGGCATGAAGAGATAGTCAAGGGATTGGTAGAAGCTTCCCTCCTCCCTCAGGAATGTGCAGTAATAAAAATTAAAGCGCACTCAAAAATCACAGACAGGCACCAGCAGGGAAATGCCTGGGCAGACGAAGCTGCCAGACAGGCAGCTGAAGCAGACAGGACCCCGATTGGCTCATGTGTCACCCAAACAGAAGAAATAAACATACTCAAGGTACAGGGAGAATCCACCCTGCAAGAAATAGGGAACAGAACGGAGCAAGAAAGGGGGCGGATGGAGTGTGGAGGAGAGATGACAACGTGGTGGCCCCGGAATGTCTCCGACAGAATCTATTGGGTCTCTACCATGGGTACACCCACACTGGTAGGACTGGCATGATAAACTCCATGTCACGATGTTGGTGGTGGGAAGGAATGGGGAGAGACGTAGAAAACTATTGTAGGAGGTGTATAACCTGCACAAAATACAACCTGGGAAAAAGGATAAAGGTCCGACTGGGACACCAACCTCGCCCAAAGGGACCCTGGGAAGCTCTACAAATAGATTTTACCGGGCCACTGCCCAGCCAGAGGGGAAAAATGTACTGCCTGGTAGTAATAGATCAATTTACAAAGTGGGTAGAAGCCTTTGCCACCAGGAATTGCACCGCCGATACAGTGGCTAAAATCCTGGCTGGGGAAATAATACCCAGGTGGGGGATGCCACTGCAGTTGGACTCAGATCAAGGTACACATTTTACAGGGAAAGTCATGAAACAAGCCTGTGCCCTGCTAGGGATTAAACAAAAATTCCACATCCCGATCCATCCGGAATCGTCCAGATTAGTAGAGCGGATGAATAGGACCCTAAAAACTGCATTGGCCAAGGCAATCGAGGAGACCGGGAAGGGGTGGGTGGAGTTACTTCCACGAATCCTAATGAAATTAAGAGCCACCCCGAACCGAACCACTGGACTGACCCCCTTTGAGCTAATGACAGGCAGAGCTATGAGACTGCCAGAAGTATTAGTAGCTGGGAGTGAGGACGTGGGACCCTACAAGGACAAGATACAGAGGTTCGTCATGGAGCTATGTAAACAGCTGCATGGATTACGAGCGCAAGCTAGGGACCAACAAGCCATTAAAGATTTAGAAAGGGATACGAAGGAACAAAGGGTTCAGGTACCCACCATAGGGAGCCAGGTCATGGTGAGGTTGAATCCCGAGAGACCCGGACTCTCACCAAAATGGACCAGTCCCCACCAAGTGATCATGATCAGCGACACATGCGCTTGCATAGATATGGGGGGTATTGGTAGATGGAAGCACTGGACCCAGTTGAAACGATTTGGATCTTAACCGACCGGTGAACACCGGAAACGTTGTGTTTTACAGGATCCTATTCCTCCTTGGAGCCGGGACATCATCCGACAAAGGAAGCTACAGACCCCAAGGCCTATACTATAGAACATCTGAAATTATTAACTGTGATTCGAGAGCCTTAGTGGTGGTAGCCGGTACAACAGTAGATTTAAATTGTAGCATTGGACTAACGGGCATAACTCAATTCAACCCGGATGACAATCGACATTGGGGGTGGACCAATAACCAGGGCATAACAGTAATAGTAAACGAGACCGCAGTGTGCTTCGTGCTAGAGAAGAAACGGGGAAGTTGTACTCACAGGGAGGTGGCACAAATAAGGTGCACGCCGGTCTTTGCCCAATTCTCAGGGAGACCTCAACCAGGGGATACCAGTTGGAGAATATGCCCGGCCTCCCCGTGTGTGGGTACAGATCAGTGGTGTTGGGACATTCGAGTCCGGAATAGATCCACCACCATTGCTCCAACAACCAATCTGGGAACTACAACTCTTTATAGTACCACCACATATCCCCCTCCCACATGCCCGTCCATAAAGACGGGAGTCACAGGGGGATTAGTAATAAGGAAATCTAAGAAGATACATTTTGGGGTGCGGCAACGGCTACTTACGGTGGTCCTAAACCTCACGGATATCATCCTTCCTAGCTTCTGTGGGAATGAGACTATAAGTCTGTACCAGAATCTAACTCAGAGAATCCTTGAAGGCCCGGAATCCACAACCATGAGATTCAATACCAGAAAAGGGATAGAACGAGGTCGAACGAAGAGGGATATACTGGAAATGCTGGGCACGGGTTACGCTGCGGGACTTGCAACAGTGAATACCATAGACCTGTATGCAATAGACGACAGGGTCAATACCTTGACGCAAATCTTGAGGGGTGTGCTGGGGAGGGACATGGATAACCAAGTCCTACAAGCGCGGTTGGGAGATGGCGCGGAAGGGGAACTGTTACAGGTGGCCCATACCTTGCAGAAACATGCCAAGACAATAAATTTGATCCATGCAATGGGAAACGCTATAAGTAAACGATTACAAGCTGAGATAGTTTGCTCCGGGTATGGGGCCTGGATATTAAGTGAGGTACAACATAACTTGGAGCAACTCCAAAATGGGGACATACCAGATTGGATCCCAAACAGCATACTTAACAATTGGACTCTCGATAAAAAGGTGAATAACACATGCGAGGTACGAAGGAATAGCCACGCATGGGTGCCAAAATTCAGATGTATTACTGGCGAGTGAATATGATTGGATTTGTGTTGTCCATACCACAGTATGATGTAACAAAGGAAGACCCCTTATACCAGATTGATAATATCGGTGAAGTGAGAAACCAAACTCGGTTGCGTTACCATCAGCCTGCCAGATGGGCGATTAAAGTTAATAGTACCAGAGGCATTGCCATAACCGACTGCTATAAAAATAACCAAGTGGTTTTATGTCGAGGTACGCCACGAATGACGAATGATGAGTGCGGATTCCACCAGATAAATGGATGTATGCTGAGTATCACTCCTCTTGAACACGATCTGGAAACCATCGCTGTCCCGCAAGGGAACGGAGAGTGGTGCGTGAGCACGGGGGCAGCCAACCTAACCATTAAGACTAGGGGAGGAGTTACCCCGTGTCCTCATTAGTCCTAACTTCTGCTTCAGACCGAAGGGTGAAATAGACATAGACGGATATCATATTCATCCCGAGGCAACGGAAATCATCCACGGAACAACCACGGATACCTTCCGAGAAGGGTACGAAGAGGCGGTATGGGAACCGCAAGGCAAACAGATACCGGAATTAAATGAGGAACAATTACGTCTGGTGCAAGGAATCCAAAATCAAAGACGACAGTATATCCGGCTGATGGAAGAAATAGACAATTTACAGAGAGACACTAACGCAATGCTGGCTGATCAGCCCTGGTACTCAAAGCTGTGGGACATTGGACTTAATATTCAAATTCACCCATGGATAAGAATAATATCACACGTACTTGTAGTAATACAGGGCCTTGTTCTGTTGGTCATGATTGGATTAACATGTGCAAAAATAAAACAGACCAAACGACACGTCAGGGCACGCACTATGATTAAGGCCATAAGGGATGAAAATTTAACCAGTCTGAATGGAAGGACTTACCTTATATAACTCTGTGGGAAGGTTTCAGGGGGTCCCGAAGCTTGGGAGATGGCCACCCAGGTGAACGAACCTATCTGGAACTCGCCTACAGGGAGATAGTTATCGGGAATTATGGCCAGCTTGGCGTATAGCCAAGGGCCAAAAGGGGGGGAATTGTAAGAGAAATTTGGCATTAGGGGTACCAGCGGGACAAGGGTTAAAGTGCTGGTTCCTGCATAAGAAGGTAAAGGCTTTTCTTCTCACGCCTTGTATCTCTTCTCACGCCTTGTACATTCCAGCTCCAAGGCTCCAGAAGGTGCTGTTATGGGTTGGGATACCAGATAGTATTCCAACATGGAATGTCAATAGGAGAGAACCTAAACAGACCGCTGATAAGACGGTGAGAAGAGACCAGAGAGACTTCATGGCACCAAAGGAAATGTATAACAAATCCCAACATAATGATACCATTCTGGGAACGGTCTAAGATGGTCACGAGATCATGGCCTGTCAGTCAGAGCTCATGACCTGTCAATCCGGAGTAGTACTGATAAGGTAGTCCAATTAGAGATCTAGGGAGATCTTGTCCGGGAACAGAGGGGTTTTTGAAATGTATAAAAGTTGTATGATTGTGCTGTTCGGGGAGCATCCCCACTCACAGGCGGCTGTGATGCGGGTTGTTCCCAGACGTTCGTAATAAAGATCGTTTTACTTTGCCATCCGTCTCTGTCTGCTAACTTCGAGAATTGCTACGTGGGCTGGGGCGAGCATCGACCCTCTATATCAGTGGGCCCGCTCGTGGGAAAAGAAGCCTTCCCTCTCTCTCTCAACATAAGCATTCACCTTATCTTATTGCAGTAAAGTAATTTTATTATTACACTCTCAGCAGTCTACAACCTTTTTTGCTTACAATATTTTAAAAGCTCTAAATACTGATTTGCATTAAGAAAATATTAATGATAAAATCACATAGCATGACCCTCCCCAATAACTCAATGGCTGCTGTTGTAATGAACCATACAAACTAGGAAGGCACCAAGTTATAACCCCAGTTTGTACTGAGCAGGAGTGTTACAATTAGTAGCACTCTCGCCTGAGTCTGAAGGCTGTGGGTTCAAGTCCCACTCCAGAGGGTTGAACAGAAAATCTAGGCCAGGACTCCAGTGCAGTACAGTCTGAGTGTGCTGCACTATCGGAGGTGCTGTCTTTCAGATGAGACGTTAAACCGAGGTCACGTTTATCCTCTCAGGTGGACGTAAAAGATCCCATGGCACTATTCGAAGAAGAACAGGGGAGGCCTGGCCAATATTTATCCATCAACCAACATCACTGACACAGATTATCTGGTCATTATCTTATTGCAGTGACTGCACTTCAAAAGTACTACACTGGCTGTAAAGTGTTTTGGGACGTTCTGAGGTCATGAAAGGTGCTATATAAATCCGTTTTTCTTTGTCAAAATCCCTGGACTAAAAATAGTAAGCTAAAGTTCTTAGTTATCTAATAACGCCTGCTGGAAAGTATGAATGTACATTAGGTAAATACAGTACTGAGTTCACATAACATAAAGTTAGCCATAAAGTAGAGTATCAGAGGTATGCTGCATCTGTGGAACAATGTCCAGTTTATATCACCACCTTCAGGAAAGGAGTGAACAAATAAGCTTGCAATTATATAGGACTTTATCATATCACTCAGGAAGTGTCAAAGTGCTTTACATCCGATGAACCACTTTTGAAGTTGGGAGACAAGTAAAAGAAATTCTTAAATCTATGAAATCACAATATTGCAAATGTATTCAATTAACTAAATCACTTTTGCTGTTTTCAGCTCTTTACAGTAAGCCTTTTGCAGTCAATTATGATTGCTGTATGCAATCAATTTTGCTCACAAGACAGCATGCAAACAAATGACCAGAACTTCAGTATTTAGATGATATTTTTAAAATTTGTGGCAATTCAGGCACAGCAAATATTTAAATCTGGAATTTAAATTTTCTGTATGCTTGCATTGATTTTTCAAAAAGAAAAATGAAAATGGGATAATCAGATGAGTGGAGCAGTTTGCATGCTCTGCTCGATATGTGTTCACATTTCTGCTGTAAATAGAACACACACAGGCGCTCACTAGCATGCTTGCACAGCTTGTTTTTATTTTTTACTTCCTATTTTTATAAATTATTTTTCTCCTGCTTTGGTTGGTCAACAGTTTCTGTACCCTCCATATCAATGTCTCCCTGGAAAACCTGGCTGAAATTAGAAGCTATCTATTTAGAAAACTTGCATTTATATACCCCCATTAAAGGCACATCCTTAAGCACTTCACGGAAGCGGGAAAAAAATGGATGCCAGGTCAAAGAAGGAAAGATTAGGGAGGGTAACCAAAAACTTGATCAAGGAGGTAGGTTTTAAGGAAGGACTGAAAAAGACAGGGAGGTGGATAGGGAGAAAAGTTTAGAGAGGGAATTCCAGAAAGCAGGAACGAGATAACTTAAAACCAACCATGGGACAAGGGGGAACAAGATGTCAGAATCAGAGAAACAGGGAACTCAGAGGAATAAGGGTCGTAGAACTGGAGGAGGTTACGGAGGGAGGGAGTGGCAAGGCCATGGAGGGATTTAAAGACGAGGGCAAAAATGTTACACTTGAAGCATTGTTATCGGTTTACTGCTACTTTTCATCCTTATCAATGCACCTAAAAGCTGTGCTGTTACCCAACCAGAGCCTTTGATAAAGACATTTTGGGGACCTAAATCCTTTTGCTGAACATGATGATGAATTGAGCTGTAAAAGAATCCATTTCTGATCAGTTAGCAATTATCAATGAACTGACTACCAAAACATGCAGTGGATACGGAATTGTTGTAATCCTCGAAAAAAAAGGGAACTTGATATCTTCCTGAGTGAAGAGGACATTTCCAGCTATGGAACGTTAAGTTGTTAGTTAGCTGGATGATTAGCAATGGACTACTATCATCTCATTAAGACATGCCTGATTGTCTTAGAAGGTTAGAATAGCATTTCCCAGTGATTTTCCTTAACTGGCTACTATTATGCCTCTCATAGGAGATTGCGTGGATAAGAAGTGAGTAAATGGTGTATGTGGTTGCACCATATCTGGGTGGGCTGGGCTTGTTGGGCCTGACTGTCTTTTCCTGTCCTTTTCATATGTCAGTATGTGAAAGGAAATCTATGAAAAACAGTTTCAGTCTCTAATTTCAATACACATTTTAAGTTTCTCCAAATCTTTAATAACAAATCACATTTAATATTGATGAACATCACTGAGCTTTAAAATTAAACGCAAGATACTCAGGTTAAATTACATTTGTTTCCAGACCTAATAAGTGTGATGTATAATATCTGAAAAAGCTAGGTGCACATTTATGTTAATACCTTGGTTACTTTATTTTCAGAAGATGGTCCATCAGAAGAAAGGAATTCTCTGGAAAAGAGCAATGTATTAATACACACTTTTATACTGGTTAACATGCTCTATTGATTATTTGTTAAAAATAAAAGGGCAAATGATTTCATCCAAACACTAAATGACCATAATTATTGACTTATTCTCTTAGATGTCAACCTGCACATGGAGAATGCTATTAAATGCAAGTTGGCATATTAGTTGTCGTAGTAAATTATGCAACAACCTGATATCTTAAGCACTTAGCTCTCAACTTTAAGGTCATTGTTTATTTTTGAGTTCATGGTTTTACTTCACTCAAACTTGCTTTCCTTGGGTTGGACGAGTTTAGTTAGGTCATAATTGGACTGATGAGTTGCACATCATGTGGAAGTTAAGTCCTATATCTCAGGAGGTGGAAAAAAAAACATAGCACCATCTGGCTTTCTGCATTCAGATGTCACCTCTTATTAGCTGAACATAAACCAGCATTTTTGCAGTGTTGAACTCTAAGTCACACGATCTAATCTAAAGGCAGATCTGTGGTGATGAACATGGGAGAAAGAATATAGTAGCACAGGAACTGATAAAAATTCTGTTAAACATAACTTTTTTTGGAGGCAGAGATGCTAGTTTTTGCTGCCCGTGTCCTAACTTGCACCAAGTCTCGATGACCTACATTGGCTCCTGGTTAAGCAACACCTCAATTTTAAAATTCTCATCCTTGTTTTCAAAACCCTCCAGGGCCTCGCCCTCCCCTATCTCGGTAATCTCCTCCAGCCTCACAACCCTCTGAAATCTCTGCGTTCTTCCAATTCTGGCATTTTGAGGATCCCTGATTTCAACTGCTCCATCATTGGCAGCCGTTCCTTCGGTTGCCAAGACCCTCAGCTCTGGAATTCCCTTCCTAAATCTCTGTGCCTCTCTTTCCTCCTTTAAGACACTCCTTAAACTCCTTGTACTTCTTGACTTCTCTGCAGCCTTTGACATGGTTGATCACTCTATCCTTCTCCAATTCCTCTCCACTGTGGTCCAGCTGGGTGGGATTGCACTCAGTTGGTTCCATTCTTGTCTATCTAATCATAGCCAGAGAATCACCTGCAACAGCTTCTCTTCCCACCCCACATCATCGCCTCTGGTTGCCCCCAAGGATCTATCCTTAGCTCCCTCCTATTTCTCATCTACATGTTGTCCTTTGGCGACATCATCGGAAACACAGCGTCAGTTTCCACATGTAAGCTAATGACACCCAGCTCGACCTCACTACCACTTCTCTCGACCCCTCCATGGTCTCTAAATTGTCAGACTACTTGTCCAGCATCCAGTTCTGGATGAGTAGAAATTTTCTCCAATTGAATATTGGGAAGACCAAAGCCATTGTTTTTGGTGCCTGCCACAAACTCCGTTCCCTGGACACTGACTCCATCCCTCTCCTCAACCTTGGGGTCATATTTGAAATGAGCTTTCAACCACATATCTGCAGCATAACTAAGATCGCCTATTTCCACCTCTGTAACATCGCCAGTCTCCACCCTTGCCTTAGCTCATCCGCTGCTTTATTACCTCTAGACTTGGCTATTGCAACGCACGCCTGGCTGGTCTCCCACATTCTCCCCTACGTAAACTAGGGATGATCCAAAACTCAGCTGCCCGTGTCCTAACATGCACCAAGTCCCGCTCACCCATCACCCCTGTGCTCGCTGCCCTCCACTGGCTTCCAGTTAAGCAACACCTCAATTTCAAAATTCTCATCCTTATTTTCAAATCCCTCCATGACCTCGCCTCTCCCTATCTCTGTAATCTCCTCCAGCCCCACAACCCCCCCAAGATGTCTGCGCTCCTCTAATTCTGCCCTTCTGAGCATCCCTGATTGTAATCTCTCAACCACTGGTGGCCATGCCTTCTGTTGCCTAGGCCCCAAGCTCTGGAATTCCTTGCCTAAACTTCTTTGCCTCTCTACCTCTCTTTCCTCCTTAAAACATACCTCTTTGACCAAGCTTTTGACCAAGCATCTGCGCTAATTTCTACTTATACGGCTCGGTGTCAAATTTTTATCACATAATACTCTTGTGAAGCGCCTTGGGACGTTGCATTACGTTAAAGGCACTATATAAATACAAGTTGCTGTTGTTAAAACCTACCTCTTTGATCAAGCATTTGGTCATCTGCCCTAATTGCACCTCATGTGGCTCGGTGCCAAATTTTGTTGTCGAACGCTCCCGTGAAGCCCCTTAGGACGTTTTGCTACATTAAAGCCGCTGTATAAATGCAATTTGTTGTGGTTTCTTCCTTTTCCTTCTGTAAGTCTCCCTACAGACACATCAGTATCCACAGCTGTGCAGTAGCAGGCTGATGGCCTGCTCCGATGCTTTCAACAGTACTGCTCTGAAACCTGTCACTGCAAGGCGTGCAACAGAAGATGTGTAAGTCTCCCTGTAATTTCCCTCCCTCACCATGGGGAACCACCAAGTCTTTGCCCAACCTCGGCACAGAAGGGCATTTCTGAGATCAGTAATTCAATGGGCCCAAATTTGCCCAGGAGTTGCTCCGTTTTTTTTGGAGCAACTTGATTTTTCTGGAGTATCTTAAAAATCCTCATTCTGCACATTTAATTTGCGCCAGCGTAAGTGAGTTCGTTAGGATTTTTTTTAGTTTAGTTTTTTTTCCAAAAGGGGGCGGTACCAGCCATCGACGCCTGTTTTGGCCATTTAAGCCAGTTTGGACAGCTAATAGTTGCTCCAAACTAACTGAGGCCAGCGTATGTGGCCACTTGTAGCCGCACAGAAAACCCTTGCAGAGAGTTAAGAAACCAGCACAGGTAGCCAGAGATAGGGGGTGTAAGGGAAGCGAGAGGACCTTGCAAAGCACTAAACACCTTCACAACAACATTCAAGAAGCATAAAAACCATCAATAATAAATAAAAAAATAATAAAACTTAAGTCCTACCTTCATAACTCGATCCGGGAAGTCAGCAGCCGGGCCGGCCGGTGCAGAGGCCACTTGGCCGGGGATAGGGGCGGGAGAACTCATCGGCAGGCAGGAGAAGTCAGAGAACGCACTGGCAAGTCCTTCGTCAAGGGCTTGGGGCGGGAGAACACACTGACTCTCTCTCCGAGGAAGGACACCGACCCCTCCCTCCGAGGACTGACTTCTCTCCGAGGACTCTCCGGCTGCGGGCAGGAGCTACTGCACATATGCGAAACCTCCAGTGCGCATGCGCTGAGCTGCCGGCAACTGTTTTTCACGCAGGGCCCTAGCTCCGACCCCTAATGGACAGACCAGGCCGCGCCAAGCCATGGGAGAGACCACAGAGCGGGCAGAATACAGGGAGATTATTTTCAGCGCCGTTTTCACCCTAGGAAGTCGGCGCATATCCGGTGAGTGCGCAAAAAAACCGGGTGGGCCAAGTTTGGGCCCAATGTGTGGAGAATTATGAGCATAAACGTCTTTACTTAAACATTGTAAACGATGTGGTGGTTGGTGTACAACGGCCACCCCACGTTAAAATCCGCGCACAGGCATCTTCCACCCTTCAAAATGTAGTTCGGGACATGGAATATTAGGTCCTTCATTGAAACACTTGTGAACTCATCCCTTTTTGACGTGAAAGCAAGTCATCCTCACTTCGAGGGGCTGCCTATGATAATGATGATGAAACGATGTAATTTATGTCACCAAATAAATGTCACCATACGTTGCAGGTTATCCGATGCCTTTTCTAAGCAAACGTTGGCACTGCAATCTCGTGGTAAATTGTTGATGGAAATTATACTAAACTTTATCATTTGAAGACCAATAAATAGGTCATATGTTATTTTATTAGTCCTCCCACACAAGCAACCTATCATTGTTGTCAGACATTAAAACTCAAGTTCACTAACATAAACCAGTTCCTGGTGGAAATATAAATGTAAAACATTTGTTTAAAACTGGGAAAACGGCAAGTTCATTACCTATCAATATCCTATCAACGTCAACTGTTATTCAGAATTAAATTAAGCTAGTTTGTGCCTATATAATTAGTGTCATGTAGTTGGAGAAATTTGGTGCAATAAATTTGGATACAAGAAATTTGCATATGTAAAAAAAAAGTACACTGAGGTAAGATAAGAAAGTGTGACCCAGACAGTGTGACAAAACCGCAAGTGAGACATACTAGGTGAGTCAGAGAGAGATGAAGGAGGAAAGCTTGTAAAGGAGGGTAAGGAAATGGCAGAAATACTACACAAATATTCTGCCTCAGTTATCAGAGGAAATGGAAATTGAAACTATTGATATGCATAAGATAGGCGTAGAACAGTTCGTGGGGGCTATTATTTACAGAGATAGTATTAAAGAAATGACTCAAACTTAACTTTGACAAACCACCAAGTGTGTAGAACAAAGGATTCTGAGAGACACTGGGGAAGAAATAGCAGAGCCTCAGACTATAATTTTCTCAAACTCTATGGAAAGGAAAACTATGGCACAGGATTTAAGGGTGGCAAACATGACCCACCTCTTCAAAAATAGGTGACGGGGATAACCTAGGAAATTATAAGCCAATATGGGTTAATTACTGAGTACTTTGAGAATCATGAGCAGTCAGCACAAATTTTTAAATGGCAGGTTATGCATTCAAGAATTCTTTGAAGTAAATCAGGATTGTTAAAAGAAATGCAGTGGATGTGGTTCACATGGATTTTCAAAAATCATTTGATACAGTACCACAAAAGAGAATTACGCCAAAGATAGTGGTCCAGTAAATTAAGGGGAATGTGATCACATGCATGGGGAGATGGCTGGAGGGCAGGGTAGGAGTAAAACATTATTTCTGAGCATGGAAAGGTGTGGGCCAATGTTGGGGCTGTTCTTATTTAATATAAACATAAATGATGTGGAACTCAGAATTGAAGGAATAATACTGAAATTTGCTGATGACACCAAAGTGGGAGCACAGTTAATTGTGACCAAGAGTGTGAAAGGAGCAGCAGGAGGACATAAAAGGCAGGATGGCAGATGCAGTTCAATATCGAAAAGTGTGAAGCAATAGACTTTAAAGTAAGAGTAGGAAAGGAAAAACATTTAAATGGAGTAGAGGAGCAAAGGGATCTTGCTGTATAGATACACACAACATTAAAGATGACAAACAGAATTCTTGGTTTTGTATTTAGAGGCAAAGAATGTGAAAGCAAGGGGACAAATCTGAACTTGTACAAGACCTGAGTTAGATTGCAACTGGAAAATTGTGTAGTTTTTGGCACCACATTAAAGAATGGATATAAAAGCAATAGAAAAGATACAGCATAGGCTCACTAGAATGATACTGCGGATAAGGAGCTTATAGTTATGAAGAAAGATTTGAGACACCAGAATGTTCCAGATTTGATCCATGGTTTATGCTGAGTTAATTCATCTCAGCTAAATTGGGGGGCAGGAACAGTTTATTTGGCCTCAATGTCCCTGAACAAGGGAGAGAAAACCTTTGCCACAGTATCCCTATTACCCAGGAACTCCTGCTGGAAGTGGATGTTGGAGAAGGGTTTAATTCTGCTGTGATGACCCATGGTCATATAGTCTAGTTATAGTCAATGTTCAGGTTGACAGATAAATAACGGCTATTTTGCAAGGTATCAGACAGTCACCAACACTTGTGGAACAGTATCCTAGAGGCAGCTGTGGTTCAGTTGGTAGAACTCTTGCCTCAGACATACAAGGTTGTGGGTCAAGTCCCACTCCAGAGACTTGAGCACATAAAAAAATCTAGGCTGACACTCCAGTGCAGTACTGAGGCAGTGCTGCACTGTTGGAGGTGCCGTCTTTCGGATGAGACATTAAACCGAGGCTCGGTCTGCTTGCTCGGGATGTAAAAGATCCCATGGCATTATTTCAAAGAAGAGTGGTGTAATGTATTTGCTTTGTGGATTCTTTACTTAAGAATTCATAGCAACACATTGCTATTAAGAACTAGTTGGTTTATTAGCAAAGATTTAACAATCACACTACACATTACCAGTTCATCCACGAGGCTCACAGCCATCTGCCTCATCATGGATCCCCTGAACCCAACTGGCTGGGGATTTATTGAGTCTTGTGAACATCATGTGACTGGCTAAGCCGCTCCCAACTCAACAACTCTAAACCTGTGAGCATTCTCACCGGTGCATACATTACAAGCAGAGTTATCGCCGATGTCCTGGCCAATATTTATCCTTCAATCAACATCACTAAAAAAAATTGTTTGGTCATTATCACATTGCTGGTTGTGGAAATTTGCTGCCATGTTTTCTACATTACAACAGTGACTACACTTAGTACTTAATTGGTTGTAAAGCACCTTGGGACATCCTGAGGTCGTGAAAGGCGCTATATAAATGCAAGTCTTTTATCAGTCACATCCTTAGGGGTGAGGAGGGAAAGTGAAAGGGACTGGGAGATGGGGATTTTTAAAAATTGTTCTTTAAATGTTTCTATGGTGTGTTACTGAGCCATACCGATCAGAAAGATTCAGGTCAGAGTGAGTTGGTCTTAGCACTAATGTGGACACAAAAAATGTCCCCAGCATTGCTGGGGTAGGGAGATGAATATAAAAGTCAGACAGAATGCATGCACCTGATCATAGTTCAATGCCACTGCTGAAAAAGTGCATCGGTGTGTGGATTGGTGAGAATTGATCTCTGCAATGATGACCTCCAGGATCAAGTAAGCTACTGGCACTCAGTTTCTCGGCTTTTATAAAGAATGGCTCTATGGGCAAGGTACTGAAGGGTAGTCAGGAACTCCATTAGAACAGGAGGTAGCTTCAGGAAGTAAGTGGCTCGAGGAAATTAATTTTAAATACTTGCACACATAATTCGTTCTCAAAAGTCTAACTGTTTAGTACTGACTAGTAGAAGACAATTTGATTAATAAAACCAACTTCACAATGTAAATCTCAGTTGATAGTCTAAAACTCTGGCTATCAATTTATCACAAAAAGTAAACGGGTATACAGTTTGATGTCCAGTAACGCATGTTAAGATTTCAGAAAACCATCTATGTATACTGGTACAGTAGCTCATTTGATTCAATGTCAACGGTAGTCACAGATTCATAATATTTAATTAGTTTATCAAAGAACTGCCCTACAGAATTATATAACTTCTATGTTTCTTAAAAGCCAAATAAACCTAAAATACTACATACAACCAGTTTAAGCTTTTCTTTGAAGGTCTGAGTCGTGCAGTGCTAGGATTAAATCTCCTCCAGAAATGAGTTTGGATAGTCTAAAACAAGTTTCGAATGGGCAATGACCCAAAGCGCAAGCTGTGTCTAATTTGGCAACCTCACTCAGAGGAAATAGGATTGTTGGCATAAGAAATAGGGGGAAAAATCATAATAGTTTAGCTGGGAGGTGGTACAGTTGAGGTTGGAGTTAATGCAGATTTATAGATGTTTACATTGCAGCTTGCTGGGCTATGCTTAGCCTGAATGTGTTTGATGCTGATAATTGGTGAGAAAAAAGTTTGCATAAAGATATCAAGCAATATTTAAAGTGCAATATTGGTGCATAACAATCTTTTAACTTAGTTCAACAGGTAATTATCTTACCTCAGTTTATCATCGTCCACTTTGACAGCCGTTCCAATATATGATATTGATTGAGATAGCATCTGCTCTTGCCCCTTCTAGACACATACATATTAAATTATTCAAAAGAGAGTTTAACAAAACATAAAATTTGTAGAAAAGATATCCATGAAAATCTGATTTTAAACTTGGGTGTTGAAAAAATGGGCAAACAAAATTCAAGCAATATGAACCCAGTATAAATACGCTTTATTTAAGAGGGAAGAAAACATAGAAATTATACTTTTTGTTCAAAATACCTTATTAATAGCAAAAATTGAAATTTTCATCTTTTAAAAAACATTAAATTTTATTGCCAATATGTGGACCATTGAATGGAAGGGGGGGTGGGGGAGGTAGCGGTTTGAACATAATGTATTCCTCCCTAGACTTTCCTTCCCTTTAGAGCTGTAGCTAACCCAAAACAATTTTTAAAATCCAATAAAGATAGAGAGATTAAAGAATGTTCTTCCTGGTATCTTCCGTTATTAAGATATTCCGGGTTTTTGCAACCAACATAAATTTCAGGAAAAGGGTCATTTCCAGACCTCCAGTTTTCAGCTGTGTTTTTCTGATTAGCAGGAACACAGGGAAGAAGAGCAGTGGTCGTCAATATGAGAATAAAAACCACACCACTGGAAAAATCTGAATAGCTTCTTCAGGCACAACTCCCAGTATTTTGCCAATGCTGTTGCTGAGCCAATCAATAGGTGGTTCACAACGATGTGTGTGATTAATTGCCCTCCCATGTTGAGACCTAAGCTCCGATATTTATGGGGAGCGAGGGGGTCAGACCGGCAATTGGGAGGGAGGGAAAGATCCACGGGGAATAAAGTTTGGGGATGGGGGGCGTCCGCTGATTGCGGCAGAAAGCTTGCTTGAGGGGAAGGGGTGCACTCCTGCTTCTCCTGGCCCACAAGGAGTGGTATAAAAAGCATTTACCTGTTTGATCCGGCTGTTAACCACCTACATTTAACTGCCGGGTATCTAAAACCCTGGGAAAGCTGGCCAGCCAGTGCTAAATTTACAACAGTGCCCCAACGGCACTGTAGGAACCTGATTTAAATATATTCTCAAGTGCGGGATAGACAAGGCATGAAACCCATTGCCATAAGAATGGCAGCAGGCGTGTGGGAGGGTTAAAATCTCCTCTGCCCCAAGTCTTTAGCCCGATCTAGGCAGCTACCCAATAACACAGTGAAAATCAAAGCACAGGGAATTATAGGAACTAACTCACATACTGTTACTCCAAGGGACAGTGTTTTGGAGCATCAAATTGACACTGCCTTTTAAAACATGTCTTAAAGTTGTGTATATTTGAAAGCTATATAAAATACTTTAATGCGAATATTAATTCATTATTTAGCAATTCCTCCATTGTGGGCAGCTCAATACAATAATAATGCTGCAAGGTCTCCTATTTTGAGATATAAGATGTAATCTCAATCTTGACCAACATTCACACATGGATTTCTGTTAGAGCATGAATTTCAAAGTCTCAGACATCTCGTCTGTTGGATTGATGGAAAACTGCCCGAGACCCTTTCCACACTGTAGATGCTTGCTTATTGAGTCGACTAAGAAGATAGCATTTGAGGCGATATCTATATTTGGCACTGTCTTCTCCTACCAACACAGGGTAGGATAAATTTGGGGAAGAGCAGAAAAAGTAAGGAATATTTCCAATAACGACAGCACTGCCATTCAAAATATAGTCTTTTACTCATTAGCTGAACTTACCATAACTTCTTCAGCTTGGCGGACCAGCTCAGCTGTTTTTGCTTCAAGTTCTGCATTTAATCTCCTAAATAAATATGGAGGTTTTTTTTTTTTAAAAAAGGTGTTCAGTTCTCACACTGTATTTATATTGACTGCACATCTACAATGACAAAATTTCAGATTACAAACTATTATATGCAATATATAGCTTAATGTAGAAAAATTTGCATACTTGTATTCTTCTTCTTTAGCCAGTAAATCTCTTGAAGGAGTTTTCCTTGCTGAAGCTGATGATGGAAGTGAGCCAGATCTAGCAGACAGAGCCTTCTTTGCCTAGATATAAAAATAACCCCAAAATATTCCAAGAAAATAATTTTCAAAAAGATATAATAGAACTTTTTTTTGTATCAGTAACAAACAAGGAAGTAGTTTGATTAAATGCAGAAATATATTTAGTTGTTTCTTCTGTGCTTGAACTTCCATAACTAAAATCTAATTACTTTTATTAAGAAAACACAAACAAATAATTTGAGGACACACTTTTAGGCTTAACTTATGTTGATCTATAGTAACGAGTCTAGATTTGTGGAATACGATACACTCATCCTGCATACATCAGGTACATAAGATAAGAATTAGGAATAGGAGTAGGCCATACGGCCCTTCAATAAGATCATGGTTGATCTTTGACTTCCACTCCACTTTCCTCCCCGATCCCCCTAGAATCCAAAAATCTATCTATCTAAGCCTCAATATACTCAACAACTCAGCATCCACAACCCTTTGGGGTAGAGAATTCCAAAGGTTCACAACCCTTTGAGTGAAATATTCCTCCTCATCTCAGTCTTAAAAGGTCGACCCCTTGTCCTGAGATGATGCCCCCTAGTTTCCCACATTACAACAGTGACTACACTCCAAAAAGTACTTCATTGGCTATAAAGCGCTTTGAGACATCCGGTGGTCGTGAAAGGCGCTATATAAATTTGTCTTTTTAACTCTAGATGCTCCAGCCAGGCAAAATATTCTCTCAGGATTTATCCTGTCAATCCCCCTCAGAATCTTACATGTTTCAATGTCTTTAAGACAAAAATGCTGCTTTTATTATATTCAAGAAAATACATTCATCTATATTTTTGAGGCCACTGTACATTTTGAATGTTCACCTAAATATACTCCAGGGACTTGAACACATAATCTAGGCTGACATTCCAGTGCAGTACTGAGGGAGTGCTGCACTGTTGGAGGTGCAGTCTTTCAGCTGAGAAATTAAACCGAGACCCCATCTACACTCAGGTGGACGCAAAAGATCCCATAGCACTATTTCGAGGAAGAGTATAGAAGTTCTCCCTGGTGTCCTGGCCAATATCTATTCCTCAACCAACATCACTGAAACAGATTATCGGGTCACTATCACCTTGCCGTGTGCAAATTGGCTGCCACATTTCCTACATTACAAGAGTGATTACACTTCAACAGTATTTCATTGGCTTGAGAGCGCTTTGCGACATCCTGAGGTCATGAAAGGCACTATATAAAATGCAAGTCTTTCTCTCTTTCCTTCTAATAGTAGAGATATTTTTAATATGTGCTTACATGAATGCATAATGATCCAACAGTTGTGGCATAATTACTGCCATGATCGCCAGAATTAAATCTATAGTGTCAGTTAACCCTAAATGCTTCCTGGTGCCTGTCAGCCTATGCTCAAGTTCTTATTTTATTGAAGTCAATTCTGCTGAATTCTCAGCTGCAGTGACAACTAGTCTCCACTTGTTTTTAATGATCACGCACCATAAACCAATCTGATTTCTGCCAACATGCACCAAAACCTGGCTGATACCCACTGGCCTATGCTGAGCCACTGTCTGATGACCGCAACCTCACCACCCCCGGTTGATGCTGAAGCCCCTGTATGGAGCTCACTAGCTTGGATTGAAACGCAATACCCCATCCCTGGAAGACATGGCTTATTCCTGTATGGAAGCTGGGCTGAAGCTCACATCTGGTGCCCCCTAGGCTGGGCAGCAACCCCTGTCTGGTGCTCCCTGGCCTGGGCAGAAACCCCCCATCTGGTTCCCCCTGGGCTGTGAAGGAAACCCTGTCTGGTGCCCCCTGGGCTGAGCAGTAACCCCTGTCTGGTGCCCCTGGGCTGGGCAGAGACCCACCGTCTGACGCCCCCTGGGCTGTGAAGAAAACCCTGTCTGGTGCCCCTGGGCTGGGCAGAGACCCACCGTCTGGTGCCTCTGGGCTGGGCAGAGACCCACCGTCTGGTGCCTCTGGGCTGGGCAGAGACCCACCGTCTGGTGCCTCTGGGTTGGGCAGAGACCCACCGTCTGGTGCCTCTGGGCTGGGCAGAGACCCACCGTCTGGTGCCTCTGGGCTGGGCAGAGACCCACCGTCTGGTGCCCCTGGGGCTGGGCAGAGACCCACCGTCTGGTGACCCTGGGCTGGGCAGAGACCCACCGTCTGGTGCCTCTGGGCTGGGCAGAGACCCACCGTCTGGTGCCCCTGGGGCTGGGCAGAGACCCACCGTCTGGTGCCTCTGGGCTGGGCAGAGACCCACCGTCTGGTGCCCCTGGGGCTGGGCAGAGACCCACCGTCTGGTGACCCTGGGCTGGGCAGAGACCCACCGTCTGGTGACCCTGGGCTGGGCAGAGACCCACCGTCTGGTGCCCCTGGGGCTGGGCATAGACCCACCGTCTGGTGCCCCTGGGGCTGGGCAGAGACCCACCGTCTGGTGCCTCTGGGCTGGGCAAAGACCCACCGTCTGGTGCCCCTAGGCTGGGCAGTGACCCCTGTCTGGTGCCCCTGGGGCTGGGCAGAGACCCACCGTCTGGTGCCCCTGGGCTGGGCAGTGACCCCTGTCTGGTGCCCCTGGGGCTGGGCAGTGACCCCTGTCTGGTGCCCCTGGGGCTGGGCAGAGACCCACCGTCTGGTGCCTCTGGACTGGGCAGAGACCCACCGTCTGGTGCCCCTGGGGCTGGGCAGAGACCCACCGTCTGGTGCCTCTGGGCTGGGCAGAGACCCACCGTCTGGTGCCTCTGGGCTGGGCAGTGACCCACCGTCTGGTGCCCCTAGGCTGGGCAGTGACCCCTGTCTGGTGCCCCTGGGGCTGGGCAGAGATAACTGGCTAATGCCCCCAGCCTTGGTTGAGGCCCGGTCTGGTGTCTGTCTGCCTATCTCCCGCGGGGCCCAGCCGCTGGACCCCCGCAAGGTAAAGGGCCAGTGCGGCCTCACACCCTGTCGGCGGCCCAACTCTCCCGGTTCCCTGGCTCCCCTCGCTCCCCCCACCGCCCGCCCGCCGCTACTCACCAGGCCCACCGGCCGCTGCCTCTCCATCGCGTCCCGGCCGCCTGGTTTCCAAGGTGACGCGAGCATATCGGGAAAGATCGCGAGACCTGCCCCCCCCCCCCCACCAAGTGGGCGGGGCTTGGCCCTGAGCCTAGTGCATCCTTTCCCACAACAACCCAGAAATGGCCCAGTGTCACCATCTGAAACCCAACTAAAGTGCCTCGCTTTTCAAGGAACGCAATCGTAGCTCAGTGGGTAGCACACTCTCACCTCTGAGTCAGAAGGTTGTGGGTTCAAGTTCCACTCCAGGGATTTGAGCACAGAAATCGAGGCTGAGGGAGCGCTGCACTGTCGGAGGTGCCGTCTTTCGGATGAGATGTTAAACCGAGGCCCCGTCTGCACTCTTAGGTGGATGCAAAAGTTCCCATGGCACTATTAGAAGAAGAGCAGGGAAGTTATCCCCAATGACCTGGCCAGTATTTATCCCTCAACCAACACAATTAAAAAAACATCTAGTCATTTAAATAGTACGACACTGAAAAGTGAAGAGGAACAAAAGGACCTTGGAGTGTAGGTCCACAGGTTCCTAAAGGTAGCAGGCCAGGTGGATAAGGAGGCATACGAAATACTTGCCTTTTATTAGTCGAAGCATGGAATACAAGCGCAAGGACATTATGCTTGAATTGTACTGGTTAGGCCACAGCTGGAGTACTGTGTGCAGTTCTGGTCACCAGATTGCAGGAAAGATGTGCTTGCACTGGAAAGGGCGCAGAGGAGATTTACAAGAATGTTGCCTGGTCTGCAGAATTTTGACGATGAGGAAAGATTGGAGATGGTGGGTCTGTTTTCTTTGGCACAGAGGAGGCTGAGGGGAGACCTGATTGAGGTGCATAAAATTATGAGGGGCCTGAATCGAGTGGAGAGGAAGGACCTGTTTCCCTTGGCAGAGGGGGTCAACAAACAGGGAGCATAGATTTAAAGTAAGTAGGGGGAGGTTTAGAAGAGATATGAGGGGAAATGTGTCTTCACCCAGATGGTGGTGATGGTCTGGAACTCACTTCCTGAAAAGTTGGTAGAGGCAGAAACCCTCACCACATTTAAAAAATACTTGGATGTGCACTTAAAGTGCCGTAACTGTAATGTATGTATGCCTGGGTTTACCTGCCACCAGGAGGAGCGACCATCGGACGTCATTGCGCCACAGACACACACGTGCAACCCTTGTATATATAAAGAAAGCCTCCATGTTTAATCCTCACTTTGAGAGCTAATAAAGTAGAGTCAGGTGACACCTGATTGAGTTCACAGTACTAAGCCTATTGAGTTATTGCGTACACAACATTTGCCGACGAGGTACAATCCGAACTTTCACGCACAAAAAAGATTAGCACCGTTGGAATGTTGGAGCAATTCGTGGAGGGTGAAGACTGGGAGGATTTTACAGATCGCCTCAACCAGTACTTCATGGCCAACAAGATGGATGAAGACGCTGTACAGTTAGGCGCAGGGTGGTTTTCCTCACGGTTTGTGGTCCAAAAATCTATGGCCTCATAAAGAATCTGCTCTCATTTGCACGTTCAACGGAAAAGACCGATGAGCAATTGTGTGCTCTGATTCGGGACCATCTCAAACCTAAAGAAGGCATGATTATCTCGAGATCTTGCTTTTACAAGCATGTTCGTTCTGAAGGCCAGGACGTGGCGGAATTTGTTGCCAACCTGAGACTTCTCGCTGAGCCGTGTAAGTTTGGAACCGCGTTGGAAGACATGCTGCGTGACATCTTTATAATCGGCATAAACCACGAGGTGATCCTGCGGAAGCTGCTGGCTGTGGAGATGCTGGATCTGAGCAGGGCCATCAGGATCGCCCAGGCTTGTCTGACCACGGTTGATAGTACAAAGCAGATATCCTCGCAGAGTCGGAACTCCACGGCAAGTACTGTGCACCAGATTGTGTCGTCGGTTGGCAGAGCTGCACCGGGCAGGGCCTACCCGACTGTGTTTGCGAAACCTGCAGCTGCTCGAAGTCCGCCATTGGGCACGAATCCGATTTCACCCTGTTGGCGTTGTGGGGGCAATCATCGGCCTCATCAGTGCCGTTTCAGGCAGTATATTTGTAGAAGCCGTGCAAAAATGGGGCACCTTCAGAGGATGTGTCCGCAGCTCAGCAAGCGTGCTGCAACACACCACGTGGTTGATGATGACCGATCCGGAGCGGATCCGGCAATGCAACCCGAGGTAACCGAGGAGGAAGTGTATCGTGTATATTCGTTCCTGACAAAGAGCCAAGCGATAATGATTGAAGTAAAATTGAACGGCATTCCAGTATCTATGGAATTAGATACGGATGCGAGTCGGTCAATTATGAGCCAGAGGACTTTCGAAAAGCTGTGGGACATCGAGGCCGTGAAACCCAAGCTGAGTCCAGTAAATGCAAAATTGCATACCTACACCAAAGCGCTCATACCAGTGATTGGCAGTACAGCAGTCAAGGTGTCGTACAATGGGGCAGTTCATGATCTATCGCTGTGGATTGTTCCAGGCAATGTAACGTCTCTGTTTAAAAAAGGGGGCAGACAAAAGGCAGGTAACTATAGGCCGGTTAGTTTAACATCTGTAGTGAGGAAAATGCTTGAAGCTATCATTAAGGAAGAAATAGCGGGACATCTAGATAGGAATAGTGCAATCAAGCAGATGCAACATGGATTCATGAAGGGGAAATCATGTTTAACTAATTTACTGGAATTCTTTGAGGATATAACGAGCATGGTGGATAGAGGTGTACCGATGGATGTGGTGCATTTAGATTTTCAAAAGGGATTCGATAAGGTGCCACACAAAAGGTTACTGCAGAAGATAAAGGTACGCGGAGTCAGAGGAAATGTATTAGCATGGATAGAGAATTGGCTGGCTAACAGAAAGCAGAGAGTCGGGATAAATGGGTCCTTTTCGGGTTGTCAATCGGTGGTTAGTGGTGTGCCACAGGGATCGGTGCTGGGACCACAACTGTTTACAATATAAATAGATGACCTGGAAGAGGGGACAGAGTGTAGTGTAACAAAATTTGCAGATGACACAAAGATTAGTGGGAAAGCGGGTTGTGTAGAGGACACAAGAGAGGCTGCAAAGAGATTTAGATAGGTTAAGCGAATGGGCTAAGGTTTGGCAGATGGAATGCAATGTTGGAAAATGTGAGGTCATCCACCTTGGGAAAAAAAACAGTAAAAGGGAATATTATTTGAATGCGGTGCAGAGGGACCTGGGGGTCCTTGTGCATGAATCCCAAAAAGTTAGTTTGCAGGTGCAGCAGGTAATCAGGAAGGCGAATGGAATGTTGGCCTTCATTGCGAGAGGGATGGAGTACAAAAGCAGGGAGGTCCTGCTGCAACTGTATAGAGTATTGGTGAGGCCGCACCTGGAGTACTGCGTGCAGTTTTGGTCACCTTTCTGAAGGAAGGATATACTAGCTTTGGAGGGGGTACAGAGACGATTCACTAGGCTGCTTCCGGAGATGAGGGGGTTACCTGATGATGATATATTGAGTAGACTGGGTCTTTACTCGTTGGAGTTCAGAAGGATGAGGGGTGATCTTATAGAAACATTTAAAATAATGAAAGAGATAGACAAGATAGATGCAGAGAAATTGTTTCCAGTGGTCGGGGAGACTAGAACTAGGGGGCACAGCCTCAAAATATGGGGGAGCCAATTTAAAACCGAGTTGAGAAGGAATTTCTTCTCCCAGAGGGTTGTGAATCTGTGAAATTCTCTGCCCAAGGAAGCAGTTGAGGCTAGCTCATTGAATGTATTCAAGTCACAGATAGATAGATTTTTAACCAATAAGGGAATTAAGGGTTACGGGGAGAGGGCGGGTAAGTGCAGCTGAGTCCACGGCCAGATCAGCCATGATCTTGTTGAATGGCGGAGCAGGCTCGAGGGGCTAGATGGCCTACTCCTGTTCCTAATTCTTATGTTCTTATGTTCAGTGATCCAACGTTGTTCGGCAGGAGTTGGCTCAAAAGAATAAAGTGGAACTGGAACGATATTAAAACGTTGTCATCGATGGATGACGCTTCATGTGCTCAAGTGCTGAGCAAATTTCCCTCGCTGTTTGAACCGGTACATCGGCAACTTCACTGGAGCCAAGGTGCAGAGGCACCTGGACTTGGATGCAAGACCCGTCCCTCACAAAGCCCAGGCGGTCCCGTACATGATGAGGGAGAAGGTCGAAATCGAACTGGACAGACTCCAACGTGAAGGGGTCATTTCACCAGTCGAATTTAACGAATGGGCTAGTCCCATTGTTCCTGTGCTGAAGAGTGATGGCACTGTCAGGATTTGTGGAGACTACAAGGTTACGATCAAACAAGTTTAGAAACAGGATCAGTACCCGTTACCAAAAGGAGGGAGAGAGAAAACAGGGAATTATAGACCGGTTAGCCTGACATCGGTAGTGGGGAAAATGTTGCAATCAATTATTAAAGATGTAATAGCAGCGCATTTGGAAAGCAGAGACAGGATTGGTCCAAGTCAGCATGGATTTATGAAAGGGAAATCATGCTTGACAAATCTTCTAGAGTTTTTTGAGGATGTAACTAGTAGAGTGGATAAGGGAGAACCAGTGGATGTGGTGTATTTGGACTTTCAAAAGGCTTTTGACAAGGTCCCATACAAGAGATTAGTGTGCAAAACTAAAGCACATGGTATTGGGGGTAATGTATTGACGTGGATAGAGAATTGATTGGTAGACAGGAAGCAGAGAGAAGGAATAAACGGGTCCTTTTCAGAATGGCAGGCAGTGACTAGTGGGGTACCACAACGTTCAGTGCTGGGACCCCAGCTATTTACAATATACATTAATGATTTAGACGAAGGAATTGAATGTAATATCTCCAAGTTTGCAGATGACACTAAACTGGGTGGCAGTGTGAGCTGTGAGGAGGGTGTTAAGAGGTTGCAGGGTGACTTGGACAGGTTAGGTGAGTGGGCAAATGCATGGCAGATGCAGTATAATGTAGATAAATGTGAGGTTATCCATTTTGGTGGCAAAAACAGAAAGGCAGAATATTATCTGAATGGTATGTTGGCTTTCATAGTAAGAGGATTTGAGTATAGTAGCAGGGAGGTCTTACTGCAGTTGTACAGGGCCTTGGTGAGGCCACACCTTGAATATTGTGTACAAGTTTGGTCTCCTAATCTGAGGAAGGACGTTCTTGCTATTGAGGGAGTGCAGCGAAGGTTCGGCAGAATGATTCCCGGGATGGCAGGACTGACATATGAAGAAAGACTGGATCGACTAGGCTTATATTCACTGGAATTTAGAACAATGAGAGGGGATCGCACAGAAACACATAAACTTCTGATGGGACTGGACAGGTTAGATGCAGAAAGAATGTTCCCGATGTTGGGGAAGTCCAGAACCAGGGGTCACAATCTAAGGATAAGGGGTAAGCCATTTAGGACTGAGATGAGGAGAAACTTCTTCACTCAGAGAATTGTGAACCTGTGGAATTCTCTACCACAGAAAGTTGTTGAGGCCAGTTCGTTAGATATATTCAAAAGGGAGTTAGATGTGGCCCTTACGGTTAAAGGGGTCAAGGGGTATGGAGAGAAAGGAGGAATGGGGTACTGAAGTTGCATGATCAGCCATAATCATATTGACTGGTGGTGCAGGCTCAAAGGGCCGAATGGCCTACTCCTGCACCTATTTTCTATGTTTCTATGTTTCAAAGGCTGATGACCTGTTTGCAACGTTAGCCAGGGGAAAGTTGTTCACCAAATTGGTTCTGACGTCAGTCTACATGACACAGGAGCTTGTCAAATCGTCGAAGAAACTTACGTGCATCAATACGCATAAAGGGCTGTTCAGAATTCGGAATTTGATCGGCTGCAGCCATATTTCAGAAAAACATGGAGAGTTTACTGAAGTCCGTCCCTCGAACCATGGTGTTCCAAGACGACATTCTGGTCACAGGTTGTGACACTGCCGAACACCTGCACAACCTCAAAGAGGTTCTACGTCGTTTGGACAAAATGGGGCTCAGGCTGAAACATTCAAAGTGCGTCTTTATGGAACTGGAAGTCAAATTCCTGGGATGGAAGATTGCTGCAGACGGCATCAGGCCTACGGACTCAAAAGCAGAGGCCATCAAAAATGCATCCAGACCCCTGAATGTGACGGAACTGCGTTTGTTCCTTGGTCTTCTCAACTACTTCGGTAATTTCTTACCTAAATTGAGCACGTTATTAGAGCCACTGCACATGCTGCTCAGACAAGGCGACAACTGGGTTTGGGGTGTATCTCAAGACATGGCTTTCGAGAAGGCTAGACATCTGCTTTGTTCCAACAAATTGCTGGTATATTATGACACGTGCAAGCGTTTAGTATTGGCCTGTGACGCTTCATCACATGGGGTTGATTGTGTGCTCCAGCAATCCAATGAGTCGGACAAACTACAACACGTTGCATACGTGTCGAGAAGCATGCCTAAAGCGGAAAGAGCCTACGGTATGGTAGAGAAAGAAGCTTTAGCCTGCGTATATGGGGTTAAAAACTCGCACCAGTATCTGTTTGGGCTTCGTTTCGAGCTTGAAACTGATCACAAGCCGCTCATATCTTTGTTTTCAGAGCATAGAGGTATCAATACCAACGTGTCATCCCGCATCCAGAGGTGGGCGCTGACATTACCTGCCTATGATTATGTCATTCGCCATAGACCTGGCACCGAGAATTGTGCCGATGCAATGAGCCGTTTACCGTTGCCCACGCCGGAGGCGGAAACGCCACAGCCCACAGACCTACTGTTGGTCATGGATGCCTTTGAGAGTGAAGGGTCGCCTGTCAATGCTCAACAAGATAGGACCTGGACCAGCCAGGATCTGATCTTATGGGTTATAAAACGTTGTGTCCTTAGTGGTGATTGGTCGGCCATTTCCAGGGAAATGTGTGATGAGACCAAACCTTACAACCGTCACAAAGATGAACTATCCATTCAATCTGATTATTTGCTATGGGGTAATCATGTTGTTATGCCCAAGAAAAGCAGGGAGAGATTTGTACGGGATTTACACAGTTCCCATCACCGTATTGTGATGAAGAAGGCCATTGTCAGGTCTCGCGTTTGGTGGCCTGGCATTGACTATGATTTGGAGTCATGTGTGCATCAGTGCAACACTTGCATGCAGTTAAGCAATGCACCAGTGGAATCTCCGCTAAATCTATGGTCGTGGCCATCCAAACCATGATCGAGGATCCACATCGACTATGCGGGTCCTTTCCTAGGCAAAATGTTTTTAGTGGTGGTGGATGCGTATTCCAAATGGATAGAATGTGTAATCATGTCATCCAGCACATCCACAGCCACCATTGAGAGCCTTCGTGCCATGTTCGCCACTCATGGTCTGCCTGACATAGTCGTGAGCAGCAACGGATCGTGCTCCACAAGTTTGGAGTTTCAAGTGTTTGATACTCAATGGTATCAAACACGTAAGGTCAGCACCATTCAAACCCACGTCCGATGGTCAAGCGGAGCGGGCCATCCAAACCATCAAGCAGAGCCTGAAACGCGTAACTCACGGTTCTTTGCAGATTCGCTTGTCACGCATACTGCTTAGTTACAGGACGAGACCCCACACACTTACCGGGGCCCCCCCCCTGCTGAACTGTTGATGAAGAGAGGTCTCTGTCATGTATGTAACCACAATGTAACACCACTGTATTACTGTATACACTCAACCTAGATGCACACCTTGACCCCAAGGAGTGAACTTGTGGGAGACACTCCTTACCTGATCACACAGGTATAAAAAAAGGAGGTCCCACACAGAGTCATCGTCTTTAGAGTCCTGTGAATAAAGAGTTAAGGTCACAGAGTGACCTTGTCCTCAGAATGTGCCTCGTGTGGTTTCATACTGTCGAGTAAGGACTTTACATTGGCGACGAGAAACGGGAATTCACAGCCCACGAGAATGGCCACGGGTCGCACAGAGGAACGGTACTGTGTTGGGGAAGACTGGAACGATTTTGTCGACAGGCTTCAGCAAAGCTTCGTTAGGAAAGACTGGCTGGGGGATGCAGCGGCCGACAAGCGAAGGGCTCATCTTTTGACCAGCTGCGGACCAAAGACTTACACGCTCATGAAGGTCTTACTAATGCCCGAAAAGCCGGCAGACAAAACCTTTGAAGAACTTCGCAAATTGATCGGGGAGCACCTCAAACCGGCGAGTAGCATACATATGGCCCGACACAGATTCTACACCCACCGACGTCGTGAAGGACCGAGCATACCGGACTTCGTAGCGGACCTCTGGCGTTTGGCCAGCCTCTGTAAGTTCACAGACGCCAGCAGTGGGGAGATACTGAGGGACTTCTTTATCGGGGGCATCGGTCATGCGCAAATTTTCCGCAAATTAATTGAGACCTTGGAAGCGGCGGCATTGAGAGCTCAAACTTTCATGGCGGGGGAGGAAGAGACGAAAATAATATATGCGCGCAATTCTGCCTCTAACACGGCGATGGATCAGGGAGTCAACATCATCAATGCAACTCAGAGCCCCGCAAGCAGGCAGGGGCAGTCCGACACTCCCCAGGCAGCAATAGACCCCAGAGTAGAACTTCAACAGAGACAATGGCAGGCTGAACGGACATTCACGCCATCACAGTGGACAATGCGGCCTGGGATGGGGCCATTGACACCCGCCAATAGGGTACTTAAGAACAGTCAAAGGGACAGTCAGCGGGGATGCCTGGCCATAGTCCCTTTGTTCTCAACAATGGAAACTTTAACTCATGCTGGAGGTGTGGGGGAAAACACTCAGCCAGATCTTGCAGATTTCAACAGTTTGTCTGCAAGAGCTGCAATCTCAGTGGACACTTAGCTCGAATGTGCAGGAAGTCTGCAACCAGACTAATATATGAGGTGGATGGACCAGAAGAGGGTTCTTTGAGGCAGGATGACTTTTGGGACAAATCGATGGACGCCGAGGTTCAGCAGGTCCATGTTGCGAATATTCACAGTTCATGCACCAAAACGGCACCAATAATGATGAGGGTTTTATTAAACAATATCCCAGTACGCATGGAGCTGGACACTGGGGCCAGCCAGTCACTCATGGGCGTTCAGCAATTTGAGAAGCTATGGCCACTTAAAGCCAGTAGACCCAAATTAGCACGTATTGAGACACAATTACGGACTTACACTAAAGAAATCATTCCGGTGCTAGGCAGTGCAATGTTGGCTGTCACACGCAATGGGTTAGTGAATCGGCTGCCGCTCTGGATTGTCCCGGGCAATGGTCCTGCACTGTTGGGGAGGAGCTGGTTAGCCGAGATGAACTGGAAATGGGGGGATGTTCACGCAATGTCATCTGTGGAGCGAAGTTCGTGCTCACAAGTCCCACAACAATTCAATTCACTATTTCAACCTGGCGTCGGGACTTTCAAAGGCACTAAAGTAGCGATACACATCACTTCGGACGCCAGGCTAGTGCACCACAAAGCCAGAGCAGTGCCCTATGTGATGCGGGAAAAGATCAAGAGCGAATTGGACCGGCTGTTGAGAGAGGGCATCATCTCGCCAATTGATTTCAGCGACTGGATAAGCCTCATCATTCCCGTCCTGAAAGCGGATGGCTCTGTCAGGATCTGTAGCGACTACAAGGCCACCATCAATCGGGTGTCCCTACAAGATCAATACCCGCTCCCAAGAGCGGAGGACCTCTTCGCCATGCTGGCAGGCGGCAAGCTGTTCACCAAGTTGGACCTCACTTCATCCTATATGGCCCAGGAACTGGCCGACGAATCTAAACTACTGACCACCATCACCACGCACAAGGGACTGTTTGTTTATAACAGGTGCCCATTTGGCATTCGATCAGCGGCCGCGATTTTTCAACGAAACATGGAAAGCCTGCTTAAATCCATTCTTGGAACGATCGTATTCCAGGACGACATCCTCATCACAGGTCGAGACACCGAGGAACACCTCCACAACCTGGAGGAGATGCTATGCCGACTGGACCGGGTAGGCCTGCGACTCAAGAAGCCTAAATGTGTGTTCTTAGCTCCTGAGGTTGAGTTTCTGGGCCGGAGGGTTGCTGCAGATAGGATTCGGCCCACCGAATCCAAAACAGAGGCAATTCGACGAGCACCCAGGCCCTGCAACACATCTTGAGCACGTTGTTGGAGCCGCTACACGTGCTCCTGCGTAAGGATTGCGATTGGTTTTGGGGGAACTGTCAGGAACGGGCTTTTGATCGGGTGCAAAACCTACTTTGTTCAAACAAGTTGTTGACCCTGTACGACCCCTGCAAAAAATTGGTTCTGACGTGATGCATCATCCTATGGGGTTGGGTGCGTGTTGCAGCAGGGCAATGCTGAGGGTCAACTACAACCTGTGGCTTATGCCTCCAGGTTGCGCTCTCAAGCAGAACGGGGATATGGGATGGTCGAGAAGGAAGCGCTTGCATGTGTCTATGGTGTGTAAAAAAATGCATCAGTACCTCTTTGGTAGGAAGTTTGAATTAGAGACGGACCACAAGGCATTAACACCCTGTTGTCAGACAGCAAGGCTATCAATGCCAACGCATCAGCTCGCATACAGCGATGGGCTCTCACGCTGGCTGCTTATGACTACTCCATACGGCACCGGCCCGGCACTGAAAATTGCGCTGACGCGCTCAGCAGGCTTCCACTGGCCACCACTGAGGGGGCAGCAGAGCAAAGCGCTGAGATGACCATGGCTGTCGATGCCTTTGACAGCTCAGGCTCCCCCATCACAGCACGCCAGATCAAAATCTGGACAAACAGAGATTCCCTCCTATCCCTGATTAAGAAATGTGTCCTGACTGGGTGCCCGCACACGGAGCATGCCCTGAGGAGGTCAGACTGTTCTACAGACGGATGGATGAGCTCTCCATCCAAGCCGACTGCCTACTATGGGGCAGCCGGGTAGTTATGCTCCAGAAGGGCAGGGGGGCATTCATCAGGGAACTCCACAGCGAGCACCCAGGCATTGTGCTGATGAAGGCCATTGCCCAGTCACATGTTTGGTGGCCTGTAATTGATTCAGACCTGGAACACTGTGTTCGCAGGTGCACGACGTGTGCCCAGCTGGGTAATGCCCCCAGGAAGGCCCCGCTCAGTCCGTGGCCCTGGCCCACCAGGCCATGGTCACACATTCATGTTGACTACGCGGGCCCGTTCATGGGAAAGATGTTCCTATCGTGGTAGATGCGTACTCGAAATGGATCGAGTGCATCATTCTGAATTCTGAATTCATGCACGTCATCCACTACCGTGGAAACCTACGTGCGATCTTTGCAACCCATGGCTTGCCGGACATCCTGGTTAGTGATAATGGCCCATGTTTCACAAGCTACGAATTCCGAGAGTTTATGTCGGGCAATGGCATCAACCACGTCAGCACTGCACCGTTCAAGCCGGCCTCCAATGGCCAGGCGGAACGTGCGGTCCAAATCATTAAGCAAGGTATGCTCAGGATTGAAGGACCCTCCCTACAATGCCGCCTATCGCATCTCCTGCTGGCCTACAGATCCCGACCGCACTCGCTCACGGGGGTCCCGCCTGCAGAGCTACGAATGAAACGGACACTCAAAACTCAGTTGGCCCTCATCCACCCAGTCCTGGCCGACATAGTTGAGGGCAAGTGCAAGTCACAAAACGAGTACCGTGACCGTAATTCAAGGGGGAGATGTATAGAAATAAATGATCCTGTGTTCGTTCTCAATCATGCCATGGGGCCCAAATGGCTTGAAGGCACTGTAATTGACAAAGAGGGGAATAGGGTCATCGTGGTAAAACTCAACAATGATCAGATATGCCGTAAGCATCTGGATCAAGTAAAAAAAAAAAGGTTCAGCTTCAACACGGAGGAACCTGAAGAAGACCATGAGATGGAGCTCACAACACTGCCAGTGAACGAACAACAAGAGCAATCAGAAGAATGCACAGTCCCTGCGGTCAGCCCAGACAGGCCGGAATCACCACAGGTGACAGACACTCAAGTCAGTGTCCAACAACCAGAGCCCCAACTGCGGCGCTCCACGACGGAGCGTAGACCACCTGAAAGACTAAACCTATGATCCCAATAAGACTTCGGGGGGAGGTGATGTGATGTATGTAACCACAATGTAACACCACTGTATTACTGTATACACTCAACCTAGATGCACACCTTGACCACAAGGGGTGAACTTGTGGGAGATACTCCTTACCTGATCACCCAGGTATAAAAAGGGAGGTCCCACGCAGGGTCATCGTCTTTGGAGTCCTGTGAATAAAGAGTTAAGGTCACAGAGTGACCTTGTCCCCAGAATGTGCCTTTTGTGGTTTCATATTGTAGAGTAAGGACTTTACAGTCTCAAGACCAGGCTCTCGCTTGTCCATCCTGATCTTAACGATCACGTCGAAAACAAACGTCAACATTAGCAGTGGGATCATGATCGCACTGCTGTGTCATGTGACATCTCTATTAATGATCCTGTGTATATGCTAAATTATGGTCAAGTCCCCAAGTGGGTCACTGGCACTGTTATGGCCAAGGAGGGTAACAGGGTGCATATTGTCAGGCTCACTAATGGGCAAACATGCAGGAGGCACATTGATCAGACAAAATTGCGGCACACAGACGAACCGGAACAGCTTGAAGAAGACACCATCAGTGACCAACCGTTTCATATTCAGCCATCAGAAGACCCTGCTTGTCAATGAATCTGGACCTTCAATCCCCGACATGGACACTGCCACTCCCATTAAATCGGCTCCCCAGCCTCAAATCATGAATGACTTGGAGAGCTCACCCAGATCTGGAATTGAACTGAGATGATCAACTAGGGAGCGGAAAGCCCCGGATCGTCTCAATTTGTAAATAGGACTGATACCAAGATCTTGCGGGGGAATGATGTAATGTATGTATGCCTGGGTTTACCTGCCACCAGGGGGAGCGGCCTTCGAGGTCATTGGGCCACAGACACACACGTGCAGCCCTTGTATATAAAGAAAGCCTCCATGTTTAATCCTCACTTTGAGAGCTAATAAAGTAGAGTCAGGTCGCACCTGATTGAGTTCATGATACTAAGCCTATTGAATTATTGCATACACAACAGTAACCTGCAGGGCTATGGACCAAGAACTGGAAAGTGGGATTAGGCTGGATAGCTCTTGGTCGGCCGGCGTGGACACGATGGGCCAAAATGGCCTCCTTCCATGCTGTAAACTTCGATGATTCTTATCCCATCGCTGTTTGTGAGCCTTTGCTCTGCATAAATTGGCTGCTGTATTTCTCAACATTACAAAAATGATTACATTTGAAAAAGTAATTAATTGGCTGTGAAATATTTTAGGACATCTTGAGGTTATGTAAGTTACTATACAAATATAAGTTCTTTCTTCCTGTGTAAGCCTTAATTATTAAAGAAAGCACAGTAGATCCTAATTGTGTTCTCACTTGACATCCGTACAAGTGGAGTTTCCCACTACATAGTAACATGGAGGAGGAACTCGAGTTAATTTTTCGGAGATCTAGAGGCTACGGGTGGGGATGGGGTGGGGACTAAATAACAGGTAATCGCACTTTAACCGGTCAAAATAGCCGGACCGCTGAATATGGTTAAAGTGCCGCCTTTGTAATTGCAGTTTTGGTTTCCATATTTACAAAAGGATATACTTGCTTTGGAGGCAGTTCAGAGAAGGTTCACTAGGTTGATTCCGGGGATGAGGGGGTTGACTTATGAGGAAAGGTTGAGTAGGTTGGGCCTCTACTCATTGGAGGTCAGAAGAATGAGAGGTGATCTCATCGAAACGTATAAGATTATGAGGGGGGCTTGACAAGGTGGATGCAGAGAGGATGTTTCCACTGATGGGGGAGACTAGAACTAGAGGGCATGATCTTAGAATAAGGGGCTGCTCATTTAAAACTGAGATGAGAAGAAATTTCTTCTCTCAGAGGGCTGTAAATCTGTGGAATTCGCTGCCTCAGAGAACTGTGGAAGCTGGGACATTGAATAAATTTAAGACAGAAATAGACAGTTTCTTAAACGATAAGGAGATAAGGAGTTATGGGAGCAGGCGGGGAAGTGGAGCTCAGTCCATGTTCAGATCAGCCATGATCTTATTGAATGGTGGAGCAGGCTCGAGGGACCATATGGCCTGCTCCTGTTCCTATTTCTTATGTTCTTATGTTCTTAATTGTAAATGATTTGCCCGATATAGGCAGCTGTCTGGGATATATGGGGACGGTGTAAATGATGGGGACTGTACTTATTCAGTTCAAATGCCTCTGAAATCAGAGCAAGCAAATCATCCAAAATCCAAAAACATAATGGTAGGAATCATTGAAAAGAATGTTGATGTGCAGGTGTTAACACATTGTCAGGGTTCTGAGTACCTGTTATTACTTTGATTAGGTACAATTCCACTTACACCGAGAAGAAAGCCGTGTATCCTAATTAACTTCCAGATCAACCAACCTGGTTCACATGGACAACTTGTAGGCTGTCCTTCACTCTGAAATTTGTATGTGTGCAAACATAATTGAGACGATGTGTATGTGTGCAAACCAGCATAAAGGTATTATTAGTGAACAGCGACTTTCAGTTCCTCAAGACTTTGTTTTACTTATTTAATTCAAATATGTTGATGTAAGGCCATGGAGAACAGCTCACTTTATTGTAGTCTACAAACATTTTCATAACATACATATGTAACAAGTACTCCACTGATCCACACCATATTCTGCAGCACAGTGGACATGAAAATGTTCACGCAATCTCTCACAGCGCTGTGTCCTGCATGAACTCATTTCAGCCGATGGTGGTAGGGATGCCACGAATGGCCTCGGTGGCCCTGGTTTAGAAACAGAAAGAAAAATCTGCCTGCGATCCCCATTTTTATTATTAGTCACAGATTCCTGCGAAGAAGTGCTCATGTGTGAACATTGCATGGAGACAAATTTGGGATTAGCTGCGGTGCCCCCCAGTCAAATAGCCAGCCAACACTCATTATCGAGGCTTGTATGAAGAGCGGCAACTTTTGCATCAGTTACAAGTGGGCCCGTGTGGTGGTTGGTGTGCAACGGCCACCACACGTTAAAAATATTCATGCACAGGCATCTTCTACCCCTTCAATTGGAGTTCAGGACTGGAACATCGGGTCCTTCATCGAAACACCTGTGAATTCGTGGAAGCAAGTCATCCTCGTTTGAGGGACCACCTATAATGACTGACACTTAGAAAGCCAGCATGAATCACTCCATTCAAGAGAGGAGGAGCAGAAATGGTAGAAAATGGGTAAACCTAAATAATTAAATTCTTGGGTTAATATTTCAAGGGGGAAAAAATCCAATGCATTTGCGTCTCCCGTTAGCGCCCCGCAGGCGCAAATGCGTTACCGACCAGGCGCGGTGCTGACAACGACTCCTGCCATATTGGACAGGTGTTTAGAGGAGACGATAAGGCTTTGCGCCCAGATCTCCTGCACCGGGAGACCGTGACGTCACCACCGTGCACATCGCCCCATTCGCACCTGGTCCCAAAATTGAGTTGCGTCCCCTGCTACACCGGCAGCTGTAGGAGGCGCTGATCGAGTGGCCAGCCACTAACGGGGCGATAATTAAAGGCGAGGTGTCCAAGATTTGTTTTTTTAAAAACTTACCTTTGTTTTCACGGTGCTGCTCCATTTTCTTCGCGGGGTTCTGGCTGCGATCGCTCAGCCCGGCGCTCTGCTTAAGTGCTGGGCTGATCGCACGGCACCCCCGCTCCCTAGGTGGTCCAGGTAGGTCCTTTATAATTTGCAAAGCCTGCAGTGTCCGCCCTTTCCTTTCAGCGAGGAAAGGGCCCCTTGGACACGGCAGCTGTTTGTGTCCTAATTCACAATTAAAATCCGAAACGGGTCGGTAATGAACTTCTCCCCCCATTAAGATAAAAGATATGCAGCTCTTCCTTCATAGCCCACTGCAAGAAATGTGCCTGTCGCTGATTAGATTTACATTGTACCAGAATATGTTTGTCACTAAATGTGGAGCAAATGCCTGTTGGTTGTGAGACATATTGAGTACACCATAGTCCTTTGTTTCTTCAAAACTTAACCAAGGCATTCTTACCCATCTACGATAATTAAAATATGATTATATTTTGCTTTAAAATTATATACATTTAAAACTGAACTATATTTCCTTGACATTTTTGGGAGCACCTCATTTTAATGAGTATTTTTGAAATAGGAAATAAAAATTAATAAAATTACTCATTGATTCTAGAATGTACATGATATATTCCATTCTGCAGCTCAAAAGTGCTCATTGTTTTTGCAACTCTCTCTATCATTCCCTCTAGTGCTCAGACAAAAATATGTCATTGCAGTGAATGAAAAGGCAGCTATTGTCTTGTTTAAGGCCTAGAACTGATGTGAGGCCTCAGTGGCAAGAAACAGTGCGGAGGTTGGGCAAGCTGACATTTGTGAAGAAACATAATGCCGCAATAGCTCACTGCCTTTTTTCTCTCAAATAAATTAAACAATCGAACAATATGTTTTGCCTTTGCTTAAACTCTCTGCTACAGTTTTTTCTGTTTTCTTTGAGGATGTGGGAGTTTTCTGAATGCTAATAGACCTTGAACTGAATGGAGGGTGGGACTTCTTGGAAATATCATTGGAAGTATGAACAAATTGCTTCAATGTTTAAACATCATTTTTGAAAACAATGTTTTTTAATGTAGAGATTTTAAAGGGAAAATTTAGGTAAAGCCAGTCCATGAGTACACTTCCTGAGAGATTCCTTTGGCCTCTCCTCAATTTTCTATTTGCTACCTTCCCTCGGAAGGGTTCCCCATGCCAGCAGTGCTTTGAAATGCACCGGCAACAAAAGCAATCAATTACAGGAGGGGGACTAAGATTAGGTGCTTAATTTCCTTGGCACATTCTGGTGGACTTTCTCCTTAACATCAGTGGACATCCACCGAAACAGCCACAAACTCCACCAGGACTAGGATATGCTGGGCCCTGGTCTTGTGTTAATGTTTTCAGCATTTCTTTGTGGGGATGGTGTTTCCACCAGCCCTAAAAGGTCATCAACGTTAGGGGGTCGGGGCTTGGGGCAGGGAGTCCTGAGATCAGGAGATTCAGCGCTCTGTCCCACAGCCGGAACACTTAAGGAAGTGGCTCTAGAAATAGTGGATGCATTGGTGGTCATTTTCCAACATTCTATAGAATCAGTTCCTATGGACTGGAGGGTAGCTAATATAACCCCACTTTTTAAAAAAGGAGGGAGAGAGAAAACAGGGAATTATAGACTGGTTAGCCTGACATCGGTGGTGGGGAAAATGTTGGAATCAATTATTAAAGATGTAATAGCAGCGCATTTGGAAAGCAGTGACAGGATCGGTCCAAGTCAGCATGGATTTATGAAAGGGAAATCATGCTCGACAAATCTTCTAGAATTTTTTGAGGATGTAACTAGTAGAGTGGACAATGGGGAACCAGTGGATGTGGTGTATTAGACTTTCAAAAGGCTTTTGACAAGGTCCCACAGAAGAGATTAGTGTGCAAAATTAAAGCACATGGTATTGGGGATAATGTACTGACGTGGATAGAGAACTGCTTGGTAGACAGGAAGCAGAGAGTAGAAATAAATGGGTCCTTTTCAGAATGGCAGGCAGTGACTAGCGGGGTACTGCAAGGTTCAGTGCTGGGACCCCAGCTATTTACAATATACATTAATGATTTAGATGAAGGAATTGAATGTAATATCTCCAAGTTTGCACATGACACTAAGCTGGGTGGCGATGTGAGCTGTGAGAAGGATGCTCAGAGGCTGCAGGGTGACTTCGACAGGTTAGGTGAGTGGGCAAATACATGGCAGATGCGGTATAATGTGGATAAATGTGAGGTTATCCACTTTGGTGGTAAAAACAAGAGGGCTGATTATTATCTGAATGGTGACAGATTGGTAAGGGGGGAGGTGCAACGAGACCTGGTACATAAGTCATTGAAGGTTGGCATACAGGTGCAGCAGGCGGTGAAGAAGGCAAATGGCATGTTGGCCTTCATAGCAAGGGGATTTGAGTACAGGGGCAGGGCGGTCTTACTACAGTTCTACAGGGCCTTGGAAAGGCCACACCTTGAATATTGTGCACAGTTTTGGTCTCCTAATCTGAGGAAGGACATTCTTGCTATTGAGGGAATGCAGCGAAGGTTCACCAGACTGATTCCCGGGATGACAGGACTGACATGTGAAGAAAGACTGGATCAACTACGTTTGTATTCAATGGAATTTAGAAGAATGAGAGGGGATCTCATAGAAACATATAAAATTCTGACGGGATTGGACAGGTTACATGCAGGAAGAATGTTCCCAATGTTGGAGATGTCCAGAACTAGGGGTCACAGTCTAAGGATAAGGGGTAAGCCATTTAGGACCGAGATAAGGAGAAACTTCTTCACTCAGAGAGTCGTGGACATGTGGAATTCTCTACCACAGAAAGTTGTTGGGGCCAGTTCATTAGATATATTCAAAAGGGAGTTAGATGTGGCCCTTACGGCTAAAGGGATCAAGGGGTATGGAGAGAAAGCCGGAATGGGGTACTGAAATGCATGATCAGCCATGATCATATTGAATGGTGGTGCAGGCTCGAAGGGCTGAATGGCCTACTCCTGCACCTATTTTCTATGTTTCTATGTAACATAACGTAGTGTTGGCAGAGGTTTGCTGCCTCTCACCAGGTGTACCTCCCTGACACTCCGAGGGTGGTGAATCTTAGTAATTCTCTACCCGAGAGGGCTGTGCAGGCTCAGTCGTTGAGTACATTGAGGCTTAGATAGATAGATTTTTGAACTCGAGGGCAATCAATGATATGGGGATCGGGGAGGAAAGTGTTGAAGTTGAATATCAGCCATGACCTTATGGAAGGGCTGTATGGTCTACTCCTTCTCCTAATTCTTATCGTCTTGTGTTCTTCTGTACATGGATGTATGCAGGATGGGTATATTGCATGCCACAATTCTAGACTATTGTTATTATGGATCAATAGTATTGTATTCCTAACACAGATGAGGCTGCACACAGGGAGGTTAAAGTAACAGTGACCTCAGTCTTTAATAAGACACTCCAGAGTGAGGAACAGGCCTTAGGGGCCGGCTTATATACAGTGCTCCCAAGGGATGCTGGGATCCCTTGGGACTTCAGGGGATGAGCTCCCTGGTGGTGGAACATGGGAGTGCATGCTTTACAGATACACAACATCACTCCCCCCTCCAAAGTCAAAGTGAAAACTATTTACAAGGTGAGGCGGTTGGGAGCCTTTCTTTCCCTGGTGGACCACCTCGGTACAAATGTCTGTTCTGGTGTGTTGGCTGTGCCCTCACTGGGCTGGCGTGTTGTTAGCCCTGCAGGGCTGCTACGTGAGCCTGGCCTTGCTGGGCTGTTGGGCGTGATAGAAACATAGAAACATAGAAAATAGGTGCAGGAGTAGGCCATTCGGCCCTTCTAGCCTGCACCGCCATTCAATGAGTTCATGGCTGAACATTCAACTTCAGTACCCCATTCCTGCTTTCTCGCCATACCCCTTGATCCCCCTAGTAGTAAGGACCTCATCTAACTCCTTTTTGAATATATTTAGTGAATTGGCCTCAACAACTTTCTGTGGTACAGAATTCCACAGGTTCACCACTCTCTGGGTGAAGAAGTTCCTCCGCATCTCGGTCCTAAATGGCTTACCCCTTATCCTTAGACTGTGACCTCTGGTTCTGGACTTCCCCAACATTGGGAACATTCTTCCTGCATCTAACCTGTCTAACCCCGTCAGAATTTTAAATGTTTCTATGAGGTCCCCTCTCATTCTTCTGAACTCCAGTGAATACAAGCCCAGTTGATCCAGTATTTCTTGATAGGTCAGTCCCGCCATCCCGGGAATCAGTCTGGTGAACCTTCGCTGCACTCCCTCAATAGCAAGAATGTCCTTCCTCAGGTTAGGAGACCAAAACTGTACACAATACTCCAGGTGTGGCCTCACCAATGCCCTGTACAACTGTAGCAACACCTCCCTGCCCCTGTACTCAAATCGCCTTGCTATGAAGGCCAACATGCCATTTGCTTTCTTAACCGCCTGCTGCACCTGCATGCCAACCTTCAATGACTGATGTACCATGACACCCAGGTCTCTTTGCACCTCCCCTTTTCCTAATCTGTCACCATTCAGATAATAGTCTGTCTCTCTGTTTTTACCACCAAAGTGATGGGTTCGACTTCTTGGTCTGGCTTGGTGTCGTTGATCCTTTGGGTGTGTGTTGTGGGCTTGATAAAGGTGGTATCTGCTGTGGGTTGTTCAGGGCAGTCTGTGAACCGCAGTCTCGTTTGGTCCAGGTGCTTTCTGCAAATTTGTCCATTGTCTAGTTTGACTACAAACACCCTATTTCCCTTCTTTAGCTATCACCGTGCCCGCGATCCACTTGGGACCATGTCCATAGTTTAGCACATACACAGGGTCATTCAGATCAATTTCCCGTGATACAGTGGCGCGACCATCGTTTACATTTTGTTGCTGCCGCCTGCTCTCTACCTGATCATGCAGGTTGGGGTGAACCAGCGAGAGTCTGGTTTTAAGTGTCCTTTTCATGAGTAGCTCATCCGGGGGCACTCCTCTGATTGAGTGGGGTCTCCTGCGGTAGCTGAGCAGTACTCGGGACAGGCGGGTTTGGAGTGAGCCTTCTGTGACTCGTTTAAGGCTCTGTTTGATTGTTTGTACTGCCCACTCTACCCGCCCATTGGAGGCTGGTTTAAATGGGGCCGAGGTAACATGTTTGATCCCATTGCGGGTCATGAATTCTTTAAATTCAGCACTGGTGAAACATGGCCCGTTGTCACTGACCAGTATGTCAGGCAAACCGTGGGTGGCAAACATGGCCCTCAGGCTTTCAATGGTGGCGGTGGCGGTGCTTGCCAACATTATTTCACATTCAATCCATTTTGAAAAAGCATCCAGCACCACCAGGAACATTTTACCGAGAAACGGGCCCGCATAGTCAACATGGATCCTCGACCATGATCTGGAGAGCCAGGACCACAAACTTAGTGGTGCCTCTCTGGGCGCGTTGCTCAACTGAGCACATACGCTGCATTGCCGTTCACTGGGCTCTAAGTCAGAGTCGATACTGGGCCACCACACGTGGGATCTGGCTATCGCTTTCATCATGCTATACCCGGGTGTGTGCTGTGGAGATCCGAGATGAACGTCTCCCTGCCCTTTTTGGGTAGCACTACGCGGTTACCCCACAACAGGCAGTCTGCCTGAATGGACAGCTCATCCTTTCACCGCTGGAACGGCTTGATTAGCTCTTGCATTTCAACGGGGATGCTGGCCCAGCTCCCATGCAGTACACAGTTTTTTACTAGGGACAGCAGAGGATCCTGGCTGGTTCAAGTTCTAATCTGGCGGCCGTGACAAGTGATTTATAATTTTCAAACGTTTCCATGACCATCAACAAGTCTGCGGGCTGCGCTACCATCAACAAGTTTGCAGGCTGCGCCATTTCCACCCCCCGTGGTGGGCAATGGTAGCCGACTGAGAGCATCCGCGCAGTTCTCGGTGCCTGGCCTGTGGCGGGTGGTATAGTTATACGCTGATAGCGCGAGTGCCCACCTTTGTATGCGGGCTGAGGCATTAGTATTTATCCCCTTGTTTTCAGCGAACAGGGATGTGAGGGGCTTGTGATCGGTTTCCAGCTCAAATTTGAGGCCAAACAGGAACTGATGCATTTTCTTTACCCCGAACACACACGCTAATGCCTCTTTCTCAATCATGCTGCAGGCTCTCTCAGCCTTAGACAGGCTCCTGGAAGCATAGGCGACAGGTTGCAACTTCCCCGCAACATTAGCTTGTTGTAATACACACCCGACTCTGTACGACAACGCATCACATGCGAGCACAAGTCTTTAACACGGGTTATACAATACAAGCAGCTTGTTGGAGCATAAACTGTTTCTGGCTTTCCCAAAAGCAATCACTTGTTTTTTTTTCCCCATACCCAGTTCTCACCTTTGCGCAATAACACATGTAGGGGCTCTAAAAGGATGCTTAATCCTGGTAAGAAGTTACCAAAATAGTTGAGGAATCCCAGGAACGACCGCAGCTCCGTGATGTTCTGTGGCCCGGGCGCGTTCCTGATAGCCTCTGTCTTGGCTATTACGTTTAACATTATAGGTGGACATTTCATCGAAAATGTGTGCACCCCGTGTACTTCAGCATTTGCCTCCTCTCTCTGAGGCTCAAAATTGCTTTGATCCACCATGGACCGATCTTCCTTTGCCACGTGGTGGTTTACAGGTTTTGCAGAGCTTGCAGCTCGTTTGCAAGCTCGTTGGAGGTGCCCCATTGTTCCACAGCTGTTGCAAACATACCCTTTGAATAGCATGAATAGCCTGAATGGAAGCCTCCACAACGCCAACAAGGTGTGAATTGCCTTGCATTCATCCTTTGTTGGGGACTCTGAGTCATCTGCGTCACCTGAGGCCTGCTGGCAGTTGCAGTTTCGTGGTTTCTGCCCTGTACATTTCTGCTCGCAAACACAGTTCCAGTTAATTTATGAACATTGCTAGCACTTGTGTGCTGAGAGATTTGTTTGGTGTTATCACTGGTGGACATAAACGCCTGTACTATCGCAATGGCCTTACTGAGGGTCGGTGTCTCTACAGTCAAAAGTTTTTGTAGGATGGTCTCGTGGCCAATGCCCAGTACAAAAAAGTCTCTGAGCATTTGCTCCAGGTAGCCATCAAACTCACATTGTCCTTCAAGTCGCCTTAGCTCGGCGACGTAGCTCGCCACTTCCTGACCTTCAGATTGCTGGCACGTGTAGAACCAATACCTCACCCTCAGCACGCTCTCCCTCGGGTTAAGATGCTCCCGAACCAGTGTACACAGCTCCTCATATGACTTATCTGTGGGTTTCACCGGAGTCAGAAGATTCTTCATGAGGCTGTAGGTCGGTGCCCCACAGACCGTGAGGAGGACCGCTCTCCTTTTTGCAGCGCTTCCTTCTCCGTCCAGCTCGTTGGCTACAAAGTACTGGTCTAGCCGTTTGACATAGGCTTCCCAGTCCTCACCCTCCGAGAACTTCTCCATGATGACCACAGTTTGCTGCATCTTTGCGTTGGATTCGTATTCTCGTCGCCAGTTATTGTGTTCCTAACACAGATGAGGCTGCACACAGGGAGGTTAAAGTAACAGTGACCTCAGTCTTTAATAAGACACTCCAGAGTGAGGAACAGGCTTTAGGGGCTGGCTTATATACAGTGCTCCCAAGGGATGCTTGGATCCCTTGGGACTTCAGGGGATGAGCTCCCTGGTGATGGAACATGGGAGTGCATGCTTTACAGATACACAACAAATAGGTTTTTGGATATTAAGGGAATCAAGGGATATGGGGATAGTGCAGGAAGGTGGAGTTGAGGTAGAAGATCAGCCATGTTATTAAATGGCGGAGCAGGCTCGAGGGGCCGAATGGTCTACTCCTGCTCCTATTTCTCATGCTCTTACGACAATTGGCTGAAGTTGTAGCCTGGACTCTCAAAGATGAGGGAGGAATTTAAAAGAAAATATTGCAAGAAGCCTTCTGACAAAGTAAGCCACCTTACCCTCTCCGAGGAGACCCAGCAACTTCCCCTCACCTCCGTCTGGTATTCTTTGATCGGCGTTTCTAGTACCTTCAGCAGGGGAGTGGGGGCAGCGGGGAGGGCTGCAAATGTGAGTAAATAACAGGATGATCTCCTCGAGGAATTTCTAGACCAATGAGTTCTGTGAAATTCAGAGAACCTAAAAGGATTCCATTTCCAAATGTTGTGAGTGGCTTAGGTAACAAACTTCTTTTTCATGCAAGCTTAAAGTATAGAGAACTGTAGGGTGAATTCATGCCCACATCTGTATGTGCAGTGTGCTGGTGAATCAGTGCTGTGTCACTGTGCCATCCTGCCAATAAAGACCTTTAAAATCATAGAAAGTGAAAGAAAAATAAGCATTTCTATAGGCCAGCGCACTTCTAGCAATAAATTACCAACAGCCACGATCAGTTAAGTGTCTAATGTTTAATTAAAATAATCAACTGCTTTAAATGAAATTTGCTTGTGTCTCAGGTGTTTGCAATTTGCATGTGTATGCCTATTTAGAAGTTTATTGGACCACACTGAATAAAGCCAGATGAGATAACTGACCAGACGAAACAAAACTGGACTGATGGAAAATTTGCTGGCCCCTTCTTTCATTTGAAGATTATCTTCAGATGTAGAACACCATTGCAACACAAACATGAAAAAAGCCTTTCATATTTCTCCGTTTTCTGCAAAAAAAATTATCTGTGTGAACTTTAACGCCCTTCGTTCTGCAAGCAGTTCCTTTTTTCTGGAACCAAGAAACTTGGCAAAATAGCTGGTTAATAAAAAAGGGAGAAATAACCAGAATCTCATGATTCATAATTAACATGCACTAGTTCATCTCCCATGGCATTACGATCAGGGAGTCAAGAACAAGTGTAGTCTTTAGATGAAGCAGGTTTACAGGGCAGGGGATAATTGGACCACAGTGTATAGATGTAATTCAATCCCCATTTTAAATTCATACATTCTGTCCTTATTTTTACATAATACTTTTATTTTATATTATCATTTATTGTTAAATAACAATTTGGGAAAGAGATAAGTAGACTTAGATGGATCCTAAGAGTGTCTTTGTACTACCAGCTGAGGATCTGGTCGCTGCAAAACTGGTAGAAGGGGTAATTGCGGTGTGATAGGCAGTTTCTGTTATAAATGTTGTAAAATGTATGCACCTGTGAGTATGCTCACAGGTTTACTCAAAAGAGTTGTAGAGTGGTTGTCCTTTCAGTTCTGCACAGAGGGGATTCCTGTACAGGCTGCTCTTGCACCCTCTCCACTTTGCCATCCTTGTCTGCCGTCCGGACACGCCATGGCACACCATCTTGCCCTCCGGAGGAGGCGAGCGTCCCCAATGGAGTGCTCTCTACGCGGGAGTCCTCCCCTTCATTATTGGGGATTTGGCCTGGAGGGTGTTGCACGGAGCAGTCCCATGCAATAAGTTTTTAAGTCGGTTCACGGGCTCCCAGACCGCCTGTAATTTCTGCGGTCTGGAAGAGTCCGTGTTCCACGTTTTTATGGAATGTGCGAGGTTGCAGCCCCTATTCCATTATTTGAAGGGGCTGCTCCTCAAATTCTGGTTGCACTTCAGTCCCACACCCCTGATCTTTGGGCACCCTGTGGGGAGGGGAGTGGGCAGGTCGGAAGGCCTCCTCGTAGGATTGATCCTGGGCACGGCCAAGAGGGGCCATCAGCCGGTTCAGGCAGCGGGCGGTTGAGGGGGTCGTTCAGCTCGACTGCCTGCCTCTCTTCCGCGGTTACATCCGAGACAGGGTGTCCCTGGAGATGGAGCACGCGGTGTTCACCGGTACGCTCGCGGTCTTCTGCGAGAGTTGGGCGCCAGAGGGATTGGGGTGCATCATCACCCCCGGCAACCAAATTTTAATTTGATTTTAATGTCTAAAGTTTATTTGCTTAAGTTGTCGGTTTTAGTGCCCCACCCCCCACCCCTTTTCGCCAGGGGGCACTTGTATAATTTGTGTTTCTCGTGCCCTCAAAAAAAAAACAAGGGGGCACTTGAAAAGGTTTTGCAGTGAGCCCCCCCACCCTTTAATCAGAGGGGCACTTGATTACTGATACAGCTAAAATAGTTGTAGACTGCTTTTTCTGCGCAGAGGGGATTCCTGTACGGGCTGCTCTTGCACACTTTCCACGTTGCCATCCTCATCTGCTGTCCGGACACAGCATGGCACCACCATCTTGCCGTCCGGAGGAGATGGGGAGGAGGTGGGGGTCCCCAATGGAGTGCTCTCTATGTGGGAGTCCTCCCTCTATTTATTGGGGACTTGGCCTGGAGGGTGCTGCATGGGGCAGTCCCATGCAATAGGTTTTTAAGTCGGATCATGGACTCCCAGGCCGCCTGTAATTTCTGCGGTCTGCAAGAGTCCGTGTTCCATGTTTATGTTGAATGTGTGAGGTTACAACCCCTCTTCCATTATTTGAAGGGGCTGCTCCTCAAATTCTGGTTGCACTTCAGTTCCACGCTCCTGATCTTTGGGCACCCTGTGCGGAGGGGAGCGGGCAGGTCGGAGGGCCTCCTCGTAGGACTGCTCCTGGGCCTGGCCATTGTGGCCATTAACTGGTCCAGGCAGCGGGCGGTCGAGGGGGTCGTTCAGCCCAACTGCCTGCCTCTCTTCCGCGGTTACATTCGCGCCAGGGTGTCCCCGGAGATGGAGCACGCGGTGTCCACCGGTACGCTCGCGGCCTTCCGCGAGAGGTGAGCACTGGAGGGACTGGAGTGCATCGTTACCCCCGACAACCAAATTTTAATTTGAATTAAGTTTACTTTAAAGTTTTATTCGGAAATTTGTGGGTTCTCATGCCCTTACCAAAAGGGGGCACTTGATTGAACGTTATGCTCAAAATAGTTGTACAGCTGTTGCTCTCTCTGCGGGAGTCCTCCCTTTATCTATTGGGGACGTGGCCTGGAGGGTGTTACACGGGGCAGTCCCGTGCAATAAGTTTTTAAGTCGGTTCATGGAGTTCCAAGCCTCTGAGGTCTGAGGAGTCCGTGTTCCATGTATTTATACAGTGTGTGAGGTTGCAGCCCCTCTTCCATTATTTGAAGGGGCTGCTCCTCGATTTCAGGCTGCACTTCAGTCCCACGCTTCAGATCTTTGGGCACCCGGTGCAGAGGGGAGTGGGCAGGTCGGAGGACTGGTGGGCCTGCTCCTGGGCCTGGCCAAGGTGGCCATTAACAGGTCCAGGCAGCGGGTGGTCGAAGGAGTCATTCAGCCCGACTACCTGTTGCTCTTCTGTGGCCACGTTCGCGCCAGGGTGTCTCTGGAGATGGAGCACGCGGTGTCTACCAGTGCGCTCGAGGATTTCTGAGGCAGGTGGGCTCCGGAGGGACTGGAGTGCATCATTACAACAGGGAACAAAATTTTAATTTGATTTGTTAAGGTTCCCTTTAATGTTTATTAATTTGTGGGATCAGGTCGTTGGTAAAGGGGCATGTGGCTTAAAGTTATAATTTACAAGAGTTTCGAGATGTTGCATTGTGAGTGGCTTACCCAGTCAGTTGGGTCTAGGTCATCCACAATGAGGTATGCAGCTGTGAGCCTTGTGGATGAACTGGTAATGTGTAGTGTGATTGTTAAACCTTTGTTAATAAACCAATTAGCTCTTGATAGCAAAGAACCCATGAAGCAAATACATTGTAAATGTGAACATAGAAATTCATAATGGAGTAAGTTGACATCATCATCATCATAGGCAGTCCCTCGGAGTCGAGGATGACTTGCTTCCACTCTAAAAGTGAGTTCTCAGGTGACTGAAGAGTCCAATACGGGACCTACAGTCTCAGTCACAGGTGGGGCAGACAATGGTTGAAGGAAAGGGTGGTCGGGGAGCCTGGGTTGCCGCACGCTCCTTCTGCTGTCTGCGCTTGGTTTCCGCTTGTTCTCGGCGATGAGACTCGAGGTGCTCAGCGCCCTCCCGGATGCTCTTCCTCTACTTTGGGCGGTCATGCGCCAGGGACTCCCAGGAGTCGGTGGGGATGTTGCACTTTGTCAAGGAGGCTGTGAGGGTGTCCTTGAAGCGTTTCCTCTGCCCACCTGGGGCTTGTTTGCCGTGTCGAAGTTCAACGTAGAGCGCTTGCTTTGGGAGTCTTGTGTTGGGCATGCGAACAATGTGGCCCACCCAACGAAGCTGATCGAGCATGGTCAATGCTCCGATGCTGGGGATGTTGGCCTGAGCGAGAACACTGATGTTGGTGCGTCTGTCCTGCCAATGGATTTGCAGGATCTTGTGGAGGCAGCGCCGGTGGTACTTCTCCAGCGTTTTGAGGTGCCTGTTGTATATAGTCCACTGAGCCAGGTAGGACGGTTATCATTACTGCACTGTAGACAATGAACTTGGTGCCAGATTTGAGGTCCTGGTCTTCAAACACTCTCTTCCTCAGGTGACCGAAGGCTGCGCTGGCACGCTGAAGGCGGTGTTGGACCTCGTCGTCAATGTCTTCGCTTGCTGACAGTAGGATCCCGAGGAAAATGGTCCACATTGTCCAAGGCCTCGTCGTGGATTTTGATAATCGGAGGGCAGTGCTGTGTGGCAGGTTGGTAGAGGACCTTTGTCTTACGGATGTTTAGCGTGAGGCCCATGCTCTCGTACGCCTTGGTGAAGGTGTTGACGACAGTTTGGAATTCGGCCTCCGAGTGTGCGCAGACGCAAGCGTCATCTACGTGCTGTCCACCTTGGATCTGGCCTGGAGGCGGCGGAGGTTGAACAGATTCCCATCTGATCTATAATTTAGCTCCACTCCAGCGGGGAGCTTGCTAAGGGTGAGATGTAAAATTGCAGCAAGGAAGATCGAAAAGAGCATTGGTGCGATGACCCGGTCCGGACATGGATTGGATCCATTGATCAGGATCGTATGTCATCGTGGAGCAGACGGAGGATGGTGACAAACTTTTGAGGGCAGCCGAAATGGAAGAGGATGCTCCATAATCCCTCACACTACAGATGAGACCAAAGAGGAGTTCTGCTCCAGCCTCGAACAATCCCTGATCCGAGTCCCAACGGATGACAAGCTGATCCTTCTTGGCGATTTCACCGCCAGAGTCGGAAAGGACACAGACCTCTGGGGAGGTGTGATTGGCAGAGAGGGGGAAGGGAAAACCAACTCCAACTCCTGCTCCTGATGAAATGCCAAGAACATGGCCTTGTCATTACCAACACCCTTGTTCTGTTAGAGAGACAAGTACAAGGCATCATGGCAGCACCCTTGCTCCAAGCACTGGCATCTGCTCAACTAGATCAACGTCCGAGCGAGGGACTGCAAGGATGTGCGCATCACCCGCGCCATGACAGGAGCTGACGACTGCTGGATGGACCACCGCCTAATCCGCTCCATCATTAACATCAATGTAACCCCAAAACAGCGACGGTAACAAAAACAATGCGCAGGAAAATCAGCCAGGGCCTCACTGCCAACCTGGCGACCCTCGATAACCCAGAGACGCAGAGTGCCCACAGTGCCTGGTCTGCCCTCAAGGCCTCCATGATCAGCACCTGTGAAGAGACGCTTGGTTACTCGACCAGGAAACACCAAGACTGGTTCGACGAGAATGACCAGGAGATCCAGGAGCTAATTAGCCGCAAGCACAGGGCATTTCTGAATTTAAAACAGCAACCCAACACGAGAGCAAGACAGCAGCTCTATAGACAGCTGTAGGCCGAGGTTCAACAAAAAACCTGGTGGGTGGAGGAAGCACAGGAGATCCAGCAGTTAGCCGACAACCGAGACGTGCGAGGATTCTTCATCGCAGTCAAGACCACCTACGGCCCAAGCACCCAAGGCCCTACCCCACTACTGGCCAAGAACGGTGAGGTACTCATCAAGGTCAGAGAGACTGTCAGTGCCTGTTGGAAGGAGCATTTCAAAGATCTCCTTAACCGAGACTCTGTCTTCGACGCGAGTGTCCTTGACTCAATCCCGCAGCATGCTACCCGCCACCATCTCAGCACAATCCCAGCCCGGCACGAGGTAGAAAAGGTCATCCGTCAGCTGAAGAATTCCCGCCGAAACATTAAAGCATGGCGGAGAAGTACTTTTGGCATGAATACATGACCTAATTTCTCTCATCTGGAAGGAGGAGAGCATGCCAGGAGATCTCAGGGACACCGTAATCGTGACCATCTTCAAAAGAGGGGACAAATCTGACTGCAGTAACTACAGAGGAATCTCCCTGCTGTTGGCCACAGGGAAAATCATTGCAAGAATCCTCCTCAATCGTCTTCTCCCTGTGGTTGAAGAGCTCCTCCTAGAGTCGCAATGCGGATTCCGTCCACTAAGGGGCACAACGGACATGATCTTCACTGCGCGACAGCTACAAGGGAAATGCAGGGAACAGCACCAACCCTTGTACATGGTCTTCTTTGACCTCACAAAGGCTTTTGACACTGTCAACCATGAGGAATTATTGAGCGTCCTCCTCCATTACAAATGTGAACATAGAAATTCATAATGGAATAAGTTGACATAAAACTGGGCCCTCGCAAAACGAATCAATTTTACATTTTGGTGGAAGCTCAAACAGCTTCCATGCAGACTCTGGGCTCAAACTTGTGTTCTGCTTTTGTAGAGGCAGGCGCCTACCTTGGACAGATTGATGTAACAAATGGATAAGGGCTTTGAAGGGATCACTCATCTTCTACAGTCTGTTCTCCCAAAGATGAGTGGAAGTACTGAGCCTTAGTCCCATGGGATTGGCAGTAGGAGGGGCACATGTTGGCCTCCCTCAGGATGTCACCCCCTCTGTTTCCTCGCCACCCCCTCAACCAATACCAACCGTTCCACTCCTGTTAGTTTCCCGCCAGATGGGTTAGTTTAAAATTACCTCCAAAGCACCAGTTCTAGACCTCAAACAAGACAATGGCTGCCTTTTCATTCAAACATAGCAAATGAAGTGTACAATAGCAATAAAAAGAAAATGAAACGAGAGCAGAACACAAACAAGATGACAGAAAGAGGGGCATAGAAAGAATCACATAATGGGAAAGAAGCAGAGAAATAGTTCCAGAAATACTTGGATTTATATAGCACCCTATCATCTTGAAATGTCTCAGAGAACGTCACGCATAATAAGTTATATTTGCAGTGCAGTGTTGTTATTTGAGCAAATGCCATGCTGCACTAGCAGTGTTCCACAACTGCTGTCAGATGAATTACCAGTTATTTGTTTTTGGATGGTATTGGTTAAGGGAGGGATGCTCTTTTTGGAGTATTCCCACAGGATCTTAAACATCCACTTGAACACCAGGAACAGACAGGCAGAACCTCAATTTAATGTCTCATCTGAAGGGCAATGCTGCATTCCCTCAGTACTGTATTATAGTGTCACCCTAGATTAAGCGCTCAAGAAAGAGTGACATCATTATTGCCCAGCTATGAGCAATGCCATTGGAGATGCACAATCAGTCCATTGCATCATTTAGCAATGGACTGATTGCACCAAACATGTTAAAAGCATTTATTTACATAAATGCCACATTTGAAATAATAGCAAACATTTTAGAAAGTGTTGTCGCTCAACCTTTAGTGCATTTGTGAATTTACATTCATTAATCTCATGGAATAAACAGACATCTGCAATTGTGCTACAGGGCTTCTTGAGGGATTTGCATGAGTCACAACTGCAATGGCCTTGAACATTCCTATATTTTAATGTAGGTATTATTCTCCATTTGGTTCTTAACTATGTCCTCAGGGTATGCTGCCTGAATTCAAAGTAAGAGTCTATGATCTGATATTACTTCTGAGTGTTAGAAATAGAATAGCATCAACACTAGCTTGCAGCAAGGCTTTTCTATGGGATGATAACTTGCCAGCTCTCAAACATGATCAGGGTTTTGCCAAAGCCCCAGTATCCATGCTCTAAGTCTCTCCCCTGTACAACTAGCTAAAGATACTTCGAGGTGAGCACCTTTGCTCTGGCGCTGTGCATTTTGCTCTGGAAGGTACACTTAGGGTCTTTGAGGGATACACAACCTGAATTTGAGCAGAAATGACACAGGAATTTAATTTATTGGCTGATCATAACTTCTACATATTGTAATCTGTTTTTATAAGGTTTCATAGCAGACAAGTCACTTTCATAGTTGTTTCAGTTCCTAAAATAAAATGTTTACTGACTTGTTCTGCACATACAGATGGCTAAAGGAACAGAAATAAGGAGAGACAATTAGCTTAGTCATAAGAAAAAAAAAATATTTTTGTTTCATATATTTTTGATGGTTTAACAGGGCAAGAAAGCCATTGGCCCAAATTTTGCTGGATCGGGGCATCTCACGGTGTGCCCTCTTAGTTAGGCTTTTTCTTCACCCCCTAGCTCAAAACATTTCACCCTGCAAGTTGCTGGAAGTGCGAGCTGATAACAGCACACCGAGAGCAACCGAGCATCTGGGACCAATAGTCTAACTCCTTAACGGTTATGTATTAATGCTTGGGGGGTCACCAGACACCAGAGGGCGTGCGGTCGGAGGTCATCGGGCTGTACGCATGTGGCATGTGTGTTTGGTCACTTGTATATAAGGCTGGGTGTCTTTGTCATGCTGGCACTCTTGGGCTGGAATAAAGATGGATCAGGTTGCACCTGAGTGAGTTTACAGTAACCAGACTCTTGAGTCATTACAATTGGCGACAAAGTAATTTAAGAACCTTCGCATGCACAATGGGCAATGTTGGAATCCTGGAGAGATTCGCGGAGGGTGAGGTTTGGGCGGATTTTGTCGACCACCTGGTTCAGTATTTTGTGGCCAACGGCATGGAGGCAGAGGCCTATGTAGTTAAGCTCAGGGCAGTTCTCCTCACCGTTTGTGATCCGAAAATTTATGGCCTCATGAAGAATCTTCTCTCGCCTGTGCGTCTGGCAGAAAAAGAGTACGAGGAATTGTGTACGTTGGTGGGGAACCATCTGAAGCCAAAAGAGGGGATCATCATATCACGCTACCGTTTCTACACGCATGTTCGTGCTGAGGGCCAGGACGTGTCGGGATTTGTCGCCGACCTGCGACGTCTTGCTGAACCGTGTAAGTTCGGGAACATGCTGGAAGACATGCTTCGTGATGTCTTCGTGATAGGCATCAGCCATGATGCGATCCTCAGGAAGCTGTTGGCTGCAGAGACGCTGGATTTGAAAAAGGTCATCGCGACTGCCAGGCATGCATGATAATGGATGATAATTTGAGGCAGATATCATCGACGAGTCGGAGTTCCACGGCAAGTACTGTAAACAAGATGGCGTCATCTTCGGGCAGAGCCGCTTACGTGAAACCTGCCGCTGCTCAGAGCCCGCCAACTGGTTCAATCCAGATTTCACCCTGTTGCCGTTGTGGGGGCAATCATCAGCCTCATCAGTGTCGGTTTAGACAATACTCATGCAATGGATGTTGAAAAGTGGGGCATCTTCACAGGATGTGTCCACAATGGAGCAAGCGTGGTGCGGCTCACCACGTGGTTGATGAGGACCAGTTCAGTGATGGCCCGGATACGCAACCCGCTGAGGAAATGAATGGACTGTATTCGTTCCTGAGCAAGAGCCAGCCGATAGTCATTAATGTGAAGCTGAAAGGCGTGCCTGTATCAATGGAGCTGGACACGAGTGTGAGCCAGTCGATAATGAGCCAAAGGACATTCGACAAGCTGTGGGACACTAAGGCTGTGAAACCAAAGCTGAATCCAGTCAATGCCAGGTTGTGTACTTACACTAAGGAACTCATATCGGTGCTTGGCAGTGCAGCAATCGAGGTGTCATATGACGGTATGGTTCACAAGCTACCATTATGGATCATCCCAGGTAATGGTCCAACGTTGTTCGGCAGGAATTGGCTCGAGAAAATCAAGCTGAACTGCAATGATGTCACGATGTTGTCCTCGGTGGATGATACTTCATGTGCACAAGTATTGAAAAAGTTTCCTTTTTTGTTTGAACCAGGCATTGGTAATTTTACAGGAGCCAAGGTGCAGATTCACCTGGACTCCAATACAAGGCCTGTCGATCATAAAGTTCGGTCTGTTCCATACATGATGAGGGAGAAAGTTGAAATTGAGCTTGACAGACTCCAGCATGAAGGGATCATATCACCGATCGAGTTAAACGAGTGGGCTAGTCCCATTGTTCCTGTGTTGAAGAGTGATGGCCCTGTCAGGATTTGTGGAGACTACAAGGTTATGATTAACCGATTTTCGAAACAGGATCAGTATCCGTTACCAAGAGCTGATGACCTGTTCGCCATGCTAGCTGTTGGAAAGTCATTCACAAAACTGGATCTGATGTCGGCCTATATGACCCAGGAGCTTGTCGACACTTCGAAGAAACTCACCTGCATCAACACCCAAAAAGGACTGTTTGTCTACAACAGGTGTCCTTTTGGGATTTGTTTGGCTGTAGCCATATTTCAGAGGAATATGGAGTGTTTACTGAGCGTTCCTCGAACTGTCGTGTTTCAAGATGACAGTCTGGTCATAGGTCGCGACACTGCTGAACATCTGAACAATCTTGAAGAAGTCCTACAGCATCTGGACAAAGTGGGACTCAGGCTGAAACGCTCGAAGTGTGTATTTATGGCATCTGAAGTCGATTTTCCTCGGGAGGAAGATTGCTGCTGATAGTATCAGGCCCACTGATTCGAAAACTGAGGCCATCAAAAATGCACCCAGGCCTCAGAATGTGATAGAGCTGCGTTCGTTCCTTGGGCTACTCAACTACTTTGGTCATTTCTTACCCAGATTGAGCACTTTACTAGAGCCACTACATGTGTTACTAAGAAAAGGCGACAACTGGGTCTGGGATGCATCTTAAGATAGAGCCTTTGAGAAAGTCCAGAATCTGCTACGTTCAAACCAGTTGCTTGTTCATTATGATCCGCATAAGCATCTTGTATTGGCCTGTGATGCTTCATCATATGGGGTTGGCTGCGTACTCCAACAAGCAAATGAATTGGGCAAGTTACAACCTGTTGCGTATGCTTCCAGAAATCTGTCTAAAGCAGAAAGAGCTTACAGTATGGTAGAGAAAGAAGCTTTTGCCTGTGTGTATGGGGTAAAAAAAATGCACCAGTACCTGTTTGGTCTTCATTTTGAACTAGAAACGGATCACAAGCCACTCATTTCATTGTTTGCGGAAAACAAAGGTATTAATACCAATGCATCGTCCCGCATTCAAAGGTGGGCACTTACATTGTCTGCCTATGATTACGTCATCCATCATAGACCTGGTACTGAGAATTGTGCCGATGTACTGAATCGTCTGCCCTTACCCACAACTGAAATGGAGACACCTCAACCTGCAGATCAGCTGTTTGTAATGGATGATTTTGAGAGTAAAGGAACCTCTGTCACTGCTCAACAAGTTAGGATCTGGACCAGCCATGACCCTATTTTGTCAAAAGTTGTGAAATGATGTGTACTCAGTGGTGATTGGTCTGCCATACCTATGGAGGTGCGTGAGGAGACCAAACCTTACAACCGTCGCAAGAATGAGCTGTTCATTCAGTCAGACTGTTTACTGTGGGGTAATCGTGTAATCATACCGAGGAAAGATAGAGAAAAATTTGTACGTGAACTTCATTGCACTCATCCTGGTATTGTCATGATGAAGTCCATTGCTAGGTCTCATGTATGGTGGCCTGATCTGGAATCATGCGTGCATCAGTGCAATACTTGCATGCAGCTAAGTAAAGTACCAGCGGAATCTCCGCTGAGTCTTTGGTCGTGGCCATCCAAACCATGGTAGAGGATCCACAATGATTTTGCGGACCCGTTCCTAGGAAAGATGTTTTTTATCGTAGTGGATGCATATTCTAAGTGGATAGAGTGTGTTATTATGTCATCCAGCACATCTACAGCTACCGTTGAGAGCCTTCGTATCATGTTTGCTACTCATGGTTTGCCTGACATTGTTGTGAACGACAACGGATCTTGCTTCACAAGTTTTGAGTTCCAGGAGTACATGAAACTCAAATGCATCAGACATGTGAGATCAGTTCTATTCAAGCCTCCTTCTAATGGTCAAGCAGAGCATGCCGTTCAAACGATCAAGCAAAGTATGAAATGTGTAACTCAGGGCTCACTGCAGAGACGGTTGTCACGTATATTGCTCAGTTACAGGTCAAGACCTCATACGCTTACTGGGGTTCCTCCTGCTGAACTACTGATGAAGAGAAATCTCAAGACCAGGCTTTCTCTTGTTCATCCTGATTTGAATGATCGTGTTGAAAACAAACGTCAAAGTCAGCAATGGTGTCATGATCGTGTTGCCGTGTCACGTGACATCTCGGTCAATGATCCGGTTTATGTACTGAACTATGGTCAAGGTCCAAAGTGGATCGGCGGTACTGTTATAGCCAAGGAGGGTAACAGAGTGTTTATTGTTGTGCTCGAGAATGGGCAAACATGTAGGAAACACCTTGACCAGGTTAAACTGCGCCGCATGGATGAACTGGAACCGAGTGAGGAAGATGCAGTCAGTGACCAACCAACCAGTGGACTCTGTTGACATTACTGACTCTGAACCTTCAGTCTCTGATGTGGTCATGACCACTCCCATCAGATCGGCTACTCAGCCCTCAGTCTCAATGGACTCAGAACACTCGCCCAGTGACAAAGTTGAACTGAGACGATCAATTCGTGAGTGGAAAGCCACAGACCGTCTTAATTTGTAAAAAGACTGTTGTTAAGATTTTAAAAGGGGGATGTTGTTATGTATTAATGCTTGGGGGTCACCAGACACCGCGGTCGGAGGTCATCGGGCTGTACGCATGTGGCATGTGTGCTTGGTCACCTGTATGTAATCTGGGTGTCTTTGTCACGCTGGCACTCTTGGGCTGGAATAGAGATGGATCAGGTTGCACCTGAATGAGTTTACAGTAACCAGACTCTTGAGTCATTACAAATAACCAATTAGGTTTAAGGGTTGAAAAAGAAACAGAGGAACAACAGAGAAGGAAATAGGGTGAATTAGAGTCAAATCAGGTACAGAGAAAGAGGGAAAGTACGATTGGATTAAGAGAGAGAGAAAAGGAAGAAAAAAATTAAAACATTTAAAATTTTAAATATCAAAAATCTTTAAGAACAATTTACTACCTGTAGGAATGAGACACCACAGTCTTGGTTGTTCCCTCTCTGGGCCGGAGAGGTTGAGTGGCATTGCAGGAACTTAAATCTCGTCATTAAAAAGGTACTTGCGTTGTTAAGTACTAGCCCTAACTTTCTGCAGTGAGTTTATTTGGCAATTTGCAAATGCAGCAATTTTTTGAAACTCACGGGGAGGTTGAGAGCGAGCGCCGTTCTTACGAGGCGAATGACGGAGGCAAATCATCCAGCAACTTATGGTGATTTGCAATTTACAGGGTATCTCTTCCTTGCCACAAGTTGCTTGACAAGTTATACATTAATAACAGCAGGGGTCGTTCAGCTCACCGTTATGTTGACAGCAAAATCTGGGCCAATATATTTATATCATAAAAATGGAAGTGAAATGCTTTAACATGATAATGAGACCTTATCATATATCTTATAACTCGCACCAAGTCCCGATCACCCCTGTGCTCGCTACATTGGCTCCCGGTTAAACAGTGCTTCGATTTCAAAATTCTCATTGTTTTCAAATCCCTCCATGACCCTCGCCCCTCCCTATCTATGTAATCTCCTTCAGCCCCACAGCCCACCGAGATGTCTGCGTTCCCCTAATTCTGCCCTTTTGAGCATCCATGATTATAATCGTTCAACCATTGGTGACCATGTCTTCTGTTGCCTAGGCCCTAAGCGCTGGAATTCCTGGCCTAAATCTCTGCGCCTCTCTACCTCTCTTTCCTCCTTCAAGACGCTCCATAAAACCTCCCTCTTTAACCAAGCTTTTGGTCACTTGCACTAATTTCTACTTGTGCGACTTGGTGTCAAATTTTTTAAACTCTCGTAATACTCCTGTGAAGCGCCTTGAGACATTTCACTATGTTAAAGGCGCTATATAAATACAAGTTGTTGTTGTTATCTTAGTCTGCTTAAAATCTTATCAAATAGCTAATTGAATGACATCTAATCTGATATTCAGTGCTGTTTGCATCCTAATTCACAATTAAAATCCCAAATACAAAACTATATCAGCACAATGATGATGTCCACAATAACCCATTGTAAACATTTAACCAATTTTTGACAACAGTAAGTTAGATATATATTTGATGTAATCGCTGTCAGTATCATGTGACTATGTGAAGATAATTAGTGAGTTAGTTAAATTTCACAACCATTTAAAATAAGCTATGCTACTTGTCATGTATATATGCTTGGGGTTACTAACCACCAGGTGGTGCCACTGTCGGAGGTTATTGGACTGTACGCACATGTGTGTGGCCCAGGTATAAAAGGCCAGTCATCATGCAATGTAATCACTTTGGGTCCTAATAAAGCAGAGTCAGGTTTGTACCTGTATTAGTTTACAGTATTCAGTCTATCAAGTTATTACATACATAACACTACTTATATCAATTCTGCTTATTTTAAATGGATACTTTTTTTTAAAGGTCAGCTCCACGTCATGCACCACTTCTTTGGGCACCAGGGCGAAAGCAACATTTATTCCTTTGGATGAGACGTTAAACCAAGGACCCATACATCTTTTCAGGTTGACTTAAAAGATCCCATAACACTCCCCGAAGACCAGGTGAGTTTTCCCAATGTCCTGACCAATATTTATCCCTCAACCGACATCATTACAGCAGATTATCTGGTCATCATCACATTGCTGTTTTTTGGACCCTGCTGTGTAAAGATTGGCTGCCGTGTTTCCTACCTCACAATGGTGGCTACACTTCAAAAGTACTTTGTTTGCTGGTAAGTGCTTTGGGATGTCCTGAGGTCGTGAACGGTGCTATATAAACACAAGTCTTTCTTTCTTATTTCTTACTGCCCATGAGGTATATGAGAACATTCCAAAGTGACTTGACCATTGCAGTTCAGGTTGCCTCTCCGTTCTCTTTATTCATGGTCATAGTGAATTGCAAGTTCTGTAAACTGACCAGAATCCCCCATGAATTAAACTTATAACTTTAGGCTTGCCGTTAACGAGTAACGTGCATCAAGGCTAACATTACTCTTCAATTGAAATATTTTCCACTGGAAATCATAAAGGTTGCCCAACATATACACCTTTGCTCTCCATTGGGCAGAAAGCACCACATTCTCAGGCTGTTATTTTAGGCTAAAACTATAAAATACATTTCTTACAAGAATTAAATACATATGGAAACAAAGTGAATAGAGCAGAACAAAATTCAGTGCTAAACTGACAGTAATAACGATGTTCCAATGTCGGAGTTAATTTTAGAATCTTTAAACTTGAGTATTTGACTCCTTATGTGCTGCACACCTCTGCCCTCATGAAGTTCTGCTTCACTGCTATGATGTGGAAACATATGGTAGAATCGAGAGAACTTCAGAATATGGGGGAAAAGCCATACTAATACCATCCAAGAAAGCTTTCAACACTCGAGATGAAAGGAGACCGTACACATTTGACTTGTTCCTTTTGAAGAAACCCGCAATTATTTTACAACAAGCTACCTGAAAGGATGTAGATAACAGTCCCATTGCTGTCTGGAAAGATGTTTACTAGGCTACGCATATAACAACGCCTTTTGGAACTTCTGTAAGTCATAACACCCCTTAATGGAACTGACAATCACAAACAACAAACTATGCTTCACCTTACAGTTGCAAACTTGCACACACAATCATTTCATAAACCTGAGCTACTAGCTAGAGAACCTATTCTAATTAGATTCTGTTTATAGACAATGGCATTAGCAGAGGCAGATTGATTAATCACTGACTCTGGACAATATTGTGCATTGCCTTAAACCCAAACCCTAAAGACAAAAGGGTTCCTTTCAGCCTGCGGCAGCAGAGTTCCATTTTAAACATGCAACACTTGTTCGTTTTTAGAATTTCAAAGTTCAAAGCAGCACTGAACATAAAATGGAGAAAGGCAAGAGAGATTGAGATGGAGGGTGGTTATAGACTGAAAGTGAAGAGAGATCATCTATCAAAGCACAATTCGTTTCCTTGTATTCTGTTCAAGAGTGCGAGGGAGTTGCTATAAAAAGCTTGCACAGATATGGCAGCTGTATTCAAGTCTTTTAACCATCAATGTATGCTATTGCGCATTGTTTACTGCAGTTGTGAATAATATTAATAGCTTCTTTGGTCAAACTAGTTAGTTCCTTTAGTTCTATATAGTTGTTTATAATTAATTATAGCCTGATAATCTGTTCTGATAATCCAGGCAGGCAAACAAATAAAGGCTTCCTGAGCCTAATTGTTTGCGTGATAACCCAATTTATTTCCACATGGTTAAACATTAGAAATCCCTGCTGGAATGTTCCTCTTCTGTGTTTGCAAGAGTGTAAGGTCTAAAAGTACCCCAGACCATATGAAGTCGACTGCAATTAGCCAGATGTGCAGAATAATAAAGTATCTGTGACAGAATTTTTAGGACTATTGTTTGAGCCTGGGAGCAGGTTGCTTGCCTGCACCTGGGTCAGGGAATAATTCATTGTATGGGTTATCTAATGAAGGATAGAAAATAAGCCAACAAAATAAAAGTTAAAGGGGTTGAAACTGGACCTCGATGCATCTGTTTTACGGGTGTAAAATGGGTGCAACAGGGGCCAATTTTGGGGACTAATGTCCCGTGCCCAAAGAATGGCGGCCTAAAACAGGTGTTAAACGCCATACATGTGTAAATAAGGGGCCTAGTGCTTGTGCAGGCCCCCTCTGGGAAATTGGATATTGACGAGTAGAACAAGAGCCAGGCCTTCTCCACTCAGTATTCTTCAGCAGCTCTTGAAGCCTAAGCAGCGGGTGCCATAAAAAGGTTCATTTTCTTTGTTTCAAAACTTTTAAAAAAATCATTCCCACAGACCCAGGAGGAGCAGGTGTGCCCCCGACTCCACAGTACTTCCGATCAGCACCTCCCCCATTGCCACTCCACACACCCTCCTGGGACTTTACATGTCACTGCCAAATGTTCATCTTAATAAAATAGGAAAGCTGTCTGTGGAGGTGCATCAGGTGCCCAAATAATATTAATGAGACCTGAGGTCCAATTTCAGGCCTGCCTCAGGCTTCCCCGTTGGGATGCATGGCCACGGTGCTCATTTCAGGCCTGAAAACAGGCCTAAAGGAATTTTCATCTCAAAATGTTCAGGCAATTATTAATACCTTTCAGATTAATGGATAGGTTTGGGTTGGGTGGACTACATCAGGGCGTCCTTGTCTCCTAGAAATAGTGTATTCTTGATTGGAAGTCCATATGGGACGAAGGTGAAACATTCCAGAAATATTGCGAAGTTACTCTGGATCCAATTCCTCAGGGGTGAAACCATCAATTTTAGTTGCTTAAACAATTCATTAAGTAAACATAGTGGTCCCTTCTGGACCCGGGGAAGAATCAGGGTCGGTTCATGAATACTGTTGTTTGTTGCCAGAACTGAGGTAGTGCCAAACCGATACAAATCATTGTTTAAGCCAGAGTTAGAATATTGCATCCAGATTTGCATGCTTTACTTTAGCAAGGCTGTCAAGGCCATCGAGAAAGTGCAGGAGAGATTCACTAAAGTGACAGCAGGAATGAAAGGTCTTAGTTATGAGGAGAGACTAGAGGAAATCTGATTCTTCATCAGAACAGAAAAGAGGAGATTTGACAGAGGTATTAAACATCTGGAGAGGTTTTGATAAAGTAAATTCAGGAAAAACTTTCCACAAGTCAGTAACTAGAGGGCATAAATTTAAAATCATCATGAAAAGGATGGCATCAGGCATTAAGAGAAATCTTTTTTCAATTAAGTTTGCTAGGAGATGGATGTCCTATCCAAAACAGTGGTGGAAGCAGAATCCGTACTGGCTTTTAAAAGGAAAGTGAATCAATATTTTTAAAAGAAAAATGTAAAAGAACATGGGAAATGGGACTAAGTGGAGAGAAGTTTCAGAGTGCTGGCAGAGACACAATTAGATGAATGGCATCCTCTGCAAAATTTATTGATTCTATCACCATTGTGCCAAGGTGTATTTGCAGATTGGAAATCCTTCAGGTGACCTGTTCAACATCCTCAGAAATAAGATGATGCCACTAGATTAAGGAGAGAAGGATACAAGAAATGCCAGAGGTATATGTTTGATTTGTTATATAGCCAGCAAGAAACAGGAATAAAAATGTAATTTCAAACTGGATCACATCTCTAAGTCTCTTGAAGATCATGGATAGATCAGACATCTTGCATACATCCAAGGATCGGCTTCAATTATTAATCATAGCCGTAGCCAGTCACAGCCATCACCTTATGACCAAAGATCATTTAACAGACTTGTATAGTTCCAACAAAACAGTTTAATGATACAAAAAAAAGCAGCTTTGCGATACAAATCAAAGGTGGACGATGTCTCAAATGTCAATGACTATAGGATGGGCCATATGACTTCATCAAATGATCAAGCAATTTTATCCACAAGATGCAGAAACATATATGATTAGCCTTAACTTTGTTCTTCTAAATTGTCTCACACCAAACCAAAGCTCAGTTGATTATTTATCAAGGGATGTAGAGCCAAGAAAACACAAATCTGATGGGATTCTGAAATACCTGCTCGGGATAACAGGATTCCTTTGTGAGGCTATTTGTAGAAGGATGCTCCAATTCTAAGGACAGACAAGGACAGTATTACAGAAGACCTGCGGTACAGCCAAAGACAGCAACATTCTTCCCAGAGATATCATGCAGACTAAGATTAATAACTAAACATGGCCCAGTATGATGTTTTGCTACTATATTATTTAATCTTGTTTATGTTTCAATATGTTTCAGAGTCTGACCCACATAATGATTAATATGAGGCCAAAAAACATTTACTAGAAAGGGACAAGGGATACCATATCAATCCTGTGTATTATGGGGTATTATTAATGCAGTTGGAAGAAATATTAGCAGCAATTCTGTTAAAACTGGTTAAAGAATTTCTTTGATTATAGACTATTGTAATTAATCAAAGCCCTGCGTTCTGATATTCCAGGTAAATAATTACAGTCATACTGAGTTTGTGTTAAACTAAGATGTTTGCCTGCGTGATGTGATTCATACTCGAAGGTTCGCACTCCAATGTTTATATATGCGATTGAGTACTCAAAAGTTTGTAGAGCAGATAATATAAAACCATACTATGTTCTCACTCGTCATTGCATAGAAATATTGCCCAGCATACCACAGGAGCTGATGATTTTGGATACCTTGCCTGCATAGTACCGCACCAACCCAACGGAGTAGCCTAAGCAACAGAATGATTGCTTTATGGTATGCCTCACAGTATTTCATGTGGTGGCAAGAGTCTCATATTTGTGCTTTTCTGATGTGCAGAGTGTCATCAGCCATAGTTGCAATTGGACTCATCAGCCGTGGAGTCTCATTTATTCTCTCGGGATCTTCCAATAATGTGGGTGTCATGGACTGCTTCACAGTAAAAGCATCATGAATGCTTCTTGGATAATGGGCATAAACATACAGGGCCAGATTTCTATGGATGGAAACCAGCTGAACATTTATGTTGTTTCTGTTTGTCTAGGCATTGGGATAGATATTTGGATCTCTGATGGTCACATGGATTCCATCTGTCATGTTCTTGGAAAGCCTGCTAGCTGGTAAAAGTTCTGTGCTTGTCCAGTAGATTGTTCCTTTACAAGTTATCATGGTGTTTCCTCTGGGAAATGGGATGTCACTCATTTGCTTCAGACAGATACATAAACTGTAAAATGGCATATCTGGCAGTGGAGTGGCCTGGAAGGATCCTGCAGGAGAGAAGCTTCATGCTGTTGTGACCTTCACAGTTACTAGAAGAGCCAACCCAATCCTTGAAGTTGTCTGTAAGTTAGCCCCCCAGCAAATAGCACAGCTCAGTCACAGCATCTGCAGTGAAGCGGAGTCAGTGAGGATATGTTGTTTCTGACCTACCCAGGTCAGAATGGTGCAGTCTATAAATATTGGTCCCTAATTGTTGGCAAGAGTGAACATATCACCTGAGGCGTTCAACAGAAAGATTTTGAACCTTTGTGACATCGGCCTACTCATTTAATTCATGCAGTGCAACCCAAAGGGATACCCATCCTCACAGCTTTTTTTAGCTGCAAATGAAAAGGCTACAGGAAAGTCTTGCCTCGTTAAAAAAAAAAATACAGAAAAAACTGTTATGCAGTACGTTGAATTCAGAAGATATTACTCACCGTCAAAAAATTAAGGTCACTCCGAACTCCAATAACAGTAACCTTGCTTTGAGGTTATGCTAAAGCCATGCACCCATTATATATGACAAAGTGCATACTGGGGGTGGAGCTTTGGGCTATGTTGTAAAATGCAGCCTATGATCGTATTGCTATAAAGAATTACACAATTAAAATGAAGCTTCTGCTTCATCCGACCCTGCAAAACCCTGCCTTGCAAATTTTGCTGTGCTGTGAATTAAGTATGTGAGGTTGTGTGCAATTTCATAACCCACAACCTGTACCAACAAGGTTTCATGATGTCAGCAGAGCCTTGTAAAATCGGGGCTGCAGGGTACTGACGTTGTGATTCCTTGTGCTAAGATATCTTGTGTTGGTGGACGGGGATTCTCTGTACTTTCCAAATGAATGGTTTTCTTTTTCGAAATGTTTGTTGGAAGAAATCAGCTGCAGAAAATTTTGTTGTAAAAAAGTGTGACATAGGAAAGTGTGGCTGGCATGGAAATGCACCATATACCATTATATTATTTTTCACAGTAAGTTGAATCTAACGCTATTTTGTAAGGACAGAAGTGTTACACTATGCAATGCAGAATTTATTATTCTGCTGCTAAGGTAATTTATGAAATTGCTAAAATGTTATCTTTCCTGTCACATTTTTGCCTCTTATTCAGGCATCAAATTGCACATCCCTGAAGCAACCACTGTTGTTGTGTGGCGCAAAGGTGAGATGCTCCTCAGAGAAGAGCCCTCAGTGGTGGTGCAGCAGGCTTTCTTTTTGTTTGATTTGACCCAAGGTAAAACAATGATATGCAAGGAATCAGGCCTGTTGGGCAGCACCCTGATCTTGGACTCAGGGGAGTCACAAGATGCTGTGGACAGTTTCAATTCATTCATGTCCACCAGGAAGAAATTACACCGCTAATAATTTGTCATCTACAAATAACTGGTCACATTTACTGAGGATGTAGTAATCCTCACGTGAGCTTCTTGACCCATTTACCAAGAAAGAATACCTGAGGTGGTTTCCTGTTAACTTACTCAAAGATAGAATGGATTTTCGGCTTGGTTGGGCTTCAGTTTGCACCCCGAAGGTGCGGTAAATGGTGTGTCCAGGCGTAACGCCGGGCATCCAGCTTTTACCGCCCAACTGGCAAATTCGGCTCATGGTTTGCCGTGGCGCAAAAACTTACCACCCCGCCGTCTAGTTTCACTGGGATCATGACGTCAATCATCATGCAACGCTCTGCTACCGCCTCGAATGCAAAATTCGGCCCTAACGTCTCATTTAAAGCCCATCCCAGGAAACGTCTGAAAAAACAGGTGTTCCCAGGGTACAGCAGGCAGTATTGGCAGCGTATTTAAATGGAGGAATGAGACTCCTACATTGCAGGCCACATTGACTGCAACGGTTGTGCACATCACGCTGTGTGAAGCTCCGACTTGCAAACGGCACTTTTATCTGCCATTACAGTACCCTTACAATTTCAGTGAGAGAATTTAATGGGGGCATCACTAGTTCGACAGCGTATCATGCGCCATGCTATTGTCAGGTGACGTCAAGCTAGAAGAAGGGCCCTTGGCCATGATGGCCCATGGATGAGCAGAAGCCGAAGACATCTGGGGAGGAGGACTTACCCAGCATAGGTTTACATGCACCAATGTTCATACCCCCAGCTCTCTGAGAGTAGTGTGTGAGAAGGCTGCGCTTCTGAAATGAAGTGCTGACAGAGATATGCCGTCTCTGACGCTCAGACTGATGCCTGGACCACTCTGGAGGCAGCCTTCAATACTCCCCTCAACAGGTATCTGAATTCATTGTCATGTGCTGCATGTTGCACAAATTGGCCATCATGAGGGGCCAGGCATTGCCAGTGGGGATTGCATGCCCACCTCAGGAGGAGGAGGACGATGAAGAGGAACCTGACGAGGCCCCCATTGGATAGCCACACCATCCGCGGGGGAGGCAGCGTGGAGATGCTGCCGGACCAAGAGCTGCATGTCGCCAGCTCATAATGGACCGGTTCTGCTAAATGAAGGAAACTGAGGGATGGAGCTAATACTGGACACACTATGTGCCCCCATAAAGGCACATCTCCAGTGAATGTTGGAATGATACACAAGGACACCAATGGCAAAGGATGAATCATAAATTTTATTGCAACAAAGTAACAAAAACTCCCCCCACCAAAAGAAAACCATACAATATACAACATTATGTTGCAGGGCACCGAACAGCAATGAAGTTCCTTAAATCAACAAAACTTTTTTAACACCGGGATTTTCGGCTGGAGCGCAAAAACTTCCTTGTGTATCGGCTGATTTTACGCTCCTGATCATGGAACCTCATTTTTTGCCAAATTTTGCAGATGAGGGTGCAAACTTTTTCCAGTCGGTATCAGTGCTGCCATTACCGCCCCGAAATCTCAAAAGCTGAAAATCCAGCCCTATATCTTTGGAGTACCTTCTTTTAGGTAGGCTGCAACCAAGACTAGAGAGCCCCATCTACCCTTTATGATGAGTGGGACACCCGCACCCATCAGGTACAAGTGCCAATACTGGATGCCTATCCAGTATTCAGAACCGGCACTTCAGTCGCTGCTTTCTGGAGCTGTCTTCAGTGGGGCCCAAACCCCACCCTTCAGACTCAGTGGTGGGATTCTACTACCGAGCCACTGGCCACTCCGTCTGAACACAAGTACCCTGCTGGATGCCAACCCAATATTTAAAGACTATTTTCTAGTCTCCCCTCACTGGTGCTGACTGGAGTGGGGCTTGAATCCTTCACCTTGTGATTCAGAGGCAGTATTGCTACCACGAAGCAAAAGCTCACTCCAACAAGCAAGTATGGACATTTTAACATGGGAATTTCCAAAGGAAATGTTTACACAACAGTTTTTAATAGAGCACAATATATATTAGTTGATCTGCTATGGCATTGCAGATGATGCAGCATCTCCAATGGGGGAGGGGAAGTTATAAATACAGCACGAGATGTTATCATAAGCAGTTTCCATTGTAAATATGGACATAGATAATGGAAAATGTTTGCAGGAAATATGTGCAGAAGGTTTTTAATATATTATAGATAGAAATAAATGTATATTAAAACACTGGGGTATTCATATTGCCTGCTTAATAATTTGCAGTGTGCTGCATGTGAAAACTGAATTTCTGTTCACATCAGGATTTAACACACAGTTATGGTCCTAAGCATGCATCTGTGTCTATGAAGCAAAAACTCACAACCTGTCTTTTATCACAACTCATTTCTGCTATATAAAATGCCATAGTTCTCAAAAAGTTTAATAATTAGCAGACTTGCCCAGTTCTTTATTTATTCTGTGTTGTCCCCCACAAAGCCTCTCACCATCCTGCATCCTTCATCATCTTTGGGTGTAAATCAGTGTAGGCAACAAGTTTTTCCATAGCTGTTCCTAATGGTACATGAAGTCTGCAATTTCAGTTTTTCCTCAATTATTTTGAAGTGGAATACTTTATTTCTTGAAGGCACTAAACCTGACAATCAAGGAGAACAGTTCAGTCTCACTGGTACTGTGGATGGTGGATTCAGATGTCAGAAGTCCTGGAGCTCTCAATCATCTGGCGGTGAAGGGAGTGGTGACACTGACCTGCTGCCACCTGCACATGTTTAGGAAAAGCACTCCGGAAAATCCAAACATTAACTAGAAGGTGAGATTCAGTGGAATGCAAACCTTCCTGCCTCTGTGCAGTTTTAACCATAACCATACGTGCACCACAATTGATGTTACTGGAGGGGTATAAAAGGAGAGGTAGGGCCAACTTGTGGATCTCCTTGCTGGCAAGAAAATAGAAGCTTTTTTAAAAGTTGAAGAAATTTAAGATGAATCAATTATTGTCTTCTGTAAAAAGGGGAGTTTTTAAAATTCATTCTCAAGATGTGGGCATTTATTGTCCTGAATAGGTGCTGGTGGCCCACCTTCTTGAACTGCTGTAGTCTGTGTGGTATTGTAGTGGTTTGATACAGCTGAGTGACTTGCTAGGCCACTTAGAGGCCATTTAAGAACCAACGGGGACAAAATTGCCCTCCCCCCGACCAAAAGAAAAGCGCACTCACCGATCTTGTAGTTTCTTCTCCGCCCCAATCCATGGGGCAGAGATTGCACCGCTATTCAGCTCTTTGTTGTACATTTCTGGTTGGGGGCAGTGCTGAGGGGCGGGCGTTGCCACGAGTCACCAGCGCAACATGGACGTGTCTCCCCTTCAGTTAAAGGCGGGGGCCGCTGCGAGCTCTGTATGGGGTTTAGTTAGGCCCACTGGGCCAGCAGGGAGGGTTTTGGCCGGGCCAGCAGCCCAGTACCCAAGAGGGGATGCCGGGCTGCCTGTTGGCGGCCCGGCCGAACCCATGGCCACCATTGTCGGGCCGACCTCGGAGTTGGCTAACAATTAAAATAAAATGGAGGCGCCGGCAGCGCGCCCTCCCCTTTCAAGGCGGACATGCCGCTCAGGCACACACAGCTTCCCGCGGGGGAAATCTGTCAGTGACACCGACCAGCGGCAGCACCGCTCCCACGGGGCAATTTCCTGGGCGGGGTGGAAAGAGGGTTGCTGCCAGTCGAAATGGTGTCAGCGTGTACCCAATGGGCGGCAGCACGGGTGGCGTGGAAACCCGTTCCCACCGCTCCCAGCCCAGTGGCAATTTAGGATGGGTTGGCCCATTCATCTGCCCCAGTAATTAAGGCCTATCCGCTTAAGCTTGAGGAGGGGGGAAATTTCAGTCCTAACCACAGTATGGGACTGGAGTTACATATAGACCAAGCTATGTAAGGGCAACAGGTTTCCTTGACTAACGGACTTTAGTAAACCAGTTGGGTGTTTAATGACAATCTGACCGCTTTATGCTAATTTTTACTGATAACAATTTTTTTCATTTCCATATGTACTTAAACTGCATTCAAATTCTCAAACTGCCACCGTGTGTTTTGAATTTACATTCTCTGGATTGTTTGTCCAATAACACTACTGTACAAAAAGTTCCCCCACTCCATTTTCCTTCCCGTTTAAGTTAATCAAATAGTTTACCACAACTAATTTAAATAATTTTAATATTATCTTGTATAATGTAGATATGCATAAAAATAGAGTTGCAAAGTGAACAAAAAGCAAAATATTCTGGTGCAGATACTGGATATCTGAAACTGCAACAGTTTGCATTTGTTAAGCACCTTTAACATTCCAAGGCACTTTACATGAGCGTAATCAGACAAAATTTGACACAAAGCCAAAGGAGATATTAGGACGGGCTTGGTCAAAGAGATAGATTTTAAGGAATGTCTTAAGGAGGAAAGAGAGGTGGAGAGGTTTACGGAGAAAATTGCAGAGCCTATGACCCAGACAGTTGAAGGCCTGGCTGCCAGTGGCAGGGCAATGGCAGTGAGGGATGCACAAAAGGGCAGAGTTGAAGGCCAGATGGTTGTGGAGCTGGAGGAGGTTATAGCGATAGGGAGTGGCGAGGCCATGGAAGGATTTGAACACAAGGATGAGAATTTTAAAATCAAATTATTGGTGGTTCAGGAGCCAATGTAAATCGGCAGGCACAGGGATGATGGGTGAACAGGTGTTGGTGCAAGTTACGATATGGGAAGCAGAGTTATAGACTAGATAAGTTTATGTAGGGTGGAAGATGGGAGTCTGAGGGCCACTGAGGGCTAAGAACGGAGAGGTACTCATCAGGGACAGAGAGGCAGTCAGTGCCCGCTGGAAGGAGCACTTCGAAGATCTCCTTAACCAAGACTCTGTCTTTGATGTGTGCCTTCTCGACTCCATCCCACAGCATGCTACCCGCCACCATCTTGGCACAACACCAGCCCGGCATGAGGTTGAAAAGGCCATCCGGCAGCTGAAAAACAACAAGGCCTTAGGAGCAGATGGAATCCTCGCCAAGGCACTAAAGTATGGTGGAGAAGTACTCTTTAAGCAAATCCATGATCTCATCACTCTTGTCTGGAAGGAGGAGAGCATGCCGGGGGATCTCCAAGATGCCGTAATCATGACCATTTTCAAGAAAGGTGACAAGACCGATTGTGGTAATTAAAGAGGAATCTCCCTGCTGTCTGCAACAGGGAAAATTATCTCAAGAATCCTCCTCAATCATCTCCTCCCAGTGGCTGAAGAGCTCCTCCCAGAGCTGCAGTAGGGATTCCGCCCACGTGGAGGCACAATGGACATGATTTTCACCGTGCGACAAATCCAAGAAAAATGTACGAAGCAGCACCAACTTCTATACATGGCCTTCTTTGACCTCACAAAGGCCTTCGAGAGGGATTATGGAGTGTCCTCCTCAAATTCAGCTGTCCTCAAAAATTTGTCACCATCCTCTGCCTGCTTCACAATGACATGCAAGCCGTGATCCTTACCAACGGATTCACCACTGACCCAATACAAGTACAGATCAGGGTCAAGCAAGGCTTTGTCATTGCACCAATGCTCTTCTCAATCTTTCTCGCTGCAATGCTTACTGGAGTGGAGCTAATCTACAGGACGAACGGGAAATTGTTCAATCTCTGTCGCCTCCAGTCGAGTACCAAGGTTGTCCCAACCTCTGTCATTGAATTACAATATGCAGACCACGCTTGCATTTGTGCACACTCGGAGGCTGAACTCCAAACCATCGTTGACACCTTCACTAAAGCGTACGAGAGTCTGGGCCTTAAACATCCATAAGACAAAGGTTCTCTACTAAACTGCCCCTGCCTCACAGTACTGAACCCCGATCACCAAATCCAAGACCTTGGACAGCGTGGACTACTTTCCATACCTTGGGAGCCTTCTAGCAGCAAGAGCAGATATCGATGACGAAATCCAATGCTGCCTTCAGTGTGCCAGTGCAGCCTTCGGTTACCTGAGGAAAAGAGTGTTTGAAGACCAAGATCTCAAACCCGGCACCAAACTCATGGTCTAAAGAGCAGTAGTGATTCCCGGCCTTCTTTTTGCTTCAGAGACATGGACAATGTACAGTAGGCACCTCAAAGCACTGGAGAAGTACCACCAACATTGCCTCTGCAAAATTCTGCACATCCATTGGCAGGATAGGCGCACCAACGTCAGTGTTCTCTCTCAGGCCAACATCCCCAGCATCAAAGAATTGATCACGCTCAATCAGCTTCGATGGGCGGACCACGTGGTCCGCATGACTGACACAAGACTCCCGAAACAGGCACTCTACTCCGAGCTCCGTCGCAAGCGAGCCCCAGGGGGGGCAGAGAAAATGCTTAAAGCATACCCTCAAAGCCTCCCTGAAAAAATGTAACATCCCAACCGACTCTTGGGAATCACTGGCCCATGACCGCTCAAAGTGGAGAAGAAGCATTTGGGAAAGCACCAAACACTTTGAGTCTCTTCGTCGGGAGCATACAACAACCCAAGCACCCCACCTACCCGTCCCTTCAACCATCACTTGCCCCACCTGTGACAGAGTCTGTAGATCCCGCATTGGATTCATCAGCCACCTTAGAACTCATTTTAGTGTGGAAGCAAGTCATCCTCAATTCCAAGGGACTGCCTAAGAAGAAGTAGAGAAGTTACGATATGGGAAGCACAGTTATGGCCGAGCTAGGTTTTTGAAGGATGAAAGATGGAAGTCTGGCCAGGAGAACACTGGAATAGTTGAGGCTCGAGCTAACAAAGACATGGATGAGGGTTTCAACAGCAGATGGGCCGAGACAGGTGTGGAGACAGGTGATGGTACAAAGGTGAAAGTAGTTGGTCTTTGTGGTAGAGAGGCTACGGGGTTGGGATCTCAGATTATAGTCAAATAGGACGGTGAAGTTGCAAAATGACTGGTTCAGCCTGAGTTGGTGGCCAGTGAGGGAATGGAATCAGTGGTTCGGCAATAATGGCTTCAATCTATTCAATGTTTAATTAGAGGAACTTCTGGCTCATCCAGGGCTTATGTCAGACAAGCAGTCTGACAACACGGAGGCAGTCACAAGAGGTAAAGTAGAGTCGGGTGAGATCAGCGTACATATGGAATCTGATGTCATTCTATGGATGATGTTGCCGAGGGGCAGTATGTAAATGAAAAATAGGAGAGTAGATCCTTAGCGGGCTCCAGAGGTAATGTTGTGGGGGTGGGAAGAGAAGCCATTTGAGGAGATTCTCTGATTATGACTGGATAGGTATGACATGGGCAGTCTCATTCAGTTGGAGGAGTGGCGTTGCAGGAGGATGCTGTCGTCAACCGTGTCAAAGGCTGCAGACAGGTCAAGCAGGATCAAGAGGGATAGTGCACCATGGTCACAGTCACAGAGGCACTGGAGAAGGTGCAAAAATATTTACTAGGATGATACCAGAACTGAGAGGTTATACCTATCAGGAAAGAATGAACAGGCTGGGGCTCTTTTCTCCGGAAAAGAGAAGACTGAGAGGTGACCTGATAGAGGTCTTCAAGGTTACAAAAGGGCTTGATAGGGTACATATAGAGAAGATGTTTCCAATTGTGGAGGAGACCAGAACTAGGGGCCATAAATATAAGATAGTCCAATCCAATAAATCTAATAACGAATTCAGGAGAAACTTCTTTACCCAGAGAATGGTTAGAATGTGGAACTTGCTACCACAAGGAGTAGTTGAGGTGACTAGTATAGATGCATTTAAGGAGAAGCTAGGTAAACACATGAGGGAGAAAGGAATAGAAGGATATGTTGATGGGGTTAGATATGGAAGGATGGGAGGTGGCTCGTGTGGAGCATAAACACCAGGATGGACCTGTTGGGCTGAATGGCTTGTTTCTGTGCTGTAAATACAATGGAACTATTGTTATGTATTTACCCCTTTGTAACCTGCATGACACCTGACCACCAGAGGGCCCACCTGTTGGAGTCCCAAGGGATCCCAGCATCCCTTGGAAGCACAGTATATAAGCAGGCCACCCACGAGGTACCTGCACTCTGGAATCTTATTAAAGGAGCTAAGGTCACACTTGCTCATTGTACACAGTACCAAGTTTCACCCTTTATTATGAGTGTATCAATTAGTGACGAGGTAACAAACAACCGTGCGAAAATGCAAAGAACAGTCAGCATCCTGGAGAAGTTCTCAGAAGGGGATGATTGGGAGGCCTTCATGGAGAGACTCAACCAATACTTTGTGGCCAACGAGCTGGAAGGGGACAAGAATGCTACCAAACGAAGGGCGATCCTCCTGACCGTCTGTGTGGGGCAACAATCTATGGCCTCATGAAGAATCTCCAGGCCCCGGCAAAACCAACAGAGAAATCCTACGAAGAATTATGTACGCTGGTCCGGGAGCACCTAAATCCTAAGGAAAGCGTTTTGATGGCGAGATATTGGTTCTATACATGACAACGATCGGAGGGCTAGGAAGTGGCGAGCTACGTCGCCGAACTAAGGCGCCTCGCAGGACATTGTGAGTTTGAGGGATTCCTAGAACAAATGCTCAGAGACTTTTTGTACTGGGCATTGGACATGAGACAATCCTTCACAAACTGTTGACTGTAGAAACCCTGAATCTAAGTAAAGCCATAACGATAGCCCAGGCATTTATGTCCACCAGCAATAACACCAAGCAGATTTCGCAGAATAAAGAAGCTTCGGCCAGTACTGTGCATAAAGTATTGTGGGTCTTGAGCAGAAATGTACACGGCAGAATGTACACGCTGGCTGCTGCGGCCCGACCTCAGATAACCCAGAGTCCGCCATCAATTGTTAATGCGAGGCAAGTAACACCTTGTTGGCGCTGCGGAGGTGATCATCGGCCCCATCAATGTCACTTTAAGCACTATGCGTGCAATGGCTGCAGAACAATGGGACACCTCCAACGAATGTGCAGGCGAGCTGCAAGCCCTGCAAACCCTGCACACCACCACGTTGCAGAGGAAGTTCGATCCACAATGGATCAGACGGAATTGGAGACTCGTACTGAGGAGGTAGAAGTGTACGGGGTACACACATTCACCACAAAATGTCTACCAATAACGTTGAAAGTTGAACTGGACGGTATTCCAGTATCTATGGAGCTGGACACAGGAGCAAGTCAGTCCATAATGAGTAAAATGGCTTTCAACAGGCTGTGGAGCAAAAAGGCACACAGGCCCAAGCTCAGTCCCATTCACACCAAACTAAGGACTTACACCAAGGAACTAATCTCTGTCATGTATGTAACCACAATGTAACACCACTGTATTACTGTATATACTCAACCTAGATGCACACCTTGACCGCAAGGGGTGAACTTGTGTGAGACACTCCTTACCTGATCACACAGGTATAAAAAGGGAGGTCCCACGCAGGGTCATCGTCTTTGGAGTCAATGTAAAGTCCTCATGCACCAAAACTCCACCAATGATGATGAGGGTTTTATTAAGCGGTATCCCAGTACGCATGGAGTTGGACACTGGGGCCAGCCAGTCACTCATGGGCGTTCAGCAATTTGAGAAGCTATGGCCACTTAAAGCCAATAGACCCAAATTAGCACATATTGAGACACAATTACGGACTTACACTAAAGAAATCATTCCGGTGCTAGGCAGTGCAATGTTGGCTGTCACACACAATGGGTTAGTGAATCGGCTGCCGCTCTGGATTGTCCCGGGCAATGGTCCTGCACTGTTGGGAAGGAGCTGGTTAGCCAATATGAACTGGAAATGGGGGGATGTTCACGCAATGTCATCTGTGGAGCGAAGTTCGTGCTCACAAGTCCTACAACAATTCGATTCACTATTCCAACCTGGCGTCGGGACTTTCAAAGGCACTAAAGTAGTGATACACATCACCCCGGACGCCAGGCCAGTGCACCACAAAGCCAGAGCGGTGCCGTATGTGATGCGGGAAAAGATCGAGAGCGAATTGGACCGGCTGTTGAGAGAGGGCATCATCTCGCCTGTTGAATTCAGCGACTGGGCGAGCCCCATCGTTCCCGTCCTAAAAGCGGATGGCTCTGTCAGGATCTGTGGCGACTACAGGGCCACCATCAATCGGGTGTCCCTACAAGACCAATATCCCAAGAGCGGAGGACCTTTTCGCCATGCTGGCAGGTGGCAAGCTGTTCACCAAGTTGGACCTCACTTCAGTCTATATGACCCAGGAACTGGCCGACGAATCTAAACTACTGACCACCATCACCACGCACAAGGGACTGTTCGTTTATAACAGGTGGCCATTTGGCATTCGATCAGCGGCCGCAATTTTTCAACGAAACATGGAAAGCCTGCTTAAATCCATTCCTGGAACGATCGTATTCCAGGACGACATCCTCATCACGGGTCGAGACACTGAGGAACACCTCCACAACCTGGAGGAGGTGCTACGCCGACTGGACCGGGTAGGCCTGCGACTCAAGAAGTCTAAATGTGTGTTCTTAGCTCCTGAGGTTGAGTTTCTGGGCAGATTTCTTCAAAGGTTTTGTCCACCGGCTTTTCGGGTGTTAGTAAGTCCTTCATGAGCGCGTAAGTCTTTGATCCGCAGCTGGTCAAAAGATGAGCCCTTCGCTTGTTGGCCTCTGCATCCCCCAGCCATTCTTTCGTAACAAAGCTTTGCTGAAGCCGCTCAACAAAATCGTCCCAGTCTTCCCCAACACAGTACCGTTCCTCTGTGCTACCGGTGACCATTCTCATGGATCATGAATTCCCGTTTCTCATCGCCAATGTAAAGTCCTTACTCTACAGTATGAAACCACACGAGGCACATTCTGGGGACAAGGTCATTCTGTTACCTTAACTCTTTATTCACAGGACACCAAAGACGATGACCTTGCGTGGGACCTCCCTTTTTATACCTGTGCGATCAGGTAAGGAGTGTCGCCCACAAGTTCACCCCTTGTGGTCAAGGTGTGCATCTAGGTTGAGTGTATACAGTGTGGTTACATACATGACAATCCCTGTAATTGGCAGTGCAGAAATCAAAGTCTCCTATGACGGAGCAGTACACGAACTCCCGCTGTGGATTATACCAGCGGATGGCCCCACGTTGTTCGGCATAAGCTGGCTGGGAAAAATCCATTGGAACTGGGACGACATCCGAGCGCTTTCGTCCGTCGACGACACCTCATGTACCCAGGTTCTGAACAAGTTCCCATTACTGTTCGAGCCAAGCATTGGAAGCTTCTCATTGGTGAAAGTGCAGATCCATTTGGTTCCCGGTACGCGACCCATCCACCACAAGGCACGGGCAGTACCGTACATGATGCGTGTAAAAGTGGAAATTGAGCTGGACAGGCTGCAACGTGAAGGCATCACCGCGCCGATGGAATTCAACGACTGGGCCAATCCGATTGTCCCGGTACTTAAGGAGGACGGCACGGTTAGAATTTGTGGGGACTATAAAATAACGATTAATCGTTTTTCGCTGCAGGACCAGTACCCGCTACCCAAGGCAGACGACCTATTTGCGACCCTGGCTGGAGGGAAGACGTTCACCAAGCTGGAATGGACCTCGGCCTACATGACGCAGGAACTGGAGGAGTCTTCGAAAGGCCTCACCTACACAAAGGTCTGTTTATCTACAACCGGTACCCGTTCGGGATTTGGTCAGCCGTGGCGATTTTCCAGCAGAACATGGAGAGCCTGCTAAAGTCAGTTCCTTGCATAGTGGTTTTCCAGGACGACATATTGGTTACAGGTCAGGACACCATGGAGCACTTGAAGAATCTGGAAGAGGTTTTTAGTCGGTTGGATCGCGTGGGGCTCAGGTTGAAACGCTCAAAGTGTGTTTTCCAGGCACAGGACGTCGAGTTCTTGGGAATGAGAATCGCAGCAGACAGCATCAGACCCACCAACGCCAAGACGGAGGCCATCAAGAACGCGCCACAACCACAGAACATGATGGAGCTGCGGTCGTTCCTGGGACTCCTTAACTATTTCAGTAATTTCCTACCTGGATTAAGCACCCTGCTAGAACCCCTACATGCGCTACTACGCAAGGGAGACGACTGGGAATGGGGGAATTCACAAGAGGCTGCCTTTAAGAAAGCCAGAAATCATTTGTGTTCTAACAAACTGCTTGTCCTGTACAACCCTTCTAAACGATTAGTGCTAGCTTGCGATGCGTCGTCATACAGGGTCGGGTGTGTGTAATGAACCAGGGATCTTGCAACCGGTCGCTTATGCATCCAGAAGTTTGTCCAAGGCCAAAAGGGCCGACAGCATGATTGTAAAAGAGGCTCTGGCATGTGTCTACGGGTTAAAAAAAAATGCACCAGTACTTATTTGGCCTCAAGTTTGATCTTGAAACTGACCACAAGCCGCTCATATCGCTGTTCTCTGAGAGCAAAGGGATCAATACCAATGCCTCTGTATTCAACTATGTAATCCGCCACAGACCGGGCACAGAGAACTGCGCAGATGCTCTCAGTCGGCTGCCATTGCCCACCACCGGGATGGAAATGGCACAGCCAGCGGACTTGCTCATGGTCATGGAGGCATTCGAGAACAAGAAGTCCCCCATTACGGCCCACCAGATCAGGACCTCGACCAGCCAGGATCCTTTACTGTTCTTGGTAAAAGACTGTGTCCTCCATGGGAGCTGGTCTGGTGTCCCAGTGGAAATGCAGGAGGCAATTAAGCCGTTCCACAGATGCAAAGATGAGTTGTCCCTGCAGGCGGACTGTCTATTGTGGGGCAATCGCGTGATCTTGCCCAAGAAAGGCAGAGACACATTCATTTGTGAACTGCACAGCACCCACCCAAGCATCGTAATGATGAAAGCCATAGCCAGATCCCATGTGTGGTGGCCCGTCATGGACTCAGATTCACAGTCATGCATGCTCCAGTGTAACACTTGCTCTCAGCTGAGCAATGTACCCAGAGAGGCTCCGCTAAGTTTGTGGTCATGGCCTCAAAACTGTGGTCAAGAATCCATGCAGACTATGCGGGCCCATTTCTAGGAAATATGTTTTTGGTTTTCGTGGACGCTTACTCAAAATGGATTGAATGTGCAATAATGTCTGTAAGCACGTCCACGGCCACCATTGAAAACCTATGAGCCATGTTTGCCATGCATGGCTTGCCTGATGTCCGAGTCAGCGACAATGGGCCGTGCTTTACCAGCGCTGAATTCAAGGAATTCATGGCCCGCAACGGGATCAAACACGTCACATCTCACCCGTTCAAGTCCACATCCAACGGCCAGGCAGAACGTGCAGTTCAGACTACAAGCAAAGCTTGAAACATTTGTTGGAAGGTTCCCTGCAGACCTGGTTGTCCCGAGTGCTGCTCAGCTACCGCACCAGACCCCACTCAATCACCGGGGTTCCACCAGCCGAGCTGTTCATGAAAAGGGTGCTTAAAACAAGGCTCTTTCTTGTCCACCCTGATCTCCATGATCACGTGGAAGGCAAGCGGCATCAACAAAATGTGTACAATGACCGCGCAAATTTGTCATGCGATATTGAGATCAATGATCCTGTGTTTGTGCTCAATTATGGATATGGTCCCAAATGGCTCACTGACACGGCCAAAGAGGGGAGTAGGGTGTTTCAGTTTAAATTGACCAATGGACAAACGCACAGAAAACATTTGGACCAAATCAAAGTACGGTTCACCAACAGCTACGAACATTCCAAAGAGGACACCACCAACTTTGACCCTCCAACACACACACAAGTGGCAACTGACATCATGGTTAAACAAAGAAACCACCCGGCAAGGTCAGCTGCCCAACAGCCCAGTGAAGAACTGACCAACTCACCCACAGCCACATTTGTACCGAGACGATCAACAAGGGAGCATAAAGCCCCAGATCGTCTCACCTTGTAAATAAGAGTATTGTTGACTTCACGGGGGAGTGATGTTATGTGTTTAACCCTTTGTAACCTGTATGACACCTGACCACCAGAGGGCCCACCTGTTGGAGTCCCAAGGGATCCCAGCATCCCTTGGGAGCACAGTATATAAGCAGGTCACCCACGAGGTACCTGCACTCTGGAATCTTATTAAAGGAGCTAAAGTCACACTTGCTCATTGTACACAGTACCAAGTTTCACCCTTTATTATGAGTGTGTCAACTATGTAAAAACAGAAAACACTGGAAACATTAAGCAGGTCAGGCAGCATCTTTGGAGAGAGCAGACCAGTTAATGTGTCGGGTGTGAATCATATTGAAGTATGACATACGTTAACTGTCCTATTCCCTACACAGATGCTGTCTGACCTGCTCAGTGTTTCCAGTGTGTTTTGTTTTCTGTTTGAGTTACAAACATGGTTGGTTTGGGGGGCCCTCAATGATTTAGCAAGTTTATCCAATGAACAGCAGAATCTTATTAACCAGGAAAATTCCAGTTTGAACTCGTGTTTGCTGAGCTGGCTGATCGCAGGCAGAATGGTGATAATGTTGCTGTCACTGGCCCCTGGATTAGGAAGGGAAATTGGCCAAATATCTCTCACTTGATCCTACACAGAAGCCTCTGTTAGAAGTATGCATCGATGAGGACAAGATGCAGTTAGGATGCGATACCTCCAATGTTGAATAGCTCAATGACATTCATTATTGAGACTTCTATGTGAATAATGGCCACTTGGTTGAGATATTGGGGCATGATTTTCTTCTAACTCGCACCAAGTCCCGTTCATCCATCACCCCTGTGTTTGCTGACCTACATTGGCTCCCGGTAAAGCAACGCCTCGATTTTAAAATTCTCATCCTTGTTTTCAAATCCCTCCGTGTCTTCGCCTCGCCCTATCTCTGTAATCTCCTCCAGCCCCACAACTTTCGGAGTTATGTGTGATCTTCTAATTCTGCCCTCTTGAGCATTGCCAATTTTAACCACTCCACCATTGGTGGCCGTGCCTTCAGCTGCCAAGGCCCTGGAATTCCCCTCCCCTAAACCTCTCTACCTTTCTTCCTTTAAGATGCTCTTTAAAATCTACCTCTTTGACCCATCTATCCTAATGTTTCTTTCTGTGGCTCGGTGTCAAATTTTGTTCTATAACGCCTTGGGGTGTTTCACTATGTTAAAGCTGCTTTATAAATACAAGTGGTTGTCGTGAAATTGTACCTTAGCAAAGAGGAGGGGAGAAAATTGGGTGAGAAAACTTTACAGAAAACACAGATAGATTTGCACAGGTCTGTAGAGTCTTCAATGACCCTATCAAACTTGACCGAAAGTAATGTGAAAGAATTTATTGCATGTTGCAGAATCAACATCATACTGTACATAAAAGATAAAACACCAGCAACCAAGGTCCAACTTCAATGTTTGAAGGGGAAAAAATTGCAGGGCGATTGGGGAATGGGCCGCTCTTTCAAAGAGACACAGACACGATGGGGCCAATGGCTTCCTTCTGTGCTGTATGTTTCTGCAACTTGAAACTCTTTTAGAGTCTACCTATAAAACATAAAACATTAAACCGTGCCACCCGACCTGGATGACACACCAGACATTTACAAGGCCCATTTTTTTTGTGTTTTTCTTTTTTTTTTTGTTTTTTTTTTGGGGCACTAAAATCACCTTTTTTCCCCAGTGCCCCCTATAAAAGGGAAGGGGACACTAAAAGCACCGGCAATCGACCTCTGAATCAGGTGGAATATTGTCCCAATCATAAGGGTTTTAATTTTTTTTAAAAACTGTTGCCCTCCCTTCAATTTTATTGTAAAAGCGGGCGTTTTGTGGTGCAACGACACCTCGCCAGCTGCTCTGCTGCATTCACTGACAGTCTCGAGAGGTGGGCACCGGAGGGACTGGAGTGCATCATCACACCCGGCAACCAAAATTTTAATTTGATTTTACGTTTTTAAGTTTAATTTGTTTTAATTGCCGGTGCTTTTAGTGTCCCCCTTCCCTTTTATAGGGGGCACTGGGGAAAAATTGTGATTTTAGTGCCCCAAAAAAAAAAAGAAAAACACAAAAAAAAGGGGGAAAAAAAAAGGGCCTTGTAAATGTCTGGAGTGTCACCCAGGTCGGGTGGCACCGTTTAATGTTTTATTTTGAAATTCGTAGCCAATTGTTCCAATTCTTTGTCAAATCACAAACGCCAGAGGTCACCTTGCACATGCCAAGGATCACTCTGCGCCAATGCTCTTAGCCAAAAGGCCTAGAGCCACTGCACCGTTCCTGGAAGTACTGCAAATACCAGGTTCGTGCCATGGAGGTGGATGGGTCAGGTCCCCCACACACCTTTCCGTGGAGGTGAATGGGTCAAGCCACCCCACCCACCTCCTGTTTCCAAAAAAAGCAAGCATATACCTTCCTGATCCAGGGAGAACCACCCAGAGGTCATGGTGGCTACTCCCCTGTCAGGTCAGTTACGCATGATCTTAGCCAAAAGGCCGAGAAGGGTTTTTTTTTATAAATTTGTAGCCAATCGTTCCAATTCTTTGTCAAATCACAAACACCAGAGGTCACCTTGCACACGCCAAGGATCACTCTGTGCCAATGCTCTTAGCCAAAAGGCCTAGAGCCACTGCACTGTTCCTGGAAGTACTGCAAATACCAGGTTCGTGCCATGGAGGTGGATGGGTCAAGCCACCCCACCCACCTCCTGTTTCCAAAAAAGCAAGCATATACCTTCCTGACCAGGGAGAAACCACCCGGAGGTCATGGTGGCTGGTCAGGCCAGTTACGCATGATCTTAGCCAAAAGGCCGAGAAGGTTTAATGTTTTATGTTTTTGCAGGTGAACTCCAAAAAGAGTTTCACTGACAGTCTGGGGCGCTTGGACCCTTGTGCTTTTTTTCAGCCTCCTCCCTCCCTGCGGAGTGCGCCTGCGCGGGGGCAGCCGCCGTGCCGTTTGTTCGCGGACTTGCCCAACTTGTCGCTTTGCTCCATGTCGGCTCGGTGCAGAGCCCGTGTGAGCGGCATCGAATCCGGCCTCGGGGTTTAGCCCGCATCACCCCCCTTCCCCCCCCCCCCCCCACCCTTTATATATATATATATATATATAAAAAAAAAATCACCAGGACATTTTTGTTTATGAGGGGGAGGAAAGAAATCAAAATTATTGAATTTGGAAAAAAAAAATAATAATATATTTTTAATTAATTCCTCACAAGAGTCTTCCGGCCGGGAGCGGTGGTGGTGGTGGGTAACGATGCGCCAGAGCCGGGAAGAGCGCGGTGGTGAGGCCGGGGCCGCGACGCTCTGGTGAATCCTGAGCCGGGGGAGGGGAGGGGAGGGGAGAGAGGTGTCTGGCTTGTGAGGCGCGGGGGTGGGGACGGCGGAGGAGCTCGCTTGCTCGCTCACTCCAGGCCGGGACGAGCTTGCGGCCTAGTCGCTGTGTGTGTGTGTGTGTGTGTCTGCGTGTGTGTGTCGTCCCCCACCCGCCCTCACACGCTCAACTTGCTGAGACCTTCCCTCCCCTTCTCCCTCCCCTCGCCGCCGCCGCCGCCGCCGTCGTCGTCGCCACCATCAACATCATCATGGCAGAGGAGCAGCACCAGCAAGAGCCGGAGCGACAGCAGCCCCAGCAGCAGCTTCACAAACAGGAGGGCACCGGGGCTTTGCCGTCCCTGGTGCCCGGGCTGGCAGAGTCGGAGGCGATTGCACTGCAGCAGAAGCTGAAAAATTCGATCTGGTAAGCCTAGTAAAATTGGGGCCTGCTTCATAAACAAGTCCTTGCCTGCCCCCCGAGCCGGATATATATACATAATCTATAATGTGTGTGTGTGTGTGTGTCTATGTATTAGACACTGGCGGGTTATATGTTGTGCCTCATGCCGGCTGGGCTATAGATTTTTCTTTGCAGAAAGATCTACAAATTGCTTTATGTTTTGATATTTCATATCTTTACGGGTTTTGTTGTCCATTGGCTTGGAGGGGGATGGGATTTTGTGTGTGTGTGTGTGTGTGTGTGATTTAAAGACGTGCCATCCTAGAATTTATATATGATACACTGGAGATCATTGTAGTTTTTTTTGCATTTTAATGTTATATTACCTCTAGTATGCTTCCCCCCCCCCCCCCCCCATTACGTGTCAAAGGGCGTATAAACGAAAATATTGGCTAATGCGCCCGAGAGCATTTATTTGATGAGAAATTAGTAAGGTCAAACTTGTTAACTTTTGATTTATAACGATGTCCCGACCATAGAAAAATGGGATTAATCTGGAAAATGCTACCAGATGTCTGCACTTTAAATAAGAACAGATTAGTTGTGTACAGACAAGATAGGCAGGTTATGTTCTTCATCTGTTTGACACTCGAGTGTTAAAAATTCAAATATTTGATTGCAATCTATGTTTTATATTTTGTTACATGAATAGTTGAAAGTACTTTGATCAATTAATGTAATGCATTTCTTCATCCAACAGTTATTGTTTCGTTCTGCTCATGGACCTACGTTGGCTCACAGTCCAGCAGCGCACGATTTAAACTTTTGCACCCTGTGTTCAAATCCCTCCATGGCCTTGCCCCTCCCTATCTCTGTAACCTCCTAAAGCCCTCAGAATTCTGCGTTCCTCCAATTCTGGCTTTTTGCACGGTCTCGATTTCCTTCTCTTCTCTTGGTGGCTTGGCCCTAAGCTCTGGAATTCCCTTTTCTAAACCTCTCCACCGCTCTCCTCTTAAAAAGCTCGTTAAAACTGATCTCTTTGACCAAGCTTTTGGTCACCTGTCCTGATATCTCCCTATGAGGCTCAGTTTGCAGATTTTGTCTGATCAGGCTACTGTGAAATGCTTTGTGATAGTTCAGTGTTAAAGGTACTATATAAATGCAAGTTGTTGAGATTTTTAAGTGTACAAGTCCTGCAGCATTTTCTTTTAGCCATATCTTGGTCAGCCATTTAACAGCCTGAAATGATACAAGAAGTTTTACTATTTTTTAAAGTTTCATATTTGTTTGTTGTGAGAACATGCATTGAGCTTATACATATTTTATCATAAATTTCATTTAATCTCAAGCAAAAATCTGCTGTACATTGTCATCAACAGTCTTTGGGCTTGATCCCAAATTGAATGTAATTGTCCAAAACATGCTTTAGAACTGAAATATCAAATTTTCTGAGGGGAGAGGGTAAATTTTTTCCACTCAGTGTTCATTGAAGTTTGGAAAGGTGGCCTGTAGTCAGACAGTTAACTCGTTTCTCGTGGGTTAGAGTGTTACAGCTGTTTCATTTGAACTTAAAAATAAGTTTTGCCAGTTCTTGGCTGGGCTGCCAGATGGAGCAGCTTTCAGAAGTGAAATGGATGGTGGTTGGCCTACTCCGTTCATGCTTTGCTGAGAATACACCTAGTGGCTGATAACAGTAGAGCATTGATACCAGTTTTGGAGTAGTTTCTGGCCGACAGTAATTTGCTCTTCCAAAGTGAACTGCTTTTGGAGAAATGGTTTCAAAACAAGTGTTGCCTGTAATTTTGTGTCTCTGACACCATACAATATGTCTACTTGATGCAAATTGCCTTAACTCTGAAGTACTTCATATTAAGCCAGGCATTTGAATTAAAATAGAAGCAATATTGGATCTGTTGAAATTCAATGTATGTTTGGCTGTTACCTTTTGCAATGGCTGAAGAAGCTGATGTGCTACTTTTATTGTGGCACCTACTTGCATATTCTAGGCTTAAATTCAGTTTGTATATTATCAGAGAAACAACAATATATTTATATAGTGCTTTTAACGTAGTAACACGCCCCAAGGCGCTTGATAGGAGCGTTATCAAACAAAATCTGACACTGAGCCACATAGGGAGATATTAGGGCAAATTACCAAAAGCTTGGTCACAGAGGTAGGTTTTAAGGAGGAATGAGAGATGGCGAGGTTTCGGGAAGGAATTTCAGAGTTTTAGGGGTTTGGCAGCTGAAGGCATGTTTGCCAATGGTGAAGCAATTAAAATTGGGGATGCCCAAGAGGCCAGAATTGGAGAAGCACAGTTATCTTGGAGGATTGTAGGGCTGGAGGAGATTAGAGATAAGGAGGGGCGAAGCCATGGAGGGATTTGAAAACAAGGATGAGAATTTTAAAATTAAGGCCATGCTTAACCGAGAGCCAATGTCGGTCAGCAAGCACAGGGGTGATGGGTGAATTTTAACTTAAGATTTAAATGATTGGGGGATGGGGGTGTCACAAAAATCACACATTTTCCTGTTGTCAAATCATTTATTTGGAGCACCTTTTTCTCATTGAATGAAAAAAATAATTTGGCACAGTAGACATAATGTTCAGGTGCACGGGATAGATGGCCATGTATTAGAGGTGATTAGCAATTGGCTAGTTGACAGCGAGTAGGGAATTTGTGTGGCAGCTGGTTGTGGGCATTATAACAGATATTATTTATCTTTTTAGATGGTTTGGAGGATGGAATTGTGTTTAAAGTGTCTGAATTTACAGACCACCAAATTGTTCGTAGTGATTTACCATAATCATCAATATGTGCACATTCAAAAATAGATACTAGGCCTGTTGGAAGAAAAGTGGTAGATGCAATTTGATACATATAGCTAGGGGTGCAGCAACGCAGCAGAGAGGTTATTCTAAAATGTTATTTTGGTCTTGATTAAACTTAATCTGGAGTACTGTGTGGAGTTTAGGTGTCTCTATTTTAAAAGGAATATTCAGGTATTGGAAGAAGTGCAAAGGAAGATTGTTAATGATTCCAGAATTAAGGCTTTAAACCAATGAGAGATTGGCAACCCTGTGAGGAGACTGAATGATGATTTAATAGAAGTATTTAAGATTGTGACATTTGCAGAATTTAGATCTGGATAATTTTGTTTTGCAGTGTAATAAGTTCAAGAATAAGGGGGTCACCGTTTCAAAGTAAAGGATACAAAAGAAAATGGGAAAGTTCAGGCAAAACTTCAGAATGAGAGTAGTAAACATATGAAACTATCAGCAAGGATGGTGAAACCAAAATAATTGACAATTTTAAGGACTAAAATAGATGAATTCATATCAGCAAATATGATCCAGGGTTGTTAGACTTGGAAATGCATCAAGGAAATCCTTTGGGAGTTCAATGCGTAAGGTAGATGGAGCATTGGTAAACTCCTACCTGAAATTCATCATACGAGTGGCTTCACCATGGCATTGTCCTTAAAGTCAGGATGAAGGGAATTTCTCTCAGTGCCTCAGTAATGCTGTAGGTATAGGTATGGGGATCAGCAGACTGTGTGTCACAGAATGGTGATTCACAAATAAGTAGCGTGTGGCATGCCAAGCAAATGTAGCCTGTGGCGTTGCACACAGGAATTCGGGACTAAGTGTAGTCTTGAAGGGGGTTTAACGGTGGGAGCAGAATTGGAACAGGGCGTGGAGATGTAATTTTGGTTTTAAAGTTATGTTGTGTCCTTATTTTGATATTTCAATTCTAAATTCCTATGGGCACATTTATGATGATTGCTTTTGTAAACTTGTCATGCTGTGATTGCACACTCCTGTCATTGCCGCTGCAGCATCTCCACTGGTGGGAGGATATAATTACAGTGTGACGAGTTTGCACAGGTAGTCTCCATTAACATGTGGACATAGGAATTTACAAAGCAAAAAGTTGACAGGACATGTGCGCTGTGCAAGATTTTTAAATTTGATTGACTAAAGTATGTGGGATTCCTTATTGGGTTTTTGGCTTGTATGATTATGGCGCACCTGTTGTTTGGATACTGACCTAAAACTAGTTTATGATTGTGTTTTCTCTGCAGTAATGGTTCCTGCCCATTTGGATTGAAAGCACCCAGGAAAGATGTTGGGTGCAAGCATATGTTATGCTTTCATAATTCCTTGTTTTCATGTGCTTGATGTTGCATAGTCATGTTTCATGTACAAGGGCATTCTAAAGTCTGGGTTGTGGATCTTTAATAGACTAATAGCTTGTGCACCAGATGCTAGAATAGATGGGAGAAATGTAACATGGAAGTATTAAACATAACTCCATATGTATAATGTGAAACTAGAGAACATGGAGGAAAATCTAGAAGGGAGGATTGAATGGGAGGCCAAAAAGGAGGTGCTGCGGCAGAATTGTCATTGACTGATGATGGAGAGTAGATCAGGAGAAGTCACATTGTGCACCTTAAGCTGACTTTACATCTGTGGGAGATATTTGCATTTTCCATGTCTGAACTATGGAGGTGGTTGTACCCAACAATATCTTTTGGCTTGAGTCCAGCACCCTTTCAACCTATGAAGACAGCTGCTCTTTTATGCAAAACAAATAATCTTTACACCTTCCTATAGAAGCAATGATTTTAAATGTTGGTATTTCAATTAGAATTACTAGGTGTCCTATTGCATGTATTTGTGATGAGTGGCAATAATCTCCCCTATGCCCGTGATGCCCTTGTCTCGGCTGCGAGTGTGGAGATAGCTATTATTAGTAGTTTAGGTGTGATAATCTTTCTGTCTTGGATGTCGGAGCTGCCGTATGCGTGCATGCTTAGTCAACTATGTCTTTTCAGCCCATGGCCTGTCCTGTTTTTCCCCAGCAGTTTCCATTTTGTTGAACACCTTAAAACTCTCCTGACAGTGGTATTCCCATAACGTTGTCATTAGCACATGACACAAGTTCTATTCTTTGCCACATGTAGTCTTTGCAACACAACATAACTTTTTTTTTTAAAAACTGCCGTAACCTCTTCACCAAGTTGCAATCCGAACACATGTTTGGGTTTGGTAGGATACAGTGTTTATCTATCAAGCTGACTTTGGTCTCTGTTTGCCTAAAAATGTATTCATAAGGGCCCTGACCTGTATCTCTTTTTATTGACCAACTTTACTCCCCCAAAATTGTTTGCCTTGAAATGGGTGCAGTGAAATATTTTTTCTCAATCCTTGTATAAAGTTTGAAATGCTTTTCATTGCAACTAGGCAGTTCTGAATTATAGTTTCCTTTTTAAGCTGTAAGTGTGTGATCTTGATCTCTGTTTTCTCAGTCAAAGGAGGATAGAGTTGAGAGAGAAGGCAGTGCTAGGGATAAAATGGGGTACATATTAATCCCCATAAGCAAAATGTCTAATATTGAACTGTAATCTCAGGAAAGGAATGAAGTGTGTAGAATTATTTTATAGAGTAGCAGTCACCAAATATGGTGCAGCATTCAACCCAGGTGAGTGTTGTTTAATTTGGCTGGTGTTTTACAATTTGTAACTAGCATGTTGTACACAGTATTGTTTGATTTTAGTAAAGAGGGTATGGGAAATTTTCATATGACCACTTGAACTACGAAAAAGACTTTCCAAATGTGGTCCAGAAACACATTGTAACTGTAACAGATGCTTGCCAAATAACCAAAATGGCGTACATCAAAGTCATAAATGACAACTTTTGTGACTGTGACAATAGCAAACTATCCCTCCTCGTCCTTCTTGACTTGTCTGCAGCCTTTGACACGGTTGACCACTCTATCCTTTTCCACTGTCGTCCAGCTGGGTGGGACTGCACTCACCTGGTTCCATTCTCTATCTAATGGTCGCCAGAGAATCACCTGCAATGGCTTCTCTTACTGCCCCCGCATTGTTACCTCTGGTGTCCCCCAAGGATCTCTCCTTGGCCCCCTCCTATTTCTCATCGAAACGCTGCCTCTTGGCGATATAATCCGAAAACACAGTGTCAATTACCACACGTACACTGATGACACCCAGCTCTACCTCACGACCAGTTCTCTCGACCCCTCCTCGGTCTCTAACTTATCAGACTGCTTGCCTGACATCCAGTTCTGGATGAGCAGAAATTTTCTCCAATTAAATATTGGGAAGACGGAGGCCATTGTTTTCGGTCCCCACCACAAATTCCATCTCTAGCCACTGACTCCATCCCTCTCCCCAACTTCCGTATGAGGCTGGACCAGATTCTTCGCAGCCTTGGTGTCATATTTGACCCTGAAATAAGCTTTCGACCACATATCTGCAGCTTAAGTAAGACCGCCTATTATCACCTCCATAACATTGCCTGTCTCTGCCCGTGCCTCAGCTCATCCGCTGCTGAAGCCCTCATCCATGCCTTTGTTACCTCTAGACTTGACTATTCCAATGCACTCCCACATTCTACCCTACATAAACTAGTGGTGATCCAAAGTTCAGTTGCCCATGTCCTAACTTGCACCAAGTTACGCTCACCCATCATGACCTACTTTGGCTCCCGGTTAAACAAGGCCTCAATTTCAAAATTCTCATTCTTGTTTTCAAATCCCTCCATGGTCTTGTCCCTCCCTATCTCTGTAATCTCCTTCAACCCCGTAACCTCTCCCCTCAAGATGTCTGTGCTCCTCTAATTCTGCCCTCTTGAGCATCCCCGATTATAATCGCTCAACCATTGGTGCCCATGCCTTCAGTTGCTTCGGCCCTAAGCTCTGGAATTCCCTGCCTAAACCTCTCCGCCTTTCTATCTTTCCTCCTTCAAGACGCTCCTTAAAACCTACCTCTTTGACCAAGCCTTTGGTCACCTGCCCTAATTTCTCCTTGTAGCTCGGTGTCAAATTTTTTGTCTTATCATACTCCTGTGAAGCATTTTGGAATGTTTCACTACATTAAAGGTGCTATATAGATACAAGTTGTTGTCATCTGAAGTGTTGATCTGGTAATGGTGGGAGCAATTTTGAGAAACATCACACTGAAGCATTAGAACAATGTTAAAACGTATTGACTGAGTTGCGATACCATTGCTATGCTAGAGGCTGATTATGGAGCATTTCTGGTGAGATCTGCTATCTTCTGGGCTCTGTCTCTGGATATGCTTCTGTTGGAGCTGGGAATACTCATATTTCAAAGAACAATATTGTCATGCTCTTATATTTCAGAGAAAACAGTGTGTGTTTATTGATGATTTGAAAAATACAAATACCTGTATGTGTAAAATGTTTTAATGGCACTCACACTGGGGTGGAGAGGGAGCTGTGGGGTTTTGGATTGCAGTCTATTTGTCTGCTGATATTGGCATGTATCTGAATTGGCATCGTAAGGTCATAGATGTTGCAGCATAGAGGAGGCTTTTTGGGCTATCGTGCCTATGCTAACTCTTCAATTGAAGCCCTCTAATCTAATCCAATATCGATGCACTTTCCCCAGAGCCTTTCATAGTCCTTCTTTTCAAATAATTATTGTTTCCTTTTTAAATGATAAAGCTTTTACCTCAGCAACTACTTGTTCCATGTTCTAAAAGTCCTGTGTGTAAAACCATTTCTGCTGGATTTCCCCTTCATTCTTCTACTGATAACCAGTGCAATGAACCCAAGATTATTAATTCGCCAACTGGCACAAACAATCTATCATAAGAACATAAGAAATAGGAGCCGGAATAGGCCATTTGGCCTTTTGAGCCTGCTCCGCCATTCAATAAGATCATGGCTGATCTGATCATGGGCTCAGCTCCACTTCCCTGCCCGCTCCCCATAACTCTTTACTCCCTTATCGCTCAAAAATCTGCCAATTTCTGCCTTAAATATATTCAATGACCCAGCCTCCACAGCTCTGTGAGGCAGAGAATTTCACAGATTTACAATCCTCTGAGAGAAGAAATTTCACCTCATCTCAGTTTTAGATGGGCGACCCCTTATTCTAAAACTATGCCCCGTAGTTCTAGATTTCCCCCATGAGTGGAAACATCCTTTCTACATCTATCTTGTCAAGCCCCCTCATTATCTTATATGTCTCAATAAGATCACCTCTCATTCTTCTGAACTCCAGTGAGTACAGGCCCAACCTTTATTCATTCATCTCTGGAATCAACCGAGTGAACCTTCTCAGAACCGCCTCCAATGCAAGTGTATCCCCCCTTTTTAAATAAGGAGACCAAAACTGTACGCAATACTCGAGGTGTGGCCTTACTAATACCCTGTACAGTTGTAGCAGGACTTCTCTGCTTTTATACTCTATCCCCTTGCAATAAAGGCCAACGTTCCATTAGCCTTCCTGATTACTTGCTGTACCTGCATACTAACTTTTTGTGTTTCATGGCCAGGGACCCCCTCGGTCCCTCTGTAGTGCAGCATTTTGTAATTTTTCTCCATTTAAATCATTTGCTTTTTTATTTTTCCTGCAAAAATGGATAACCTCACACTTTCCCACATTATACTCCATCTGCCAAATTTTTGCCCACTCGCTTAGCACTGTTTTCACGTTCAAAACCTTTCATAATTTCGAAAGCCTGTTAGATTCCTCTTAATCTTCTTGGTTCCACTGCGAAGATGCATATAACCATAACCTCTCATGCCTAATAATCATGCTAGTGAATTGTTTCATTCTCTTTCCAGCCCTCTAATATCCTTCCTGTAATGGAGTACCCAGAACTGTATGCAGTCATCGAGCTGTTAAGTTCTTGTACAAATGCAGCAGCACCTCTGTTTTTGTTTTCAGTGCCCATGTATCAAACCCAGAATCCCATTTACCATTTTGAACCTACATTTGTATCTTTAAAAGTCTGCATGTATACAACCTCAAATTTCTCTCTTCCTCCATTCTATTACAAAATCTTGCTATTTACTTCCTTTCAATGCTCTTCATCCCCAAATGTACTTCCACATTTCTCTGCATTGAACTGCCCATTCTTCTAACATGTCTTGTATCCTCCCATAGGCTCCCTCATAGTTTGCCATGCCCTCTGACTTTATATCAACAGGGAACATTAATATAATTCCTCTTATGCCTTTTAAGAGACCCAAGCATAGATGCCTTGGGGACACTATAATCACATTCCACAAATCTCAAATACATCCATTTAGCTCTACTCTCTCATTATTCCCAACCCTCAGCGGGGTTCTGAGATTGGTCACTTGCTGCAGGTTGGAACTATGTAGGATAGGTAGTTTGATGGTGGCAAACTAAGTTTGTAGTTTATGAAGAATGTAACTTCCTTCAAACACTAAATTACAATTTTGTTTAATCACTATTGAATCTGCCTGTTTAAAAAATATGCTTTTTTTTTGCACAAAATACAATTCTGGGTTTCTTGACATAAATTTGGTTGGCAAGATCATTAATATTTACAACACATACATGCTGTGCATGCAGAGTTAAAACTGGATTTATGCCCTGAGTTTGTCGTGAAAATCTTCACATTAGGTTTTATTTGTTCACAGGATGATGCTTTTTAAGGCCATATTCATTGCTCATTCCTAGCTGCCAATAGAAAGGTGGTGATGATGGCATTAGATGGGGAATTCCAGGGTTTTGAAGAAGGAATGGATAGACGCCCAAATCAGCATAGTGGCTTATATTATTGAGAAAATTAGTTTATCACCGCTTGACTATTGGCGTAATTACAAAGCAAAGCACAGATGCGGGAGACCATTTGATCCATTTAGCTCAGAGGTTGACAGGAACCTACAATCCCATCAGCACAATCCTCATGTATTGCATTGTTGAACTTTTCCCCCTTGCTTTTGTGTTTCCAAGGGGAAGATGGAAATTCACCAACTATGCTGGGCAACATAAAGAAAGGCAGGTATATCTTGTGAAAGCCCAGTTCCTGGCTTAGGGCAGTTTAAATTATGCTAGTGGTTCATTGCTGTAGGTCATTGAGATCGTGTAAATATTCCGATCATAATCTTGTATGTTATGACAGTAGCTGAGAAGTAATGAATTTTTCTAAAAAGATTTGCTCTGCCATTTCATTCAAATAGAAGACAAATTTTAAAGCCTTATTCTTTAAAAGATAAAAGACAGGAGTTGAAGATTGTTTCTTTGGATGAAACATTTTTTCCATGCAGCATTGGAAACTTTAACTAATTAAAAAAACATGCAGTGGCACATTTAATATGGGAGAGCGAGAAACTAGAAACAGAATGTAAATGTATATCATTCGCCTAATATATGGATACCTTGCGCAATTGTCCCTTAAAAACATTAACTTCCTTGCACTAACTCTGCAAGTCCTGTATCTTGAAGAACGTGCACTGCATATAGGGCATTGCTCTGAGATTTCATCTAAGGGTGACTTATATTGTCACTTTTGGCACTCGAACATCTGAGTTGGGCCAGAACTTGACTCTGGAGGGGTGATGAGAGACTGCCCAAGAGGCGGTAGTATTATACTGCTTCAATTTATTGCCACATGAAGTATGAATTATAAAGTTATAAATTCTCCAGTGGACCTCCTGGACATTTTGTAAACCGAAACAAAGCTTATTATCTGAGAATAGGGACGCCCCCACAGCAGTCTTAATGCGTGTAAAATTTACCGGCCAGGAACGGAGGTTTGTATGTGTGTAAGCATGCATCTGCAGAACTGTTTCCTGGACCCAAGAGTCTGTCGGCATAAACAAGTTGCTGCTGGCTGCAAGTCGATACTGTAGTTATCATCATCATTATCTCCCATCAGCTGTTTCACACCAGGAAAAAAGCTTTCAAATTTGTTTACTGGTTCACTGCTAATTCTTAATCTTGTAATATTTGTGGGGGTTTTTGTTCCAATTTCTTCATTATTTCTGTGTTGTTTTATCTTGTGTTGATATTCCATTTTTAGATCAACTTCTTTATTGAGATGCAAGTCAATTTAGTATCATTGCTTTGACTAAAGCCCCGTTCTGTTCTCCTTCATATTCATGACAGTTGCTTGATGTGTGCTTCTAGATTGATGTATTTTATATCCTTCCATTGGCATGTCATATGCACGCACCTTGATGCAGAAATTTAGTCTGCAAAAGGGCATGTTATGAAAGTTACGGTGGTGGTGGTGGATAATGATGTCAGCTGAGCCTTCAAGCACTACAGTGAGACCTTGGAGTCCAGTTTGCATTTGAACCGCAACCATTCCGGCCAGATGAAGAATCACATGAAGGAAATAGTAGCCAGTCTTTGGACTGTGCTACCTAATGAGTAATGGCCACATTCACGTCATGGGGTAAAAGAGAAGGCATTGGAACCTTCTACAGCTAATGCAACCTATACCAGCTCTTGCTTAAAATATTTTCTGGCCAGCATTGATAGTCTAATGGTGGAGTGAAGATCTTGGTGGTCTGGCTATCCATATTGGGCTGCCATTGAAGTTCTGACTTGTCCTTGAGCCAGAAGAGTGTTGGCCAACACACTTTCTGATTCTGATTGTGCACTGGCTGACTACTTCCATTGAAAGAGATCTGTGATGAAGGTTAGCAGTCTTGGAATGAGAGGCCTGTGTTCAGAGTTTGAGGTTGTGCGTCTTGCACGGAATGGGTATATATACAAAACATCTACAATTGAAGATGACTGCTTATGAAGTCCATTGGAAAAAAAGTCATTCAGTAACAAATAGGGCCACTTGATACTGTGGGTACGTACGTAGGTGTATTTCTGTCAGGGCAACCTGATTGTGTTTATGGAGGATATGCAGACAGCCATATGTTGCAGCAATCTACAGTTCATGGTGGCCTTCAACTCTGACTATACTGCTATGTAATAGGCTTAGTTAAGAATGTCACGTTTTCCTGTTGACTTCAGGGTAGAGCCTTTACATGGATGAGCAAGTGCAGATGATGCCAGGAGAAGAAATTTGACTTCTTATGACTTGTTTTATATAATAGTTACTCTGTGGGCAATGTTTCAGTGATCTGAAATTAAAAATCACTCCTTTTGAGATTAAAATCAACAGGATATTCAATGGAACACTGCTACCCAAACAGGAGGGAGGACTGAGCCTTCCAAATGTCAGGCATTCTTGCTGTGTAACCAAGTTCCAGAGAAATCAGTATCTGGAATGTAGCTTCCTGTCAGAATTCATGGTGGGCTTGTAGGCTTCTTAATGTCCTCTTGCACAATTCTGCCTTTGTAGACCCCTACAAACAGCCCCCTGGGGCCTGAAAGCACTCCATAGTCACCGGTTCCCTTGCAACTGAGAGGGAAGTTTGCAGCTTGGGTATATTTGCCCTTTTCCCTATTTGGTCGAACATCCTAAAGCTAGAACAACTGCTCCACATGGGCGCACTTTTTTTTCTTAAACAGGCTGGCCAATAAATTCCTAACCCATTATGTTTAAATCTGCCACAGTCTCTGCGAATCCATGGAACTCTGAAAACTCCACTGCCAACCCATTCCTTCAAGTGCCGTGCCTGAACTTCTGCAGAACCGCTCACCTTTTAATGGACACTTCTGCTTTTGTACCATGTCTATATCATCAGAGAACACGCAGTTTAAAATGGAAGGAAAATTTAGGCAAATACTTTCTGTTCACAGTACTGTACTTAACTCCCGTTCCACCTTCTGTCTGTGGTGGAAAATATTACCTGTATGAATGTTTAGTTGTGCAGCTGCATGGAGACCTGACACTTCAGGTCTCCTTCCTGCCTCTACTGTATGATTTAAGTTGTAAGTTACAATACATTCCAGGACTGGCTCAGTTCACTGCATGGGGACTGATCTGGAGTGACCTGACCCCAGAAAGTTCTTTACAGTTAAGTTAACCATCTTGTAGTGTTTTTGTTCTCTGGGTGAGGTCGCTCCTGAGCAGCTCACAGACTTTCCTTTTTAAGAGATTCGTGGGAATCAGACCGTTCCTCCTCCTCGTAGCAGATGAATGGCGGGTGGGAGGGAATGATCTCAACAACGAGAGCCTCCTGTCAATGGGAGATGAGATTGTCTGTGCTAATAAGGTAAGATGCATGGAATGATGCCAGTAGTTTCTCATTTGCAGCTGTATATTATGTATGAACAAGATTGAATTATCATTATATATCTACAGTTATCAATTTATTTAAAAAAATAGAATTAAACAGATACAAACAGCTGATTTTACTTGGACTAGATATTATCAACTGATGTGACAGCAATGATCATCTGAACAATTAATTAGTCGAGTAAAATGTCACTCTTTTTGCAGAATAAAAAAAATATCACCATTAAAACTAAGCACCTTCACTTGTGAGCACCTACACAGTGTCGTAGCAGCTCGTTAGAAGTGTCGGTTTATTGCTTAAAATGTTAGACGGTGCACTGCGTTTCGGGTGGTATAACTTGCTTGTATTGTGGCGATGTGACACAATTTTCACCCAGGATTCTTCACAAGGTGAGTTTCTGATAGCAAACATGTTGTTACTGAGGGAAACCAAACAGTGGTCCTGTGCAGGTAACTAGAAAGAGAAAATCTAAAGGAAGACTGTGGGACATGAGTCCACATCTTCAGGAGAGGTGGTCAAATTAGCAAAAATAATCTAAACAGGCAGCATCTGTGGAAAGAGAAAGCAAGTTCACATTTCAGGTCGATGATCTTTTGTCAAAACTGGTAAATGTTACAGATGTAACAGGTTTTAAGCAAGTACAGAGGCAAGGAAAAGGGGAGGGGAGGGAAGAACAAAAGGGAAGGTCTGTGACCGGTTGGAAGGCAGGAGTGATGAAATGACAAGGAATGATAGTGCAAGGCAAAGATGGGTGGTAATGGGACAAGTAAAGAAACAAAAGATGGATCTAGAGGAGCTGTAAATGGCAACAGCAGAACCATGACCAGCACCTGCTGTCTGGAAAAATATGGGAGCAGTGGTTGTGATCTGAAATTGTTGAACACAATGTTAAATCCCGAAGCTTGTAAAGTGCCGAATTGAAAGATGACTCGGATATGCACTTGAAGTGCCGCAACCTACTATTGACCGAGAGCTGGAAAGTGGGATGAGGCTGAATAGCTTTTTTGGCTGGTACAGACAAGATGGGCTGAATGGCCTCCTGTGCTGACAATTTCTGATTTTCTATGAGGTGCTGTTCCTCAAGCTTCTGTTAAGCTTCAGTGGAACAGTGTAGGAGGCCAAGAGCAGAGTGCGATGGAGAATTAAAATGGCAAGCGACCGGAAGCTCAAGAGTCACGCTTGCAGACTTGAACGGAGGTGTTCAGCAAAGTGATAACTCAATCTGCATTTGTTCTCCCCAATGTGGAGGAGACTGCTTCGTGAGCACCAAATACAGTATATTAAATTGAAAGAAGTACCAGTAAATTGTTGTTTCACCTGTTCAGTCAGTATTGTTTGCAATAACCAAAATAACTCAATGTAGTAAGCTGAATGATCTATTTCAACCATTGAAGAATGTACTGGCCAGGAACTAACCGTGTTAAAATAATTGGGTCCAAGACGAGATACACAATCAGAGGACCATGTAATTCCGAGTTCTATATATAATTAGTTCATAGACATAATAAACAAGCATTTTCTAGTTGTTTTTCTGGTTATCTTTGACTTTTTTCTGATGGGCTCTGGCACAGCATAGAAATTTGATTTGCTCAGTTTGTAGCTTTAGTCTCTTTTTAAACCCCAGAGCAGAAAGCAAAGTGCAGTTCATGTTAGAGGTGTACTGACTTGGGCGGTAGATGCTATCTGAAAGCTGTTGCACTATTCATGGATGGGAGTGCAGGAAGAGAGTGGGTTAGATGGTCTTTCTGTTGCTGCCATTCTGGATCTGGAACTGCAGCTTGAGTGGTACCAGCTGCTGTAACATGCTTGGGTGATGGGGAAACTGGGGTCTGGGTCTGGTTTGTGAGAATGTCGGATGGCTGGGTCTAGGGCTGTTTCTGGAAGCAGCAGAATGGGGCCCAGCTAGGATGGGGCAGGCTGGCTGCAGATTGGAACAGGACCGACGGAATGAGAGTGGGCATGGTAAGGGTGGCTACCAAGTCCTCTCATCTGAATGGTGCTTAGTAACCACACGACCAATGAATGTATTGTCTGTCACATGATTGCCACAGAGCAAGGAGATATCTGGAAACCTCAGTATGCCAGACAGGTACAATTTAAAAAAAAAATACATCTCAATTGCTCTACCCCAACTTGCTCACCTTCCTTGTCCCTTTCACTTCCCCATCTCTCTTTCCTTCCTCAAGTTTTCTCTTTCTGCCTCCCCTTCCCTGGAGAAAAAAAAAGCAAAATTATCTCTTGCAACTCTCCTTCCTACTTGTTTTTGTGTTGCTCTGTCTTTTTTATGTTGTCTACATTTCTAACACTTTTTCTCATTGTGGTATATGTCTCTGAATTCTTTCAATCACTGTGCAAGTCTCTGCTTTGCAATTCTTTATTTCTCCCAATCTATCTCTATCGCTCTTGTACATATTAGTTGATGATTGTATTTTTAGCTTTTTACTGTTTCGAAACCCAAGGTACACAGCAAGATGGTAGGCAATATTTATTATGTTGAAGTACCAGGTTCAAGCAGGGAGGTGCTATTCAGGAGATGGTGGAACACACAAAAAATAGAGGGTGAGGGGGACTAGAACTCTGGCTTGGAATGAATGGTGGTGCGGGGAGTGGTAGAACCTGGGGGTTGACATATGGGAGAAATGGACAAATAGACTGGGTCTGGAAGGCAGGTTTGGAGTGGTTGGTGATAATTTGGAATACTCCTGGGAGGTAAGGTCTTGGAGCTTGGTGTCTGAGTCTTGGGTGCAGAGAGGGATTTAGCATCTAGGACCACTCAAAAAGTAGGGTTGGAGCAAGCTTGATGACGTATTTCAGTACTCTGCAAAGGGATTCTGGAGTACATAAGAAATAGGAGCAGGAGTAGGCCATTCGCCTCCTCGAGCTTGCTATGCCATCAATAAGATCATGGCTGATCTACTTCAACTCTACTTTCCTGCAATATCCCCTTATCCCTTGATTCCCTTAATATCCAAAAATCTGGTAATGCTGAAGTTTCGGAGTACCTATACTGGGTTAGGCTCATGATCTGGAGCAATTAGGGTGGGAGGGTTTGAGGAGCTTTGTAGTCTTGTATGGCAGCATATGCCTTGTACAGTGACAGTACAGTATTTCTTGTTTCGTATTCATTCACCCTGGACTCCATTAAAACAGTCCATTTGCTTTGGCAATAGTCTTTCATCTTCGAGGATTCATGCACTATAATACTGATCCTCTGATATAAACCATCAGATTCCAGTGATATCTCTACCTTGCCTTTTGAATAGAAGCCTCCTTTTAATTTTGTGATTATACAATCCCAATATCCACCTCCCCCTTTCAGAATATCTATCTAATATCTGCTGGCATTTTTTCTCTACAATGGGTTTGTTTCCTCTTGGCCCAAATCCAACTATCCTCTTATTACTAATGCTTTCATTTAAAAAAAAATTGTTTTTGCTCAATTTCTTTCATGTATTGATTTGACATTTCAACTGTCCTCTTTTGTAGTTTTGCTTTATTTTTCATTTTTATCTGCTCTGTAAATACCAACTTTTTTTAAAGTTTCAAATTTGATGTAATCTCCCTATGCATCCATAAAACCCCATTATTCAATAACCTCCCTCTTTTCCTTATTAAAATAAACATATATTTGCACACTCTCCATTTCCTGTTTAAACATTATCCATTGTTGATGTCTAATACTTTTTGCTAACTTTTGCTTCCAGTTACTCTGGGCAAGATCCCTTTTTTCCCCCAATCAAATACATTTGTCCTGGATTTTAAATTTTTGCTTTGAATTTTATTTAATATTGCAGTTAACTTCATTTTCCATTGGTACATCATTCTCGACACACGTTTTTTTTCTCAAGTTGGAACCTAAAAGAAGCAGCACTATGGTTTTGGTCTTTGTAGTTTGTAAATTATATAAATAAAGAAGGAAAGACTTTCATTTATGCAACGGTTTTCATGACCTCAGTATGTCCCTAATGCTTTACATTCATTTGTGCATAGCCAACTCCCACAAATAGCAATGAAATAAATGACCGGATCATCTGTTTTTAGGTATTGGTTGAGGGATGAATGGTGGCCAGGACACTAGGAGAACACCCTGCTCCTCAAATAATAACATTGGATCTTTTGCGTCCACCTGAGAGGGCCTTGGTTTATCATCCAAAAGACGTCCCTTCTAACTATGCAGCACTCCCCCGGTACTGCTCTGGAGTTGTCAGCCCAGATAATGTGCTCAAGTCTTTGGAGCTTGAACCCACAAGATTTGAGAGACGAGAGGCTAACACTTTAATTGGTGTGCAAAATTAAAGCGCATGGTATTGGGGGTAATGTATTGATGTGGATCGAGAACTGGTTGGCAGACAGGAAGCAGAGAGTCAGGATAAACGGGTCCTTTTCAGAATGGCAGGCAGTGACTAGTGGGGTGCTGCAGGGCTCAGTGCTGGTACCCCAGCTATTTACAATATACATCAATGATTTAGATGAAGGAATTAAATGTAATATCTCCCAAGTTTGCAGATGACACTAAGGTGGGTGGTGCTGTGAGCTGCGAGGAGGATGCTAAGAGGCTGCAGGATGACTTGGACAGGTTAGGTGAGTGGGCAAATGCATGGCAGATGCAGTATAATGTGGATAAATGTGAGGTTATCCACTTTGGTGGCAAAAACATGAAGGCAGAATATTATCTGAATGGCGGCAGATTAGGAAAAGGGGAGGTACAACGAGACCTGAGTGTCATGGTACATCAGTCATTGAAAGTTGGCATTCAGGTACAGCAGGTGGTGAAGAAGGCAAATGGCACATTGGCCTCGATAGCTCGGGGATTTAAGTATAGGAGCAGGGAGGTCTTACTGCAGTTTGTAACAGGGCCTTGGTGAGGCCTCACCTGGAATATTGTGTCCAGTTTTAGTCTCCTAATCTGAGGAAGGTCGTTCTTGCTATTGAGGGAGTGCAGCGAAGGTTCACCAGACTGATTCCCGGGATGACAGGACTGACATGAGGAGAGACATGATCGACTAGGCCTGTATTCACTGGAGTTTAGAAGAATGAGAGGGAATCTCATAGAAACATATCAAATTTTGACTGGACTGGACAGGTTAGATGCAGGAAGAATGTTTCCAATATTGGGGAAGTGCAAAACCAGGGGTCACAGTCTAAGGATAAGGGGTAAGCCATTTAGGACCGAGATGAGGAGAAACTTCACTGAGTTGTTAACCTGTGAAATTCTCTACCGCAGAGAGTTGTTGATGCCAGTTCGTTAGATATATTCAGGAGAGAGCTAGATATGGCCCTTACGGCTAAAGGGATCTGGAGGTATGGAGAGAAAACAGGAAAGGGGTACTGAGGTGAATGATCAGCCATGATCTTATTGAATGGTGGTGCAGGCTCGAAGGTCCGAAGGTCCGAATGGCCTACTCCTGCACCTATTTTCTATGTTACTATGTATTTGATTGTTCGTGTTCTTGGTATTGTCAGCTTGACTCAGTTGGCGGCACAGTCACCTGAGTTGGAAGGTTATAGGTTCAAGCCCCACAAGAGACTGGAACACAATGCAGTACTGAGGGAGTACTGGATTGTTACACGTACTGTCTTTCAGATGCAACATTACAAGCAAGGCCCTTTCTGCCGTCTCAGCTAGCTGTAAAAGATCCTATGGCACTTTTCAAAGAGGAGCAGACAATTCTCTTGGTGTCCTGGCCAACATACCAACTCTGCCAAAACAGATTATTTGAGCATCCATTTATTTATTGTTTGAGATCTTGTTATGCACAAGTTAACTGCCGTGTTCACCTACATAACACTCACTGCACCTCAAAAGTCATTCATTGGCTGTAATGTGCTTTTAGATATCCTGAGTATGTTAAAGGCATTATATAAATGAAAGTTGGTTTGTTCTTTTGTATGCTTTCAATCCAGCATGAAAATGCTGCAGCTTTTACTTGAGTAAGTGTTTAGTATCTTGCACAATAAATTGTTAACATCCTGCTGAATAAACTGTTGCCCATTCTGACTACATTTTTCATTTACTGCATTGATTAGTTTGCAGGTACAGCAGGTAATCAGGAAGGCGAATGGAATGTTGGCCTTCATTGCAAGAGGGATGGAGTACAAAAGCAGGGAGGTCCTGCTGCAACTGTACAGGATATTGGTGAGGCCGCACCTGGAGTACTGCGTGCAGTTTTGATCACCTTACTTAAGGAAGGATATACTAGCTTTGGAGGGGGTACAGAGACGATTCACTAGGCTGCTTCCGGAGATGAGGGGGTTACCTTATGATGATAGATTGAGTAGACTGGGTCTTTACTCGTTGGAGTTCAGAAGGATGAGGGGTGATCTTATAGAAACATTTAAAATAATGAAAGGGATAGACAAGATAGAGGCAGAGAGGTTGTTTCCACTAGTCGGGGAGACTAGAACTAGGGGGCACAGCCTCAAAATACGGGGGAGCCAATTTAAAACCGAGTTGAGAAGGAATTTCTTTTCCCAGAGGGCTGTGAATCTGTGGAATTCTCTGCCCAGGGAAGCAGTTGAGGCTAGCTCATTGAATGTATTCAAATAACAGATAAATTTTTAATCAATAAGGGAATTGAGGGTTATGGGAAGCGGGGCGGGTAAGCGGAGCTGAGTCCACGGCCAGATCAACCATGATCTTTTTGAATGGCGGAGCAGGCTCGAGGGGTTAGATGGCCTACTCCTGTTCCTAATTCTTATGTTCTTATGTTCTTATGTTATTAGTAGCCTAACCAATAACTCAAGATTGCATAAGTCTTTAGAATAACACAGAAATATTAAGCGTGACTGGAGTATGGTCCAAATCTGTACTGGCTGATTTGATGTGGAAGTGGTATGGAAAGAAAGCAGGAAAAGGGTACTGAGGTTGAATGATCAGCCATGATCTTATTGAATGGCGGTGCAGGCTCGAAGGGCCGAATGGCCTGCTCCTGCGCTTAATTTCTATGTTTCTGTGTTTCTATTTAAATTGTCACTAAACCATCCAAGTTATCAGTAATCACCTTTTTGGATTGACTCCATCAGTCCATGGGGCACCCTCTAAATTTATGAACTTTCCCGGGAAATGGTTGCTGTTGCAGTATTTTTATTCGCAGCTATTATGGCTGTTCAGTTTTGCTATGCATCTTGGAATCAAGTGACAGATTTATTTAGTACACAATTGATGTTGGGCCAAGAGTTTTTGCTGGAAAATGTTGTATTATTGTATGACAGGAAATATTGAACTGAAACAACTGATTACCATTATGGCTATTGCATTTGCCATGTGGTTATATGTTACATCTTGGAATTTTTTAATGTTGTGATAATTGTTCGATATTTACCTGGAAAATAATGTATGGCAAAGAAAAGAAAAAGACTTGCATTTATATATCGTCTTTTGTGACCACTGGACGTTCCAAAGCGCTTTACAGCCAATGAGGTATTTTTTGAAGTGAAGTCACTGTTTAATATAGGCAGTCTCTCGATTGGAGAAGTTACTGAATAAAAGTAGCACTTTTATATCTTGTATATCCTATGAAGGTTAGTGGATTCCAAGTGATTACAAAATCATAATTTTATTGAGATTTCCAGATGCTAAACCATCGAAGCTTACAGCACAGGAGGCCATTGTGCCCTTTTGTGTCTGCTGACTCTGCAAAAGTACTTTACAATTTATCTCCCCATGGGCCTGTATCTGCTTGGCTTGAAATATTTATCCAGTCTTCCCTCAGGGGGAAGATATAATAGTCTTCACCTCAATCACTCCCTGTGGCTAAACATTTTATGTTGCAACAATCCTTTGACTAAATAATTTCTCTCTCCCTCTCTCTCTCTCTCTCGCACGCAGCTTTAAATTGGCGACCCCTCATTATTTACTCATTGTTTTATTTATATTATTCTTCGAGTCTGGGTGACCCTAGCAAGGCTATATTTATTGTCCATCCCTAGTTGCCCTGAGAAGGTGATAGTGTCTGCGAGTCAACTTGAACCCATGAAGTCCTTGTGTGATGGTGCACCCAAAATGGTGTTGGGCAGGGAGTTCCACAATATTGGAACCTGATAAATGGCTCCATTTAGGTCAAGTAGTTTGTATAGGTTTGTAAATTGGTATATAAAAAAGCATTTATGCTCGTATTGTTTTGCACATAACAAATCAAGCTCTAATAACAGTCTAGGCTAACTGTTGACAGCTGTTTGTAGCTTCGCAACTATGCATGGGTTTTCTAAATGTAATTACAATGTTTGTAAATTAGCAAAGAAGTCCATTAGAGTTGAGGATATTTTTAAAAAAAACATTGAATATAATGCAGAATGTTGGTCCACTGATCAGTTAGCTACATCACACAAGTATGAGAATAATGTTAGAGGGGGGAAACATCAACCAGTAATGCTATCATCCACAGCCCACTGGTCTGCAAAGGGTGCCGCTGAATCAGCTGAGAGTAAGTCCCACCAAGACTTGAAATAGAAAATGGTTTACTAAGCTATTTTGTCATAGCTCATTTGTTTTAAAATTGTGATTATTCCCATGTAATGTCAGTGTTTCAATACTGCACGCATCTTTTTTTAATAATCGCTTACTTTCATTATAACATTGTCTAGCAATGAAAATCAGATAAATTGGTATCTTCCTCTGTAGTGTTTAATTGGAACAAGTTTTCATTTAAGTTTAGGCCTGACTCCTTGCTTGGATTGTGTTATTTCATAGTATATAACATTAAACGATAACGATAAACCTCTTCAATATAACATTACCACTGTTTTTAAGTTTGTTGGACCTTTACTCTCAAACTGTTCATGCTATGTCATGGATATCTACAAGAGCACATCCCTTGTTCCAATATGTAAAAATGCTTGGTATCCAAGCACTGGGCTGTACTGATAAAATGTACTGTACAAGCTGTAGAAGCTGTTCTAGGAAACAGTATCTCCCCAGTCTATTTTCTTTCGTTACCCCTTCTCTTATGAAAATGAGGTTTACTGGGATATAGTCCCACTAGCAATGACCGTCCTCTGACTTTCTTCACTTGTGAATCGTACTATTGAGTACCAGCAGGCTATCCATTGGTCAGTCATTGGTTGGGAGGTAGGAGACAAAGAGTAGGGATAAAGGGAACATTCTTTGATTGGCAGGATGTGGCAAGTGGGTGTTGCTCAGGGATCGGTACAGGGGCATCAGCATTTCATCATATAAATGACTTTGAGGAAGGAATAGACAGTTGTATAATCCCAGTTTGCAGATGACATTAAGTTAGGGTTGTGTTACTGGGAGCAGGAAATTACAAAGAGACATAGACAAAGTGGGCCAAATTGGCAGATGGAGTTCAATATGACGAGTGTGAGGGTTATCTATTTTGGATCTGAGAAAGACGGATATTTTCTTAATGGTGAGGACCGGGAGTTGTGGAGGAGGTAAAATAACTGAAAGCGAGTGCACAGGTACAAAAAGAAATCAAAGGCTAATGGAATGTTGGCCTTTATCTCAATGGGGTTGGAATACAAAAGTGAGGAAGTGATGTTTCAGTTGTATGGAGCCTTGGTCAGACTCCATCTATTGTACAGTTTTGGGCACCAAATGTCAGGAAATATATATTGGCCTTGGAGGAGTTACAGTGCAGAATCAACAGAATGATACCAGGGCTTAAAGGCTTAAATTATGAGGCCAGGTTTCATAAACTTGGTTTGTATTCCCTTGAGTATAGAAGATTGAATGGTTAATCTAATCAAGATCTTAAACATGATAAAGGGGATTCAATAGGATATGTACAGAGAAACTATTTGCTCGGATTTTCTTTTGAATCCAGAACAAGGGGGCACAATCTTAAAATGAGAGCGAGGCCACTTAGGACTGAAATCAGGATGCATCCTTTCACACAAAGGTTACTCTCTTCCACTAAAAGACTGTGAACGCTGGATTAATTGAAATTTTCAAGACTGAGAAATGGCTGATAATTGGAGTTGAGGTAGTTCCAGTGTGGAGCAGTATTGTGATGTCAGTGGCTGTTGCCAGATCAGGTGTATTCCGGGTAGAGAGATACAGCTTTATACCTTGCAGAAAGTTTAGACTCGAACGTAGAAACACAATTTTGAAGGCCTGGGAACGGTTTGTCTGACTGTGCTTAGTTTTTGTGCGGGCTGAAGAGAAGGCAGCCAGGGACGTTGATGAACCCGAGGAGTGGGGTGGTTAGAGGTGCTGCAGAGGATGGCCTCAGTTTTGCCGGCATTCAGCTAGGAGAAGCTTTGGCTCATCCAGATCCAGCCAAGTCATAGTCCAAAATACTTTGCCAATGCTGGGAATTGTGCCCTCGAAGTATACATTAGTTGCACATCCAAAAGCATGACAATGTAGAGCAACTTAGAGGCTCAGAATAACACAGAACTGCCTGTGACCAAAGCTTCCTATTGTGCCAAGCAGGCGAGGCACAGATTGGAAACTGGTCAGATATATTGTGACTTTGTGTGGGGGTGGGGTGGGGGGGTGGGGGAAAGAAATGAGAATCTTAAAATTGGTTAGGATTCCTTCTGAGCAAGTTATGAGCTGGAGTGCATTGCCTGAAAGGGTGATGGAAGCAGATTCAAGTAACTTAAAAGGGATTTGAATACTTGAATGGGAAAAACTTGCAGGGCTATGGGGAAAGGTGGGGGGGGAGGCGGGGGAAGGAAAGAGACGAGAAAGATTTGAGAGAAGGAATTTCAGCTTCATATTAAACCATTTACTTTTCACCTGCCAGCAAGTCTACAGGGCATAAAATATATTGTATAATACTTTTTGTAACGTACTGCTACTTTGACTCTTCATCAGCACCTGCAAGCGGTTTGTAAGAAAACAATTAATATGACTTTGACCAATGTAATCTCAGTACTGCGGGCAAATTGGAATCTGGGTTGAACGGACTTGGATAAGAAAAGTCGGAAGAATATTTCCAAAACTATAACTCGTTCCAGAACTTGAGAGGAAAGGAAAATTTGAGATATGGTGTTGGCTGTGGGCTGAATAATTTCCCGCCTTTGTGAACAGTATTTGATCTCTCTTTTTCTCTTTTTTCTCTCTCTCTCTCTCTTTCCCCCCCCCCCTCCCCTTTCTCTCTCTCTCTCTCTCTCTCTCTCTCTCTCTCTCTCTCCCTCTCCCTCCCCCCCCTTTCTCCCTCTCCCTCCCCCCCCTTTCTCCCTCTCCCTCCCCCCCCCTTTCTCCCTCTCCCTCCCCCCCTTTCTCCTCTCACTCCCCCCCCTTTCTCTCTCCCGCCTTTCTCTCTCTCCCTCCCCCCTTTCTCTCTCTCTCTCTCTCTCTCTCTCTCTCTCTCTCTCTCTCTCTCCCTCTCTCTCTCTTCCCTCCCCCCCCTTCTCTCTCTCCCTCCCCCCTTCTCTCTCTCCCTCCCCCCCTTCTCTCTCTCCCCTCCCCCCCTCTCTCCTCCTCCCCCTTCTCTCCCTCCCTCCCTTCTCTCTCTCCCTCCCCCCTTCTCTCTCTCCCTCCCCCCTTCTCTCTCTCCCTCCCCCCTTCTCTCTCTCCCTCCCCCTTTCTCTCTCTCCCTCCCCCTTCTCTCTCTCCCTCCCCCCCTTCTCTCTCTCCTCCCTCCCCCTTCTCTCTCTCCCTCCCCCCTTTCTCTCTCCCTCCCCCCCTTCTCTCTCTCCCTCCCCCCCTTCTCTCTCTCCCTCCCCCCTTCTCTCTCTCCCTCCCCCCTTCTCTCTCCCTCCCTCCCCCCTTCTCTCTCTCCCTCCCCCCTCTCTCTCCCTCCCTCCCCCCCTCTCTCTCCCTCCCTCCCCCCCTTTCTCTCCCTCCCCTCCCCCCCTTTCTCTCCCTCCCTCCCCCCCTTCTCTCCCTCCCTCCCCCCCTTTCTCTCCCTCCCTCCCTCCCCCCCCTTTCTCTCCCTCCCTCCTCCCCCCCTTTCTCTCCCTCCCTCCCTCCCCCCCCCTTTCTCTCCCTCCCTCCCTCCCCCCCCTTTCTCCTCCCTCCCTCCCCCCCTTTCTCTCCCTCCCTCCCCCCCTTTCTCTCCCTCCCTCCCCCCTTTCTCTCCCTCCTC